>NC_088644.1:17482357-18099857 GCF_964019385.1 Sycon ciliatum
TCCGCTGCTCAGTTGAGCCAGCAGCTGGAAAGTATGTGGGAACAATACGAGGCCGAGAGGGAGGAGAGTGACCTCAGGATCCGGCTGTTGGAAGGCAGGCTGAGGGAGGTTGGCGAGGGCAACGGCGAGTCATCCGCATCCTCGTCCCGCAGCAAATGGAGAGGCCGTAAAGCGTCGTCCCCATCAGCTGCATCTTCATGTTCGTCTTCCTCGTCGTCGTCGTTGTCAGACTCGTCGTCGGACTCGTCGTCGGATTCGTCTTCAGACGAACCCAGCTCGCGACACCGACGGCGAGTCAAAAATCTACAAAATCCAAAAAATCAAATCGAGGATCGTTGGGCAGCTCAGCCCAAAGGCGGTGGAAGACAAGATATTATGAAGTCCAACACGGCCTCAACGCAGGACTGCAACGGACCCTGCGAAGGACCAGGCGGGACCTGCGCAGCGTGAAGGGCGGGCAACGGCTGGCCAGGAGAATCCGGAATGGTGAGAAGTTGCTGTCTGATAGGCAGGAATGGCTTGTTGTTGCAGATGTGCAACAACACACACACAAGGTCACAAGGTCACGTGTGTGTGTGTGGCAGAAGCATGTGAGTGAGAAAAGAAGCATATTGGTGGCTTCTTCCTTCAGCAGTGCTTTACCTGCTAGAGTAAAGTCTCAATAGAAATATTAACAGCAATTCAGCTAGTGGACTCAGAGAAGTTCATCATCATCTTCATAGTGTTTCTTGCGATAAGGCAAGATGGAAGAGGACCATCCTAGGAACTGTGAAACAATTAGCTGACGCGGTTGCAAGGAGAGAGCAGCCGATGTATGTTCTTTGGTCGCCGGTGATTCAACAATATCTGCAAGTTCCCTACACATGGTCATCTGAAAAAGTGAAGGGGTCACCAACCTCTTGTGGGATCAGATACATACTCCAACACACTGGCAGCCATGGCACTACATGTACTTTGTTATCAGCCAGTGTGGTCAGCACCAAACTGAAGAAGTACTCCAAGGTCTTGTCAACTACATATGTCATGTACATTCCAAGCAAGAACGTACCGCCATGAGTGGTCCCCATTGAGATCCGCCTGTGGCTGCCGGTGGTCGTATATCAACGTGTTCTGGGTTTTTCTTTAGCCATCCTTCCATGACGCTCGCCATGCTGAAATAGTGTAGCACATCAGAACAGTAGTGCATGTTATGCTGATGTAAGACACAAGGGATGTACACCAACATTCTCAAGAGAGGCTTTTACTCGAGATGGGCTTCTAATCAAATGAGTACGGCAAGTACTTCTTCCCGTTTCCAGGAAGGGTGGAGTTGGCTCCGGGCTTTCACTGTCAATAGTGTAGTGGTTCTACAAACGCACCAAAGACATCTTGTAACTAGCTTCGTTACTACAAATCACAAGTGTGTGGGAATCCAGAGAACGACAGAGAGGTCAAAGGAAAAGCCAGGCAGGCAAGTACAGCTAAAGTGCGTACGGTACAACTGGCATGTCGCACAGCGCGGCCGGATGAATGCATACATGTTACATAAAAGGATACAATGACAAACAGTGGGATGTGCATCCACTACAAATAGGTTCCTCCCCCCTGTAGAGATCGCTGGATCCGCCGCTGCATACACACACCCATACCAGTATATATAAACACACACATACACACACGCACGTGCACACACACACACAGGTGATACAAACATAGCTCAGTGCTTACGCTGCAAAGCCCGCAAAAGCCACATCCGATCGATCAATATCCAGCGTAAAAGCATGGGCCATAGATATGTGAAAGCGTAACCAAGCATGGGACAATGATAGCGGTTCCAGCCATGTTACAAGACCTTGCAACCAGTTGCGTTGACCTCCTACAAGATAAGAAAGGAAGCAACATCACGGGTATCGGGCTAGAGTATTTTTTTACAAGGAGCCAAACACACTGGGCGCATATGCATTAGAAACTCAGCCGCACACTCAGTGTCACATACATTGTACTTGAAGTATGAAATTAAAAGGGAAGTTAAGGCAAAAATTAAAATTTCACCATTTGTAGTCTTCGGGGTGCTGAGTCGAATGGTCTTGGTCCGAGAAAGCTGAGACGCTCCCTTCCTACTTGAATCCCAATCGAACTCGCGCACTTCCACCGAAACTGGGTGACTGCGCCCTACTAGATGGGGATTTGTATGCAAAATGTCACTAAAAGCGCCATTTCGTTCTTATAAAAGCACGGATGACCGCGATTGGCCCATATGTTGTAGTCTTTTGGACGCTGAGTCGACTGGTTTTGGTCCGAAAAGGCTGCGATGCAGCGTTCCTCCTTTATTCCCAATCGAACATGGTTGAACAAGCGGTCACGTGCTCCTGCGTACGCCAGTCACCTGGTCACCGTGCCTGCAGGGTACAACTTACTAGCCTGTTTGACCTTTTTTGGGTGCAGTCCTGTCACTCGAGTTGAACCTTGGTGTGGTCACGATACAACCCGGCGCCTCTGCCGTCGAACACGTCCGCTATCATGGCTAGGGCGAAGGCTCCAACAAGCTCACACACCTCAGCCCCATCATAGCACCCCATTGTCACGTCTTCAAACCATCCACAGCCATCACCTAATTAAGTAAGAGACAACCGGCTCCAGTGGTTGTCACCTTTCACCACTGCTGTCATTCACATTTTTACTTTTGGATTTGCCTCATGATGCAGTCATTCACGCTTTGCACTGCCGCCATTCACAACTTTTAGATTTGCGCCATGCTGCAGCTATTTACACTTCGCTTTGTGAGTATATATACCAATACTGATCCAGATTTCTCATTACTGTTTTCTGATGATCGCTTAGTGCGTAAAACTCGGAGTAAAAACACTTTCTCTGTCCTCCTATTGTTTGCTGCAATAAGTACATTGAAATGAAGATGTATCCCCACACGAATATGATTCCTGAGTCTACACATTCCAAATAATTTGGAACAGAACAACTTGGAACAGAACAACTTCATTTGTTCTGAGAAAGTTGTTTTCTTTTCAAGGATTCATAAACTTCAAAATCGAGGTTGTTTCACCTCCGAGGACCTTTGAGCTACCTTCTAAAAGTATTTTTAGATTTGATTACAGATATTTCTTGGCATCATTTGATTGTGGATTTCCAAAGGGTTACAAACTAGAAGTAAAATTGGCCTTTCATGGTTAGCAATGTGGTAAGCACCATCATCACCTCAATAATTGCCTATGCAGTCTATTGTACAACACACAGTGACAGAGGAGAACATCAGTTCTGTTCCTATCAGCTATATGCCAGATCAATATAACGCATCTCATCTCCATAGTATGTGAGATCAGCTACTCTTCAGTCTTGAGGGTACATTGGACGAATCTCATGATTCCTGGATTCTCCATGATTGTGCAGCCCGGTGCACTTTTTTGCAAAGAGATCCGGCGTGGAGTTCTTGGATTGCTCAAGCCTTTAAAGGAACTACATGCCAAGTCCACATAATAAATATGGATGTTTAAGGCTCTATGATAGCAGAAGTACGAGAAGACAAGGTACACAACTCGTTGGTAAACTGTGTCATTGTGTTAACGTGTCTTACTCTGAATAGCAGATGGATCACTGGCAAACAATTTCCCAGCATGCACGAACATCACCGATTCAACAGCGTTCACCAAAACCGGTGTGGGTACTCCGTGTTCCTCCACCAATGACCCGCGTGCCTTTGGCTGCTTGCAGGCAAGAGCAGCTAGCCATGCCCGGTGTGCCGTCTGCCCTGATGTGCTTGAGAACACACTGCAGTACACAGCACATTAGTAGACATTGCCATCAGACTAGAATCATTTACAGCCAGCCAGTTTTCCAAGTATGAACCCAAGCAAGTACAATTCCAACTACTGCACCCATTCCAGAGGCCTAGCCAAAGAATGCCGGCTGGGAGGGCGACCTGCCGGCTGAGACAGCTCCAAGGGTTATTTTGGCCGGCTGGCAAACAATTGAGATTTAGAGAAATTTTCAGTTTCTACAAGTACAAGTCATGATTTGTAGCATGCTGTGTTGGGGATCATTTTTCTTTCAATCATGTCACCAAGCCCACTATCCTCCGCCAAGGTAAGAGTCGACCACTGTCAGCTGTCGAAAATAGGTCCAGTTTCTGCCACTACACTGCACTAGTGCACTGTACTTGCGTAGATCCCATACAGTACAGCGTACTGCATGCACTCCACTCTTGAGGTCACACAGTCACCCACGTGAGGTCACGCATGTAGTCCTGTAGACTGAGTCTGTAGTGCACTGCACTAGCACTTGAGTCAGTAGATCTACTTAGCACTGGCTACTCAGGCTCAGTGCTAGCTCTTCACTCACGCTCAAATGCACTTGAGTACGTTGGTGCGCAGAGTGCCAGTAAAATGTGACAGGTGCTAGGTCGGGTCATGGTTTGCTGCTTCCGGTGGGTAGAGGGGACGGTTTCAAATAGGACACAGGTTGCAAACCGATGGTGCAACCGTCGATGCATTTTCACTAGAACGTTGGCCGGCTGGCATAAAATCCTGGCTAGACCTCTGCATTCAAAATGACAATCGCATCCAGATCCAGAATAGGCCCAAAAGCATTGCACGTAAGTGACAAAAGATGATCTCATATTTCCTTCAGCTCACTTTTAGCCATGATTAGAGGATAATGCTATACTAAGCTGGTAGTGCCGTACAAGGTGAGGTAATCCACAGCAAGTACCATCATGGCTGCATGCAGTCCTGAATCGGCTTACCCGCAATCACACATGCTAGCCGTGAGGATCAGTGCAGTTGCATCCAACTATCAGGGGAAAGAACAATCAAACACAGGCAGAAAATACAACAGTAAACCCATGGTGGCAGATACGAGGAATACGGACACAATGCACAACAGTTGAGTATGACAAGTCTGGGGAAGGGGACGAGGGAGGGACTATGACCAATGGAGAAATTCGTGCGGACCACTTAGTCTTTCAGTAGGTGATGGGAGGGCGATCGTCCTTTTTACACAGGCAATCTCTTACAAAGCTGGTTCACAGCACCATTGAACACATACTTGCCAACCCAGCCAAAGCAAATCCCTTAGTCACACACCCAGTTTCTCTAAATTTTCTCTCATTTCCCTTATTTTCCTGGTTTCCGGCCATTTTCTCTTTTTTGGGGCAATTTTTGACTATTTTTGCGTATTTTCCGCAATTCTTTGGCAATTTTTTCTTTCCTTTCATTAATTTCTAACCCATTGCTCATTGGGGGACCAAAATCTGAGTTTCGTTATTGTCAGATCGCCCCTACATGTGTGATTCTGTGAAATGCAGGGCCGCATGTGCCCTTGTCACACCGCAAAACAACCTTTTTTATGAACGCTCATGGTTCAGTACCAATACCGGTAGTATTTCGATCAAAGTTAAAAAGCGCCGGTAGGCCGGTAGTGACCGTAGTTTCCCGGTATAATACCGGGGAAACCGGTATGGTTGGCAAGTATGTGAACATTGTGCTCCTGCTCAACTCAAAGATGAAAACAAAGGTACATGTAGCTCTAACTGATGAAGTCAAACACTTCTGGAGGCACGCGTCTGGAATCACCCCATATCCCCATACTCTACAGGGAATGCATGGAACGGTCACTTCAAACTGCTTCGGGCAATAGCAAGTGACTATAACTACAAAACTCAGAACTCAATACCGATGCCGCAGGTGATTTTGCGGCACAAGTGGTGCCCTTCTCCAAGAAGCAAATTCTTGGTGCTGTAACAACTTGGGTACGGGCGCATCTATAGATATTGGAGCAAAGATTTTAAAACCTACTCATCACATATTTTCAATACAGTGAAACCTGGTTAGGAAGAACACTGATAAGACAAATGTTTTCCTAAGAAGAACTAGTGTTCGTAGCTGTATTGGATAAAACCCTGTGTATTCACTGGGTAAAACATATGGATAAGAAGAACTCCCGTTATTGCGAACAAATATCATCGGTCCCTTGATGTTCATCCTAAAGAGGTTTGACTGTATTTGCTTACATGCGTATACTCGAGTAGTGAACGTGGTATACTGTCAGAAGCCAGGCGAAAAAATCGACTTGCTGCACTGTAGTCCTGCAGGTGCCAGTATAGTCTGCCAATCTCATTCAAATAGAAGGACTTCATGGCACCTGAAAACACACGGTCAGCCAAAAACCAAAACAGAGACTACACAAACCGCGACACATCCACATTATTTAGACAACAACACTAAAGAAATCCACAATATCTCCATATCCAAATGCTAACACGAGATTTTCAACTCAGATGTTCGCCCTTCCAATTTTATATTCATTGGTTTGAGGGAAAGATGCAAACGGGAAAAGTCTGAAGACAAAATTGACTGTCACCACCAGGACTTGAACCAGGGACCTTTGCTTGAGGCCAGCGATGCTCTAACCACTGAGCTATAGCGTAGTTGTCATCATAGCAGCGACCGTTCAACATTTTCTTCCACCACTTCCTATTTTATCCAAGAGATTTTCACTTCACCCAACCCAAACCCTGGTGCGAAGCTATCAAAGAGCCAAATGCAATGCTCAATTTTTTTTTTTAACAAGACATGTCTATAACAGCCGAAACCTCAACACTCTTGTAAAGGCTTTTTACAATGTAAACGTAGGTCGGAAGTTCCAACTCGGAACATCGTTGCCTGGTGATCGTGACTATGTGAAACTCCGACTTGCAACAAAGCTCCCCCCCCCCCCCCTCTCCCTCTCCCTCTCCCTCCCTCTCCCTCTCCCCACTCCCTCTCCCTCTCCCTCTCCCTCTCCCTCTCTCTCTCTCTCTCTCTCTCTCTCTCTCTCTCTCTCTCTCTCTCTCTCTCTCTCTCTCTCTCTCTCTTTTTCTTGTGATCGGAACATCATCAACAGGGCAAGGATAACTAGAGAAGTTTTCCAGGCCACCAGGACCGAACCATCTGTTCCTGTCACAGCTGCAAAACCCAGTCCAGATCCGACCTGGTCCGCTTAGTCCGGTCAAGGCCACCAGACTCGATCAACTTGGTTCGGCCAGGGTGCAATACCTGATCCGGTTGGTCAGGTCAGGGCTGTTATACCCAGTCCGGTTGGTGTGGTAAGGACAGCCAGACCCAATTTGCCAGACCCGTTCTGGCCAGAGCTGCTAGAACCTACCAGACATCTTAGCCCCACCATGCAGAATTACAATAATAGAGAAGCTGCACCTTATTTTGACGCAACGCGAAAGTTCTACTCGCGTTATTTGGCTCACGCGTTGGAAAAAAACCGAGAAAGCTGCATCCGCCGAAAACGCCAAATTTGGACCCATTTGATGTGAAATTGCGTGTCACGTCAAAAATAATGTGCGCAGCTTAATAACCTCCCTAATGTTTAACCCTTTCAGGGTCACAGTGCATTTACTGCGTCTGCGCACTGTGATTCAGTGCATCAGCACAATTGTGGAGATAGCAACAAACAAATTGTCACAACATTATTGTTTCTCAACGGATTTTCACAATTTGTGGCTTACTGGAAAGCTTTTCCTGCTCGTCATCATTCACGTGCTTTCAGAGCATATAGCACCCCAAGGACGCCCCTAGCCTCGCCAACAGTGTTCCTATCGTGCTCCAGTTTGGCATCAAGACTACGCACAACAATTTCCTTCGGTTCGGGGCTCATACTCAACATAGAACTAGGATTCAAACTGCACCGAACGCCTGAGATTCAAGCGATTCAAACGATGTACTGATTCGTCAAGTTGCCTTCGACACGTCATCGGGAAATCTCCTTGAATGCCTTGAAAAAAATGTTCAGATCGAAATCGCACGTTCAATTTATCGCCACTCGATCATTTGTTGAGCTATTGCTGCACCGAAAACACCTCTGGTAAGCCCTTTCCAAGACCTTTCCAATGAGCTATTGATCATGGCAATGCGATATTCTGTTCCAGAGTTATGGCTGTTTGTACAGTGACCTATCCAGTGCATACGGTATGTGCACTGTACAAAAAGTATAGAGCGAGTATACTCGTCTTTGCCCAGACGCGATGGGGTCTGCATGACGACAAGAGTACATAACCCCCCAGAGTGTGCAACTCCCACATACCCTGCTGTCCCGACAGAATTTCAAGTTGACGTCATTATTTATGACGCAATGCTCCTTGCACCAGTGATTTACAACATGTGTACGGGTGTCAACGCATCACACGTTTTTCTTTGCAATAATTTGTACAGGATCGAGCGGCTTTGGTCAACCACAGGTTCCGGATTCGTCTGATAATCCGTGTACAGTGCGCATTGCATCATCAAAATGACATCAACTTGAAATTCTGTCGGGACAGCACCCATAGTGGAGTTGCACACTCTGGGGGGTTATGTACTCTTGATGACGAGTATACTCGTCATAAACCCGGAAAGGGTTAAGTAAAACCTGGAACACCATGACAATGAGGCGGCACTGACAGCAACACCACAACTAACCTTCAATGGCCTGCTTGGAAAGGTACAGGAACTGACCGACAGCAGCATCAACATATCCCCTGCTCCACCAAACATACGCCAGGGCAACTTCAAAGGTTATCCGCATCATCTTTGGATATCTGAGTGCAACATGCAGCAATATACAGGAACAACACATGATATAAAAGCATCTACTAGTATCCAACAGTGAAGATCTACATGTATAAAAACAAATTGTACGCTTACAAGATATCTGTCACAGAAGGACAGAGAGAAAGAGAGAAAGAGAAAGAGAAAGAGAGAGTGTGTGTGTGTGTGTGCGTGTGTGTGTGTCTCTCCCCCTCCCTCTCCCTCCCCTCCCCCTTTTTTCAGGACTCCAATGCCCATGCAGAACTTGTTTCCAGGAAAGACAGGGTTTCAGCTAGGGGTGAAATGAGTATATCGAATACTCAAGCACTCGCTCGAAAATTTGAAAAGAGCGAGTACTCGTTTCGCAAAAAAATACTCGAAGCACACTTTGTACTATTGTATGCATGTACATCAAGTACTAACATTACTCTGACCAGTACTTACAGCCCAGGCAAGTGTGCCTACTGCGGCCTAAAACCTCCGGATCTGTATCTTGTAAACGTCCAGTGCTTTTTGATAGTTGTGAGAAGTTCTTCCACGAGCCAGTGTTGCCGTTGAAGAATGCGTTCTCTCCGGTAGCCTTCATCCATTCCAAAATTTATCGTGAAACGGATGCAGACTTTCGATATTATTCACGTTTAAGTTGTGGCTTGTCCCTACTTACCAGCAACAGATATGTCGGACTATCCTGCACTAGGCTGCAGGCAACACTTCATGTATCGAGTGTACTACGTTCGGTGTTGCACGAACGTGTGCAGTGCATTGTTTATGTTGTAAAATACTCGTACTCGCTCAAATATTCGCTCGTTTTTTCAACGAGTACTCGAGTCCTCGGTTTTGGCACTCGTTTCACCCCTAGAACTTTCAGCAATGTGCACGTGTAGTTCCTAATCAGCTTTACCTTTCAAACAGTGCACGTCGTACTTGATAGACAACGTTGGAATGCTTGCCGCCAATGCTGGAGAGTAACCCAGTATCACTAGAAGGTGGCAGGCACAAGTCAATCAGCTTTGCCAGTCCGCTAACGACAAACGGTTGTTCACCTTGGCGCAGCAGTAATGTGCCTGGATAACATCAAAGCCAAACATGATGAGTAGCAACATCGAGGGTGCTTGCTGGTTGCGCCTGTTAGAATAATTTGAAATCTTTTTTATTTTAAAAAAACTTCATTCACATAAATTAAAAAAAGTCCTAGCATTGAATCTATACTGGCATTACGCAGAGTTTGGAGCACTCTGGCAAGGTCCGTTCGGGCCTGGTTTAAATCTGGCTTTAGAAATTATATTTTCATTGCTATCTGGTTCGGCCTCATTTTCTCTGTGCTGCGCTGATGAGTCCATAAAGGACTAAACAGTTCTGTCTGCAGATTGAGTATTACGCTCCTGCTCTGGGTGGCTGCGCCCTACTAGATAGGGATTTGTACGCACACTGTACGCAAAATGTCACTAAAAGCGCCATTTCGTTCTTATAAAAGCACGGATGGCCGCGATTGGCCCATACGAAGTGGCGAGTTTGATTGGGAATAAAGGAGGAATGGAGGGTCTCAGCTTCCTCGCACCAAGACCATTCGACTCAGCACCCCGAAAACTACAAATGGTGAAAATTTGATTGCATATCGGAGCTTCGAGCTTCGATATAACAGTGTATACCAACCCGAAATCGGGTTTTCCTTTGCTCGAGATAGCATTTTCAAAACGCAGTTTTACTAAAATTCAAAAATCAAATTTTGATAAAAGAAAACTGCCCCACACGTGATCCATCAGCTCAAACGCGGGAACTCTAGCTTCTTCTTCACCTTTTTTCTTTGCTCGAGGAAGTGTGCAGTTGGAGTTTTCTGTTGTCTGAGTTTTCGGTATGGATTCCCGACCTCAGAATGTTGTTTCGCTAGTCCAGCAGGCTCTTGACCATGCTCTACGCCCAGTCGCACACTGGAGAGGTGTTTGGCATCCCTGGAAGACCACAACACGCCGATGCCCGTGGGAAATTTGGAGTCCAACTCCAGGCAAGAGCCGCTGATGACTCGCGGATTGTGGATAGTGCATGTACACTGGAAACTGATCCACTCCCGATCCCGGTTGCTTCCCAATCGGCTGACTCCTCTTTGGCGAGGTTTACTGCATGCAGTAGTCAGCCCGCTCAGGCTTTTAAAGCCGGTCTTGAGCATACGCGTGGTGGGTCCGTTGACGGCGACCTGATAAATAATCCCACGCTGCAGCCACTTGCTGCTCGGTCGACCTCGAGAGAGCCACCTAGATTACGAACTCTCCCCTCAGACGCGAGTGGAGGTCCAAGAGGTCTGGCGCAATTAAGCCACCTGCCGCTTGGTACGGCGCTATCTGGTGTGGCGGCTGAGGATTTGGACTCTCAGTCTGGTAGCACACATAATCTGGTGTCTGACTGTGCAGGTCCCAACACTGACTGGCCAGCGGATGACGGGGATGAGGAGGAGAAAGGGTTCACCCTCATGTCTCGTCCGAAACTGTTAAGTTTCTCGAGTCATGTCTTAGATCAGAACTCCGACGCAAATCCAGGCAGACCATTTCCCACCGCTACCCTCGCCCGGACGCTGCAGCAGCATTAGTCCCGGCTTTGGATGCGCAAGTCGCTCGCATGGTATATTGTGCTGACAGGTAGCCGCCTCGTTCGGAGGCTCGGCCGGATAGGGCTCAGTACCTGACACAGGCGAAGTTGTTGAACGTGGTGGGTCCGTTGTGTGACATTCTTGAGCACACCCAAAACCCTGACCTCGGTGAGCAAGGTCAGCAGATCCGGGAGGCTGCTACGGCGGAACTGCGTCTCCTGGGAGATGCTAACCAGGCACTCACCATAAAACGACGTTCCATCTATTTATCTAAGATCCACCCCAAGCTCTGTAGCCTAGCCATCGCAGATTTTGCTAACCCTGGAGGTTCGTTATTTGGCCCTGCCCTGAACGAGCAGATAACGAAGCAGGCGGAACCGGACAAGGCTTGGGCTGACGTACTGCGTAAGCTGCCGCCAAGTCATGCCCATGTGGCAGGAAAAGACAGATGGTCGTCACGATTTGGACAGGACCAGGGGGACAGCGACAGCAAACACCACAAGCCTTCGGAGGCTTCCCGTGAGCCGTTTTTTCGAGGGAGCGGAGCCCGCAGGGACGAGTAGACCTCCGCAAGCCATGCCCCTCACCGTCCACATTGCTCCGGTTCCTGGCTGAACTCCAGGCAAAACCCTTGCACATATTGCATGACTTCTGGTCCTCTGGTCAGCTGACGCCAGCGTCTGGTCTGACCACAAATTCGGCAGCTCGGATGTCTCCAGACCTTCAAGTCGGTTCGAAGGGCATTCAACCCGAGCCGCTGCATCGTCGACGGCTGGAGCTGCTGGCCTGTCAGCTGATGAGGTCATGCGCCCTGTTGGCTGGAAACAAGAGTCTACGTTCCGGCGCTTTTATCTCAGAGATCCCATGCCTACTGCTGTGCCAGCATCTACACTGCCCTGAATTTCAATTCAGGGAAAAACAATGCTGACAGTGTGCTTGTTCACCTATGTCATGATGGTGTGAATGTATGCAAACACATACCGTGACCATGCTGTACTAATCCGTTAGTTTACCTGCGTGGGGTACGCATTACTGTGCAAGTAATTTACGGGACAGCCAGTGTTAGCGTCTCGCCAAACTGGATTATGATTATGTTCCAGATGTTGGTTTTCGTGTGGCCACACAGTTAGTTGGTGTTAGGCCCCTGTGTTATATTCCAGCCAGGGTGTTCTGGTTTGCTGCGTCATAATTATATCACTGACGCTCATAGTACCCATTTGTGCATAAGATAACTGTTGCCACGGAGGCCGGTCGATGTGCGCTGTGAAGTATACACTGTTATATCGAAGCTCAAAGCTCCGATATGCAATTGCCCATTTCACAAGCAATGATGCATTGTGATGTGTCACTTGTGAAGTGGGGATTGTATGAGGAGCGGAGAGCGGAGATATAACAGTCCCACCCTGGTACCCTCCCAGTAAGCAGGGCCTGCTGGAGACCCGGGTCAGCCGGGTCACGCGCCCGGCTGGGGAACTGCACGACCTGGCTGAACAGATAACACCGGGTCCAGTCAGACCCGGCTGAAAAATGTCTCAAACTGACAATGGATTTCTAAAATACCGGTATTTTACGGCTCGCGGACCCCATCCGTTGCAAATCTAGCGCAACCGTACACACTATAATACATGACTAATCATCATAATAATGACTATGTACACAACAGTCTACAAGCGACAGAAACTCGGCTAGGGTCAACTGGGGTCAACTGGTTCGAGCGCGATCTGGCCAGCGGCGAGCAGGAAGTCAGGTCATTCAAAGTCGACGGGGCAGGCAGTCAAAAGCGTAACCAAGGGTAACTTTGGCTATAGCGTTTGACACAGTTGCAAGTTTTCAGCCGACTGCCTGGTGATTTGGACGATGGAGCCCGCAGCGAAGAGAAAAAGAACTCACGCTTTCCAAGAATCTTGGACGAAAGGGCGACCCTGGCTGGACTACGACCGGACCATGCCAGTCTATCCATGTCATGCGCTTTGTGCAAGACGCATTTCCAGTCGGCTTGGCATGCAGGTGATGCATTGGCAGGAAGCAGCCACTCCACAAGGTGCTGCAGGCCCCCCCCCTCAGTGCTCTATTATGTGAACATGTTCGTCCTGCTATTAGCACTAATTAGAAAACAGAATCCAATGGAACTGCTTTGCATTCTTCACGTAATGATGTCGTTTACCTTCTACGTTTGCGGACTTTGATAGTTCGCCTTGTTCTCTAAAATTTCCGATTTCCGGTAATAAATTCGCCTTTCTGTTTTCCTGCGTTTTGAGCAGGCTTTTTGGTTGTTTTTCTGTCTGATGATCTGACCCAGCTTGACCCGGCTGGCCTGCATGCACCAGGTACACTCTGACCGGGCTGTGTTGAATGTCTAGAGCAGGCCCTGGTAAGATCTATAATGCGCTGAAAAAAGGGTGAAGAAGAAGCTACAGTTCCCGCGTTTGAGCTGATGGATCACGTGTGGGGCAGTTTTCTTTTATCAAAGTTTGAAAAAACTGCGTTTTGAAAATGCTATCTCGAGCAAAGGAAAACCCGATTTCGGGTTGGTATACACTGTTATATCGAAGCTCTCCGCTCCTCATACAATCCCCACTTCACATCACAATGCATCATTGCTTGTGAAATGGGCAATTTTAGGGTATACTTCCCCATTAATTAGAACATACTGCTTAATTAGAAGTTTCTTCCGGGAACGATTTCTATAGCAAAGCATAATTAGAAGTTCACTTTATTCCTGTAGCTATGCAGAAGACGTTACTTCAGTAACGTCTGGCGCTAGCCAGGGTCCACACAGCTTTAATTTGGTATTTGTTTGTGTGTTTGTGTGTTTGTGTCACGCCTGGCGCTATCCCGTATCTGTCCCGTACCGTACCTTCCATCAAACACAGCTGGCCACATACAGCTGGCCGCAATATTCAAATAGGGCTTTCAAACACAAGATCATAACGTGAAGCAACTTGGAAGAATGAGTATGAATGCGAAGTATATGGGGGAATGCATGTAGGGCGATAGTGCGGGTTCGAATCCCAGGTTTATGCCTAAAAAAATAGGAGAATTGAAATATTTATAACATCCCTATGCTTTTTTTGCCTAGGTCATCAAGGCGGTAGACGGTGTCGTATTACCCTCGACCGTACCTGTCCCGTATCGTACCATCAAAGACGGCTGGCCACAATGCATATTCAAATAGGGCTTTCAAATGCAAGATCATAACGTGAAGCAACTTGGAAGAATTAGTATGTATGCGAAGTGTATTGGGGGATGCATGTAGGGCGATAGTGCGGGTTCGAATCCCAGGTTATGTCTTTAAAAAAAGGAGAAATTAATATGAATTTATAACATCCCTATGCTTTTTTGTCTAGGTCATCAAGGCAAAAAAAGCATAGCGTAGGGCCCTGAGCTTCCAAGCTCTCTCGTTTTCTGCAAATCAGTTTGGTTTGCATGTACAGGCAGTTCAGTGTCACTAAATCTGTGTCTACATAACGTGTTGTGGGTACATGTTCGGATAATAATTAGAATGTCCGGATAATAAGACGTTTTCCCAGGCACTTTGGGGTTCGAATTTTCAGGATTCCACCTGTACACTCCTCCAATCCGGACGCCCCTGATCTGGGCACTTTTCTGACCCATCTAGAGTCACACAAATTGGCTTTTCAACGAAAAACGGCCCCAAAACCTATTGATTGGCATGAAAAAATGTTTACTTGCATGCAGTACGACCTTCTGAATTACGGCCAATTCCTAGTTACGGGCAGTGCTCAGTCCTAACCGTCCCCGAATTAGGTGAGTGTTACTGTACTGCTTGTGTACATGAATACATGTAAACACATTCTGAAACTTCCTTATCACATACACTCATACCTCGCTTATCCGGGCGGTCCGGGACCGGGCACTGCCCGAAACTCCGAATTACATACCGTATTTCCTCGATTAATGGACCATGCTCGAATAATAGACCATGCTCAAATAGTAGACCCTCCTGGAGGCCTCACGGACAAATAGTAGACCATGCCCGAATAAGAGACCCGGTCTCTTATTTGAGTTCATCGCTTTGCGCCGCAGGCGCACTAAGAAAGCACGTGGTGGATCAAAAAAGGACGCGATTTTAGGTTGCGCAACTACAATTTTGTAGTGGCTAGTGCTTTCTTTCATTATTTGAGCACGGTCCACTATATTTTCATCGGCACATCGCTGGAAATGGTGGATTTTTAACACGTCATAATATAGAAATAATGGACCATGCCCAAATAAGAGACCAGGGGTCCAACCCTCTTCAAAAAAAAAAGACCGGGTCTATTAATCGAGGAAATGCGGTAGATCTTTATGGGGAAAGGCCATAGATAAGGCATACGGTGTCAATATTTCCACTGAAACTCGCCCGGAGGGTGCGCGGTAGACCGAAGTGCCCATAACTTCTAGGTCCGGGTAACCAATGTATGAGTGTATTGCTGAAAGGGTAGGAGAAGACAGTGTTCTGTTTGCTTGATAGCGGAGAGGAATTTAACAAGATGTTCAGCACTTTCTCACAAAGTTAATACGCCCAGTCATATTGATATCAAAGTACCTAGAATGAGTGAAAGTATAGTCCTGTGATTTTAGTGCACCGCACGCAGGACTCAAGGCAGATTCTGAATTTCCGGTCTTTGCTAATAGTAATCATGAGAATGAAGTTGAAGACTCCACTGCAGCTGTAGTTATGGTTGATTTATATGGTGGCAAATACACACCTGGCAATATGGCGGTAAAGACACGCATGTCCACATACCGCCATATTGCCAGGTGTGTATTTACCACCATATGAATCAACCATTATAGTAATCATGATGCAGTATTATGTAAGTTCTTACCTCCTGCATAGTTTAACTCATGGTAAGTGGACCAGTTCATTTGTTCATGAGGAATAATGGTTGGAAAGTCTTCAGCCCAGTGAGTACGCCTCGAGACGAAATTGAAGAAAAACCAGCCTGGGTCGTATTGATACTTGCTTGCCAGAAATTGGGATCTACGTCCCACATTCTTTTCCCTAGGCAAAAGAGAGCAGTTAACAGGTTTCTGTAGATTAGTTTCATTATTTTGAGTGCTAGCAAGAGTACATAACCCCCCAGAGTGTGCAACGCCGATCCAGCTCTGCATAGGGTCTTGGTCGAGCGGAATCGGATCTTCTGATGTCATGCGTACACCCCACACCAGCGCAAGGCCGGTCTCGAGGCAGGGCACCATTGTTTTTGATCCGAGAGTACCCGCGACTCCCCAGGTTCCCCTCAGATGTGTACGGTATTATGACGCAAAGATCCGATTTCGCTCGACCAAGACCCTATGCAGAGCTGGATCAGGCGTTGCACACTCTGGGGGTTATGTACTCTTGGTAAAAGGCTTGACTATTACTTCTTGAACTACATAGCAGTAATACAGGCTAACCGGTACAAAGGTCAAACTAGGTTGGCTGGTTTTAAAGTCTCAGCAGCACATAAATTCAGATATGAATATAGTCCCAGCACAATTATAGAAACTGTGCTTATTCAAATGCCTAGAATATCCAAACAAACACACACACACACACACACACACACACACACACACACACACACACACACATACACACACATACACACACACACACACACACACACACACACACACATCGCCATGCCTTGTACACCATACTGTACAGTTTATATATTCTACATGCAGTCTTGTGTGGGCTTGGCTTGCTTCACTGAGTGTCTAGCTAGCTGTGTGGATATTAGTTAGATGTAACTTAGAATGATTTGGATTATCAGACTAACGTACATGTATATTCACAGGCCACTGACCCCCAGCCACCTCACCATCTCTTTGGCGAGAATGTTGGGAAGACATTGTGAGCAGGTTGGCTGGCTGTAATTGTGATTACTCCACAAAGGGTCACTATGGACTTGTACTGTGGCATCGCAATGTACATAATCTTACCAATCCGCAGGTATATTGATGGGCCGCACAGTGCCATCCTCAAGGTCGGGCAAGAACAGAAAGTCACTAAACAGTTGAAAAACACCATCTGAATACTTGAGACATTCCAAGTTCCTAAAAGCACTCATGAGCCAATGAACCGTGAGCTGCTCAAAACGCTGGGAGGAGCGCAGATGTGATGCTTGTTGCCGCAACTGATAGGGCAGCTCCTTAGGTAGTGAAACTACATGCAGCAAGAAAACAATATAACGGGCATATAAAATTAAAATAATCATAAAGAAGAGTGGGATTCGGCAATTTATCAATCAAATACATTTGTTACTTTATACCGACGTTCTAAGGTTAAAATAGCGAACTTACTGGCATGGTCCTCAATCTCTGGACAACTGGCTCTTTTGACCTTCCTAGGCCTCGACAGCGGACCTCAAAGCAACTGGCCTGCAGTCCACTGCTCGGCATTTTATCTGTTCAAGAATGTTTCTTTTTGTAAATTTTAGAACGGTTTATTTTGACAATGATCTTTAAATTGGTCTGAATGTGCCTATTAGGTTAATTTCCTATTTTTCCAGAATTGTGCACTGCTACAAAGCTAGGATTTCAGCCAGGTTTTGCGAATCAACAAGGTTTACATCTATACATGTACAGAGGTGCTGGTCCAAAACCCATTTAGCCGAACTACGACCAGGTTTAAAAAAAACCTACACACACCATCCTCAAATCAAGTGGTCTCTTCGTTGCATTTCTGAAGCTGGCTCCTGGCCGAAAATTCGATTGAGATATTAGAAATGAAGAAGAGACCACTTGATTTGAGGATGGAGTGTGTAGGGTTTTTCATGTAATAAAGTGGCTGCAGTTGAGCTTGCGTACCTTAAGAAATACAACCAGGTGTGTGAGCCTTATTAAAAAAAGTTATTAGACCAGGTTTGAAAATAAGGCTTATAACCAAAACAGGCCGCTCTATGAGGCAGGCTTTTATACAATGCAGTATATGTGCTTTGTTTGATTTCTTAGTTTCCGGTTCCCTTGAGACAATGTCTTACCCTTTCTTTTAGATTTCGATGTCAGCTTAGATGTAGCTCTCCTTGACCAGACAACACGGAGACAGCACTCCACTAAGGATGGCACCTTGGTAATGAGAAAATGCATACAATTTGGATTCACCATCTACCAATAAAATGCCAAATTCGAGTGCACACACATGGAAATTTGGCTTTAAACAGATCAACTGCTTTCATCAGTACCATCTGATTCTCCCTGCATTCCAGCCGGCAAGTACTAGTAGTAGTTGGAACGCAAGGACTTCATCCGCAGAATTCAGCTTGGCCTCCCTGTGCGGCTTCTGGCTCTACTGCCCATATGGCACATATCGTTGTGGGCTTTCTATCCCCTTTCTCTCGCACTTACTCTGGCGTTTTCATCCAAAGGCGTTGCACTGCACTAAAGGCATGTCTTACATCACACACAACAGATGCAAACTACAGGCACGCAATGCATGATGAGCTCACCTGCGAAACAGGCATACCAGGAGAAGCATCCATGGCAACAACCTTAGCGTCTTCCACCGTATCCACTGCACATCGGTATGAAGAGCGACCGGATGGTGTCATAGCAGCCAAGTGATCATCTTCAAACAAAGGCATGCTTTCTAGCACATCTCTCATCTGCATACGCCGCTTGTCACGATTGCGTTTCTTCTGGCGACGAGAACGATGGCGTCGTGTTGTGGCACCTGCAGACGTATCTACACACGCACATTGCCAAGCAAAAACAATAGGAAAATTAATAATATTCACGGTTCGCCTGAGACTCTGCTAGAGACGGAGTTTTCCGCATCCGTAGGAACGCCACCACCGTCAAGTATCAAGTCACAGATGCAGCCCCTAAAGCGGTGGGAGGTGAGTGGATCAGACCCAAAACCAAGTGGTCAAAGACCGAAAATCCCACTCGCTGCATGCGTGGGAATAGGAAAGAAGTCACCTTAATTATACCGTGCATTTCCAAGCAACAGAAGAAAGCCAAAAGATGAAAATTCCAAACCCTGAAATTGAGTTCCCAAAGCAATGCGTCATTTCTCGATCTGTTCACCCTGTACGTACAAACTAATTTACTTCATTCAAGTCATGAAAATGACTAAACAGTGCTTTCTCTGCATGTCTGTAGAGGATTGTTATAGGCATTGCAGATACTTCAAGGAGTAATCAATGTGACTGCTATGCATCCTGAACAATGAAATCCACTGGCATTCACCAGACTATCCACAAAATCAGGAATATTTAGCTTACCACCAGTCGATGGAGCTATTTCACTGGTCACAGAGGCCAAGTCATCCGAGTCCACCACGCTGTCACCATCCACCTCATCACTGCTCAATGCTTCTTCTTCAGCCGTGAAATAATCATCAGAGGAACAACTATCCTCCTCGTCCTCTGTTGCCAGCTCCTCTTCGTCCTTGTCTTCCTCTTCTTGATCAATGCCATGATCCTACACATAAGATATGGAACACAAAATAAATGTTATTAAGGCAGACAATGGCAATGCTTACTCTACTTATGTAGGGGTAGAACATATAACACTGCCAGCGGAGTTGTTACAACTAGAACATTGGGCAGAATGGCGACACTCGTTGGTTCCATCAAACCATGCAATGTCTCTTCAGCTGAATGAGCCTCGTATTAATCTCGTCTTCAGCATTATCGCGAATAGAATGTACATGGTGACTTGAAGGTCACGATGCTAATGGTGGTCCAGCTTTAGATTTCCTGTTGGATGTCTCCTGACAAGCCGGACAGCAAGTGGTACCAAAAGCTGAACGGTATACTTGAAGTACTCAAAGATCATCTCGCACCCAAGCCGCTGGTCATTCATGAGAGGTACCGTTTTACCAGCGTGATCAACGGCAAGGAGAATCGATTGTGAGTTTAGTGGCTGAACTCAGGAGTTTGGCTCGGATCTGTGAGTTCAATACACATCTGCTGGAGGCTTTGCGGGACCGATTTGTCTGTGGGCTACATCGTGCTGTGGTTCGTAGAACATAACCAGCCAGATGCCCGCATGCTTGAACATGTGACTTGCACATAATTATCATTATTGCTGCTATTACTCGATGGACAGCCAAGCAGATTGCATCGCCTCGTGAAATCTGCAGGGAAGGTTTGTGGCATTTCCCTTCAGCACAGTCATCATGTTACACGTTTGGCTTGTGTTCATTTCGTGGTTGTACACAGCTAAAGTAATTTCTACTATTTACTGTGTGCTGTCATTTAAAAAGGAAGGACTGTGGTGTATGCACACCACGGACCCAGTAATGTGTACAGTTGAACATCGATTATCCGCACATCGACTATCCGACCATTCGATTATCCGTAACAGTTTTTTTGGGCGCACATGCCGTAGAGTACGCACTGTGCATGTAGTGAGCCATTCAAAAAATACAAAAATTTTGAAAAGTAAAAAGTAAAAGGTCGTGCGGCTAGTAATAACCACTGAAAGTGTGTGAGTGACAGTTTTTTCTTATCCAGAACATTTGCCTTATCTGAAACACCGCCTGACAGTTGTCTGCCCAGAGGTGGTCGGATAATCGATGTTCAACTGTACCTGTACTGCGAAGCATGCACACTGGTTACACAGAGGCCAAGCCTGGCATGCTGCACAGTCGTAGTGTACATCCACGCTCTGCAATTATTCGATTCGTGATCTTTGGTATTCTTTGATTCCATGCTTTTGTTGCAAGCTAGCTCGACATCAGGTAAACCCAAGCCCGGTAGTGGAGAGACATAACTATCATATATCAGCATAATTATTCTTTTACTGTAACTGCATTTCAGCATCTGCAATTGTACATGCACCTATTTTTCGGCATTTCTCGGAAGACAAAATATTTTTATACCACCACTGACAAAATTTGTAATTAGGCCATGTACGGTATAGTGCGGGACCACATGCACTTTGCCTACACCCAGAAAGCTGACGGACATTTCTATGTATGTACATGCATAAGCCCCTTGAGATAATAAAGAGTGAGAAAAGGCACAAGGTTTAAAGTCAATTGTTTCAAGAAAGTGAACCTGGCCATATTGACTCGGATGGAGAGCCAAGGGTTAATTTATAAGAAAGAAAAAGGACCAATGTTATCGCATGAGCTGATTGTTAAGTAACTGGTGGTGTTAGTGGACATTATAGCGTAGCTTGTAGTTCCTTGGTCATATTGAGCCTGGAAATAATTACCTTAGTGGGATTAGAGTCAGATGAAGAAATCAGCAGTTTTCTCTGATTCTTAGGACGCTTCTTCTTGCGTTTGCTTTCCCAGACATCTTCACCTTTGGAGAGCTCACTGGAAATCATACGGCGAAATAACTGCGATGGATGTACATCATCTCCATCCTCCACACCATCCTTATGGTCACCGCCGGGCTCTTTGCAACTAGCTGAGGCCATCACACCTGCATTGAACAACAACAGAATTAAAACGAGTGAGCCTGGCGCTAACAGTTAGAACACTACAAACACTCGACTAGTACATATACAAGTTTAAAAAAAGATGTGTATCTCCAGGCACATCTCAAGTGTACGTTATCGCTGACCAAGTCCACATGCAGTGTGCCTCAACAGCCGTGCTGTGCCTGCATATGATCTACTGCAGTCAAACCTCATTTGGACGAACACGGATAAGGCGAACTTTCCATTAGTACGAACTAGGGCCAATCCTATGGTTGGCCAGGCATCAATTCAAGTCAAAATTATTCGTTTACGACGAACTTCTGTACAGCGAACTTTCGCGAAGACGAACTATTTTCTAGTGTGATTGGAACAAAATCAGTGTGGTCATGCACATGTAGTACGAACTTTCGCTCCACGAGCGTGCGCGTGGGCTGGCTGTCTTTTTTTCTTCTTTTTTTCAATGGTCGAGGCCATAATTGTACGTACAGTGCAAATTATTTTCAAGCGTGTTTTGAACAAAATCAGCGTGTTGTACGAACTTTCGGCACAGTCGTGATTCATTGCACATTGTCATTGTACTTACCTGTTTCTGGCTTATGCTAAGAATAAAATGCTTCCCATGTACCACAGCATGCACCTTCACGTAAATACAATCCATATGATATGCATATCGCTTTTTTTGTCATATCTGGATAAGAAGAACTCCCGATAAGACAAACAAATTTGTTCAGTCCCTTCAAGTTCATCCTAACGAGGCTTGACTGTAAGTAGGAAAGACAGACTCGACTCGGTCGAGGTACGTCCACGACACGGAGAAGTTGAAACCAACTTTTACACATGCAACCACCACCAAAGTTCTAGCAATGTCTAAGGCCACACCAAAGAACACACTTACTTCCTGTAGGCGACCAGCCCAGTTTTGCGACCATTGTACCTTTTTTTTTAGTTTGGTCACAGTCATCAAGACAATTTATTGATACAAACAACAAACTTGCAAAAATTTAAATAAACACTTCTGTCGCAGCCTAGTTTTGATTCTACAACCCCTGGATTGCATTTACACACAAAATAGCCATCGTGACATGGGCTTCCTGAGAGTTTGTTCTTACAGCACCTGGAACGTTTTCTTATTGGAAGAATTTGGCTGCTCTCCAATGAGGAGTTCACCCTTCGTACCGAAATTACGGACACTTAACATATGTTTCCCCTGATTATGTCACACTCCATTTTCAGGTCTCTGCCACATCGCCACATTGTTTCCATAATATAATTATATAATTCACTTGAGTAGCAAGTTATGCTCGATTGTAAGTCGCACCCAAGGGTCTTGAAGTGTGATATAAATAGGTTCTTATTCAGGAAATACGGTAAATGATGCACGACTGCCGCCCCGGAGGTCACGAAGAGCACATCAAACCATCCATTCAGCAAGCCTCCAAGCCAGCACCACTACCTGGTCAATACACAGTGTTTCAGGGATTTCATCACTCCCTCATCAGTTGAGCTCGACGGGGCTAATAACATAGCGTGATCCAAGAGCACAACATTATATAGCGTTCCTGCAGGCAAAACATCACTGCGGATACAGGCTTACTGCGATGCTCCGTTTCCAGTGCGACAAAACCATGTGGGGTTCTAGATTGCAGCATGAGTCAGTGCCGCCCATGGAATTGTGAGAAACAGACGTTGACTGCCATTAGGTATTCACAACATTGTCACCTCCAACAGCTAATCACATGCCCGGCATGTGCGTGAGGGATACCAATACAAACTTAGCACTAGCAACCAACTTTGCAGTAGTGATGATTGAAAACATTGGCTGCTCCTAATGTAGAGCTCACCCTTCCTGCAGAAATGACTAACACTTGCCTGACTCACAACTGCCATATTTAGCACACGCCAGCATGCGACTACATGTCAGAGGTGACAGACAGTGTTGTGAATAACTAACAGCATCAGTGTCTATTTCTCGCGGCTCCATGGGAGACACTAACGTTATCTCTCGGCGCTTGCTACCTGGGGCCTCATAAGGTGTTTGTCACGCTGGAAACAGAGTGTCACAGTACGTTTCAAGTTATTATCCCTCATAGTGTTCCAGTTCGGATGCTGCAGCTCTATAAGATGCAGTGTACCTGCAGCACAATTTTTTCAGACTACCCAAGCTCAACTAATGAGGGTTAGATTCTCTCGCACATTGTGCATTGAGCAGGGAGGAAGGTTTACTGAGTGAAAGGTTTGATATGCTTGTCGTGTGCTCCGAGCCCCCGGATGACAGTACGAGTCAGCCAAGTGCTGGTAATTTCAGCAGGAAGCGTGAGCTCCAGGTTGGGAGCAGACATTAAGTTTATCCTGGCGCAAGTTCCGTGTCGACTTTACAACATAATCCTCAACAGGTTTGATCGGAGCACACAGCAGTACCGCGCAATCACAGCCACTTCACGCTGCAGTCCGCTGATGAAACCGTAACGGCTGAAAGGTCTACATGAAGTCAGCAAGAGCTTAGTGCGCCTCACCATCTTGAATTCAGCTAGCGCCCCTAGCGGTGTACTGCTGGTGCATGCATAGTACATTTCCCGCATTCTGGTGCATTAATTATCATTGCAAAGTTGAATGGTATTGACTGCATTGTTCTGCGCATAACTTGCCGGCGCAAACGTGGGAGGAGGAAACACTTTGGCTAGGGATTAGCGTGACAAATTAAATCCAGTCCCTGGTTATCTGCGGCTCAGTACGAGCGGGGCTGGCCGTTCATTTGCCACACCTTGTCCCCGCGTGTTTGTTTTTTCGTTGAATTTTGTTTATTTTTAAGGAATCCCCCAGCCTGATGTGTGTCTTGATACACCGCGTGTATCAAGACACACATCATTCGCCTTGCCGCCCTAGTGAGAAAGAGCTTAGACTATGATGGCTCAGGCTAGTAATAATACCCTGAGTGTACAGGTGCAGTAGAACCTGATGCATACATGTATGTAGGGCCGTCTAGCTTACATACCTCCAAACAGTCGTCATTCAGTAAACAGGCAGTTGCAGCCACAGTTGAAGTTACTAGCCACTATTTTTGAAAGTCTCTCTCAATCGCGCACCAACCAGCCAAGAGTCCGGTGTCTCGCCGGGACGTCACATGCACAGTGGTCGAAATGCACTTCACGATAGTTCAATAACATCTAGATTGACTTACTCCTACTGGGAAACACATTCACTAAAACTGTTCGGTGTGGGTAGTTCTACTACGAAGTTTGAACTGTTTCACAAGCTCATTTCTGTACTCGTAGATCTGTACTGCCACTGGTAGATCTACTGATGATCCGGATCGATGGATGTGCAAACCAGCTTCGATTTCCATTTGACCATGCAATACCGAAAAAGTAAATTAAAAAATCCTCTTTTATTTTTGCGCACTAGACTACTAGAGATCAGGGAGCCCTACACATATGTGTAGGTATGTGTAGGGCATGAACATTCTGTCGTTATTCGCGAATTGTCGTTATATCCGCAATCGTTATTAGCGAAGTTGACTGTACAGTCAACTTCGCTAATAACGACTGCGGATATAACGACAATTCGCGAATAACGACAGAATTTCTATGCCCAGAGCAAAGTCCCATGTACATTTAAAGGGGAAGTTAAGGCAAAAATTAAAATTTCACCAGTTGTAGTCTTCGGGGTGCTGAGTCGAATGGTCGTGGTCCGAGGAAGCTGAGACGCTCCCTTCCTACTTGAATCCCAATCGAACTCGCGTACTTCCACCGAAACTGGGTGACTGCGCCCTACTAGATGGGGATTTGTATGCAAAATGTCACTAAAAGCGCCATTTCGTTCTTATAAAAGCATGGATGACCGCGATTGGCCCATATGTTGTAGTCTTTTGGACGCTGAGTCGATTGGTTTTGGTCCGAAAAGGCTGCGATGCAGCGTTCCTCCTTTATTCCCAATCGAACATGGTTGAAGAAGCGGTCACGTGCTCCTGCGTACACCAGTCACCTGGTCACCGTGCCTTACTTACTAGCCTGTTTTGACCTTTTTTGGGTGCAGTCCTGTCACTCGAGTTGAACTCGAGTTGAACCTTGGTGTGAAAGTTGTCGCCTGCTGGCGTGGTGACCAGGTGATTTGGGCACCCAGGAGCACGTGACCGCTTGTTCAACCATGTTCGATTGGGAATAAAGGAGGAATGCTGCATCGCAGCCTTTTCGGACCAAAACCAGTCGACTCAGCGTCCAAAAGACTACAACATATGGGCCAATCGCGGTCATCCGTGCTTTTATAAGAACGAAATGGCGCTTTTAGTGAGATTTTGCATACAAATCCCCATCTAGTAGGGCGCAGTCACCCAGTTTCGGTGGAAGTGCGCGAGTTCGATTGGGATTCAAGTAGGAAGGGAGCGTCTCAGCTTTCTCGGACCAAGACCATTCGACTCAGCACCCCGAAGACTACAACTGGTGAAATTTTAATTTTTGCCTTAACTTCCCCTTTAACTTCGGATACAACGACTATCATGAATAACGACAATTCGCGAATAACGACATGCTTTTAGTGCCCCAAGGTCATATTCACTGCTTGAATAACGACTTTCTGGGCTTTTGACAGCTATTTCAAGTATTCTATTAAATTTCAGAAAATTTCGGTGCTCAATATTTTCGGTATGAAAGCAAAAGGCTTGGTTAGGTGAACAGAAATTTTCGGTACAGAGAAGCAGTTCCCTATTGCAGTATTGGATTATGTGTGTAAAGCGGGATTCACAGAAGCTTTTTTGCGATGCGACACGCGATGCGACGCGATCTGCGACAGACGCGTGCGATGCGAACTCGCGAAGTACCATTCACAGCAGGGAGTAGTACAATCTAGTAAAATAAATAAAATAATAAAATTAATAATGCAATGAATATAACTAAATGCGCACTCATATCACAACCATGGGGACGAATCATGTACATGTATTCCAGAACGTTTTCTTGTCACAATTATCAATGGAATTCGTGACTAAAGAGAATGATGAAACTACAATAGGATTTATACACTTGGAGTGGAACAGCGAGGATACAAGCATAGTAAGAAAAATAGCACAAACCTAGGAACAATGTGCACAGGTAATAAACTATAGGTGAGGTGAGATCGCACTCACACACACTTGCACATGCATGTCCATTGTCACACTGCACTTGCTGAATTTCCTATCATTTCTCACCTCACCTACAGAGTGTATAGTTTATTACCTGTGCACATTGTTCCTAGGTTTGTGCTATTTTTCTTACTATGCTTGTATCCTCGCTGTTCCACTCCAATTGTATAAATCCTATTGTAGTTTCATCATTCTCTTTAGTCACGAATTCCATTGATAATTGTGACAAGAAAACGTTCTGGAATACATGTACATGATTCGTCCCCATGGTTGTGATATGAGTGCGCATTTAGTTATATTCATTGCATTATTAAGATTATTGTCTCCACGTCGCCTTTTTAAATAATAAAATTAATAATAATTTTTTTTTTTTGAACGAAGGTAAGTTATGGGTCGCAAATATCCACGCAAACACACATCCAGTCATAATAAGGCACTTGTCATAAGTATCCGAACGTTTTCGGTCCCTTCTCATCAAGGATTATACAGGGAATGGCTCAAGCTGGAAAGACTAAAACTTATATAGCGTAAAGATAATTAGATAACAACACTCGTGACAAGGTGGAAAATTATCAAGTTTAGCACGACACAAAACTCGAAGGAAAATAATAATAGTGACAACAACATAGTGAGCAAATTAAGTTACATTGTTACCACCTCGACGAGGAGTAACACCAAACAATTGTAGCGACAACACATTTTCTTTCTGTACGCAAAGTTCAGGATCTAACTTACAGATATACAAAGCTTCTAACACAGCCAAATGTAACGCACATCTACCACGTGACAATATTTAGAAAACAGTATCACTGTACAACTCACGACAATTGGTACGGGCTGACAGATGTTGCTTGATTGACGAAGTGCTATTCTTAGCTCCATTGGGTGTTGTCTCCTCCAATGTCCCGTCATCTCGCCTCTTCGTGGCATCACCACTATCTGTCTCTTCGCGTTTCCGCGGCCTTCCACGTTTCTTGACACTAACCGTTGGGTGCGCGATACCCGGTGTCCTTTCCGTTACGTCTCCTCCATTGCGGATTTCTATTGAGCTTCTTACTCCAACTTGTCCGGTGTCCGATATTGAGGTTAGTTTTCGCGGTCTACCACGTTTTCGAATATTGACTGTTGTTGTCACTTCCGTTGTCGTTGTACGTTCGTCCTCATCAGTCCGTATTTTCACTTGGCTTCTCGTCACCCTTTCCGACGCCGACAGATCCTTTGTCAGTTTCGGTGGTTTACGTGTGGGTCTTGCACCATCTTTTATGCTGTTCTCAGCTGGCCCGTGTCCTACACACGCAGAGGAGGACGGGCATGCAGTCACATCTTCACGGGAAGAGGAAGATCCACCGATGGACTGGACAGCACATTTTGGAGGACGACCACGGCGAGGACGACAATCGCGCGCATCAAGCGGAACACAACTTAACGGCACATGTTGACGAATGCGTGCGCCCAGGTGCTGAAGGGTTCTACCTACATACCGATCTTCACATTGTCGGCATTGAAAGAAATAGATAAGGTTACTTTTACTAAGGGTAGGTAGAACATCCTTCTTCACACCGAACGCACGCACTGTCCCAAATATGACGTACAGCTTGACGCACGGATATGATGGACATACGATACCACGAACATCCTTCTCCACGCGTGCAGAACCGGTGCCAACCCAGGGTAAACGGAGCACCACTGGGCAACGGTCAGGTCCAAATTGGATAGGCTTGTCTGTCACCGGTTTTTCGTTGATTAGCTTGGCCAGAAATTCCTTTGGATAGCCGTTGTTCGTAAATATTGATGTCAGTCTGTCTACTTCGTCCTGCAATAGATGAGGGGAACATATTCTATGTGCACGATAAACTAGCGCCTTCACAAGATGTCTCTTCGATTTCGTTGGAGTATAGCTCCCCCACGGAATGTAGAGGCCGGTGAACGTTGGCTTCCTATAGATAGTGGTGTCCAAACTCTTAGTGTTAATATTCCGTGATATTTGTACATCCAAGAAGGATAAGCTGCCATATTAAAATAATAATAATAATAATAATAATAATGTTGGTTTGCGTTGCGCAAACCGTAGTTAACCAGCACGCCACGGGCCGCGCCCCCGCAGGGGAATATTCCCGCAAGATGACTTTAGGTGACCATACGCACTCCGCCGTGCCGCCGCAGCCGACTTGCGCAAGCACGCACTCTTGCAGAGTTCCGCATTCGGGTCGCACTCGCGTACGACATCCCGTATGAGCCACCCTTCGCCTGGCGGATGCATCCGTACCGTAGACGGCTCATCTACTGCTGGCCGGTGTAATTTTGCCAGTTGTCTGTTTTGCTGCGAGTGCTCGCCACGCAATTTTGTTTCCCACCCGCCCACGCCTACCGGACGGAGGGGAGGCACGGGCTCGGCCGATGGGCACGAAATCCGCATGGTGCACATCCATCGGCTGCCGCAGACAATACAATTAATAATACTTGTGGGTACTACCGAGTACTTAGTGGTCATGCAGTTGCCATAGCAATGTACTGGTACACCCAGCCTTTATGATTGTTACATGACCCCATGGGTCGTCTTTCAAACGCTCTTTCATAGCCGATAGATGGCGTTATTTGTTCCTATCATACTATGTTACAGATGGGCGGCCTTAGACGGCCCAGTCCGATCATTTCACGCGAACTATGTTATACGTCATCATGATCACAATAATCATGTCGTGCTCAAGTTCAATATAAGCTTGCGACACCCCACTGGCTCATCTCTTCTGTGGTGTGAGGGTTAATTATTATTATTGTAGAAGAGAAAAGGACATATGGATACGAGTTAAGAGTAACTCTCCATCACTGTAACATGATACTTTATACAGTCAGAAAGTGCAATAACTAGGCACAAAACTGACAGAGTACTGAAACATTCGACGTCCTGACACCTAGCTTCAACACATCTCCGTAGCGCTAACCAACAGCCTTCCAACTTGTAGCTTTTGCTCGTTTTCGTTGCGCTTGCCTTCCCCTCTTTGGTCTTTCCATAACCTTGAACCTTCCAAGTTGGAAGGCTGTCGGTTAGCGCTACCGGGAGATGTGTTGAAGCTAGGTGTCAGGACGTCGAATGTTTCAGTACTCTGTCAGTTTTGTGCCTAGTTATTGCACTTTCTGACTGTATAAAGTATCATGTTACAGTGATGGAGAGTTACTCTTAACTCGTATCCATATGTCCTTTTCTCTTCTACATTTATTTATGGCTCAACATCCGAGTTTAATATTATTATTGTTTGTCTCTTTCCCTCAAACTAGTGAAGATGTTATGACTTGGGGCTCCCCGCGTGCTAGAGTGTACGTGAAGTGTGTGGGTACAGTGAGGGCTGCGTCCCACCCGCCTGTGTGCTGTGTGGATTCACAGGAAGTGTGAGTTACGAAGTCTGAAGAAAATGTTGAACAGTCTCTGCTGGGATGACGACTACACCATAGCTCAGTGGTTAGAGCATCGCTAGCTACAAGCGAGGGTCCCTGGTTCGAGTCCTGGTGGTGACAGTCAATTTTTTCTTCAGACTTTTCCCGTTTGTCTCTTTCCCTCAAACTAGTGAAGATGTTATGACTTGGGGCTCCCCGCGTGCTAGAGTGTACGTGAAGTGTGTGGGTACAGTGAGGGCTGCGTCCCACCCGCCTGTGTGGATTCACAGGAAGTGTGAGTTACGAAGTCTGAAGAAAATGTTGAACAGTCTCTGCTGGGATGACGACTACACCATAGCTCAGTGCAGTGGTTAGAGCATCGCTAGCTACAAGCGAGGGTCCCTGGTTCGAGTCCTGGTGGTGACAGTCAAATTTTTTCTTCAGACTTTTCCCGTTTGTCTCTTTCCCTCAAACTAGTGAAGATGTTATGACTTGGGGCTCCCCGCGTGCTAGAGTGTACGTGAAGTGTGTGGGTACAGTAGGGAGCGGAGGTTTAGTTCCCACGTCACGGAAACGCGTACGTGGGCGATCCACGTAAAGTGGATGAAGGGCACCCACGTTGCAATGTTGTTTAGTCACACGGAACAAACAAAAGCATAAAGCGAAAGGCCCAAACCTGGTCAAAGACGAAGCTACCCGGGCCTAAGAAGCGCATCCAATATTTTGATTTCATGCTTCGGAAACTTCTTCAGCTGAGCACCCTCACAGCTCGCACAATGCGCTCCATTCTGATTATCTCCCACGTTTTGGCGGAACGTGGGTGAGCCTCCATACACGGTATGTCGTGAATCAGAAAACGTCTGTACGTGGGTCACTGCACTGAGTATCACGTATTAGCCATTTTATTACTAAATAAAGGACTTTTCCGGTGGCCTAAAGCCCAGGAAATTACAAAAAAGGCCGCTTTTCGGGAGCCAAAAAAGGTGCTGCCGCCCTTACCATGATTGTGGCTATGCAAACTTCAGTAGTAATTATTATAGAATGGTTGTTATGAGTTTATAAGGGTGCCATGACTGTTTCTACTCGTGACGAGGGTGTGCACAAACACTCTTCACCAGCGCGTTCCATGCTGGACGGTCCGCAGCAATCCGCTCCAGACGGCGCAAGTCCTCGGCACTCCGCAGCTGCCCATTGTCCGATTGGGACAGATCGGTGTGGAGCTTTATTGGCACTGTCACCCTCGGCCTCCCACGGTACCTCCCCTCGGGTGCCTGAAAGTATTGTTCCATGCTCAATCGTGCTGGCGTGTCCTTACCCAGGCGAAGCACATGCCCGAATAGGCTCCAGCGTGAATTTTGGATCAAGTGTGACACTGGCTCCGCTCCGCATCGGGCATACAACGCCAAATTACTAACTTTATTAGGTCATTTAGGATGACCCAAAGGCTGACCGCCTATCGTGGGGTCCGTCGCATTGAAAGATGATGGTACAAGAGAGTACAGCCTGGGAAAGGGGGGAGGGGGGGGGGGGGAGACTACGATAGGCCTTGACGGATTCTGCTAGCATAATTTTTCGCATAATTCCTACCAAAATCGAATAGTCGCATAATTCGAGGCAAATTGCATACGAATCGCATAAATTGGAATAATCCGCCTGTTCGCATCAAATTCCATACAGTTGTACATGTTCTACAAGTACAAGTACAAGTTGATGCATCAGGAAGTCGTAGGTTTACGACTCCCTTAAATAACATGTCCAGTCGACTACAATCAGTGACGGTCGTAGCTAGGTCGGACGGTGCGTTGACCCCATTGAACTTTTGCTACTACAGTACAGCGCCCTCTACAAAAACATTCCCCTGTTATTTTGCACAGAACCATCATATACATTAGCAGCATATGTGAGCATAATGCGGCATAATATGTATAACGTTTAGCATAAAAATAGCATAATTCTGCAATTTTTTCAGCAATGCGAAAAGCATAATTTCACGAAAATATTAGCATAATCCGTCAAGGCCTAGACTACGATGAACAGGGTAACGGCAGTCGCACAGCAAAGCACAAAGAAAACGACAAGATGTTACAATGAATGTAACAACACCCGCCCGAGCTAAAGGACCTACACCCCTGCCCCAGGACGGTATCTTGAAACCCCCCACACACTCACCACACGGTCATCATCCAGCTTCAGTTCAATCACAATACAGTGGTGTTCAGGTATTCTTCCCATGCAGATTCAACTCCCCTGGCACTTGCCATACAATCTGAAGCTGTACGTAACCATACAAAGGCCCGAAGTATTGGCTCCTGAAAGATTTTCTATAACTTTTTCATCTGTAATTTGTGGTGTCTGTCACGTTGCATGTTGCAAATGCCACGGAAGCTATACAGGTGCCTTGCTGTTCGAAGGTCACTTGCTTTCCTTGTGTGTGGCATTGGCTGGAACAGTCTGCCACCTGCCCAATGTGCCGAGTTCCCCTTATGGCGTCGTCGTTGCGGGAGGTTCCAGTGTTTGTTTATGAATGCATTTCTGAGCTTGCTGTGAAATGTGACTTTCATGCAAGCGTGTTTGAGGGCTGCCAGAAGACACTCCCTTTGGGTAGTCTAAAAGATCATGTTGCTGATTGTACCTTTGGAAATTTAGTAGGGGTCAAACGGGTGTACCGGGTACCCGGGTACCCGCCCGTTAATCTCAGGTACCGTTAGTAAAAGGGTACCCGTTTGTAAAAAAAAAAAAAAAAAAAAAAAAAAAAAAAAAAAAGGTGATCCTATCGTATTCCAAGACTCAAAATAGGAGTGCGGATACTCTTTTCCTTTTTCCTGTGCATTCCCGCTTTCGACTTTATCAGGCAGGAGCAGGCTGAAAGACAGACTTGACAGTTGTTCTCTCCACTCTAGTGCAAGTAAAAATCCTCGTACTGGAGGTTTTTGATTGTGATGTGAGAAAAGGCAAGACTTGAAACTCGTTCGAGGTGGCAGCTGAGTAACTAGAAAGTTACGATGGTTCTCCGACATCGAACCTGCCACAGTACTTGATGAACTAGTGTCACCAGGCTGAGTGACCAGTCGGAGTGTCACAAACGGTGATGTCCGTAGGTGGTAGCTACATGTATGATACTCATGGTTGTAGTTTGTTCCTTCAATCGACGAGCTGAAAAGTAGTTCGAAATATTGCATACAAGATTACGGATTTGTGAAGATTCATTTCACGAGTTCAACAAGCTAGCACTAGCAGCTAGCTGGCCAGCAGCACATCAGCTGTGTCAGGCACCCCAGCTAGCTATGGGCGCGAACATCTTCTGAATGCAACGAGTACCAGTTCTCTGCGAACATAGCAAATAGGATTGCGCGAGATCACGGAAGTTTTGCTAAACCACTCTGTCCTTGCATGGCTTGAATCACATCGATCTGCAGTTGATTTGCGTACATGTATCAAAATACATGTACATGTAGCTTGTAGGACCATCTACATGTACGATTGTAAGTTACTGCCTGTGAAGTTATGTACATGGGCAAATGCACGGATGACATTCATTTGGAACCTTCATTGCCATAATAATATTATGATACACGAATCAATTGCGAATCATAATGTAGTATCAAAATACAACCTGAGAATATACAAATTAAAATCATGATTTATGTGAGAAATGCGCAAAAAAATAATATGGCTGCTAAAGGGTACCCGTTAACCCGCCCGTTAAGAAAATTACCCGTTCGTTAGTTAAAGGTACACCCGTTTGACCCCTAAAATTTAGCACTGCACCTTATGTTCCATTGTCAGCAACAGTGGCTGATGTTTTGACTGCCTCGCCAAGAAAACTGTGTGGTGATGCTGCTGAGAGATTGACCAGCCATTTAGTCGCAGCAAAAGCTTATGATGGTGCAGGTTCGGCAATCTGCCCAGGGGCCTCCACAGACCTTTACGCGCACAACACAAGGACGCATCGGAAGAGACACTGTCTCGACACGTACAGTCAGTACAGCGTTACCAGTAGAGCATCTGAACTGCAACAACACAAAACAACAGTGTGTGGTAGTGCTAGTTCCTGAATCCTCACACGCTCAGGATGTCGTGGAGCTACGCTCGCTGAGCAAAGAGAAACGACAACTGTCCCTTTGGGAAAACGCGGCCAATAATTCAAAATTCCGCGGCAAATTCCGCGGGGAAAAGGGGGTTTTTCTGCGGCATTTCTGTGGTAAAATCAAAATTCTGCGGCACTTTCTGCAAGTTTTCACCCTCCTTGTACTTAGTTGTAGAGGATATGACAACTAGTTGCATGAAGGGCAATCATGGCATCGACCAGGGAGTAGTACAATTCTTGGTATTGTACTACTCCCTGATTTTAACGGCAGGTAAGGGTTTCAAGCAGGGAGTCGACTCCCTGGTTTCAAGTGTGCGGCTCACTGCAGTGGCTACAGTACAATCGTACTCCCTGCTCTGACTGTACTTGTCAGCTGTACACAGACAGTCACTGGCATTAGGCATTGGCGACGGCAGCTATTGCTGGTTTATTTCACTATCATAAAATGCTTTTAGCACTGCTCGGTATTTCTGCAAATAATGCTAGTTTGAATGCTCGTTCTGCACTTTCATGCATGCTCATAACCAGGGAGTCGTAAAATACTATTTTACTATTTTACGACTCGCTGCTCATAACCAAAGTGACAATTGTGGGTAAAAAGGATGGGAAAGAAAGTCATAAATTTCAAAATCGGCGGCAGCATATGACAGTCTGGCAAATATAAAATTGCTTGCAAGTTGCAAGCATTCCTTTTGGGTTTCAATATCTCTGGCCGTGAATGCACATGTGGTGGGGTGAACAAAATCAAGACCATTGACATCGTGTTCTGCCTCTTGTTGTGCAGTATAGACCTCAGCTGTAAGCTCACAACTCCCTACTCAGTTTCCCATGATTGTGATTAGCTTTACTTCGATGTGACCTTCCAATACACGTTGCTGGCAGTATGACATTGCCGGCTGACTCGAGGAGATGAATACTCATTCAGGAGCTGCAGATGAGGGTGGGATGGTGAGAACCATCTTCGCAGCCTTTTGCCAATTGCCAAGGCCATCTTGATCTTTCCACCATGCCAGATTATCAACATTATTGGAAGCATCAACTGCAGCAACCTTGTAGGCGGCTTGGTGAGGCTTGCCGGCTTCGCCTCTCTGTTCACTATCCCTATCCTGGTACTGCTTCCATGGGACGGATCAAGTGGATTGATGGATCTTAGCTTTCACCTTCTGCTGCTTGCCACGGCGATGTCGCTCCGAAGCATTATAGCGGTACTGATGTCTTTTTGGCATCACTGTCAGTATAAGGTCACTGGTGACACACTTCACAAAACAACTTTCCAGTATAGTCAGAACCTCAAGAGGGAACTCTGAAACTATAGCGGCAGGGCTGATATGCGCAACCTTCGTAGATTGTCCTTGATTCACTCTTGTCTTGGTTTGCACTGCAAACAATGATTATGTAGGTTTCAATATCGTTATGAGCGATTCCTTGCCCGCATCGCGCAAGCAACACTCACCACCAAGGAGAGAGTCCTTGTGTGTTGTGTGAAAAGTCCAAATTCAAACCAAAAGCGAACTAAACTTGCGGAAATCCAGACTTCATTTCTTGCCACTAACAGAAATCCGACCAGACTAGGTACTAGGTAGGTAACCATGATCATGCATGATATGACGGCATGAAAACACCTCCGGCCAGGCGCTAGGCAGAGATCTCCCACGTGCACCGTTATTTTGATGTCCTGTAGGCTGTGTAGCTCCTATCTTCAGCCTTCACTTACGTGTATTTGGGTCATTGCGGATTGCCAATCTGTTGTATTTTGAAATGAAGTAAACATTTGGTCGAATATTGGTCGGACGACCCAGCTCAAAGGCTTTCCGCAGTGCTCTGTGAAGCGTGCCCACCAAGCACGCCGTCGTGTGTAGCATGCAAGCCACGGCGTCGTTCTGGTCGATTGTGGACAGGCGTGCTAGCTTGTTGACTTTCGCTGTTTGTACATTAGTGCACCTGAACAGTATACCAGGCGATCTGGTATTCGATGATTTGCCAGCAATCAAGGAGAACCCCGATGTGAGGTGAGTACAACGCTAGCCTGAGCAGTGCAAGCAAAATATAAAGTAATGCAAACGCGATAATGATCGACGGAAAGGTCAGCACACGCATATGTTCGTTAGGGCCAGAGGAGGGAAGGGTGTATGAACGAGTTTACAGAGTTTAGTTTTTGGAAAAATATCGGTATTTACGGACAGTCCCTGAATGAATGGATGACTGGGCTGTCAACTGAATGCTGAATGTGCTGGGTATGGTATGGTGTGTGTGTGTGTGTGTGTGTGTGTGTGTGTGTGTGTCTGTGTGTGTGTGTGTGTGTGTGTGTGTGTGTGTGTGTGTGTGTGTGTGTGTGTGTGTGTGTGTGTGTGTGTGTGTGTGTGTGTGTGTGTGTGTGTGAAATATTGTTGACTTTGCGATTTCTCTCTCTTCTCTTCTCTCTTCTTGTCGTTGTCTCCCGCTTCTGGGAGCGGCGTGACCCGATAGGGTAGCTGTACATAGTAGTAGTAGTAGTAGTGTGTGTGTGTGTGTGTGTGTGTGTGTGTGTGTGTGTGTGTGTGTGTGTGTGTGTATGTGTGTGCGTGCGTGTGTGTGTATATACGTGTGTGTGGGGGGGGGGGGTGCATGTGTGCGATGTGCGTGCGGGGACGCTTGCATATGTACGTGCGATAAATACAGGCTGAGGTCAACATGGCGGGACATCTTCTCACACGATTTCTGGGGAAACCAGCTGTCGGACCCAACGTCACATAAATCCTATCGACCACTGACGGTGCTGACGTTTCGATTCAACTATGTATTACATGGTCTCCAGCCGTATGGATATCATCTCTTCAACATTGCAATTCATAGCACTGTGGCCACACTCTACATGCATCTGTGTCGACATGTTGCCAGCAGGCGCATTGCGTTGGTTGCTGCACTGCTCTTCGCTGTGCACCCAATACACACCGAGGCAGTAAGTTTGCTGGGATGCATGAGTAATGTACTCACCACCACATGATTGATAGCCTAGGCTAGGTTACAGCCGGCAGAGCGAATAAGACCATGCACAATTCTCATGCTGTTCTGGGGGGGGGGGGGGGGTTCTCTTTTATCTCGCTACTATGTAGATATCCTTTGCCACTGTGTAGAGATGGGGGGGGGGGGGGTAGACCCAGGAGAGGACACTGCATGCAAAACCTCAGGTGACGTGTGCCTCACGAATCTTGGGGAAACCCCTGGGTAGAAATCACTGGAACTCAGAATGAGCAGATATTTCAGGACTTTTCATGTTTTTGGAGATGCTTTCACGACAGTTCCTGGAGGCACACAACATCTTATCGAAAAGTCAGTATGGCTTCCGCAGCCAACTCGGCACCCAGGACATACTCACGCTACTCAACTACCAATGGAGTCGCGTTGCAGCCAGAGGTGGTGTGGTTAGAGTCATTGCAGTTGATGTGGCTGGCGCATTCGACCACGTCTCTCATGTAGGCGTTTTGCACAAGGCACAATGCTATGGTATAACTGGTCCACTTCTCGCTTGGCTGAGGGATTACCTGACTGATCGTCACTTGAGGGTTGCAGTTGGAGGTGAACTTTCCAGTCCGTACTGCCTCACATCAAGAGCTGACATTGATTGTGGCTCCGAGCTCCTCCAGCAGGGCATTGATGCGTTTTCCCTTTGGGGACATAAGTGGAGGATCAAATTTGAGCCCTCCAAGATGCAGGCTATGTCTATAGGCCACCATGGCCAGCCCTGGGAGCTCCCTCGAGCAACATTTGACGGCACACCGGTCAGTGAAGAGAGTCGGCTGAAACTCCTGGGAGTCACCTTTGACGACACCCTGAGCTACTCCTTCCACCTCCGCTCCCTAGCTTCCCGTGCTAACCAGCGGATTGGCTTCCTGAAGCGAGCGTCTCCCATTCTGGACGCCGAGAGCCACCAACGCGTCTACAACGGCTTTGTGCGACCCACACTCGAGTATTGCCCCTTAGTGTGGATGGGCTCACCCTCGTCCCATCTTAAGAAGCTGGACCAGATCCAGCGAAGGGCCCTCCACATCATTGGAGCAGGTACTTGGCTCCCTAGCCTGGCGCTCCGTCGCCTGGTAGCTGCACTTGCCTATACCTACAAGCTCTGCTATCTAGATGCATCCAGCCCTCTGAAGCAGATGCTGCCCAAACCAGCCACTCACCGTGCCCCCGAGACAAGACCTATTCGTCAGTCTCTCCAGCTGCAGGATTCCCATCCATACCAGATGACAACTGGCCTGCCTGCCAACACCCGGAATAGCTGCCTCCAAGGATTCCCTGCTTGCACCGTTGCAACGTGGAATGCCCTGCCACCAGACCTGTTCCACCACCCACCCGCCCAGACCCACATGCAAAGCTTCAAGAAAAAGGTGTACCGTCACCTTCTTGCTCAGGACTGGCTCTCTGCTACTGATGCACTTTGAATCTGCTCGCCAACGCTTTCCCTGTTCTTATTAGTGTTCAGCTGCTTACCTTATAACCTTGCTGCCATCATCACCAATATTCTGATTCTCATGCACATGTCCCAGAACCTGCTCAGTATCCTTCGCAGTCCCCATCACCAAGAGCACTGTGCTCTTCTATCTCCCAGCTCTCTCTCTCTCTCTCTCTCTCTCTCTCTCTCTCTCTCTTTCTTTCTCTCTCTCTCTCTCTCTCTCTCTCTCTCTCTCTCTCTCTCTCTCTCTCTCTCTCTCTCTCTCTCTCTCTCTCTCTCTCTCTCTCTCTCTCTCTCTCTCTCTCGCTCTCGCTCTCGCTCTCTCTCGCTCTCTCTCTCTCTCTCTCTCTCTCTCTCTCTCTCTCTCTCTCTCTCTCTCTCTCTCTCTCTCTCTCTCTCTCTCTCTCCCTCTCTCGCTCTCCCACTCTCACTCTCCCACTCTCTCTCTTTCTCTCTCTCTCTCTCTCTCTCTCTCTCTCACTCTCTCTCTCTCTCTCTCTCTTTCTCTCTCGATCTCTCTCCTTCTCCTCTTCTTCTCCTCCCCCCATCTCCCGATAATTATTAGCCCCCCCCCCCCCCCGTTTTCTTTCGACACAATTGCTATGCAGTGAAGCCGAGACCCTAGGTCGGTGGAGCACGTCAGACCCCGTCACCGCGTCCACGATTCATGCCTGCGATGCTGCACCGCTGCGTTGCATGTCATGATTGGAAGCTGTGGCCTTTGTAAAAAAAAAAAAAAAAGACTGAAAGATATCACTCTTGTCCACGGTCGATATACAGCGAAGAATACCCCAGCATCGATAAGGATAAAGAAAGAAGCCTCCAGTGACAGCGAAGAAACAAAAAGACCAGAAGCCCTAGCCCGTACGTCTAGGCGTGTCTATGGCTGACGGTTAGCCGAGGCAACTAACAACTAGTTAAGATGTCCTCACCATGGAGTGGCTGCAACATGGCTCAACCTCAACATCGGGCAGTACCTCTTGCAGTACGCCGGCCAGAAAAAATCCCACAGTTCATTATGGTGAGTCGACAGATAACCGCCGATTGGGCATGCGAGTGCACAGTGGGCATCCATAGATGTGCAGATCATTATTTTACCATAGCGCAACTAAAAAAGCCATCTAAAATTCTAGACCATCCCTGCTTGTATAGTAAGTCGATATTAAACCGGAAGGCTCATCTACAAAGACCGTGGATGGAACTCATCCAGGAATGATAAAGCCCCGGATCGCCTGGACGAATATGAGACCTGGCAGCCGCGGAAACAGGTGATGAACCACCTGACCAGAATGAAAGATATCGTGCAGATGTCTGATGCTCTGCCTCTGCAGACTTTGCCGCCATAGGGATAGCCAAGCCTCCCAATCGCTTCGACTCGGAGGTGTAGAAGGCGTCTCTGCGAGCTGTCAGCCGCCATTCACTGGCCCAAAAATGGTAGGAAGCAAGTGATGGTCCAATACTTCATCTGAAGGTGCAGGGGTGGTGATATCGAACACTGATGCTCGTAAATGGTAGGACCATTTCAATAAGCGAATGCCATCAGCTCCCGTCGTCAGTTATTGACATACTATAATTGTCTCCGGCACGATAGCAATACTCTTTAGTGCCAATGATCCAGCTGAGGTACTGACGGCCAATCGTTGTGATGCAGACTCCTTTTCCCTGGAACATGTCCTCAGCCCAGCAATACCGTATGGGCCAGAAGAACCCTTCATTTCTCGGGACATCTTGCGAGTCAGTTCGGGCGTTAATCTCTGGAATAGGATGGGATTAACGTTTGTTGCATCCTCTTCCAGTAGGATGGTTTCTGGCTTCTGGTTTCTGGCCATTGAACTACTTCATGTAGATCTGACTCCCATCAACGTGCGGAGAGGAGTGAGGGACAGCTTGCCCCCCCCCCCCCCCCTCAGGTAACAGTTGAGACCATGCAGTTCGATTGGTGTCAATTACTTGTGTAGGAGTGGTCAAAAGCGTGTACAGTTGAACATCGATTATCCGCACATCGACTATCCGACCATTCGATTATCCGTAACAGTTTTTTTGGGCGCACGTGCCGTAGAGTACGCACTGTGCATGTAGTGAGCCATTCAAAAATACGAAAATTTTGAAAAGTAAAAAGGTCGTACATGTACATGTACATGTTTCTTATCCGGAACATTTGCCTTATCTGAACACCGCCTGACAGTTGTCTGCCCAGAGGTGGTCGGATAATCGATGTACAACTGTACTATCATAACGGGTATGCAGAAGTGTGAATGCTTAGAATGGAAAAGTCGCAATATTGCAATGTGATTTGCTTCAGTTATCTAACTGCATACCATTCTGTATTTGCCGGGACCAATCACGGTACGTGTTGCCCCTTGCAGGTGTCCAGTATAGTGGGGAGATCTGAGCCACTGAGTGCTCTCTTCTACAGCCTGGCCATTCTGGCCTTCTTCCGCAGTCATCCATTGCCAGTTTTGCAGAGACACTCTGGCTCCATATCAGTGATGGGTCTCATAGCGACTTCTCTCATGGCAGGTCTGAGTATGCTGAGCAAAGAGCAAGGGATCACCTGCTTGGCTATTTGCTGTGTGTACGACGTTGTGCTCTTGTCTCGTCTCAACGTTGCGCAAGTCTTTCAAAGCGGAGCAATCACGTAAGACATTGTCAATGCACTTGTTGCTGGGGAGATGGCAAACACACTACACAGATCTGTCAAGCTCGATCAAAGTGGTATGACCTAAGGATATGGCACTTGTGATCAACCCACTCCCTTATTAAAGGTATCAAAATAGTGAAAATACTCACTCCTGCCAAGAGCGCTGAGGCGTTGGCAACATAATCGTGAATGTGCTCATTCCTATATCACACATAAGAATATCCAATGATTGATTATAATTATATCTGCGTGTACCAAACTTATGTATGAAGCAGCTCTGCCTAAGCGGTTTGTTTGTTTCTACTTTGGAAAGCTAAGTCACGATCCAACATACTTGTATATGCTGAGTACCATGTAATTGTAGAAGGTCGTAAGGCTATCCCCCTCCCCCTGCATATTCCATTGTTTGGGAGTATATTTGACTTCAGGGTGGTAGTTTCACTAACAACCTTAGCATAAACTAATATGTTTCACTGTGCATTTTTACTGTTTCAGAGGTGTTTGGAAATCGGCACGTCGAAACAAGACCTTGAAGGCATGCATAAGCAGATGCGTGCTGCTTATGATGACCACAGGTTTGCTACTGATAGCTCGCGTTTGGATGATAGCTGGTGGCGCAGCAACAGCATTCACTCAGTCCGACAACCCTACACTGTTTGAACCAGAGCTTCTAACTAGAACACTGACATACTTCTACTTGCCAGCCTTCTCTGCATGGTTGCTGCTCTGCCCTATTTGGCTGTGCTTTGATTGGTCTATGGACTCCATCCCACGACTGCATAGCTTTGATGACCTCAGGAACATTGGAACTATTCTTCTACTTCTCCTGGTTCTAATGCTGGTGGCTTACAGTAAGTTCATTAAGTTACCGGCTTTAAGCAGGACTATTTATTTTTCCATACATCCCGTGTGAAACAGAAATTTGTTACAAAAGCTGCTATTACTCATGGAACGACTTGCATACTGATATACTTGCGGTGTGGATGGTAGGGAGAGTGCAAATGCAGATGTACCTATTTTTCCTGTGGATAAATTTAGTGCATTGTGAATTCGATTGTTTGTGGCAGTTTTTCTGTTGACAGTGTTCAAGCAATGCTTGTGTGGGAATTTAGATTTTGTAGCCAGTAGAATACCGACATTAAGGTAGTAATACTTGAACTGTGATCATCAAACCTACGGTCCTAGGAGAAGAGAAATCCAGTCATGTGTGTGTGGGGGGGGGGGGGGGGGGAGGATACTACCGTATTATCTCTAATATAAGCACAGTCTCCAATAATAGCACGTCTCCAATAATAGAACACCTTTGGGCGGCATTCAAAAATAAAGTGCTCAGTCTCCATTATAAGCACACTGTGTAAATTCATTATCTGTACCGGCGAAAAAACCGTGAAATGTGTGTGTCGGACATGAAATTGGCATGGCAACATGCCTCTGAAATCAGGTTGAAATAATAATGGAACAGTCTCCAATAAAGGAACGTCTCCATTAATAGCACGGGGCGGAGGTATATTGAAAAAATAAAGGACCGTGCTTATATTAGAGATAATACGGTACTCAGGTGTTCAAGCAAAGGGATTGTCATGTTACCAACATAATCATGTACAGTATACGATAGTTCTCAGGGAAACTGGAATTGCGCAAGATATGTGCTACGATCGCTTGCTTCAATACTATGCATTTCTATCCATTCTGTCACTCTTAAGGTGTTCCTTACTGGCCTGCAGTCACACAAAATGACCAAACTGATGGTAAGGCAGATAAGGAGGACACGTCTGGGAAGAGGGACGGTACTGCGTCTACACCTGGAACATCAGCAGAGATGCGCTACAAGCATGCTGTTGTAATCGCACTTGCACTGCTAGTGCTACCATACTTGCCTGCAAGTAATCTCTTCTTCCCAGTCGGCTTTGTCATAGCAGAGCGCATTCTCTATCTTCCAAGCATGGGATTTTCCTTACTGGTTGCTATTGGCTACTGCAAGATGCTATCATACAGCAAGGCTGCTAAGAGTTGTCAAGAAGAGGACAACTCTAGCAGCGGGATGGCATCAAAAGTAAGTTATACAACATGGTTGTTTTGCAACCTGACGTGAGCAAGTAGGCAACTGGTTGGAAAAGAAACAGACAGCCTGAACATAAAGGGAGCAATGCAAGGAGGGAAAGGGAATAGCGCAATTTAAGGAGCATGGTGATAATTCTGTGGATAAGGAGCCACAAAGCAGCAGTTTTGGCATTAAAACTCAGCGCTGGCTGGCTTTTAGGCACTACAAAACATGGCTATCAAATGGACATCTTTGGAGACTGAAGGGTGAAAACCAGCCATACAGCATTGAGTGGCCAGCGAGAGAACATCGGCACCATATTCCAACATGTCAAAGTGCTGCAATGTCTTTCCGGCTGAGAAGCAGGAGGTTACCTGGGCCAGTAAAACCCGCTCCCTTAGCAAGAGGTCAGAACTCTTACCTAAGTGTCGTTAAAAACAAGTTTTACCTTTGTAACGTTGTCTGCAAGGTCGCGTGAATGTAGCTTTATAATCATGCTACCCGTCTCCTTCAGTATTTGTTTTCGCTTGTCGTCTGTGTGTGTTTTAGTGCTTAAGCCCATCAGCCCTGAGTTTTTTCCTGTGCATGACGTATGCCACCTTCGTGCCAGAACTGCTGCTGTGTGGCTCCCAGTCCACAGGCTTATCACCTGCTCCTCAAGTTTTGTGCTATTGCTTTCCCCTCCTCACCTCGCTCCCATTATGTTCAGGCTGCTTGTTGTGGACCACCATTTGCCTGGTGATCTTGATTTAATGTGAAATTTTGAGTCGCAACACAGCTTCCCCTCTCTCTTTACTGTGTTTTAAAACTTGTATAGAAAGCTTCCTTGAGCTGTACCTAGGACTTTCCCAGTGTTGGTACAGTATCACTGAAGAGGGTAGCTTCATCACGGCTTGGCAGGGAGAAGAACATTGTTGTTGCTGCTGTGGCTCAGTGCTGCTGTTGCTGTGGCTGCTGCTGTGGCAGCTGCTGTTGCTGTGGCTGCTGCTGTGGCAGCTGCTGTTGCTGTTGCTGTGGCTGTTGCTGTGGCTGCTATTGCTATGGCCGCTGATGTTGTTGCTGTGTTGTCGTAGTTGTAGTCATCATCGTGTATGTCTTCGTGACTGTCGTTGTCACCATTGCTCTCATTTGCGGTATTTGTGTTGCATGAAATCTTGTTTGTGATCGTTTCACAGTGTTATTATGAGTCTTTTTTTATGACTGTGTGTTAATTGTCTGTCGTCTTCTCCATTCTTTCTGTGTACGCTGCGCTCTTTACTGTGTTCAGGACACTGGCAAGGGTACTATCATCAGATGCTTGCTTCACTGTGGTCTGATTGCTGTGATTGTCAGCATGACATGCAAGACATTGCATAGGAATACACAGTGGTATGATATGGCTGTGTTGGGAAAAGCAGGAGTCAAGGTCAATCCTGCGAATGCCAAGATTCACTTCAGCATTGGCAACGACTTGGCACAACAGGTACTGGGATCATCTGTGTAGGATAGCAGAAATCTATACTGACACACCTGTTGCTTCGGCTATAGGACCATTCAATGTTATAACAAGAGTCTGGTATCCTAATGTTCCCTATTGTTGGCTCAACATCCGAGTTGTAATGTTCATACTATTTTGGATAAACCCCCTAGTTTTGTGTGCAGCTCCGTATTTGCCCAGATGCAAAATAGGGGATACTACTACCTGCGAGTTGCCGCCTTCAGACTCAAGATAAGAGCGTCCAATTACCACTGGGGCATTATCATCAACCCAGTCACTGATTTCTGTATGTGCTGGTCCCAACCTTCATAACTCAGTAATAGGATGCTACGACTTCTTGACTTGGCGAAACATTCAAGTGTTTTTTATGTCAGTCGGGAGGGAGAGTGAGCTCCAGCGTTTGGAGCAGCCAGGCTTTGCCAAGCTAGTATCCTGGACACACCGACACACCACAATTTGGATGGGCTAAGTAGGAATACCGTCTGCCATTTCCTGCAGTGGATATGCCACCTACTCATGATGGGAGCATTGTATGACTGACTGCATGACGTATTCTGCAGGGTCAGCGTGCTTGTGAGCTACACTTTCGTGAAGCAATTCGCCTCCGACCTAACTACACGTCTGCCTGGACTAATCTTGGTCTGGTCATACTCAATATGGGTAGGTTCACTGGTCCGGAAACTCAATATGGGTAGGTTCACTGGTCGCGTGACCGACTCTCGTGATACTCAATATGGGTAGGTTCCCTGGTCCGGATATTCAATATGGGTAGGTTCACTGGTCTCGTCATACTCAATATGGGTAGGTTCACTGGTCCGGATATTCAATATGGGTAGGTTCACTTGTCCGGATTCTCAATATGGGTAGGTTCACTGGTCTCGTCATACTCAATATGGGTAGGTTCACTGGTCCAGATACTCAATGTGGGTAGGTTCACTGGTCTCGTCATACTCAAAATGGGTAGGTTCATTGGTCCGGATGTGTGTGGAATATTAAACGTAAGACCCAGGGTGGTACACTCAGGCATCCATCTCCACGACACAGATATTTGAATATTCCATTCATCCCATCCTAACATTCGACCTCCTAGTTTGCCCTTCTTACTTTACTGCCATTTGAACGTTTTAAAACCTCCTTGTTGGCCATGCCAATGTCATGGCCGCGCTTGGCGGGTTTGTGACTTGGCTTAGATCAGTCTAGTGGCTACCCAGGTAGACGACCAATCATGATAGTCGCCATCCAAGTTGCTAGCTCACATAGAACGACAGGTTTCTAATTCCACTTGAATAGTGTTTATTTGAACCATTGCAGTACTAGATCGAAAGATCAAGTGTGTAGAGTCAAAAGACCAAAGCAGGAGAGAGTCGGAGTGACTCTCTCAGAATCGAGAGGAGTAGTGAGCTCCCCGAGAATCGAGGATGAATGTTAGCAAAACAGCTCCTTATATATGCTACATTATGTGATCAAAAGTATACAGTGGCAAGAATGCGTAAGGATTATTTCTATATTACCGTACAAACAGTGGTGCAATATGTGCAATCAGCCAAACTAGAATATAGTACAAAGAATGATCAATCAATACGGGGAGCTCGCTCACCCACATTACATGAAAGGACTCCGAGGCTCTTCGTGCGACGGGGCCTGGAGTATGCTGTCGGAAGTTGCTGCAGCTAGAGCACGCCGCCTCCGTACGCTGCCTTGGTCGTTGGTCACCCTTCATCTCCTGCCCGTAGGCTCTTCCCTCTCATTACCCCGTAGGGTGCTTCACGGTCAAGCCGTGACCTCTCCCAAAAAGGGATAACGGAGTCCGCAGTGCGCGAAGCACTTGCAGGACCCTTTACGTCGTACGACGCGAGAAGAGGGGCCTTGCTTGCTCAACAAAGGTATCAGCTCCCTTGCAGGACTAAGGCTGTGTTTACATGAGAAATTTCAACCCGGGTCGAGTTCAGCCCGGGTTGAAAGTCTGTACGATAGACGAAAGAGGTGAGCGTTTACATGAAGTCAGTTGACCCGGGTCAAATACTGATATGCCGCCAAAAGTCCACTTCTACATTCCTGTATGGTCACGTGAATCCGGTCGCGCGAAATTTGCATCTGCAGTGCCGTTCAAACCTGGCGCGAGATACGCACAGAAGTACGTTTGTACGATTTTGTTGACCCGGGTTGATTTCAACCCTCCCCTTGGGGGGAGGGTTGAAATCAACCCGGGGCGAAATTTCAACCCGGGTCAAGCGCAATGCGTCATGTAAACGCGCCATTCATTTTATGCACATGGCGGGTTGAAATCTGACCCGGGTCGAACTCAACCCGGGTTGAAACGCCTCATGTAAACACCGCCTAAGCAGGGTCCCCTCAAGCTCAACAGTGTAGTGAGTACAATGCTGATGACTTGTACTGAAGGTGTAGCCGCCGTACGACAACACTTGTGACTCGAGGCCACGAGTTGTAAGCCATGATTGCTCAACTAACGAAAGTGCCAAATCCTTCGTAGGACTAATCATGGTTCTTACAGAACTCTAGAATATTTCGGAGCCCAGCTTTTGGCTGCTGAATCTCATTGCGTGGTCGCTTTCACGACGAGTCGAGTCCGGGTCATGACACCAATATTCTATACTGGCACACTTGAGCTTAGGAAGCAATATCAGGAAATACTGCTCTCTCGCCACTAAGTCCGCTGATTAAGCCGTCTACATAGCAGCGTGACATGCGACAAGGGTAGCTTCACTGGCCCCACCACTCACTATGGTAAGGCTCACCCAGTGACTGATGATCATACTCAATGTAGGTCAATGTAGGTAGGGCCACTGCCGAAAGCCTACTATCGCTGTGTTTCGTGGAGAATGGTTATGTGCAATGTTGCATGATAGCTTTGAATTTGAATCCTGCAAAGGATTCCTGGGATTGCATTCCTCTCCCAACTGCCGTATTTTTGATACTTTTCAGATCGTGCAAAAGAGGCTGAGGCTGCCTACAGGAAAGCTTTGTCAATCAATCCAGAGAGTGGCAATGCACATACCAACTATGGTCACTTGTGCAAGATGCAGTTTCGCTGGTCAGAGGCATTGGACCATTACGAGAAGGCACTGATAAAGCAGCCAGGCAACCCAACCTTGCTACACAATTCGGGCATATGCTGCAAAGAGTTGAAGAACTATACGGTATGATCGTTAAGTACCAGTAGCCACCTTCTATTCAACCACTCAATCTACGGATGTAAAACCTGTTCCGAATTTTCAAACTGCGCATGGGAGTGTTGTATGACTTGGCCATGGAATAGCAGACTTCATACCATTTTGTGGAAGTTGTACCCTGCATGTTGATGTGCTGTTGATCTCCGTAATTATGTCAGGTTACTCAAGTTGAAAGATGGTGACTGTCTCAGCTTTCACTGTTCTTGTGTTTTCAATGACAGGGTGCTGTAGAGTACTGGAATATGTGTGTGAAGCTGTACCCCACTTACTCTGATAGCTGGCTTGCAATGGGAGATGTTTTGTCTAAGAACCGGTCACGCACGGGCAGTGAATTGACATGGTCTAAGGGCAAGCGTGCCAAACGGGTAAGTTATTTCATGAACACTGGTTCCTATATTTCGTTGCGATGCATTGCTTTTTTGACAGGATAGTGTCTGACAGCCAGCGTTCCTAACACTGGTACATTTTCCGGGTAGTAATTCTGTCTTGAAATGAAGTCCAAAGTTGGGGAAATGGATTGTCACAAACCAGGGTCTAAAAACTATACAAGTGGATGCCCTGCTCTGTCTTTTTATGTTGCATCCACCAGCACTAAGGTAATTTCTTGTACATTGTGATATCCACCTTTGTAGGCCGAGGAAGCATTGCGCTCTGGTCTCAAGTATACGCCAACTTCAGTAGATCCATGGCTCTCCCTAACTCAGCTGCTATTAACAAATGTAAGTGAACACGCAATAGTGTCGGTAAAGTAGCCTGAATTACTCCATGGCGTGCCTGCATATCACTAACTAGAAATAGTTACGGTGACGATCCTTCACTGATTTTAACTTGAAGGTTGAAATCTGGTATCTTTGGTGATATTTGGACCAGCAGAGCTCTATTAAATAGTTTTTATAATGCAGTGCTCTCGAAGCACAGATTTTGTTAGACTGCTCAGTCTTAAATGATGATGGGTGAAGCCCCCCCCCCCCCCCCACACACACACAAGTACACACGAGTACATACACACACACACACACACACACACACACACACGCACGCACGCACACACACGAGTACACACACACACACGGCCGGACCTACAATGTTGCCCACTTCTACAGACCTGGTGTGTCACACTGTGTGACATCACATCACGGGGCAGAGTGTAGACACAATCAGCTTATCAGGACGATCAGAAGTAGACAATTTTCAAAATTAAAGGTGTTCATTTCCCACTTTCTTACCCAGGGTAAAATACAAGAAGCTGAGGTAGCCGCACGGACAGCCATTTCACACTTGCCGCAGAACTCTGCACTTCGGTATTGGCTTGGGAGGGTAATGGAAATACGCAAGCTCTTTCCAGAGGCCAAGAAGCACTACACGGCAGCTGTGCAGCTTGATCCAGACAACAAACGTGCCAGCTCTGCTCTTGCAGTTATCAATGAACAAAAGACATTTTAGCTTCATGCAATCCATCTAGACCTTGATTACATTTTATTCTGACTTTGCTAGGTCTCCTCGTCATGTTTGTTTAAAATTATTCAAGGGCATGTTCCCTACGGTTCAGTGGCAGTACTCATGCGGGCTTAGGCGAGATTACTGATTAGATTATTATAACTTTGATCTATGAAAATCAGTCAAACGTGCGGCATTTTTTACTGCAATTTTTATTTCTTGGTTGTTCTTGCACATCCAGGAGTGTGCGCATATAGTAGAGCTACATTGTACATAATACCTATGCATGCACAGTGTAACTGGATTATGGGACAGCCTTCAAGATTATTTTGACTTCAAAAAAGAAAGATATAGTGCCCTGTGCCACATACTGTACAGATGTACATGTACACTACACTACAGTAAAAGCTGGTGTAAGCGACCTCTCGTTTTAGCGACCACCTGCTCTTAACGACCGTTTTTCCATGTACCGACAGTTCTACATGGGCACTGTGGGAACTGGTTCTAAAGACCACCTGGCTTTAACGACTGCTTTTCCTTGCACCGTGGGGTGTTCGCTTAAACCAGGTTTTACTGTATTCCGTAGGTGCGTACAAGCCCAGCTGGTCACACGGTGCAGTACATGTGCAATTGACCATACTGTAAATTTACCCATCATCTGATGGACGGAAAGCTCAGTAATGCTTGTCCCTCAGCTTCATGAGGCTGGGCAGCAAACGGCACTGCTGACTACATGTAACTGGCTGCTCTTCCGAATTCTGTGCCGTGAAGTGGATCTCTTACCTGCCCTAAGGGCGGCTAGTAGTAGCCTTCAACTAATGATTATGTGGTTTGTATGGAGTGGCAAAGCCGTGTCACATTGTGACAATGCACAGTTTTGTAGTGTGACTTACAATAATAAAACATGTTATCATGGTTTATACATGTATGCCATGGTGGTATGGTTTGCTGCAAGACTAAGGTAGGACTGGTTTCCATGGTTTCTGCTCACTCAAAGCGGGCAATTGTAGTGAAGCAGGCAATTGTAGTGAAGCAGGTGTAGGTGGATAATAAGAGAGTGACAATACTTGTGAAAAACGCTGGTTTTCACAATCCCTTGGGTCCTTGCCATATAGCCAGAGCATCTCCGATGGCATATTACAAGTACTGAAGTAGTTTCTAAGTATTTTTAGTAGTTCTACTAATTCTAGTACAGTAGTTACAACGACCATGGCCTGCCCACTAGTGCACGCCATGGCGCCACTCCACGTTTTACATGTAACACCATGATTGCATGAATATCGAATAGCATTCATGATGTGGATCACCCACTACTGCACTGGCACTGCGGTATGGCCAGGCTAGGTCGACGCACAGAGTCAGTAGCTAGCCTACTGATGACTGTACTGTACTGTACTGTACTGTACTGTAGTCTAGGCCTACGACGTGCATGACATTGACTTGATTGTGTAGGCGCTAGGCTAGCCTAGGCTAGGCTAGGCCTAGTACTAGCGCCTACTGACACTACTGAACTACATCAGTAACATCACACGTACATGTACTTGAAGTACATGATTGTACAGTGTAGTTGAAGGCCAGCGCATGAATGATGCGGCCACGTAAAACACTCATAAAGAGTCATAATCATAATCAGTGACGTCGCCATCTCAGTGAACATGGTGAAGGTACAGTACAGGTACATGTACCGTTGAAGTCGCAGAGATTTTTAGTTGAATGAAAAATAAGTATTGTTGTCGAACCAAAATGTGGTTGTTGTGGATGTTGTGAGAGTTGGAGACAAAATTAATGTCTCTTATTGTTAACTAGAAGAAAGAAGCTGCTGAGAGTGAAGCGACGTCTTAGTATATCTGTGTTCGGTAGATTACAACATGGCTAGCGCCAGAAGAGGAAAACCGCCAGCTGTAAAAGGCGAAAGAGATGCCCCCAAAAAAATTGGATGGACGAAAGAAGAAGCTGAATTGTCCATTTCAGGTGTTCCTGAACTTCACGTAACAACAAACTTTGATCCTGTTGACTTCGATATTCATGGATTTGCTGAACGCTTGCGGCGTAGCGCAGCCGCTGAAGTAGCCGCTAGAGACAAGGAAATCGCGGGACGTCAAAAGAGAGACGCAGAAGACGCCCTTGACAACCCTTTCGTGTTGACAATGTCGGAACTGCAACAATCGTCAGGACGTCACAAGAACCCATCGTCAGCTGGTGCCACTAGTGACGCTAGTCGCGCACATATTCAGGCTGGTATTGACGATCACACTAGCGGTCATCATGGTCGTCATTCTCGCAGGCAGCATGGCGCTGCAGAACTTGGCCAACAGCAGGGTCTGGAATGGGATTCGGAGTATGACGTCATCCTGCCTGAACGTATCGACCAACCATCATCACAAAGATTCAGGCAAACACAAGATATTCCTGCCCAAGGAAACGTTGCTTCTGTTGGTAAGAGGGGGAGGGAGTTGCTGGCCCAAGACATTTCCAGATAGCCGAGTATCATGTACGATGTGGAAAAAATCAGCAGTACAGTACGGTCGGGTGCCGAAGAACTAGGGAGGGTTAGCCTTGTAGAGTAGTACGTTCTTGTTTTCAAATACTTCAGTCTATGTGCTGTGGAGTCACCATGGTATGCAGTGCTTGGTGAAGTCCTAGTCTGTTTGTTCTTCGGCGCCTGGCAGTACTACTGTAGCTGATAAATAGCCGCGTGAAGTATTCCACCGTATTTCTGCACTCTGGAAATAAGATGAAAATATCGAACCAATGGCAACATTCAATCTGCACACAGTAGAGCCAGGTGCTCAAAGTCCGGACAGGTATCCTAAGCCCATACAGGCATACACCTATAATTTCATGTTCTCGTATTGTATTCGACTCAAATATTTTACCGAGGGGACCCTGTGGTATGTTCTCTGGGCATCCCAAATCTCGGGAGTCTACAATAAGCAGAAGTCCCATACCACGCGAGTTGGTGTTCGAGTGTCATCACGAAATACAAATTGCGTTACATATGCAAAAGTCAACTTTGCCACGGCCGATTTCGAGCGGACACAGCGTCAAACAGACCTTCACTCGCTCATCAAGAGCCAGCTTAGAGCTGAGAATGGCCGGAGGAGAAGAATTCACAGAAAACTACCAATCCTTGCAGAAATGTTGAAACTCCTGGCATCACTGTTTTCCGCGGTTTTCACAGCGCAGCTGCTTCTTCTCTGTGCCAACTAAAAACAGCTTGCTTTTCGCCAATGAACTACGCTTTTGCAAGGGAAACCGGTGGAGGCACATGCCAGACGTATCGTGCCGGTACTTTCGTCGAAACCAACAGATGGCAAGCCAGCAATTAGCAGAAATAAGTGTGTGTTTTGAGTCACCTCTCAGCTGTACGGAGTTAGAGCACCCTCTGCGACACGAAAATTTGATATGAAAAATTAGCGAACTCCAGAGAAACAGATTGGATCAAAAGGTGGCCGGGTTCCATCGAGCAAAACAAACTTGGACAAGATACCGCTGGCCTTGCTTGAGCAAGATCCTTGCAAAGTGATCATTGCTGGTGTGAGTTTTGAGCTTAGTTTATGCCCACGTCAAGCAGACAATGGCCAAAGACTGACATCACACTCGCTTGCTGCATCCATGTTGCCCTCCTGCTGCAGGTCAATAGTTCCCAATTACTTGTGAGTTGAAGCATGGTCAGATACTCTTTCCACCTCCGAGCAGGACTTGAGCCTGGTGTCCTTTGTGTTCTCGGTCTTGGTCTTAAACCAACCTACTATGCCCACTTGGTAATTACCGCGGTCAGAAAAAACGATGGGCTTCAAACTCTCTACCACAAGCATTTATCCGCTTGGATTCTCGAACCAGTGTTCATACATTCTGTTCAAGTGAACTACGAGTACGAGTACAAGCAACCCCAGGTACCAATGCAAAGAAACAATACAAAGCATCACAACTGTGGTAGCCAGTGGCAACATGTGATAATTTTATTTTGCAATAAATGGCATGGGAAAACACTAGGCACCTTGACTGATACAGGCAACATCTCATGGAAGGGTGTCAGCGTTAGCACCCGAAGAGTTGAATGAAGTTACATACAAACTGCACCTAGCTCATACGTCAATGTTCAATCTGTAACGTTATAGCGTGAGTATGACTCATGTGTTGTTACTCGCCTTGTTGTAAATTCTCGTCATACCCGCGGGTGCTCTGATAGTCACTTCTCTCTTTTGCCACCTACTCCGGCTTGCACACAGCTTTAGTCCTTTGAAGGTGTTGGAGGCTACGTGTATATGCATTCACACCGCACAAGCGGCGCTGTGTAAGAAAAGAAAATGTAATATCGCCTAGGCTGTTCATGGCCACCTTGATGCACCAGTAGTAGTGCTCCCAGTTTGGTGTTTGTTCTGCACTATACATGTACAGTACTGTCTTGTGATATCTCTCCCTAGTGTTCTACCATTCACTTCATGTTTTCCACGCCATTAAAAAAATATCACGTAGTGCAATGATTAATACTGTTGCGATGATTTATATTCTCTTTTTGCATTGTTATTGGGGGTTGCTTGTAATTCACTTGAAGAGAACGCGCGAAATGAGTAGAGTCTTTTGCTGAAGTGTTTGAAGTTCATTGTTTTTCTGGCCATTACAAGTGTCTGGTCTCCTGGAAAGTTGGCTATTTTGTTTTGGCTCAAAGTCAGGATAATTTCCAGGAGTGTGTTGGCAGATTGCTCAAAACTGATCCTATCCTTTGCATAGAAGTTATATGTCATGGTTTTATTGAATGACACAATGGCAAATTGCAACCTGCGCATTGTTATTCAATGTTACTGTGCCATTGCAGGTTGTGTTGTCGAATTAATTTTCCTAACAAGACCGTTCTGCCTTATCTTGGTTAATGTATGGTAACAGATGATGAAAGTGAGTTGACAGCCAATGGAGCTGACACGGAACTAGGTGTACGTCTCAGTATAGCTGGAAGAGCACACGCACCTCGTTCAAATGGAGCTAGCGCTGATCAATCCTCCCGCAATGGCCAAGTTGGCGACAGTCCGTCAACGGAGCTACAACTGCGGCAGCAGCAGCAGCAGCAGCAACAGCAGCATTATAGATACGACCCACACGCTGTGGTGGATAGAAGTGCACGGCAGCCAAGTCAGGTGACACCAGGACCCAAACCGGTCGTGGCTAAACCTGTTGATCAGCAGAAAATCATGGATGTGAAGAAGAGCATTCAGACAATGCTGTATGCAGTCGGTCAGGATCAAGGCGAGTTGTGGCAGAGATCATGTCTACGCCTGCACTGGTTAGCTGAAACATGTAAGTGCCGGAATACTCGGGTGAATCATTCCATGCCCAGGGTATTGTACTTGGAAAGCATTCAAGTGTGGTAAAGGTACCCTTGGGTACACTTGCATTTAGAGAGGTGAATCATTCCGTAATCTGTGAAATTTGAGGGCTAGTTTCTTGTTGTCTTTTTCTTTTTTTCCTAAGTGTACATGTATGTCAACGTGTCCTGGTGCTTGTACATTTGAGATGACTTTCAAAGCAGGGGGGGGGATCATTGATGTTCAAACTCTGCTTTTGCCCCACACTATAGGGCATATACTGGATTTGTATGGTACCCCGTATCCATATTATGTGTTTCCTGAATCTTTTTGACTTTTGTACGTGTAAGTGCTATAGACGTCCCATGAACAGTACTTCCCACTGTTTCTCTATAGACTGTGATCTGGAGGTTCCTTTGCTGTCCAAGTCGCATTTTTCTTTTCCTTCTTGTGTGCATTTCGAATACATTCTTCTGTTGTTTGTTAACTACTACGAAAGGCACTTGCAGCTAAAAGGCTGGTGGTGTTCCTACGGCTGCGGAAAATCTAGTCTCGTTGAGTCTCACGCCAACCATAGAGCCTTTATTTTCATGATTAATAGTTGTTCATATTATTTTTATGTTACTGCCTCTCTTGCCACGGTTGACGGTTGTTATTGCTTTTATTCAGTAACGGTATTGTTGATCACGCACTATGTCTCTGTCTGTCTCTCTCTCTCTCACTCGGTCTGTCTCTGTCTCTGTCTCTGCCTCTCCCTCTCTCTCTCTCTCTCTCTCTCTCTCTCTCTCTCTCTCTCTCTCTCTCTCTCTCTCTCTCTCTCTCTCTCTCTCTCTCTCTCTCTCTCTCTCTCTCTCTCTCTCTCTCTCTCTCTCTCTCTCTCTCTCTCTCTCTCTCTCTCTCTCTCTCTCTCTCTCTCTCTCTCTCTCTCTCTCTCTCTCTCTCTCTCTCTCTCTCTCTCTCTTGCTTTTCCCAACCACCATGGACTGTACAGGGGCACCAACAAAAGACATTGCGCATGATGCCCGTTGTGTATCCAATGTGATCACGTTCATGAAGAACCACACACTTATAGAAAAGGTCCAGTCAACTGGCTGTCTTTTGGTGATGGGGTTGTGTCGTAACCACACCAACAACCACATGGAGCTGGACAGCATGGACGGTCTGGATCAGGTCATTGAAGCCATGCGCATGCACCACAACAAGAATGAAGAACTGGCATTCAATGGCGCTCAGTGTCTGGCGGTTATGACAGTACCAGGTAAGATATACATGCAATGTGACTGCTGGTATCAATGATGTAATACGAGTTCACTGTAATGGGCCCACTATGATGTCATCACATGTCCTATGTCCAATCCACTCTGCGAGCTGTTTTTACCCAAGAACAGTCTACCAGCAGTTATATTTGAGCTATGCTATGCAACGCCCTGAGTAAGGAATGAGTACAGAATCTCCATGTCGTACCATTCCTTTCTCGGCATCGCAGGGATCGTAATGTTATCCAATCGGAATGTATGATGACTGTGTGTGCTGAAGTCAAGTACTTCAAAGTACTTTCCTTATAAGTCAGGACATACCCTACTCCATGACACTCCAGACCATCCATTCCTGTGTCGCCACACTTTCCGTTTTAAATTAAAATTTAAATTTTGTAGAAGATTTCATGTAGAGTGCATGTACGGTACAGTCAACTTTTTTAACAACGGCCCTTGATGTTGCATGGGGAAAGCGTTGTTATTTGCGAGTTGTCGTTATTTGTGGTGCTGAAGTTATGTAGTCTAGTTGTTGGTAGATCTGAAGATTGTGTTGTTATATGCGAGTTGTTCTACCTGAAATCTTAATGCATGAAGTTGGCTGTACTCTAATTGGCAGTACTGCCGAGATGTTGTGTCATTGCTGTTGCGTGTATTTGAGTAAGGGGCGATCCGTAAATATAGATATTTATTTAGAAACGAAAACTAGTCGTTTAGGGGGAGGGGGTTGAGCGCCTGTTCGTTTCTCGAAAAATATCGATGTCCATTTTGCACGCGTGAGCATATCCAGAAAAAAGATCAAAAGTATCGATACTATGTACCATTTGTATGTGTTCGTTTCTCATGGAGGGGGGGGGGGGGGTTGAAGAGAAACGACTAGTTTTCGTTTCTCAATAAATATCGGTATTTACGGAAGGCCCCTAAATGTATAATCCAAGTACATATTATGTATTTGCGTGTGTGTGTGTGTGTGTGAGCGTGTGCTTGTGTGTGTATGTGTGTGTGTGTGTGTGCTTGTGTGTGTGTGTGTGTGTGTGTGTGTGTGTGCGTGTTTGTACATATGTGTGTATGTGTGTGTGTGTGTGTGTATGTGTGTGTGTGTGTGTGTGTGTGTGTGTATGTGTGTGTGTGTGTGTGTGTGTGTGTGTGTGTGTGTGTGTGTGTGTGTGTGTGTGTGTGTGTGTGTGTGTGTGTGTGTACTGGTGCATGTGTACTGTGCGATGTTTGCAGGCCGACACGACGAGCAGCTGCGCAAGTACGTAGATGTTGTGTCGTTGGTGGTGGACTGCATGCGTGTTCACCTGTCTTGCGAGGTTATTCAGTCGGCTGGCTGCTGGGCACTGGCCAACATGTGCTGCAATCGTAAGCCACTGCAGGCACCATGTCCTGTGAAACCTCGGTGTTACACACCTCCCTTTTACTTTACTGTACAGACAGCTGTGCTGAGGTGGTAGTGTAGTATAATGCAAGAGGGTCGTCAAAAATACGTACTGTAAGATATCCATACCCGGTATGTAACCGTGGTGTATCCAGGGTCGTTTATACTGAACTGGTTCGCTACTAGATACATGCTGAAAGCAATTGGTCAGTTGGAATGGATTACAATGTCATGTATTGGCTATGCCAGGGGTTAAAACACTAATCACACACTGACAGTAGTATCGTAAAGCACTGTTGATTCCCCCCCCCCCCCCCCCCCCCATCCCATGGGTAGCAGGAGGGTGTACTTTGAAGTCTTTGTATCCAAGGTACTTGTATCCAAGGTACTTGTCAAGTACTTCTTATCCGCCAACATACCAGTCTGTAGGAATCACTCCACCCCGTCCCGTGCATGCTCCGGACCAGTCTCTATGAATCCGCACTCCACCCGTGCATGCTCCGGACAATTTCCGTACTAAGCAACAAGAGTACATCGGTCTAATCAGAGTAGGTACTAAGTGAGTTCCACTGCATGTGCCAAGTTACATGACTGTGTAAGCTTGATTGCCAATACACCACGTATGTCTGTACACATGTGTCTTGGATACAAACATTGAGAATGCGGAGAGTTCAGATTATTGTGACGTGTATTCGTCACGCATTGTATTGCAGTCCGGCTTTCCGATTAAAAATCTGTGGTGCCTGCATGTCTCATTATGTTATAGCTGGAATCAATCAAGAAGAAATGAAGTCTTTTGGTCTTGCTGCTGTACTGCATGCCATCAACCAGTGGTCCTCATCGCCCATGGTCATGAAAGAAGCTATCAAAGCTTTGTCCAACATGTACCACAGTGGTAAGCATGCCAGGTCATATGCATTTCAGTGTAACATAACTTGATGCAGGTCTAATACCTAGAACACAGTGGGCAAATGGTAGGCACTTCACCCGATTTTTTCAAATCGGTCTTTTTCCAAGTTTATCATCGACAATCGACAGAGGTGGATATCACAAGGTCACAGACAACATTTTATTGAAATCCACAATGATACCAGTGAGATATGAAGGGTTGAAGATAGGCAATTGCATAAGGCCAAAACCATTCATTTTCCCGGGCACTAACAGCTATAAAAGACATTCTTCTGGCACTCAGTTATGTATTGGTTAGGAACAAATTAAGAAAAATCCAAAAAATGCCGCTGCACGAGTCGTAGTATTACACACATAGCAGCGGTTCCCATGACCATGTGTACAGGTATGTACCTAGTCTTTCGGACAGATGCTGTTTGCGCAAGTAGCTCACTGGAAGCTTCATGAAAACAACAAACCGCAAGGTGGTCACTGAGGAGTCGCGAACAGTAAATTGCAAAACCAGCGAAGATAACTTGAAGCACCTCGCACGTGACCTGATCGCTGGCAGCTTGTTCAGCATGTCGTCTGTTCGATTAATTGCTGCGCTGGAAAAGGGCAGTACAGCGCCTTCCAGGACAGATGTCTCATCTCTGCCCCATTCCTCCATCTTGCCATCTTGGCCACCAGCTTTGTGTAAATAACGCTGATATCGAATATTGTCTTGTCCTCGTCCTCCAAAGCTACCTACAGAGGAGAGATCACGAGCTTGCAAATCAAGCCAAGGGCGCAGCAGGCTGCCACCAGCTCCGGGACGGACAGATCGTCTTGGACTGCCTTGAGCAGGCGATTCGTGTCCCCGTGGACATCGGACAGAAAAAGTTGCATCAGTTCCTGCAGAAATGCAACGCGAGCTCCATTAAAAAGGACAGGACATACAGCACTGGCAACTGAAATCCGACTCCCTTGGCGGCGCGGCGCGCCGCCAAGGGAGTCGGATTTCAGTTGCCAGCGCTGTAGTTCCGGTTGCCACGGTACTCACGAAGTGGAGCTTTGATGCCTGCATCACGCAAAAATGCTCGGAAATCGTCAATGCATCCGGCAGCCTCGTCTCCATGCTCCTCGAAGGCCTTTGTGGCACTATATATGAGACGGTTGGTGGAGCTGTGGGAGGTCTCCCAGACACCAGGTAGCTGTGCAGCTCCCACCTTTGTCTCACCGAAGTGTGTGCCCTCCCATTTCTTCAAAATTGAGTCTGCTTGGTCCGCCAGCCCAACAATGTAGTGGAGAGAGGCTGGACACCACAGGAGAAAAAAGTTCATGCTAGAAATTTCCTTCTGCTGAGCCTCAAAGAGATCATCCTAGTCACTGTGTACACGGGGCCGCAACACTTCTTTCCTGTAGTCTTCCACCAGACCATTGACCATTGAATGTCTTCTGCACAACACCGTAGTCCGGTTGCTCATCGCATTCTTGATATACGCGATAATGTGGTCGCCGGCACCAGCCTCGCCTTCTGCTTCTGCAGCTGAAATCTTCGAAATATAATCCAAGACAGCTTTCAGCATTTCTAAAGTGTGACTGGCAGTTCCACGCTGCATGTCCACCATGCCCAAGCTGTACACACGCTGTGTGCTGGTGGAGATTTGGTGGGCTCCGTACTTGTTGCCTTGCTTGCTTGTCCCGTCGCTACACAAGAGTCATGTCTTCCTCTTCAGCTAGTTCATCGGCAAGCTAAAGGGCCAAGCCTTTCACTGAGCTCCACACACATTTGTGAGAGCAACCCATGCCATGGCAGATGATCAGCTTTCTTGCCCACTAGAGCTAGCACACTGTCTATGACCTTCGATACATTGAAGATACCAACATTGCATGCTAGTACCTCCAAGCAGCACTGGTGTACCTCTGGCAAGTACTTGCCGTCCAACAATGTAGGTATTACTTCACCACTGCATGGCTCTGCTTGGAAAGCATCAGCATGCGACCACAGGGCAGCATTCTCAGCTTCTACAGGAAGCAAACGGCTCTGCAACGACGCTACTTCCTCCTGCAGCCCATCCACAGCACCTTGCACGGTCCGGCTCCAGCTTCCTTTTTAAGCTGGTGCTCCCGTTGATGGTGGCTGTTCAGAAGTTTTTGATAATAATCCTTGGTCTCCTGCACACCAGTATCTGCTTGCTCTTCCGCCTCACCGGTCTTGTCACTTTGGCGTTGCAATGCTTTGCGTGTGTTGCGGAGGTTGCCCTGTACCGTTCAAGCTGGTCATCTTTCTTTTCTAGCTTTTTCGACAGCTCTCCTCCTTCTGCAGCAAGGGCAACACTCACTGCAGAGTCAGCCAGGTCACTGCAGAGCTGGCTCGGAGCTGAGGAGCTGCTTACAGCTACAGAGGCTGGTCTCATTGACTGTGCTGATGGTGATGAGGGTGGTGCCGGTGAAGAAACATCACCTTCATCCGCGCTGGTGGAGCCTGACTTTAAACTGAAGGGCGTACTTAATAAATCCAAGAAATCTTCTGGGCTCCGTTTCTTGGGCTTTTGCAGTTTGACTCGTGAATCCTTCAATTGTTGGAGCCGGCCGCGCAAACCTTTAGGGGAAATAGTATGTCCTTCCTCCGGAAATTTTTCAGCAGCAACGAGTGCAGAATCTCATCTAAATTTTTTCTGTCTGTTGCAAGGAAATCAGCTCCAGCAATAATCCGTTCACACGATGAACTTTGTCTCTGTCAATAGCAGAAGATGGGTCGCACTTTGGCTTCTGGATCCACAAATTAGCTACGTGTTCCAGCAACAATTCCTTGGGGAGTTCGGCACGCTTGCAGAATTCGCCCAGGTAGGGATCTTCTTTCCCACCTCAGGCGCATCCTGCTCCTCACTACTTTCGTCCATTATTTCTCTTTGCGCAGCCATGCGCAAACCCTGGTGAACAAGAGCTCAACTGTTCTCGAATGGAAAGACGACGCTGAAGACGATAAGCAGCATTTCAAACGCGAGCAAACAACCGTTCCGCCTGAAAAACCCTCCCCTGGAAGTTCACATGGCACGCAACTCGTGAAAATGTACGCACTACGACGTATGTGGGCTCTACTAAAAACTGAACGTCGATAGCATCACGATGAACCGGTCCAGGCATTAGGCAGTACGACGTAGCGTAGCTAGTATATACCCCAGTTTTACTGGGGTACTCAGCTGGTGCCACGCAAGTACGCACTCTCACCTTAGCACTTTTTGACAGGTCTGGTCATGTGACTGAAGTGCCTACAAATGGGGATTGGGGCTTGGAACAGCGAAAAATGCAAAACAATCTTTATGCACTTGGATGGATAATGGATGGATGGTGGTGTTAGTGGATATTAAAGCGTAACTTGTAGTTCCTTGGTCCTTTTTCTTTTCTATAAATCATCATGCACGTTAATCTCTACAGCTAAGATTCAGACCCTGTTCACTTCAAACATGCATGATTAGCATGCACACAAACTTACGGTGACGATACGCATTACAGATGTGAAGGTGTGTACTCCACTTCAATCCAGGACCATGCATGAAGTACCAGGGACATGTACAAGTGATTTGATTCTGCTTAGAGTTCAAACAGAACATATCATCATGGGACAGCATTGGGAGATTGGCAGTGCCATTGGCCCTGATCATGCGTAAAGTGATCTGTAGGTATGCACTGTGCGGGGGCCTGGGTATCTTGCTGAAAGTTACTGGGACTAGCCACTGACCCCAGGCAGGGTTGGATACCCAACATTCCAAGGTATTGTGGTGCACTTTTGATTGTCATATGTGTGCATCAGATGCCAATCGTGAAAATCTTCTGAACAGTGGTGCACTGGACGAAGTGCCCGTTGCCTTGGAAAACTTCCCCAAAGCTGATGATGTCATCTCCACAGCACTGATCTCCATCGCCACGTTTGCAGCAACCGGTTAGTAGAAAAGAACTGATGAAATATGTTTCAAGTTGTGTCTGTTCCTATATCCCTGTAGATCCCAGCACCATACATGTTACCTTACTTTGCAATTTGCAAGTTGGAACATTCAGTGTGCTTAGGGTATTCTGCAAGCAACATCTACTGGCTGGCATTGTTTCGAAGAGACCCATGGGATTTTTGAAAAAAAACTGTTCTTGAAAGAATATGTCATCCCACACAAGTCCAGTTACTGACTGCAGTTGCAAAGATCAGGCATAGTGGTGGCCTGCCACAAGTAAAATTCCTAAGCTGGTTCACATGTTTCTCAACACAACTGTATAGCTGGTGGTAATGCCGCTATTGTGCGAACGTTCCTTCTTCTTTTTCAGTTACAAAGAAATGTTTGCTGTTTGATATTCCGATTGATGATTGGCTTCTTGAATTTTCGCCTCTCTTCTCCTCCTTACTGTCCTTACTGTCCTTACTGTCCTTACTGTCCTTACTGTCCTTACTGTCCTTACTGTCCTTACTGTCCTTACTGTCCTTACTGTCCTTACTGTCCTTACTGTCCTTACTGTGATTATGCGGAAGAAGATGACCTGCGTAACAAGCTGTGTACAACAAAGCTTGTCAACAACATCATCGTTAGAATGAATGGCCTTCGGGATTCAGCATCGGTGCAGGAGGCTGGGTGCTGGGCTCTAGCCAACCTTGTCACAAGTGAGTTTACTGCGCCACAGTGTGCTCGTACTCAGTACTGCTGATGTTGCTGTTGCTGTTGCTGCTGCTAGCACCACCATTGCTGCTGCTGCTGCCTTCAGTTGTTGGTGGGCTAGCTCGTGTGTTGCCATAGATAAAGGTCCTAGACCTCATGAAATACAGTCAAACTACATGCATATGGCAGGGAGATTCAACTACTACCTCTTCCCTGCCGCTTGAAATAAACTGCTGCATGTTGAGTAGGTGTTTATTCTGGCTGCTGCATAGCCAACATTCTGATATTGGCGTCATTTGCTATGTGTGAAGCAAGCCTCAATTCAAGTCTGCTTGCTGCTCGTCTTGCGTAAGTTACTCCTACAAAAACCTTGTCGTATCGCTCGATCCTGGTCCACAGCACATTTTGTGCGTCCTGTTTCTGTGTATGCCCATATGTGTATTATCTAATGTATCCTGCGCTCGAATAGACTGTTTTTTGTTTGTTTGTCTTTTTCTGTTGTTTTTAGGTAAAACATCACCGATTCTTGTACAGTGCAATGTGATAGCTACTGTACAGGCTGTGTTGTTTCGCCAACCCCTCATCGAGAATCTGCAAACAATGGGATGTATGTTGCTGTACAACCTTGCCTGCTCCAGCCTTTTTCGCCTAGACGTGGTCCTCTCTGGCGCAGCAAAGCTGGCAGTGAATGCTATACGAAGACTAGTTCGCAACGAGAAGGTGGTCATGGCCGGTGTAAAGCTGCTTGCCATCCTGAGTCACGAAAGTATGTTGGAATGAAGCCTTGAAAATGAAATGGGTGATACTTGGGGGGGGGGGGGGGGGGGGGGAGGTGAGGACAATGCACACAATAATATACTGTATAGCAGGAAATTTTCGGACGGAATTTATTTTCGTACGATTTCGTACACAGCCTCTTTTGTACTAAAATTAATTCCGTACTAAAATTTGCTGTTATGTACACTATACATGTACATGCGCGTCGCATGCAAACACGTGCATTTAGCATAAAGCACTGTACGAAAATAAAATCCGTACGAAAGGTCGAAAATCGGCTTTGTCCGAAAATATTTCCGTCCGAAAATTTCCTGCTATACAGTAATACATATTGGAACCCGGTGATGATGTCATGATGGCAAGGGAAGCATGTACTATAAGTCTACAAATTTTCTGCCCATTCAAACGTGTCGGCCTCCCAGGGCTAAAATCCTTTTCGGCCGCATCAAATGTTCCACCTGTACTGCTGCCGCCTGTATACACTGTCACACTGAACCTTGCAAAACAAAATTTTGGCCAAACATGACCAGGCCGAAAATAGCCGAAAATAAATATGCGCCGAATATGTGTTGACTTACAGTACATTAATATCTGATCCTCACTCCACCCACCCACCCCGTGTCAACCTTGAAACTATCCATGTGTGCACGGGCTAATCTTTCCACATACATGCCATTGCTAGGTGACCACTGCACTGAAAACGCACAGCACGTTGGCGGTTCTCCCTGTTCGAGCCATTAACCCATGTTTCTGTGTATACCTAACTGTGATGAGAGATTACCATCATGCCCGGCGGGTAAAGAGCATGTTTGTCCCATGACACTGGACTACAGATCAACATCACACATACATCCCGGGTAAAGAGCATGTTTGTCCCATGACACTGGACTACAGATCAACATCACACATACATCCCGGGTAAAGAGCATGTTTGTCCCATGACACTGGACTACAGATCAACATCACACATACATCCCGGGTAAAGAGCATGTTTGTCCCATGACACTGGACTACAGATCAACATCACACATACATCCCGGGTAAAGAGCATGTTTGTCCCATGACACTGGACTACAGATCAACATCACACATACATCCCGGGTAAAGAGCATGTTTGTCCCATGACACTGGACTACAGATCAACATCACACATACATCCCGGGTAAAGAGCATGTTTGTCCCATGACACTGGACTACAGATCAACATCACACATACATCCCGGGTAAAGAGCATGTTTGTCCCATGACACTGGACTACAGATCAACATCACACATACATCCCGGGTAAAGAGCATGTTTGTCCCATGACACTGGACTACAGATCAACATCACACATACATCCCGGGTAAAGAGCATGTTTGTCCCATGACACTGGACTACAGATCAACATCACACATACATCCCGGGTAAAGAGCATGTTTGTCCCATGACACTGGACTACAGATCAACATCACACATACATCCCGGGTAAAGAGCATGTTTGTCCCATGACACTGGACTACAGATCAACATCACACATACATCCCGGGTAAAGAGCATGTTTGTCCCATGACACTGGACTACAGATCAACATCACACATACATGCCCGGGTAAAGAGCATGTTTGTCCCATGACACTGGACTACAGATCAACATCACACATACATCCCGGGTAAAGAGCATGTGTTGTCCCATGACACTGGACTACAGATCAACATCACACATACATCCCGGGTAAAGAGCATGTTTGTCCCATGACACTGGACTACAGATCAACATCACACATACATCCCGGGTAAAGAGCATGTTTGTCCCATGACACTGGACTACAGATCAACATCACACATACATGCCCGGGTAAAGAGCATGTTTGTCCCATGACACTGGACTACAGATCAACATCACACATACATCCCGGGTAAAGAGCATGTGTTGTCCCATGACACTGGACTACAGATCAACATCACACATACATCCCGGGTAAAGAGCATGTTTGTCCCATGACACTGGACTACAGATCAACATCACACATACATGCCCGGGTAAAGAGCATGTTTGTCCCATGACACTGGACTACAGATCAACATCACACATACATCCCGGGTAAAGAGCATGTGTTGTCCCATGACACTGGACTACAGATCAACATCACACATACATCCCGGGTAAAGAGCATGTGTTGTCCCATGACACTGGACTACAGATCAACATCACACATACATCCCGGGTAAAGAGCATGTTTGTCCCATGACACTGGACTACAGATCAACATCACACATACATCCCGGGTAAAGAGCATGTTTGTCCCATGACACTGGACTACAGATCAACATCACACATACATCCCGGGTAAAGAGCATGTTTGTCCCATGACACTGGACTACAGATCAACATCACACATACATCCCGGGTAAAGAGCATGTTTGTCCCATGACACTGGACTACAGATCAACATCACACATACATCCCGGGTAAAGAGCATGTTTGTCCCATGACACTGGACTACAGATCAACATCACACATACATCCCGGGTAAAGAGCATGTTTGTCCCATGACACTGGACTACAGATCAACATCACACATACATCCCGGGTAAAGAGCATGTTTGTCCCATGACACTGGACTACAGATCAACATCACACATACATGCCCGGCGGGTAAAGAGCATGTTTGTCCCATGACACTGGACTACAGATCAACATCACACATACATCCCGGGTAAAGAGCATGTGTTGTCCCATGACACTGGACTACAGATCAACATCACACATACATCCCGGGTAAAGAGCATGTTTGTCCCATGACACTGGACTACAGATCAACATCACACATACATCCCGGGTAAAGAGCATGTTTGTCCCATGACACTGGACTACAGATCAACATCACACATACATCCCGGGTAAAGAGCATGTTTGTCCCATGACACTGGACTACAGATCAACATCACACATACATCCCGGGTAAAGAGCATGTTTGTCCCATGACACTGGACTACAGATCAACATCACACATACATCCCGGGTAAAGAGCATGTTTGTCCCATGACACTGGACTACAGATCAACATCACACATACATCCCGGGTAAAGAGCATGTTTGTCCCATGACACTGGACTACAGATCAACATCACACATACATCCCGGGTAAAGAGCATGTTTGTCCCATGACACTGGACTACAGATCAACATCACACATACATCCCGGGTAAAGAGCATGTTTGTCCCATGACACTGGACTACAGATCAACATCACACATACATCCCGGGTAAAGAGCATGTTTGTCCCATGACACTGGACTACAGATCAACATCACACATACATCCCGGGTAAAGAGCATGTTTGTCACATGACACTGGACTACAGATCAACATCACACATACATCCCGGGTAAAGAGCATGTTTGTCCCATGACACTGGACTACAGATCAACATCACACATACATCCCGGGTAAAGAGCATGTTTGTCCCATGACACTGGACTACAGATCAACATCACACATACATCCCGGGTAAAGAGCATGTTTGTCACATGACACTGGACTACAGATCAACATCACACATACATCCCGGGTAAAGAGCATGTTTGTCCCATGACACTGGACTACAGATCAACATCACACATACATCCCGGGTAAAGAGCATGTTTGTCCCATGACACTGGACTACAGATCAACATCACACATACATCCCGGGTAAAGAGCATGTTTGTCCCATGACACTGGACTACAGATCAACATCACACATACATCCCGGGTAAAGAGCATGTTTGTCCCATGACACTGGACTACAGCTGATCAACACTCATATTGTACAAGGGGTGGGTACAGTTCAGCTGTCCATCTTGTCGGGTTGTTTTGGATTTCTTTTACAGGCCAGAACTGATCTGCCAGAGAACTTGAAGAATTGGGAGGGGAGGGGGGGGGGGAGGAGGCTGGAGGCTAACAGAGGAGAGCAAGTAGTTTCCTGTGAGCTTCTTGTTGTAGTATTTCTCTAGAGTGATTGTTTTGTTGTGCTATCACACAGGTCCGCCTCGGGAACACTCGGAGAGCACTAATCTTGAAGAAGGTTAGTCAGTCCGGCTGATTCAGCGTTGAGTGGAATGTGTACTACAGTAACACCTGCCAAGGCGACCACCTGTCCCAGAAGACCACTGAATCCAGTCAAATGACCCTGGATAAGGAGACCACCTGGCAATAGAGACCACATTTTGAAGGTTCCTTGAGCGGCCATCTTAGACAGGCTTCGCTGTAGTAATCAGCACTTGCCTGTCACTACTGGTGCAGAAACCATCCACTGTCATACCAGAACTTTCATTACGTGCAGCATGTCTTTTGTGTTGTACTGCCGTGGACATGGAAATCCGGTCGCACGTCTAGCGGCCCCAGGGCGCTGGCTATGTAGCCGTGGATAAGCGGTACACACATGCATTTATGCGCTGCAGCGCGCTGGTCGCATCGTATCAACATGTGCACTGCATGCACGCAGCGTTCTGTACGCGCTGAGGGTGCCGGCCCCGGTCAATCGACTGCATTTCCATGTCCACTAGAGTAGTTGTTTGCTTTTTGTGCTCGTGCTGGAAATTCTGGATACGAGTCATCCTGAACAAGCATTTCTCTTTGTGTGCATGTTGCTGTAGAACTTCAGCTTGGACGTTTGTCAGTGATTCAAGCATCTGGTGTCGAGGCTCTTGCCGCTGCCATGCAGGTGTACAGTGCGGATGTGGATATCCATAACATGGCTTTACTGGCTATGCAGAATCTCAGTGACATAGGTATGTTCTGTTTATTCAGTGTGTGCTGGCTTAACGGGTCACGGTACGATAGCAGGAATTGGAAGGGTACAGTGTATCACTTCTCTTGCGTTCTGACATTGCGGATTGTGGGCAACGTCACAGAACCTGTCCTCATCACAGTGTAACAGAATCACGATTCGGATTATTTAGCTGGTGTATTGCTCTGCAATATGTTGCAAGCAATTAACATCTTCCAAGAGGATACCTATCGATTTGGATATCCCGTGATTTTACTTGTTGTAGGAGCTTTGGATTGTCACTGTCACTAGTACAAGACTTAGTTATGTACATGAACATACAGAAAACATGCTGCCTTTAATCAACCCAGTCATGAGGGAGGCCAGTGCTATAAAACTTCTATTAAAAACCACCAGTCAGTTGGACAGAACTGGTGATGTGGCATGGGTCCCGGGCTGGCATTCTTCCATTCATCAACGGACTGGAAAATTCAGTTTGGCCTGTTTGGTGATACAGTAATGACCGGGCAAATAAATATCATGCTAGGCGTACTTGGAGATGTCTCACCTGAAATGCTTGGATATGCTTCTGGAACCCTGGGCTCATGGAGATGGTTGTTCTTTCTTCTGGGAGAGAACCCCTGAGTGGTGTTGGTGCAGAGCATATACATATTTGTAGGTTTAGCTTCAGGCTCTACACTATTATCATATGTATGTTGTGAAACTGAATCAAATTCGTTTTCTTATGCATCGCTTAAACCCCTGGGCATTGCAGCTGCAAGTCTGCCCTTCTTATCCCTGAACAGCGTAATGGAGGGGATCCTGCAAAGCAGTGGTTCTTTTCGCCTACAGAAGCCTATCGTCGACAAGGTGATGAGCATTCTGGAGAATGTCTTGGTGTCAAGTAAGTAGTCATAATATTATTATGATTGTGTGCTTGGGAGCAGGCATTTCTTTTGACCGTCACTGTCATTTACACTGTTTCTGTATTTTATATTTTTCTTTTTGTATCATTTGCAGGATCTCACATAGTCTTGGTGTATTGGGGGGGGGGGGGGGGGGGGGGAGTCCTGGACATGTCTGCTTATAATGAGCTTCTGTGAGATTATGCCTTTAAAACTGTTCAACATAATAGATGACCTCGGTAACTGGTGCCATCAAGTGACACGTATGGACAGTAGTGTATGACAGCATGGTTTTTGTCTAGAGTATTAGCTTCGGGTTAGATAGTCTGCAACTCGTGGCTGTGGTGGACGTTCTTGTCGTGTGTTCTGTTGGTTGTGTGACTGATTTCTGCAGAAGAGATTGTGGACATCTTCATTGCATGTGGTGGCCTGCACATTGTCATATCATTGATGAATCAGTACAAAAACGAAGTGTTTATTCAGACACGCTCGGCTGTCATCATGGCAAGAGTAGCATCATCAGATGTCAGTAAGTGCAACCAGCCGTGCAGTTTATGCTACATATGTACACACTATATCGTGAATGCACATGTACAGGTACCAACCGGAGAGTAACCAGGATGTTGCCTTACCCAGTATCACCATCCATGTGCCAAGTGAAGGTTCTCTACCAAGGTATATGACTGTGTGATGAGATGCTTGGGTTCGAAATCAACCGATGACTACCCAGTTCGATTGGCAGTTTATCGGTTGGGTCGGTTGTGGCTACTGCCCTTTGTGCGTGTATGTGTGATCACTGGGCATACTATGAGCTATAGCGGTGGCCTGTGCAATCCAACCTCATTAATAGCCTCCAGGCTGCACATCCCTGGTGTTCGGGATGGTAGGACGTGCAGTGAACGCTGTTCTGTCTTATGCATGTAGCAAGGTTTTACTTGCCACCACTGTGTGTAACAGTACTTCAGTATAATAGGTTACGTGTCGTGTTTGGTATACCTGAATAGTTTAATAGGTCATAGTCCCATCTCAACAGCATTGGTCAGAAAATCAACTTTTGAAAACTTGTTTTTTATCTTGTGATTCTAGACAAAGATTTTTGGAAGTCTTCCCCTAATGATGGTAAGTCGGTTCTATGTTAACTCTACACCACACCTGTTCTACCTGTATTACTGTTGTTGAAACACAGTCGCTGCACAGTTTGAAATGACCGGTGACAGGCAGGCAGTCACGCCTCAGTCGGATACTTAACATGTTGTTCTTCTGCTTTTGGCGTACATGCACCTACTGTAGCACCGCCAACCTCTCCGCTTTGCAGCACAACCGATGCCAAGAGTCTGTGCGTGGCTAAGGCTGGTGGAATATGGTTACTGAAGGACTCCATGGATCTGTGGCGTAGCAATGCACCACTGCAAGCTGCCGCATGCCAGGCGTTGACATGCATCGCAAGTGATGGTAAGCAGATCTGGCTGCCAGGTTTCCGGGACTTATCTGCAAAATCGGCTTTGCTTCTTTGCTGGCTAGTGTGTGGTTAATTTTTCTACCTTTTTTTGTAAAAAACACAGAAGCCACAATAAATCCGTGCTAGGAGAAGATAGACTAGCAAAATTCATTTCTGCGCTTTGAGTTTATATTCGGTGCGGCGGTCGTGGCGTCAAATTTTTCATATGCATGTAGAGGGGACGGTTTCAAATAGGACACCGGTTGCAAACCGGAACGGACTCAATATTCACTTTCTCTCTTGGTATTTTGATTAGAAAACATATGTCACAGTGAGACTACTATGTGTTATACTCCGAGCCAAAATTTCATGGCTCTGCGATGACCAGAAGCGCCATATCAAGCAGGTGAGTTTTTGACGTGTTGCTTCGCACTGCGACTTGAGTTTTACGACTTTCGAAAAATCAACTTCTTGTCGCAGGTAAACAGCGGCTCGCCTCTCGCCAATAAAGCACCGCATACCAATCAAAACTAATGGAAGCACACACAAGGCTTATTGTTACTCTGTACTGGCCGTCGTGGAGCGATAGCAATTACCTAATTTCAGACCCAGAGTGAATTTGACGTGCACTCTAAAACGTGTCCGGTTTGGAGCCACCTCTGATTTGAACTTTTTTGAAGCGAAAAATTGGGCAACTTGGAGGCAATGGGTCAACACAAAGGAGTGGCTCAGTTCGATTGACTCTGGCCCCAGAGCAAACTTCAACATGCCAGTTTCCTTCCACAAACATATTTCGAGTGAAAAATCAACGCTGATGATCGGTTTGGGTCTATACAAATTTGGCTGTCAAAACGTCCCGGTATCGAGCCGTCTCCTCTACACTGTACTGGGCCAGGCCAGAGACGGCTTCGAGTTTATTTTTAAATAACCTAAGACTGCAATAACTTACTGTATTGCCTCCTTGTCTTTTTCTTTCTCTGCCGGATGATTCTATCCATAGAAATAGCTGCTGATCTTATGGTGAAGGGTGACTGCATAGCATCAATAACCTCCGCCATGCTCGGTTGCAAGGAGTATCAGCTGGTGCAGGAGAGAGGAGCAGCAGCATTGCTTGCACTGTGCAACACAAGTAAGTCAACAGCGATGGCTATGAATGCCGCCAGTGTAGTCTATATAGAGCGGACATATTATCGTTCATTTGCAGTCATGCTTCACTAGAACCTGCTGTTGGCCATGTGAACGCCACTGGAACACAGCTACATTCATGTACCTTAGCCCTGTGCTCACTGCCGAGTTATTATCTGCAATTGTCTTGACTCTCTTGACTAGCAAATGGAGATCTGCTTATACGTGTGATGCTGTTGCCACCGTATGCCTGCAGATGGCTTCACTGGTCGTTTTTACCGAGCACATGGTGATACAGCTGCTAAGGAAGCCCACAAACGATTCCCCGACTGTGATGTTGTCATCTATTTGGCGCAGCACATTGTCGTAGAATGAGGCAAGGTGTCAGAGTGCTGAATGTACCAGCAATAATCAGCTGGCATGTGCCAGCAGTTAATAATAACTCTAAGTAGGTTCATTGACATCCATTGTAAGTTGTTTCTAAATAGTTTCAGTAAGTGATTATAACGTTAATACCAAGGCAGCTTGAACTTTTATAATAGCTATGAGTTTAGAGTTGGATATACATGTACGCGCGTATACTGAGGTGCACCATGGTGTACAGACCTGGATTGACTCTGGCAACACATGACATCAACTGTCCTGTTTCTTCACAAACTGATCGCTTCCTGTGCTAGAATAACACCGCTCATCATCGTCATTATCATCATCCTGCATGCATGCATAGGCGAATATGTAAAGCATGCCTCTTCCCGACTTACGGGCGTGCAAACAGTCTTATTTAAAACGCTTCAGCCCTGCTGCCAAGTGTGTAACATGTGTTAATATGTTGCTGCTGATAGCGCTTGAGGATTATATGCCATCAATCTTTCATATTAAATAACGTTACTTTTTAACTGATCGGTCTCTAACTTTCACTCAATGCTGGGGTAGCAATAGCTGCTACATACTGAGCTATCTGGACTTTGCAACTCAGTAACGTGTAAATTAGATTCAGACAGGCATAGTATGATGGTCTAAGAAACAGAGGGTACCAGATGCAAGTCCTGCTGGGAAGCGGAGGGATTTTTCCAGCCGTGCAGCTTCAGGGCACTAGGGTAAAATGGACGAAGCGAATGGGATTTTTTCGGTGTTTGACCATATTGTGCTGGGTCTGATATACTCACCTCCCACCACTACAGGAGCTGCATCTGCGACTTAACCTTGAGAGAAGTTGAGGGACGAGTGGTGGCGTTCCTGTGGATGCGAAAGGGGGGGGGGGGGGGAGGGGCTGACTGAGTCTCGCACGAGCCGTGAAATTTCTTCATTTTATTTTATAAATTAGAACTCAGTTGGTGAGCCAAGGGAATATTTTAAACTTAAAAACTTGGATAATAGGACTGAAGTAGTTAGAGGTGCTAATTACTAGTACTTATTGGGGAAGAACTTGTAAACAAACGTCACCCACAGCACGTGCCATGTAAAAAAAAACACTTCCATATGGGACTGCATGTATAGGCATAATGCTACTATCCACCATTTACAGAAATTGTCAAAGGGGAAAGGGACAACTGCCAAGAATGGACAGAAAACGACACGAGGTTCACCCGATCAGATTTCTAAGACCACTGATGCTCATGCCGCGCACTTACATCATGAATACTACACTGTAGTATGGTCAAGCACGCATGGTTTCAAGCAGATCACTACGCAGCAGACTGAAGTGTAGCGTGGACCTCTAGGTTGTGCATGAGTAATAAAATTAAAAATCTGAGCAAAGAAATAGAAAGTTGAGGACAATGATCAACAATAACTGAGTCTTCATCTAGAGAGACAATAGTCAAGAAACAGGCTTCTAGATGCAGGTGATCTGCATCGGCTTATGGAACCACAGAGTCGAGACAAGTCGGCGAGCACGTCTCTCCAGCTGTCGTCGGGAGCATTGTTGCATTAACTGTTGTGATGAGCAAGTGTGAAGGTTGTGTAGTGGACATGCTAGTGGTTGTCATGTTTGCTGTCCATGAGGAAGCATTGCTCATGGGTTTGCATGACGTTCTCACACAGGGGATTCCTTCTGAGATTCCTAGTGCAATGACGGACCCAGTGGATAGTCCCAAGAGACATGAGAAGACCATGATCATACCTGCCGGGTACAGTGCATGAAGGAGAGAAGCATAAACGGAAATATGAAGTGGAAAATCAGCGTAAGCAATAGGTGAAACCTGGCCAAGCCACCACCACATGGCTTCATCAACCACCTGGTCTGAAAAACTTCCATTCTTTTGCAACAAACGCAAGGAACAGGTGCAGCCAAAGCCAGCACCGATAATTTAATCTTGTGATTTTGAAGCATTACAATTATGGGCAATTTCGGCTCAAATTTCCAAAACGTTCCTGAGGGAGGGCTCCCAATGACTGTACAACTATTGCAATGCAATTTCAAAGGTGCAACCCGGGTGGCCTCATTTCCTGAAACTATTGCAATGGTCTTCAGAAATGCTTCATTGATGTCCTACCTCCTGTCCTTCCTTCCTAACTTTACATACAAACATAACTCATGAAACCGTCCCTGAAGAGGATTAGCAGTGCAGCAAAACCATTCCAACCTGCATTTTTCAACGTTCAGTGTAATAAACGTTTTCAATAAGACAATATCCTTACCAGCCAATTCTTGATCACGATGAGAAGAAATATCCTTAGGGCCTCTGCTCATAGCTAAGGTTCCAAACGCTCCAGCTGTGAATCCAACAATCGTGACCAGTACGAATGCTATCTCTGAACTGCCAGGGTCCAGGTATGGCGATGAGCATGGCAGTATACACAGCAGTACGAGTGGTACAAGTACAGAGCGAACGCCGACCATAGCAAGTAGCCTACCTCCCGTCAGATAAGGGCTGATGTATGGCCCAGTAGCCTGCAGTGACAAGCATAGATATAGAGCAACGGAGCAGGCCGTCAATGCGCCACTTCAACAAGTTACGTATAAAACTGGCATGACTGTAGAAGCGTCGTGCTGCTATGTCAATCGACATCAGTGTGTAATCTGAAGCGGTGGCTCTCTTACCAATCGTGACATTTGTACCGCAAAATTCCAAATTTAGAATTTGTGACTACAGTCGCCCATCCCGATTGTTGTAGTGCCATGTATGGATGCATAGCCGACCTGTTCTTGTGTGTGAATTCATGAGGCCAGATTTCACATTCCACCAATGTAGTATTCTCACCAACCTTGCCGAGTAAATCACAGTAATTGAAGACGGCAATGAGAATGACAGGCGTCCAGTCACCAATGTTATGCCATGGAACCTTGACAAAGAGACCCGGAAACATCAGCAGTGTCATTCCTTGGTTCAGAAAGATTGCCAGCGCCCACTTCCAAATGAGCTTGGTAATCCTCCACCGTGTCTTCACTCCATCTGAAAGATAGTAAAGAAATAACTTTGGAATTAAAATCCTTTCTCACTGGCGTAGTTTAATTTAAAAACGCTATTCGTTGTAGCGGGCAACAGATTGACATCCACAAGCCTACATTCAATTAAATTCCTGGAAGCAGCCCCGGTGGCTCAATTATAAATTCATCGACACCAGCATAGCTGCTACATGTGTATTAGTTAGCTATTCTGTGCTCACTGGACATATGTGCGTCACTGGTGCATGTATACGTTACGGTTGAGTTCTGGGAGCTCATATGATTATAAGGACAACACACAGCTCTGAGCAGGAGTGAAAGGAGAGCAAGGCTCTACAGTTTTACTTACTATGAATAATACCCATGATTCAAAAACCCACGATAGAAGAACCCATCTACATAATACACACAGGCCACTGTGTCATCCTCACCCTTGACACTCTGCCAACTAATCACCCACTGTGTTGACAGTCCAGAGCGGTGGCTAGTTCCACTTGGTGAAGGAGAAATAAGAGCCCGTTCATCATCATCATCATCATAAATACTATCATCATCATCTGCTATAATAGCATCACTATTGATGATGGCATTTCTGTTGTCATGGTTACTTCCATCAGCTGTATTAGCGACTTGTCCACCATTCTCTGCGAATGAAGTGTGCTTGCTGCTTAACACAGCTGATCCCTGCAAGGGGCCGTAAACACATGCGGACACATATACATGTACATACACACGGGCTTCATATATTCCTTCCTACACTGGTTGCATTTGTTACATCTTCGAATGGTTTAAAAAAATCAGATACAATTCATCTCCGCACACAAATCAAGCACGGCCCCGTAAAGAATCAATTCGATCAATTCACCTCGTTATATATAAGAATAGCTGGAATCAATACCCTGATCATTTGAGTCTACACCTCAGTAATGTACTGTAACTAACAACCATGGCAAGAAATCGTTCTTAGAGTCAACAAACTGCTCCAATTATGATGAGTATCGTATTCTCGTCGACTTTTCATATTTTAGATTAAATTAGTATTTTCTAGCTTACCTTCACCACACCTTCGCTCTCTAGTTCACCTGCACTGGAACTCTCTCCGTCGCCATAGGGGTTATACGGCGTTCCGCATATTCCATTCGCTGGTGCACTGTTATCAGCGTGTCCCTGCACTGCGTCCACACCACCATCCCCACTGTCCCGACTGTCACTGCCACTACTACTACTACTGCCGCCACACTGGTAGTAATGGTGAACAAGACGATGATTCTTCACGTAGAGATGTACAAGAATGCCAAACAGCAACACTGCCATGGTCACCGAGAAGTACACAAGTGTGCTTGCCTGTAGCTTATCGTTCCCAATAGCTTTGGTAATGATACGCGTTGTGGACTCTATCGAGCCAGCCACACCTACGACATACAGTCCAAAATACATACAATGCAAATAATATACAAGTACACATTGCATACTCCACACGTACATGTAGGTGCAGTGAGCTATGGAATCTTGCATTTTAACATGCATGTGGTGAAGCAAGGTTCAAGAAATACATGTATCTCAGAAGCAGTGAATATTTCTAGGCCAATAACAGAACTGTGTGATGTACATCTGGTTCTGCCATTAAACGTAGTGTTACTAACCTGTACCTTTATTATACAAGTACTTCTTTGGATTGTTATTTGAGACTTCTATATTCCGGGACGGCTAGGTGAGTAGCTTGTAGATCTATGCCGTCCGTATCTGTAGCTGTGTTTGAACATGTGCGTATTGCGCAGGTGACGCCCTTAGTTAGTACATGGCCTGTGGTGCTTTGCATGCAGCACACACGTGGGAACACTAAGTTACACACTTTTCATTTGGGATGCACTGGTCTCCTGGTAGTAGTACTTATATAGGAGTTGCATTGTTTGATAGAAAGTACATTTAGAGGTTGTGTGGATATAGATTCCCAAGATGGGCAGTTAGGTACATTTTTTCTCTCCTTGCATGTTTTGAATCTGCATGTTCTTACCCTTTCCGTGAGTCGCTCGTGAGTCATGTATGAGTCGTGTAATGGCTAAACCCGTATTTCTCCACTTTGCCCATATGACTGCCTGTTGAGAACTGTGATTGGCCGCTTGTATTAATGTTCCAGAATGTTCAAAAGCTGTGAACTGTGATGGGCTGATTATAGTAACGTTCCAGAAGGTTCTAGAATTTTGTCGGCAACCGGTTTTCGTAGATTGCTTATTGGCGAATGATTTAAAACATGGCTGCCGGTTGCCAAACTTGTGTTCCCTTGCTTTCTTCTTTCTTGTTGCTCTTTTACTCTCTTTGCCTTCCAAGTGTGTATATGATATTTCTTTCCTGACGATTATTTGTAAAACCACGAAGTGAGTGCTTTGACTTGAGTGAGTGTGATTGCCTCCGGGGCCAGCTACTACAGTCCATTTCAAAACTATAGACGCGTACCTAGGCAAAAACCGTTATGCCAGCATCTATACCACATAAAATCTGTGATCACTTTGTGCATAATTTTTTCCAAATTGGGCGTCTGTTATCCAATCCTTTAGAAACTATATGAGAGTAATTGTGGAGCGATCCTGAGCAATATTCCGAAAACTATTCTCAAAAAGTTCCAGCCAAATTTGAAATATTTCAAAAACCCTACGCGTCTATAGTTTTGAAATGCACTGTACACTTATATAAAACCAATTGATCTAGTTTCAGACTTCAAATTTGCCTCGGCAAATATGAATACATACTCGACTCTACATCCAGAATGGTGCTAGAGATTCGTTATTAAAGCACACGGTTGCCTACTCGTACGTCACATGGTAGAGCATCCAACTCGAAAAAGTCATCTTTTTATTCTAAATTTTAAAGAAATGTGCACCAGTTACTTACTTTCTCCGGTCATTACAGCCTGTGAGTACGCAATGGGTAGCATACTCGACAATCCGTACACACTCGCCTGCTGTACTGTATCGTCACAAAGAGTCACGCAGATATAATAGACTGTGTGTCAGACACCATTGAGGCATTCACTGCCAGCGCCATGCCGTCTGAAGTGGGATACACCCCAGATGTAGCTTAAACATCTACATGTAAGTGAATACACATACACATACATGTACTAGCCGAAATAGGCCAGGTAATAATTATGGCAATGAGTCAACAGCCTCAGCAGTGGCATTGGAGATATGCAAGGTGGGGTGTCAGACGAAACTCACACCGGCCTGCGCACACACCCAGCATAGGAAACCAATTTGATTGCCTCGTGTACGGGTACGAGGCTAGGGCCGCGTAGCCTAGTACTAGTAGTGTTTGCCTTTGGCAATACAGTTGAACATCGATTATCCGCACATCGACTATCCGACCATTCGATTATCCGTAACAGTTTTTTTGGGCGCACGTGCCGTAGAGTACGCACTGTGCATGTAGTGAGCCATTCAAAAAATACGAAATTTTTGAAAAAGTAAAAAGTAAAAAGGTCGTGCGGCTAGTAATAACCACTGAAAGTGTGTGAGTGACAGTTTTTTCTTATCCAGAACATTTGCCTTATCCTAACACCACCTGACAGTTGTCTGCCCAGAGGTGGTCGGATAATCGATGTTCAACTGTACCTGAAACACCTACGTGATGTGTAGTACCTGGGGTGTAGCTGTTCCACCTCTTAGGATTGGGGGGGGGGGGGGGGGGGGGGGGCTAGGCTGCTTATTTTAACCATACACATGGATATACGCCCAGTCACTTTGTACTTTGAGCGATGACCACGTCTTTGGCTAAATACGCATGTGCATGCTGAGGCTAGGTGGAACTTTGCAATGGGATCCCCATGTACGTCTCCTGTGCCCCCCCCCCCCCCCACCCATCTTCTTAAGTTATGTTGATGGTCCGCTTCGACATTCACAATCATTGGCAAATGTCGGCCAGGCAATAGCCTAAATTTCTCAGGGAGTGTGTGTGCTTACCTCCAGCTGCAAATGCAACTCCAACATCTGCCATCAGTATGCCAGCGAATGCTGCAGAGCTGCCACAGCCAGACACCACTGCCACGATCACGATCACCAAACCCAGAGAGAGGATGAACGCAGCGAAACCAATGCGTATGCGGAAGTGTGTCTCGCTGATCCTAGCCAGTACAACACTCCCCAGGATTGTCAGCACAGCCACACAAAGATTCACTGCGGGCAGCACTGCTTCACTATTGCGATCGGGAAATGTGAAGGATAGATAGTCAACTGCTGAGACGAATGCATTGTAGGGCAACACGAACACCGCTCCAAGGAAGATGAATGCCCAATAAAGAAGATAGTGTTTTCCTTGAGGATCTACCCCACTTCTTGTCCCTTCTTCAGACTCCATCGCACTGACTGAGGTCCTATCTGACAAGTGACATTAGCGCCATGATATTTCCGACTACGAACAGTTGCTAGAGCCTTTCTCCAAACTGTCCCACTGCAAGCTGGCATTGGCAAATCACATGCAACGAGTAATTATTCATGCAGAACACTAATCAGTACTGTACAAACTACAAACAGACCGGACCACCCGAAACGGATCCCTCTTGTAGCTCTACTTTACTCGTAACACAGTGTAACACGAGTGTCTCGGTACCATATTGCCATTGTTCCTAAAGCCATAATAATTATCATCAGCACTCTTTATGATCTGTCACTGCCAAATTTAATTTAGCGTAGCAGGTGTCATTTTTATGAGCACGCGATCAGGAGTTGAGACCTTGCCTGGGACAGTTCACCACTGGGTCACATCACCAGGGCCTAGGGAGTAGTACTACTCCCTGGTTCACATGGTTCAGTGGGACCGAGGCGCTAGGCCGAGCGCGAGGCGAGGCCCGTGTCACAACTCGTACCGGCGGCATGTACATGTATCAGTCGCTTAATTTTTTTAATTTTTGGCGCAGAATAGCATGATAAAGTATCGCTAGTAGTACAAGTCGTATCATGTTGTAGTTGATTTTAGGGACACTCCCTGTCTATTCATTAGACCTGCACCCTGCTTTATTAGAGCGATGTGATCGATCGGGCGACCTACTTGTAAGCGTTACCGCGTTGATAAACTAACTGTTACTTCTCTGACATGGAAATTCCTACTAGACCACCACAAAGGTTCGGGAGTTAGAAAGACTAAAGCAACTGTTCACACCGGTGGTCCGAAATATCCGCTTCTGACCTCAGTGCGATGGAGTCTGAAGAAGAGACAAGAAGTGGGGTAGATCCTCAAGGAAAACACTATCTTCTTTATTGGGCATTCATCTTCCTTGGAGCGGTGTTCGTGTTGCCCTACAATGCATTCATTTCTGCAGTTGACTATCTGTCCTTCACATTTCCCGATCGCAATAGTGAAGCAGTGCTGCCCGCAGTGAATCTTTGTGTGGCTGTGCTGACAATCCTGGGGAGTGTTGTACTGGCTAGGATCAGCGAGACACACTTCCGCATACGCATTGGTTTCGCTGCGTTCATCCTCTCTCTGGGTTTGGTGATCGTGATCGTGGCAGTGGTGTCTGGCTGTGGCAGCTCTGCAGCATTCGCTGGCATACTGATGGCAGATGTTGGAGTTGCATTCGCAGCTGGAGGTAATACATCATGTAACTTTCAGCAAAATCTGGAGTTTTGCCTGGTTTCCGTTTGCCAGGAATAATGAACATTGCAGTCCACCAGGGTCGATTAAGTAGTGCATATGTTTATAGCCATAGCAATCTTAGCGGCAACGTGAGTGCGTGTTCGGTTTTTAGCGACCGTGAAGTAAAAAGAAGTGTGTGTGTGTAAACTACATGACATACCGTATTTCCGCAAATAAAAGGCCGTCCTCGTATACAACGCCTTCCTCGTATACAAGGCCGGGGCAGGGGGCGATTGAAAAAATAAAAGACCGTCTCCGATTAGAAGACCGGGCCTACTAAATGAGTCATTGTTCTTGTGTTAAAAATAGAAGACCGTGCTCAAACTGTGGGAAAAAATAGAAGACCGTGCTCAAACTGTGTAGAAGAAAATTGAAGAACGGGGGCAAAACTGTGTGGCGAGAAATAGAAGACCGGGGGTCAAACTGGGTTGAAAGAATAAAAGACCGTCCTCGAATACAAGACCGTCCTCGATTATAAGGCCGGGTTAGGACGAGGTTGAAAAAATAGTAGACCGGCCTACTATTTGTGGAAATACGGTACTGTGCCATGATGCATGAATTGCGATACTAGTCGTTATTGTGTATAGGAGTTTGAATGGAACACTGTCATTATAAAATTCCATCTGAGTTACATCCGGTACATATCTAACACCTGCTGCTAACAAATTTTGTTTATGTGGCATGCATTGCATCGTAAGAGGCCACGCCCCTGGTACTTCACAGCACACACATGCACAATCATACGGTATGCTGAGCCGAAGGCCGGCACATTTCCTTTCACCCGGACATGAGGCAATCGATATTGGTTTTCAGCACTAACAGTCAACTGTGTAGATGTACATGCCAGTGTGGGTTCCCCTGCTGAATTAATATACACCGCGTTTTGATCTCCCTAGTAGTGGCACTGCCGGGGCTTCTGGTTCTTTGCTATATATCTTGCCTGACCGATCTGCTACCACCGTATAAGTTCAGTCATATTTGAGGCGACAACCTGAGTGTACCCCACTTCAGAGAGCATGCTGCCGCTGCATCTCTATGGCGTCTTACACTCTGTCTGACACACGTTCTATATGCGTTACTTGTTGTGACTATGCGGCTATGCAGTACAGCAGGCGAGTGTGTATGGATTGTCAAGTATGCTACCAATTGCATACTCACAGGCTGTAATGACTGGGGAGAGTAAGTTCCTGATGCATGTTTCATCATTTATATGTGCTCCTTCAGTGCTTCATTCATTGCAGTGAACAATAGCCAATAGTTGCCTGAGGTGTTTTGTTGGGCTTATGGCATCTCGAAGCCCGAAAATTCATTTTCCGTGCTTTTGCGCAGGGGCGGCTTGGGGACAGGTGACTACCCGGGCCACTCCCTCCGTGGGGACACCCCCCCCCCCCCCCCCGGAGAAAACTCAAGCTGTCAGTCCGTGGTCTCCCTGATATTTGTTAACTGAAGTAGTTGACAAATGCCAGCAGTGTGTCGTTTGTTCGCAGTTCCCTTCAACCTTGCACTGCAGCCCACACCTTCCCCTCCACACATTTCAGGTGCCACAGTCCCATGCAGACTGGCACTGAAATATCAACTTTTCTACCCGTGACTTCTGCTACTGGAACGCACACATTATAATGCGCGCCAAACCAAAGCTGATAGCTTTCCCAATTATCTTTATTCCTTACTGTAGTACTTATGTTTGGGTCCCCTCAGTGACTACATGTACCAGCACACCAGCTACCAGAAGATCTCCCAGAGCATGAAACTCAGAGCTGTAACTGTAAATTTTCATCTCTCCCTACTGTGTGTAACTGCTTCTGATATTAAATATCAGAAGAAAGTTTCTTGAAACCTTAATGCAAGATGCAACAGCTCACTGCAGCTACTTATGGAATAGATGATGTGTGGACGTGACAGTGATGTATGTTCATGATGTACATGTATATTCGATTTTATGTCTGTAGGTGTGGCTGGCTCGATAGAATCTTCAACACGTATCATCACCAAGTTCATCGGGGACGATAAGCTACGGACAAGCACACTCGTGTACTTCTCGGTGACCATGGCAGTGTTGTTGTTTGGAATTCTTGTACATCTCTACGTGAAGAATCATCGTCTTGTTCACCATTACTACCAGTGTGCTGGCAGTAGTAGTAGTAGTGGCAGTGACAGTCGGGACAGTGGGGATGGTGGCGTGGACGCAGTGCAGGGACACGCTGATAACAGTGCACCAGCGAAGGGAATATGCGGAACACCGTATAACCCCTATGCTAATGGAGAGAGTTCCAGTGAAGTTGAAATGGCGAACTTAGATGGAGTGAAGGTAAGCTATACAATTCTTGCCAAGTAAGCGCTTATTATCAGTCATTGCTTTTCTGGATGTGTGCTTAACTGTGGGAGCATAGTGTTTTATTGTGTTGCCGGGCTGAATCATTCCAAGCAAGGAATCAACCTGAAGATTGATATGGAAGGATTACGCGATTACTTATAGTCTTCCGACTACTGTTTTCAGTGGCACTTTTTAAAACAATGTAGCATGAATTTGTATGACTGTTCTGAGACATCTGATCAGCAGTGGCAGTGGTGAGTAGCCTGGGATTGGGTTAGTTTACATCGGCCTTGAGTCAATTGTACTTCAAAGAAGTAGCTACTCTCATGTGCTCAGCATAGCAGAGCCTAATGCCAATGCCGGGATCGTAATGAGTCCAAACGGAGTCAAACTCAATTTGTGTAAAACGATTGGCATGTCATCTTGGGTGTCAATTAGAAAAGGTAGCAACCTTTGCGAACAGAAATATAAGAAATGTGTGTGTATGTGTGTGCGTTTGTGTGCGTTTGTTCACATGTGTTTACTACTCTCACAGAGATCCGAGTCAGCTGTGTTGACCAAATACACTTCACTCACAGAGAAGAGTGGACACATGGCTAGTACCACTGACGGAAGAAGCCATGTCGCCAACGAAAATGCAATTATCAGCAGTGATGCAATGACAACAGATTATGAGGATGAGCAGAATTTAATTTCTCCATCAGCAAGTGGAACGAGTCACTCTAGACCAGTCAGAGAGTGGGTTTTTAGTTTGCAAAGTGTCAAGGGTAAGGATGATGTGGCCTTTGTATGTGTGGATGGATTGCTTATAGCATGACTAGAGTTTGATCGATTGAAGTTTTGATCTCATGTGATCGAAGGTTGTACATGCCGCCCACAAAGGGTTAATTTGTCGAACGTTCTAATGGTTGGCATTTTAATTGCGCAAAAGTTAAAGTTCAAACTTCTTTTCTACTCCGTGTTTCAGATGGAATGAAGATGCGGTGGAGGATTACCAAGCTCATTTGGAAGTGGGCGCTGGCAATCTTTCTGAACCAAGGAATGACACTGCTGATGTTTCCGGGTCTCTTTGTCGAGGTTCCATGGCATGACATTGGTGACTGGACGCCTGTCATTCTCATTGCCGTCTTCAATTACTGTGACTTAATTGGCAAGGTTGGTAATGACTAATAGCCGGCACTACCATGATTGGTGGAACGTGAAATCTGACCTCATGATGTTTACAAGCCCAGGGCTGAGACAATCCTAGCACTACCAGTGTCTGCTCTGGGATTGTAGGACAGCCGGGTACACGTGTACCTGGCGCAACCATTTCAACCGGGTCGGAGCCGGTTACACATGTATTCGACGCGCGCCTCTGCATGATCTGTCACACATACAAGCCATGTAGTCAGTCCTTTCAAAGTTCGAACGTGTCAAGTACCAACCGGGTCCAAGCGCCGCCCAACCCGGGTCTGGAGCAGACACTGACTACAATCACTGGGCTGTACAGTGAATGCAGCACTGCTTCTTTGACAATATGGCCGGTTGTCACTTGCTACAACTGCAGTGACTTGTTACCTGTGTAAACATTATTATGTACCTGATACTAACCAATCTCATGCCCTGCACCAGTATGGGCAGTGATAGAGTGATAAGAAATCAAATCCAGTGCATGACATTGTAATATTGTGTATTAAAGGGGAAGTTAAGGCAAAAATCAAAATTTCACCAGTTGTAGTCTTCGGGGTGCTGAGTCGAATGGTCTTGGTTCGAGAAAGCTGAGACGCTCCCTTCCTACTTGAATCCCAATCGAACTCGCGTACTTCCACCGAAACTGGGTGACTGCGCCCTACTAGATGGGGATTTGTATGCAAAATGTCACTAAAAGCGCCATTTCGTTCTTATAAAAGCACGGATGACCGCGATTGGCCCATATGTTGTAGTCTTTTGGACACTGAGTCGACTGGTTTTGGTCCGAAAAGGCTGCGATGCAGCGTTCGGCCCTTATTCCCAATCGAACGTGGTTGAACAAGCGGTCACGTGCTCCTGGGTGCCCAAATCACCTGGTCACCACGCCAGCAGGCGACAACTTTCACACCAAGGTTCAACTCGAGTTCAACTCGAGTGACAGGACTGCACCCAAAAAAAGGTCAAACAGGCTAGTAAGTTGTACCCTGCAGGTACGGTGACCAGGTGACTAGTGTACGCAGGAGCACGTGACCGCTTGTTCAACCATGTTCGATTGGGAATAAAGGCGGAACGCTGCATCGCAGCCTTTTCGGACCAAAACCAGGCGACTCAACGTCCACGAAAAGACTACAACATATGGGCCAATCGCGGTCATCCGTGCTTTTATAAGAACGAAATGGCGCTTTTTAGTGACATTTTGCATACAAATCCCCATCTAGTAGGGCGCAGTCACCCAGTTTCGGTGGAAGTGCGCGAGTTCGATTGGGATTAAAGTAGGAAGGGAGCATCTCAGCTTCCTCGGACCACGACCATTCGACTCAGCACCCCGAAGACTACAACTGGTGAAATTTTGATAAGCAGGTGTTTCCACGCTGAGTCATGCCAGCTCACCCTTATATTTGTCCAAGTGCACTGAATACCTGTGCTCTGTGCTCATGCCCATCGTTGCAGGCAATTGGACCATACATCAGCCCTTATCTGACGGGAGGTAGGCTGCTTGCTATGGTCGGTGTTCGCTCTGTACTTGTACCACTTCTGCTGCTCTGTATACTGCCATGCTCAGCACCATACCTGGACCCTGGCAGTTCAGAGATAGCTTTCCTACTGGCGGTGATCGTGGGTTTAACATCTGGAGCGTTTGCCACCATAGCTATGAGCCGAGGCCCTAAGGATATCACTACTCATCGCGACCAAGAATTGGCTGGTAAGGGTATTGAAATCAGTAGCTGAACTGAACGTAGGAAAATGCAGGTTGGACTTGTCGGATGCACTACTGCTCCTCTTCAGAGAAGCATGTCATGATATTGCTAGTACTAGTTGAACTTAATTTATGCAGCAGTGAATGCCAGCAACTTGATAGGAAGCAGGGTTGCATCAATAGGCCTACACACTGAAGCATTTCCGGAGACCATTCACATTAGCGGTATGTTCCGTGGTCACGTGTTTATAACCCAAGAGTCATTTAGTCTGAACTCGCAGCCCTGTACAAGTGTAGTCTGTATCTGGTATCAGTGAACACCCTTCAACCGGGTCGGCCTCGGTCACGGTCCGTTTAGACGCAGGTGGATTGTGAAACCATGGCAACTCTGGCATATAAATCTTGTTCTGTGGAGAGAAAATAGTGGATTCTCTTCAGACTGGGTGGTTGTTGAAGCAAGGACCACACATAGGTAGTGGCTTGACCAGGTTGGTACCTGTTGTTCACCATGTCACTCAGTGACTTTCCACTCGTGACCGCATCTGTTCTTGTATGCTTCTCTCCTACATGCACTGTGACCCGGCAGGTATGATCATGGTCTTCTCATGTCTCTTGGGACTATCCATCGGCGCCTTCCTTGCACTAGCTGTGGCAAAAAGCATCCCCTGTGAGAAAACGTCATGCAAACCCATGAGCAATGCTTCCTCATGGACAGCAAACATGACAACCACTAGCATGCTCACTACACAACCTTCACACTTGCTCATCACAACAGTTAATGCAACAATGCTCCCAACGCCAGCTGGAAAGACATGCTCGCCGACTTGTCTGGACTCTGTGATAACGTAGGCTGATGCAGATCATAGCATCAGCACAACATAGCGACATATATAGTAACTTACACACAAGGTCCAGTGGAAGAGAATCAGTACGTCTCTACCAGGGACGGTAGTAACTTTCCTACTTCTTGGTCTCTACTCTGAGAGTTTCCGATGATGATGCTACGGTAACGTTGGGTGATTACTAGTAGTATATTTAGTATATGCGGTGATATCAACCTCCTTCTGTCAACAGGACATATTATATTAAACTACTCATTTCGTTTTTTAATGCACCCTTGTCTTTATAATAGTATTATTGGATTTTTTTATTGGATTATTTTACAGAGTTCTTTTACAATTAAACTTGAAAATGTATACAGGTGTCGGATTTCTTCCCTAATTATGCACCTTTAATTTATACACATTGTATTACCACTCCAGCCGTAACCAACACCTTCGCCGTTCTAATTCTTTACTGGATTGCAAAGTTCAGAAAATTCAGCATGTAGTTATTTGGGCCATGATTCCCAGCATCAAGTGGACATTGGAGTGCTATGTTGAAGCCTATAATCCTATAATAATTAATTTTATAAGAAGACCCCCACCCGAGCCTATACTAAGTATTAAGATTATATTTTCCCGTTTGTGTCTTTCCCTCTAACCAGTGAATACAATAATAATTATTAGCTTTAGTAGCTCTAGCGTTTTGAGTGTTACTCAGTACGCGAATACATGTACATCATCATTGAACACACATAAATAAGGCCGGTCTAATCATCACCAGTCTACGTAACTCGTTACCGTGAGAAACGCACTTGTACCCACATCGTTGTCACATCGTAGTCGTAGACCTACTCGTGTGAGAACGTTTGGTCTTTGGAAAACGACAGTACAGTAGATCTACATCACTACATGTCACATGATTGTATTTCGTACTACATGTAGATCTACAATGTCATCATTACATGAAGACTCTACATAATCATTGTACTACTGCCAGTACTGGTCTACATCATTACACATTGCACCGTCGTCACCACACACACACATCATGGTTATTTTGTCGTTGGTGTCTGGTACATGGTGTGGGCATTCAGTAGCAGCACTGGTAATAAAGACAACCGCCGGGTCCGTCTTCACCAGTTCGTTCACCGCTGCATTCATCAACCACGCTAGTACGAGTACATGCTACACTCTGCCAACCTTTTCTTTTCCTAGCGTAGAATTCCTGTCCTCTCTTTGGCAACGTCATTACCACTTGCTAACGCTCGAAAGCAATCATGCCTAAGTACGTACTGACCTACTTCAATGTTCGTGCTCGTGGTGAGCTAAGCAGATTGGCTCTGGTGTACGCTGGGGCTGACTGGGAGGACAAACGATTGCAGCTACAAGGAGAAACGTGGCAAGAACTCAAACCAGGTGTGTTTTAAAAAAATACAGAAATTTTCTTTGCGCTTTCTCACACAATCATAAACCACTTCCCGAAACTGTCTCTTGGCTTTTTTGGAAGATTTATACTAGCAGAGAGACCGTTTTGGGTTGTCACGTGGAGTATGATTGTGTGGGAGATGAAATGGCTACAGTGCAGTCTACACACCCGGAGGGAAGTGTTCTCTGCACTTTCCCCGTTTAGAAAAAAATCAAAAATCCACTTCACTCGAATGATGGGTCGGACCGCTATTTATTATACGGACCGCTCTATCTACTATAATAATTATTGCAAAACACTGTTACCGCCTTCTGGTACCACTCAAGCGTACATAATTCTTTGAACTTCTTTCCAAACAACACTGCCGTGCATGTACCTGTAAATTGTAATCAAGTGTACATAAGGCCACCTAGAATTAATTCGTTGTTTCGGGTCACTTCACTCATCCGTACCAGGGTCGGTCGGTCGGGTTTATTTTTTATTTTATTTTTTATTTTGGTTATTGCCATGTATTTGATTGTGCATACATGTACAATTGTGCATATCGAATAGCTTTTGTCCATCAAGCCAGTCGATCAAATCATGACTGTAGACGATCCAGCACAGTCATTGTCCCATCAGACCCAGGTCCCCTCCAGGACCAGACCTTGGCCTCCCTGGCAACGATTCTGAGGAGCAGTTCTCACCTTGAAACGTCTGTCAAAGAGCGACGCGGTGGCGGAGCTGATGCTGTTTCAGGACCGATTGCGGATCGGAAGACAACATCGTCACCAAGCGCTTCATCCTGTTATTTTATTTGGCTGCTTCTGAGGTCGATGGCTGGACTGCTATTATTAGGCGCGTGTGTACATATGTACGTACATGTGCATAGTCTAGTCATGTACATTTGCATGCACTATAAAAAAAATTGCGGTCGGGTGAAAAAAGACGGTCGGTCGGGTGACCCGAAACAACGAATTAATTCTGGGTGGCCCAATTATACTTATAGGCGACCTACCCTTATAACGATATTTGCGTCAGACCAAGAAATTATTGTTATAAGGGTAACTGGTTCATTTCATACACATACGTCATAATGCATGGATTGTGTTCACTTTTTACGACTTTTCATAGCATAAAAACTGACATACATGCACATTGTGCACACAGCAAGGTGCCCACTGGTGGCCCCATTGCATTTCGTCATGTCCCTGCGACTTATCAAGTGAAGCTTGCCCTGCCTGGATCGTGTGCTCTACATATTCCCTGCTAGATATTGCTTTTTGTTGTTGTTATAAAACGGAAAATGTTGATAGGTCAGCCCATTTTATATCGTTATAGGGGTAATATCGTTATAGCAATATTGTTATAGAGGTAAGCCGCATTGTATACATGAGTCAATGGAGGGATTTGGTTTGGCAGAAACATATCGTTATAAAAGGTTATCGTTATAAGGGTAGGTCGACTGTATACACCTCCATTCATTACACAGAGCCTCGGCCAATGTGTATATTTGCTGTATTTTCTAGAAAAAATAAACACTGGTAATATACATCATCACTACACTGTAGAGAATAAATATTGTTGATATACACCATAGGAGAGAAATAAATACTGTTAATAATATACTCCTTTTTAGCCGGGATTCAGACTGAGGTAGGTATAAGTCGGATATACCCTTCGCTGGAGTGTGTATGGAAAATATACACCATCAAACAAACCTCGGGCTTCGGCCTGGGTTTGTATTTGGTGTATATTTTCCATATACACTCCAGCGAAGGGTATATCCTATACATATATGCACATGTATCCTGTTGCTACAACAGCATTGTACATTGTACAATACACATTTCGTAGTTGACAACTCCCAACTAAGTTTTTTTTAACAGAGGTCGGAGGCGGATAATATTCTTTTTGAAACGAATTTAAGATTGCATGTATCCAGGCAAGGTCCCACATCCTGTCAAGAAGACACTGCTCATAAGGTGTCGAACGTTTTCTTCTAGGATAATCCAGGGAATCCAATTATGTCACCCCTTAGTATCCCTGCGACGAGGGCATACGTTGTGTAAATTTTAGGGGCTCTTTTCGTTTGCATACAGCGTAACTTGTAGTGAAGTTGCCATAAGTCGTTCAACACCATCAACTCGCAGAAGTAAGTTTCATTATTATTTACTGTTTACTGTTTCAAACTGTCAGGGAAGTGAATTGCCAGAAAAGCGAGAAAAATGCCTACTATCGCCCCACCAGGACTCGAACCTGGGACATTGCTTGTCATGAGCAATGCTCTAGTAACCATGTGAGCTATGGGACCAGGCCAAACTCAGAAGGTGTGGGCAAAACCTGACAGTTTTACTGTTTACATTGAATTATCATAGATGTCACAGAGGAAGTCCTCAGAGACAAAGAAAATATATTAATATACTGTAAATAATACTAAATATACAAAATTTCGGCACTGCAAAATTTCGGCACTTCACGATTTTTGACATTTCGGCAGCGATGTATTTTCGGCGTGGGGTAGAGGGCATGGTATAGTGCGACAGATGCTGTGAAGAATTTCATCGGCGTTTTAATTTAGGCGTTTTGGGTCGGTGCCGAATATAGCCGAAATTAAATAGCTGCCGGAAATTTGTATATTTACAGTACTCACTGGTTTGAGGGAAAGACGTGAACGGGAAAAGTCTGAAGAAAAAATTGACTGTCACCACCAGGACTCGAACCAGGGACCCTCGCTTGAGGCCAGCCATGCTCTAACCACTGAAAGAATGGGCACAAGTCCGCCGCGGATCAACCCTGCATAGCTCTCTCTCACTTTTTTCTCCCCCCCCCCCCCCCCTCTCTCACTCTCTCTCCCTCCCTCTCTCTCTCTCTCCCTCCCTCCCTCCCTCTTTCTCCCTCTCTCTCTCTCCCTCCCTCTTTCTCCCTCTCTCCCTCCCTCTCTCCTTACTACTTGTTTTCTTTCCAACCAGACTACGTCGCCTTTTTATAGGAACTCTAGATGAGATTTTATGAGTGATCGAATTAGAGCAGGGGACTGCATGCTCTAGTCAGGACTTGGGTGGGAGCGCATTTTATCGATTCCCTGCATGGTAACCAACAAAAAATGCATCGGGTTTGAGGATTTGGCAAAATATGGGCAAATGAGACCTGACTTCGGGTATGAGCAGCTGTATTCCGGCCATGTGACCAGAGAAGGAACATTCTTTGAACTAATGGACTTGCTAGGTCATGCAACCGATGAATAAATTATCGTGCCGGTTCCTGAAGGGAACTCACAGCGGCCGCTAACACCCGGTAAACCCTAGCGGCAGATGCAGCGTCTAACGGTGGGGTGAGGGGATACGTCTCACTCCCACTGGCACAAGTGCCGAGAAATCCCATTAGCCGCATCCATGTAGCCCTTGTGTCTGGCCACAAGTTCCCAGTTGACTGTGGGTAGCAGAACGGTTGGAAAAAAAACACTCCCAGGCAGGCCCTCAGACTTGAGTCAGGTACCTCTCGTATCTCAACCATGGTCTTTGACCAACCCACTGTGCCTGCCTGGTGGACATATGCAGTTGCGAACTACTGTAAAATGGGCATGATATTGCACAAAATATGCACCGGAATTTTAATTTTTGTTATGTACTCAGAGGTAACAAAATTTGTGTGTTAACTAAAATGGCTTGTACATCCACACTGTCCAGTACATGTAGGTAAGAATATCCTTTTTAGCAAAAAAATACAATGTACTGAATTACACTCTAAAATGACTCAATCTTCTGCACGTGTTGTAGGCGAGAATTGTTTTGCACAAATAATAGAATAGACGATTAACCACTATCTCACACCTTTCTTCATTTTTTTGTTTATGTTGCCGTTGATTCTGAACACAGACTCGCAGTTAAAAGTTCTGCCGGAACTGAGTGTGGAGGGAGGTTACAGAGTGAGTGAAAGCACTGTCATCCCTCAGTACATTGCCGAAAAGCATGGTAAGTCTCAGGCACATCTCAAGTGACTCTGCTGCAGGAAAAATGTGCAAGTGCACATGGAGCGTTATTTTGGTAAAGGATTCTCAACATCGCTCACAATTCGTAAATCTCTCCCATTCTCTCTCTTCACTGCGAACAACTAACTACAGGTCAGACCTCGCTATAACGACCCCCGCTATAACATAAACCTCACTATAACGTACGAAATGTGAATGTCCCTGCCGAAACCACATCACTTCTGTACAAAATTTCCTCGATACTGTAAATATACACCGAAGGATGTACCCAGAGTGCTTGACAGTGCTCAACACCACAAAGGCAGAGCGTAATACACAACAGAACAACAAGGACAATCAAGGCTTGTTTGCTGCTACTTTAAGTTTCATGCTTACGCAATCATCAGGCAACATTGCCTGATGATTGCGTAAGCATGAAACTTAAAGTAGCAGCAAACAAGCCTTGATTGTCCTTGTTGTTCTGTTGTGTACTGTAAATATACAAATATTCGGCAGCTATTTAATTTCGGCTATATTCGGCACCGACCCAAAACGCCTAAATTAAAACGCCGATGAAATTTGTCACAGCATCTGTCGCACTATACATGTACCATGCCCTCTACCCCACGCCGAAATGTGAAAATTGTAAGTGCCGAAATTTTGCAGCGCCGAAATTTTGTATATTTACAGTATACCGTAGTGTCTTGTATTGAAGCCTATCTCTTATAGAAACCTGTTTGGAATAGAAGCCTGATTTTTAAGATACACAGTCGGCACATAAGCCTTGTTTTAGTGTTGACTAGGGGTGAAAGGATTATGTGGTTTAGTCGATAAATTAGTCGAAAAAATCTAGTCGATTACGATTTTTCTAATCGCTACAGCATTTTCGTACGACATACTATACGGTACGACGAAATATCCGACAGGTGCAGTGTGTCTACATGACTCTACTGCATGCAGCACATGTACCAGAGTACGAGTCGATGCGCGCGTGCACGGAGGTGTCAATCAACGCGTGCAGCGCGCACAGCGAGTTGCGCATGCTCTGGATGCACACTACACGCGTACCCGGTAGATCTACCTGATGTACTCTCTAGATCTATTGTATGACACGCGGCTCTTTTCTCTGCACCGTGCACTGATTCGTACCCGCGAATTTTCGTTCCGGTTGCTTCACGGAACTCACTGTTCTGGACAAGTAGCCTTCAGAATCAGTTTGTGCCTGTGCGACGGTCGATGTTTCCATTATTTTTGTTCTCTTTGAAGTTCCAAAATTGATTGTACATGTAGTTGATGCAAAATGGTGAGTTTTTTCGTCAGTGGTGCTTGATAATAATTGATAAGTAATCGATAAGTTTTGGAACCGTTAAGGAATATCCCTTAATCGTTTCACCCCTAGTGTTGACACACATAGAAATACCTGGTTTGAATAGAAGACTGATGTGAATAGAAGCCTAGCCCTGACATCGGCTTCTACAGGAACAAGCCCGGCTTTAATATGCAATATTACGGTAACATAATCCGCTATAGCGTAATTTTCGCTATCGCACTGTTTGCAGGGTCCCGGGCACATGGAGACCTCAGCATAATGTAAAAAGTCGTATAAAAATGACTTACGTACGCGCTTCTTGGGACGAGTTCAAAGCTGAGCTGTCCACATGGTCCACCTCGGAAGCAGGGAGTAGTAAAATACCGGTATTTTACTACTCTCTGCTCGGGTTCTTCGATCTCCTACACGTCTATGTGTACATGTACTTGCTAGTACTGAACTGTTGCTGACTACTACATGTGTCTGTGTATTTTACCTTTTAATCATGTCATATGTACACGTACACACACTGCAAGACTCTTGTCACCCCTTTGCTGACAAGCCTGTACACATCTTTGATAGTTTACATCATACCTGTAGGTAAAACAGTACAGTTGAAATCAGTAAGTGAAGAGCGTCATTTTGACATACATATTGCATATTGGCGTGCCCAACTCACTATAACAAAAGAAACGTATAACATAATCCCCCCCCCAGAGATTATGCTATAGCGAGGTCTGACCTGTAACTTCACATTTCACGTTTTCTATATTTTCGAGTATGTCAATACTATTTTTCTCACTGTGTTTGTGTGCATCAGACTTTGGTGGATCAAATGCAGAAGAGAGAGGTTTGGTTTGCATGATTGTAAAACATCTTGACGACCTATTTGTCAACCTTGGCAAAGGCCATTTTGAGAAGGATGAGGCAAAAAAGGTGAGAAAGGAATTGATTTTGAAAGTTTTTTAGTCCTTTTCGGCATGCATTTACTTGTACAGTATAGTATAATTATCTGGGGCAGTGGAGCCGGTGAAGTTGAGTTTGGGGAGGAACGGGATGGGGGTCCAGGGCTGTGGGGTAGTCTGTTGCAGGAGAGAGATTGACCCAGGTTTAGAACTGCAGTTCAGGTTTGTCTTGCACTTGAGTGCACAACTACGCAGAAAAGTTAAAAGGTAAAAGAATCGTCAATTAGAACTATTTATTTGCTTGAGGGACTGGAAACGGGGAAATGTTTGAAGAAAAAGATGACGGTCACCTGACCGGGACTCGAACCAGGCACTGTCACAACAGGCCAGTGATGCTCTCCCATAGCCAGTGATGCTCTCCCATAGCCAACTAAGCTACATGTATGGTGTAGGCCGCAATACAGCCGGTCATTGGCCAACCGGCAAAGTTCGGGAGGGGGCTTCAGATCTTTTAGCCCCCCCCCCCCCTGCCCTCGCGTGCCCGCACATCCACCACATGTGTGACATAATAGTCTTACAGTAAAACACTTGCTGACGCTTCAGAATAACTGATTCCTTTACACATATATTACAGCAGAGTGGCTGTATAGCATGTTTGCAAATGTGGCCTCTTCGCTGGCCTTCACTTTTGTCTCTTCACTGCATAACAACTTGAAATCGTACCTTCCTGTGGCAATCCGGTCAGGACTGAGGAGAGACTGGGTATTATAGGTCCCTTTCTCTAATGACTAACTGAGGAACCATCCGTAATTATTGATCTTATACACGAAACGAAGCTTTTCACGAAACGAAAAAGGCTTCGTTTGTGGGTGGGTTGAGGAGAGTTTCGTTTTGAAAAAATCTACTGAAAAATCCTTCCATTTTAGCTGTCATGTCAATATGTTTTTCATTCAAGGGTGTGGGCAAGTGGGGAGGGTCATAACTCAACTTTTTCGTTCCTTGAAAATTATCGATAATGCCGGATGGCCCTGTTTTAACGCCATCTTATAATAATTCTTATTGTTGTGTTATTATTGCCTTTATTGTTTCTTCTTGGGCTCATTAGGCAGAACTAATCAAGGAGCTTGGAGAGAAGCACCTCCCAAACACACTGGAAAATCTTGAACAGATTGCCCAGGCCAACGGCAAGGGTGTGCTTGTTGGCGACAATGTAAGCATGACCAGGAATTGTTTATGATGGACCGACTTCCTGTTTGACAGGTAGAGAAGGCAGTGTCCTTGTGTGTAGGTTATGCACTAGTATGTGTGTGTGTGTGTGTGTGTATGTGTGTGTGTGTGCGTGTGTGTGTGTGTGTGTGTGTGTGTGTGTGTGTGTGTGTGTGTGCGTGCATTTCAGGGTACATGTGCATAGCGGGGAGCTGCGCCCTCCTTCACTCTTTGACCCCCTTTCAAAATGAACGCGCCACCCTTCAGAGTGCGAGCGCCGCCTTTATATATGCAGTATACATCATGTAGCCTAGAGGAACAGCATTGCATGAGTCATTGCATCCTGCTTTTAAAATCATCACTTTCCTCTGAATACCATACTCATGGCGGATTCCAGGGCCGGTGAATAAACACATGGAAGGGAAGTACAGTCAAACCTCGTTAGGACGAACTTCAAGGGACCGAACAAGTTTGTTTGTCTTTTCCGGAGTTCTTCTTATCCAGTCTGACAAGAACAATTGATATGCATATCATAATGGCAAGGCGGTCACAGCCACTTTTTTTTTTTTTTTTTTTTTGGAGCACACTGCAACAAAGCGCGATGATCGCAGCTCAGCGCAAATCCTTGTCCCCGATCTTGGTTTATTGCAGAATCAAAAAGTCTTTCATTGCAGTTACAGTGTATACTGAAATGGCACCAAATGCCTGAAAATGTTTGCAATTGGCTTCAATTTTTGAATTTTTCCCCGGGGGAGGATAATGAAGAACCCTTGTCCTCAATCGTAGCGTCTTCTTGGTTTGTTGCAGAATCAAAAGTCTTTCATTGTGTGTTACACTGAAATGGCACCAAATGCCCGGAAATGCTTGCAGTTGGCTTCAGTTTTTGAATTTTTTCCCGCGGGAGGGCCCCCGGACCCCCCTTCCATGGCCGCCCCACCTCCAAAGTCGGTGCAACGGGCCTGTGTGGATTGTATTTATTTGAAAGGTGCATCTGTGGCAAATGTAAAACATTTTTTCATAGCATAACCCAGCACCAGGTAAGTACAATGTGCAATGAATTCATGACAGCATGTCCTCCGCCTTGTACATGTTTTGCCAGTACAAGAGGCCTCGACTATCGGAATAAACTACAGCCAGCATACCCATGGGGACCGAAAGTTCGTACTACACGCTGATTTTGTTCAAATCACACTTGAAATTTGTTCGTCTTCACGAAAGTTCGCCGTACAGGAGTTCGTCGTAAACGAATAATTTTGACTTGATATGATGCCTGGCCTACCATATGATTGGCCCTAGTACGTACTAAAAGTGTACATATCACAATGTGTGTGTGGGGGGGGGGGTGCATGTGTGGAGTGCTTTGAAAGATACAGTCGATCCATAACGAACTCCGGCTCGTGTGTTGAATTCTGTGATACATGCAAACCACTGTCCATGTCTCTGCTTGAAGTCTTGAACCCATGCAACCTTGCCCTATGTAGCGAACTGTTTTCGTCTGTAACGAGCCATATCTTGTAGGGGACCGTGTAAGTCAAATGCACTCTTGTGTAACTTGGACGTATGCCAAGCATGATGTGTTGCTTGTATGGCATGAGAGCATTTCTGTTTCTCCTGTACATTGGTGTTGGTTATATCAAGAGTCGACTGTATCAGCTAGGTACCGTGTACTGGAAAGTACTGTGGGTATCCATTATTATGGTCATGCTACAGAATATACCGCCTACAAGAATGAACACTCGTACTGTCGTGGACATGGAAATCCGGTCGAATGACGCGGGGGACGGCGCCCTCAGCGCGTACAGAACGTTGCATGCAGTGCACATGTTGATTGCATGCGTACTCACAGCTGCATGGCCAGCACACTGGGACTGCTTGACCACCGACCCGCAGCTCTCCAAGTCCCACAACAGTATTTTCATAATCATAACACATGTACATGTGCATGTGCATAATTTATGCCTGATGTGTCATGTGACTTGATTTATCACGTATAAGAAATAGCAGGTACTAGTATCTGTAGTAACACTCAATGATATCACTGCCTGTGTTTTGTTGCGACCTGTTTGTAGATCACAACTGCAGACCTGCAACTACACAATATTGCGTTCAATCTGCTCAGGTGGAAGGACACCGTACTGGATGCGTACCCCACCCTCAAGACTATTTACGCAAAGGTCGTTGCTGTGCCAAGCATTGCTGACTGGCTGAAGAGCCGTCCGGAGAGCCAGTACTAAATTGTTTGTGATGTGACTGAAAAAATGCTGAAATTCTGTGGACGAAGGTTCTTCCACATATCAATCTCTTGAACAAACGCATATTTGTATTTTTGACCATTATCTTTGCACAGCTGACTAATTCTTGTCTTAGGCACATCGACCCATGATGTAGAGTCACCAGGGATGCAATCTCATTGGACCCACTGCTGGATTCCCTCACTTCACTATAAGAACTTTCCAATCCATGGTCTGACCCATGATTGCATGGCCCCAGCAGTGTGTATACATGACATTGTGTAGACATAGTGTATGAACACCAGTTTGCAAACAGATGTGCAAAACTCCACTTCTTTTATCGATGTACATGAATGTAGCATCGCCGGAACAGAAATCCCGTGATTTGAATGCTTTTTGGGGGGAAATAGACAGTTCAGATATTCGACCATGTGCTTGTATCACTCTCCATCACATTCTCATAATGTGGCCTGCTGATTGCACCCTCTTGAACGCAGTGTCATAGTTTCAGAATCGTCTTTTCTTTCCACAGCCGTCTTAGCTGACTACACGTGTTTGTAGTTGCCGTTCGTCGGTCCCAGGTTTTTGGAAGGGCATACTTGTACTTGATACATTAAATTGTACTCTGACTCTGAGGTTGCTACATGCTTCTTGTCAGGGAGTCGTAAAATACCCCCCGGTATTTTACGACTCCCTGGTATTTTACGACTCCCTGCTTCTTGTACTTGGGTGCGCGTGCGAGTGACCATGGTGACTGTGGACTCTGTGGTCCAGTATCCATGGTTCATCCAGGGCGCCGGGATCATGCAGTTTCTATGTGACCATGGTGACTGTGTGACTCATTATCAGTGATTTTTTTTAAATATAGTCATAATTATATGACCAACCACACACCTTGCTCGCGACCTCCTGCCTGCACCAGCCACATACCAGGTAGTCTGTGCTGCGCTCTACATAATCATCACCTGACTGCTATCCCCTCCCACCCAACAACCACACACTCTGTACACAGCCTCTTGCCCACACCAACCACACTTTCAAGCAACTAGTTGAACTAACAATAAGTTACGTAACGTCGTAAGTAACTAATAATTATGAGTTATCACTGCTAGCCCTGAACCTAATAGCTAGCCCTGAACCTAATAGCTAGCCCCATATCATACCAAATCAACACCCCATGCCAAGCACCACAAAATCCATCATTTTCTTCTGGCATAAAGACCGGCATGGCATCATGTTGCCTGATGATTGTATTCACTGTTGAATGAAAATCAGAGTAGCGACAAACTACTTGTAGTCTCTGTAGTAGCCTTGCCCTTGCTGTTCTGTGAAACATGCACGCGCACGTGTCCTTGTCTAGATCGATGAGTCTAGAATGATTCTGTTGGTCCGATATGAGTGAGTGTCATCATAGGAATTTTACTTTATGTAGATCTACTTACTTAGTCTTTACTTTAGATCTACACGTCTGTACTAGATGTAGTGACTGCATGCATGCACCAAAGGCAAAGAACAATCTCGAACGATAGCATTGCAAAACGCAGCCTCATCGAGGTCACTCTCGTAAGATAGGATCGGAGGCATAGTGCACTACGAGTAGATCTACGAGATCTACGAACCTACATTTACAAAGACAGACTGTGTCACTGTCAGTGGAACCATGTGCGCTGTCACATGTCATCGGGTGCCAATATGCAATGCAACTGCAAGAGCTTTTCTGGAACATTCAGTGGACTGACGACTGATCGTGCAGCGCGCTAGCGTGGTACTGGAGCATGCAGTCGATGGTATAAAAGGCCACGTTCGACTAGGTGATGGCCATCATTCTGAGTTTGTTCTCGCTTCCAGCAGTGAATCAAGTCTCTTGTGTCCGATAACGCTCGAAAGCAATCATGCCTAAGTACGTACTGACCTACTTCAATGCCCGTGCTCGTGCTGAGCTAAGCAGATTGGCTCTGGTGTACGCTGGGGCTGACTGGGAGGACAAACGAGTGCAGGGAGAAACCTGGCAAGAACTCAAACCAAGTACGTCCAGTTGTTCATGATTTTTTGTTCTTGTGTTTATCATTGTAGGTCTAGATATCTACAGCCTTACAGCTACAGGTAGAGATCGGTTATCATGGTTATAACGACTTAACTTAACGTTGGCGCATGGCGTTTTGTAAAAGTGTGATTTGATCACGCTATCACTACACCCTACAGTAAAACTCCCCAAATCCGGGTAGTTACCAGGTTACTAGGTTACTAGGTTGGGGCGGGCACTGTACGTGTAGTCTCGGAACATACGTACTTACTGAATGCAAGTAAACAGTGTTTATGCCAATCAATAGTTTCTGGGCCGCTTTTTCGTTGAGATGCCAATTTGTGTGACTCTATAGATGGGTCAGAAAGGTGCCCTGTATACGGATGTGCCCGGACTAGGGACGTCCGGATCTGGGGAGTTTATTGTACATGGGGTAGTATGTAAGTGATAACTTCACGACTTGGTCATGATGACATAGATGTATGAAAACAGGTACAGTATGCACCATACTGGCATACATGTACATGTAAATTAATGGCATTCCAAAACCTGTAAAGTACAAAATAGCAAGAACCTGTATCTACTCTGTGACCAAACTGCTATGTACATCATAACCCAAGTGTGTGCAACTCTGATCTCCGAGTGCCCTACGCGGAGCACTGCCTTGCTGGCGCGTAGTGAAAATGACAATCCAGCTGCCTTGATTTGAGTTTTCCTACGGTTTAGCCTCAACAATTTCACGTGCAGCCTTCAAAGGCAATGCCTGTGCGTGATGCGTCAGGTACAAGCCATCCGAAGTCTCAGAGGACTCGAAAAGCAGATTTGGAATCAGGAAACCGTAGCAGATCAATAATGCCGCAATGCCCCACAGTCCGTGGCTACGTAATGCAGGCAGCGCGCCGCGCCAGACCCCATATGCAGAGTTGCATACTCTTGGGGTTATGTCTATCATGAAGATCCGTGGTGTCTATCATGGCGTTGATGAATCCCTTCCGTTCGTATCATTATAATTATTTTACCTGTGTTGTGGCAGTCACTTAGACACTATAGACCACTCTCAAATATCTTTCTTCGTGTTTTCTGTGTTGGTGTCACTGTTTCTGTGTGAAGACTCGCAGCTAAAATTTCTGCCGGAACTGAGTGTGGAGGGAGGTTACAGACTGAGTGAAAGCACTGTCATGGCTCAGTACATTGCCGACAAGCATAGTAAGTCTCATCTCAAATACGGTGCCACGTATCAGAGCGTCAGCAGAGCATTTGTGGTATTTGTTGGATGCCTTTGTAGTTCACAGTCATATTGGTGCAGTTTGGATGTGTCAAAACCTTTAGAATTTAGGGTTCGGAATTAATGGGGGAGTCGTGGTGGAGCCGTATCCCAGAACAACTTCCGAAGCACAGTGCATGCACTCTGTGAAGCCTTGTGACCCCAGTGTGGGACAACCCTGCGTTCACCTGCCATCGGATATGCTGCTGTGTTCTATGCTGCTGTCTCTACTTGATAGCAAGTAATAGCATCCAATGAATAATTATGGCCGAGAGTCTTCAATTTTATCGATACTATTCTTTCTCGTGTCTGTGTGCATCAGACTTTGGTGGATCGAATGCAGAAGAGAGAGGTCTGGTTTGCATGATTGTAAAACATCTTGATGACCTATTTACGAACATTGTCAAGGCCCACTTTGAAAAAGACGAGGCGAAAAAGGTAAGAATACAATGCATTTTGAGAAGTTTCTCAGATTTTTTCCGTGTACGTGTAGCATGACCGTCTGTTTCAAAGGAATACAATTACGGACCCGCACAAGAGCTTTCTAAGTATGTCTGTTGTGTTCCCTTCCACACACGATCTATAGTCAGTTTCAAAAAGATTAGCAATCCTGGCGATCGCCCGGGGAGTTTGCCGTCTTACCGTATGAGCGCTCGAGCGCTGCCTGGAAAAACTCACTGTGAACTCGAAGAAATATTCCGCGCGAAAGCATGAAAAATGACAACTCACTGACGCCGGTACTCGTACATGTTTGTCTGGTTTACAACAAACAAGTTCTTCCTTGTATCGATATGGAGTCAGAGAGGACATGTCGAAAGTGTGGTAAATTTTGACGAGCGGGATGAGTCCCAATTCGTTTTGTGACCAAATAGATTCTTTGAGCTGCCGCGGATTTACTCTCACGATGTGACGAAAACGGCATCGACACCGACTCATTCCCAAGGCCTTGATGTGGCAAAGCTATCCGTGTGACTCCGACGACATTTCGAGAAAAGCAGACGCCTGTGAAAGCTGATAGAAGACGGCATTGACTCCTAAATTCAAATAAATTGGCGATCTTCAAATACTAAAATAATTCTCAAACAGAAATCGATCGATCGATGTACCGGTGTATTCAACAACACGTAGCTACAGTGCAATGACTTCCGTGTTCACTCACACGGTTTCAGTGTTGTGTGTGTTCACAACTTCACATGGCGTGAGCCAGTCAAGTGTCAGTCAGTTCGGCACGAAACGCGAGCTCCAACAACAAGTCGTTTGGCGCAGCCACCTTCTTTGTCTTGTACCAGCGTGATCACCAAAACAATGAAAAAATGAAGAAAGCATGTTTGACTTGAAGATTTGTTGAGATTTGAACTCACGACTTCATGGTCAGCAGACAGCATTCATAACCACAAGGCCAAAAAGGAAGGGATAAATCGTGGGTTTTGATAACAAATCGATACTGGCTTCCAGGGCAAATTATAAACCATGGGAAAAGGCCGGAAACCTGGCCGAAATTCTAACTCCTTAACGGTTGGTCCAATTGTTCCGAAACCTTCACAGAACAATTTGCCGTGCCCTAACAAGGCATTTTATGTACTTTGTTGTCCAAATTTCCCTTATCTTCATACTTTTTAAGACCCAAGCTTGATTGCTAATCTTTTTGAAACAGACTGTAGCTTAGCAGCTTTCTGACATTCCGCAGATTAACTCCTGTCCATCATGCATGAATATGAATAGAGTCGTAGCTGTGGGCCATGTCTCAGAAATTGGCCTTTTTTACTGAAGACTGATGTGAATCTCAATCAGATCATTTGTCTAGAGCCATCAAGAGGATTTAGGAAAATGGATAGGGCTACTTCAATGGACCAAAACAAATGATGTTTCTGACTGGTACCATCTTATCCTACTGTCTTTTCTTTTGTGCCATCTTTGTCCTTACCTTGCTAGGCCGAACTTGTCACTGAGCTTGGAGAGAAGCACATCCCCAACACGTTGACGAACCTTGAACAGATTGCTAAGGCCAATGACAAAGGCGTGCTTGTCGGTGACAAAGTAAGCAAGGCCCAGAGGAATTGTTTATGGTGTTCCGGCGCTTCCGTCTTGTTGTTTGTATGACAGAGACGGGTGTGCAGGGCTCAACTGCTGTATGGCTGGCTGAGAGGACGGTGCATCTCTGCTGGACTTGTTTAAGATCTAGCCATTTGGTCAAGCTTTATGTGTGGACTTTATTGTGTGATGTTATCTGTAGCGCTGATTAATGCTATTGCCGCCCTGTGTTCTCTTTGTCACCTTTGTGCAGATCACAACAGCAGACCTTCAACTGCACAACGTTGCTTTCATGTTGCTTGGGAAAAAGGACACCGCTTTGGATGCTTATCCAGCCCTCAAGGCGATTAACGCGAAAGTCATTGCAGTGCCAAGCATTGCTGCCTGGCTGGGGAGCCGCCCGGAGAGCCAGTTCTAGGCTGTCCATGTATCTGCTTTGAGTTGGTTGACCGGCTGCATGCTCTTGAACGCGTTGCGGCCTTGCTTGCAGAATCTATCTTATATCCATTGCCAGCTAGTTTGCTATTCTGGCTATCGTTGATTCCTAAAAAAATATTCAATGCGTATAGTCACAGGAGAAGTGTGTCCACCGCAAAGAATGCTCAACGAACAGTACATTTAATTTTATACTGTACTTGTTTACTTTCTTGCAGGCTGCTAAACACTGATATCTTTTGTAGCGCACTGGTTATACTCAATTACTAATACATGTACACAATTGTGTACATCACATGTTACTCCGAATGATTCCTCGTCTGGTGGCTGGAGAGAGACCGATGAAGAATTTTTTCAAGAATCCTGATGGTGGGAGACGGTGAAGGCCGAATATCAAAACGGGTGTGAAGTTAACCCGGTCTGAGGCCCATCCTGATGGCTGGTGTATTCAGCCAGGTCGCTACAGTATTTGTTCGGGGGGGGGGGGGGGGGGAGGGGGCACGAAAGCGAAGTAATGAAGGTTCACTTAGTTATGGTAGGTTACAACGCAGCCCATTGTAGATTCACCAGCACTACGGGGAGAAAACCAATGCATGCTACCAAGTACCAACCAATGCATGCTACCAACCAATGCATGCTACCAACCAGCGCATGCTACCAAGAGGCAAGAGTCCATATTATAAGTAACAAAAAAAATTAGTTATAACGGTTATGATAGTATCATGCCGAAAAAGGTAGTTCAGTCCCATCACCATGAATCACTGCCTCACTCTCGATCAGATAGTCCGGTCACGTCAGCATGGCCATAATGGCTGAGTCAGGGCAGGGAGTCGTCAAATACCAGGGAGTCGTCAAATACTTTGACGACTCCCTGAGTCAGGGAGCCCGGAAAACTTTCACGACTTCCTGCCCCCCCCCCCCCCCCCCGGCTTTGAGTAGGCCCCGCCGGCTTATGCTAGCATTCACATCTAGCATATTTAGCACTTTCTGGAAACTAGCATTGCGATAGCATAATCCGGCAAGTTTTGCAGAAAACTATTTTGGCGACAACTGTAGACGCGGGCGCTATACTAGCGCGACAACACGTTCCCCCCGCGGCCAACGTGTTTTTTTCATGTAAATAAAAAGTAATAATTATTGGATTAAATAGGCCAAAGAGTTGAAAGCTGACCTGTTTCCGTGGACTGTCATAGGTTCTCACTTCTTGTCAGCGAACAGTCAGTTGCAAGTAAGTAAGTTGTTCTCTGAGTCCTGTTTCTCTCCATTACCGACAGGCGACATGTCCCAGAAATACATCTTGAACTACTTTAACGGGCGTGGGCGAGGAGAGATTTGCAGGCTAGCGCTCGTGTACGCGGAGGCTGACTGGGAAGACAAGCGTATTCCATTCGACGAGTGGCCAGCTGTGAAGCCAAGTATGACCCGATAATTAATGCCTTCTTCGGCCCTGAAGATTATACTTTAGCTTTAGTTATAGTATGAATGAACTAGCTACTTAGCGCCCCGGCAGTCCGAAACTTCTCCACATACAGTAGTGCAGTAGACTACTGTACTAATACTAGTAGTCTAGTAACTACTCAGTCTCTGTCATGTTTGATAATGAAAGCTCCGAATCTGTACAGTATTATGATGGTAAAGCCTAGGAAAACCCACCCTTGGGGTGGGGGCTTTCTTCTAAGTTAGTTGTTCATGTACTGACTGTGTAGCTCATACGGAGGTTATGCAAATGATGGCATGGTGGTGAGCAAGGGGATTTTCTTTTGCGGGCAACTGCATTTCCTGTGTGAACGCATACTTGTTGCAAGTGGCTTGCATGTAGTGATAAGCAAGTATAATGTACAGTGTGAGTCGGCAGATTCCCTTATGTGAGCTAAGTACAGCATGGTATAATGTGTGAGCCAGCAGCTTTGCCGTAGTGCCCCACGCTGTGCCCGTGCTTCAGCTTTGCCAGTTGCCACTCCACAGCGAGCATGTTAGCTGATGATGTAATCACATGACCTCTATACAGGTCGTCCCTCGTTAATACATAATCTCTGGGACTTGAGAAATGTTATGTATTAACGGGGTTTATGTACTAAACGGAAGTGTACATAACTTCCTTGTGTACCAGAATTTTTCACTTTTTTCCACTTTTCTGAGTGTTTCTTGCTACCAAGACCGGGGAGTGAGATATTCTTGATTCCCTCGATATAACATAAACATTATGTTATAACGGTCACAGGCAGCGAAGATTCTACAGTTTACGTGATACATGTCCAACCGGGCCTGTACAGTCACTCGGAAAAACAGAGCTTTGTCGGTTTGCGATGTGCGCTCTGATTTCTGAGCTAATTGCGTCCACAAATAGAAACTCTGAGAACACGATGTGCCTCCACTGGAAGGTCAAAGACCTACAAATTATGTACTATTGAGGTAGGCGGCATGCGGGTACGGAGAAATGTTATGTACTAACGGGGTTTATGTACTAACGAATTATGTACTAACCGACAAATTTTGTATGGAAGTGACCACGTTTCGTCCGGGACTTGAGATTTCTTATGTACTAACGGGGTTTATGTACTAACCGGACTCGTATTAACGGGGGACGACCTGTATATGGGATTGGTGGAATGCTAGCACTGTACATGATTGTACAGTTGCGCTCACTGAAATCCGACCCAAAGTGCAAAGCTGGCGCCCTCGACCAGTTCCGTTTATATCATTGTATGTGTACATGTGTACGTCCAGCCGCATTCGTTCCACTTCCAGGGCGTCAAGGGCCGTGGAAGTTGAGGGCGCCAGGTTTGTACGTTGGATCGGATTTCAGTGAGCGCAACTGTACTTGTAGAAATATTCTGTAACATCAAATTCAATGCTCACGACCACATATCCATCTCCATGTGTGCTGTATTTCAGCTACACAGCTCTCCTTTCTCCCCGCCTTGCTAACTAATGATGGCAAGTTTGAACTCAGCGAGAGCACAGTGATCCCGCAGTATATAGCTGAGACATGTGGTAAGTGAGAGGCATAGCTAGAGTGGTACAAGCATAATAGTGCATGCTTTCCTCTATGCCATCACCTACTCCGTACCCTCTATCTCTGCAACTACTGCAGTATAATCATAGATGCTTATTGCTTGTGCCCGGGATACTACTTGTCATACTTGAAGCTCTGTATCTCACAGTCATGAGAGATGATGGTTGGCACTGGAATGTAACACATAAAATGTGAAATGATTTGTTATACCTTAGAAGACAGATGGCAGAAGACAGAGTACCCACTTCTTGTGTTCCTTTTGAAAATGATACCGAGTAGACCTCCCACTCCTGAGCACCGTGGTGCCCAGCACTCCCTGAAGAAACAACTACCGGGTACTGTAACACGGTGTGCCTTGGTTATGACACCGCTGGCTTACTGTGAGATAATTTAGTTTATTTCTGTTAGTATCATTAGGGGATTCCATGGGGATGGTACCGGGAAACCTGTCATACATGTATTACTTGAAATATAGGAAGGTGCTTTCTTTTTGCTGGGATCAAAGTTGCCCTGTAGCCTACACCCTGAGAAGTCATGAATTTGCATAGAAATAGATACAAAGGCTTGAAAGTGATATTCTAGGCCAGTTGCATACCATTAGTATGGACTGTAAAGCATGTTATTATAACGAGTCGCAAATAATAACGATTGTCCGAATTTCATTGGTTAGCGCGAAGATACGTTGACGATCTTGCCGTCTTGAGGCATATCCGAACACAAGGGACGTAACACATGTGAGGCATTACAGCCGCAACAGAACTTATAACGGAGAAATGTCACCCGTTGTATTTACATGTGTTACAGTATGTAGTCAGCAGTGTTGTGTGTCCTGCACACTGATGTTGACTGTGTGTCCTGTACACTGATGTTGACTGTGTGTCCTGCACACTCATGTTGACTGCTGTTGTTGCAGGCTTCGGTGGAGCCAATGCAGAGGAAAGGTCCCGTATTGCAATGATTGTCAAGTACATGGATGATCTATTCGCAAAGATTGCAAAGGCTCATTTTGAAAAGAATGAAGATACGAAGGTAAAATGTTTTAATGGATGTTGCTCTAGATATTTTTTTGCAGCTTTGCAAGAAGCTATTCACAGGGAAGGTTCGCCCTAAAATCAAAAGTTCAGTACTTAAAGTCGAATGGTGATCGCCTCAAGAAGCTGCAATGCTCCATTTGCCCGATATTCCCAATTGAATTTGCATGCCTCCATGGCGGACCCCATGGCAAGGTTATCTAGAGTTGCACGCTCTTGGGAGCCCTGCTACTGTGTGTAAGCGCTATAACACATTTACATACTGTGTACAAGTGCGGCCTAAAACTTACATACTTGAAGTAGGTATGGTAAATTCCCACCCACTTGTGGATATGCTACATATAATAATTGTGTGTGCATCTATGTGCTGTGTATGTGTGTATGTATGGTGTGTATGTGTGTGTGTACTGTGTGTGTGCGTGTGTGTTTGCGTGTGTGTATGTGCGTGCGTACGCGTGTGTGTCCGTATGTGTGCGTGTGTGTCCGTATGTGTGTGTGTGTGTGTGTGTGTGTGTGTGTGTGTGTGTGTGTGTGTGTGTGCATGCATGTGTGCGTGCGTGTGTGTGTGTGTATGTGTACTGTGTGTATGCTTGCGGGAACAGGCTGAGCTCACCAAGGATTTGCAAGAAAAGCAAATTCCCCCGGTGTTCAAGAATCTGGAAAAGCTTGGCAAGGACAATGGCAACGATGTGTTTGTTGGATCCGGGGTACGTGATTGGCTGGTAAAAATGCTATTAAGGAAGTGTTCACCATTCCCATGTCCAGGCATCCAGGGGGCTTAGCCTGTTGTGCTTTGGGTACCAAAGTAGCGTTGTTGATCTTGTTTCGAGAAAGTTCGTGGTAGGCGGGCCGCTGGTGGTATGTACGACTCTGCTGAACACACACTGTGGCTATCCACGACATTTTTCCAGTTTAAATCTACGTAAGTGTTGCAGTAACACGTCCACGTGAAACTGGAGTCACCGCATCTGTATCAGTACAGCCATGCTTGGTGATAGTGTATGAGTTGGCTCATCATTAGTTGGAAACTTTATGTCACTGGGTTTGCAAGTTGCTTTGATGCGGTTATTTTTAGTTTTGTTTGTAATTGCTATATCATGAAACGTACAATCGTGAGCTATCTCATTACGGTGGAGGACGGAAGATGCAGGCAGAGCGTATCATCGGCCTACATGACATTTCACTATGATTTTATTATTAGATCGTTTCATACCGGCTGAGCACTGTATGGTTCAGTCTAGAGGCTGCAAGCTAAGCATGTTGATTGCATAGACATGCATCCAGTGTTGTACTCTTTGACCATAGTGACACTATTGTCACTAGGGTATGCGGGTGCTCTCTTTTGCATTCCTGTACTTGTACATGCTCGTATTACATGTACATGTACATGTGTATGTGTGAGTACTGAGTATGTATGCATGTTATGGATGCATGCGTGCATGCGCCGGGATACCGTTTGATTATGTACGCGGGGGAATGTGGTTACTTTCTTTTTGCTTCTACAGATAACTGTGGCTGATCTACTGCTGCAGAATATCGTGTATGTCGTCACGAGTGAGAAACTGAACTGTAACATTCTGGAGGAGTACCCAACCCTGAAGGGTGTTTACGAGAAAGTGGTAGCTGTTCCCGCCATCAAAGGCTGGCTGGATACACGACCAGACACACCATTTTAACTTGTGTTTCTGTGGCTGCTCGTAATCCAAGTCGTATCAAGATCTTTGCTGATGGTTTGAGTTATATTCTGTTCCGCTAGCAAGTGACATTGGTTTTTGTCACATTCAAAAAGATTTTTGTAACAATTTGACCCGGAATGTTGTTGCTGGGTTGATACAAGCATCACATGTGTGACTGGGAGTACATGTATGTGTGTGTGGGGGGGGGGGGGTGTTGCTATGTCTAATTATTTAGCGTGTTCGCTATCATCGCTTCATTGTTGGGCACTGATGATGTGGAAGTGTGTGTTATTACGGTATGTGCGTGAGAGGGAGGGGGGGGGGGGGGGGCTGGGGACTAAGGCTGCGGCCCACATGGAAGTTCTGACGTCGCAGCAACGAGGCTGTACGGGGATTTACAACTGCTCCCTGCATGCTGCGGGGTACCGTATTTTCCCCAATAAACGTACGAATTGTAGCACATGTTGAGTGTGGGTCAAAACATATAAAAGGACTTGTCTCTAATAATAGTACATGCCGGAATGATGTGATGGGCATAACTGGGGTACAGGTACCAGGGTCCACCTTACTTCGGTTTTCTTACCGTTTATTACTTTTGTGTATTTCTACACTGTTTATTACCATGGTTGAAGTGTATTTACAGCCTTGCACTTACTGTACTAGTATCATTATCAGGAGTTGTTTGCCACAGTGACACAACCCAGGCAATCAATCTTTCCAGAATCAATAAAAGTACACGTCTCCAATACGAGTACAGTCTCCTATAGTAATACAGGTCTGACCACCTTTGAAAAATAAAAGTGCTGTACATTTATTGGGGATAATACGGACCGGTAAGCAGTCGTGGCTTTTCCTTGCTGCCTGAATGCGGCTTTAGGTAGATGTAGCAAATAATTATTTTGAAATGATGCCTCTTTTGCTTGCTACCTGTCAGCGTCTCAGTACTCACAGAGTCAGTAGTGGAAAAATGCATGCCTACATGTATGGCGTGTGCAATGGACTGTCTATGGAGTGTGGTGTCACTATGGACGTGAGCTCGAGAGTAGAGCTGCGCGAAGAAGAGGTAGATCGCGGGGCGCTAGCGCGCTCAGTACGGCACTACGTCTACGTGGTGCGGAGCTAGCTATGTACCAGGGAGTCGTAAAATACCGGTATTTTACGACTCCCTGGAGTAGACTGTACCGCGTACCGGGATATGGTCATGACGTCACATCATAAATCTCGATCGCACACGTTTTTTTTAGTTTCCATGACAAGCATCTCTTGTCACATGGCAACAGCAATTCGAAGTGCGGACTTTTCAAAATGTTCTGTGGGAGAAGTGGTTGTTCGACTTCTTTCCCCTCAGCCCAGCTACTGTAGCATCAGATGGCCTCTTCGCCTTGGTCTTGAAGATAAATCTGAAGTTAGTTTCAACTGAATCCAGTATGTGTATGATTTTCTATGGATAGACCCAACGCTTGAAGGTTACCTTGCAAACCATGGCCGAGAATATTCGAGTAGCCGTCCGTATTCGCCCAGAGAATTCCACAGAGGCACGCGGCTCGCACAGTATCGTTGTCAGGCCCTTGGACGAAGAAGGACTTGTGTTTGACCCTGACGAAAATTACAACACTCAAAGCTCCGGGCCCAACTGTTATCGACGCAAGGCTAGAGACGTGCATTTTCACTTTGACCGAGTGTTTGATGAGCAGAGTACCCAACAGGTAAGAGAACGCTCTTGCATCTTTGTATTTGTTCAGAAGAACTTCAAGAAGTACGGTACGGGCCATATTTCTCAAGATGATGTCAGTCAGTTCATATTTGCAGCGCACCTCTGAGCACCTATCTGCTTCTACATTTCTTGGCTGGATTTGGCGTACCTCCATTTCCTCAATAAAATTGACTTTCTTGTGCAACATGGCGCAAGGACACAACCACACCACCGTACTGTATCTTACATGACATTGTACAAACTAACACTCGTGCCTATGACAGTATGAGAAGTCAAGGATATACATAGTGTGCAGGGAATGTGTGTAAGTCATTCTGATTGTATTTATAACAAATGCTGCAAATCAGCTATTGCTTGAGTGTATACTTCACCAGTCTGAAGAAACAAATACGTTATCATATTCTCTGGGGAACACATTTCAACAATTCTCGGTCTGGGGGGGGGGGGGGGGGGGGCTAGATGGACCCAGCGAGATTCTACAGTACACGTACGTGTACTACCAAGAGCAAATAGGCTCCCAAGAGTGTGCAACTCTCTGTCCCTCCAGAAACTTGCGGAGACATTTCGGAAATATCGCGGAAAAAGTTGCGAGGTAAAATGCCACAAATTGCGGGGAATATTGCGGATTTTGTCAAATACTGCGGGATTATTGTGGTAAAATTGCGGAAATTGCGGCCGATTTAGTACTTGTACTGTAGTGGTGTACGCGTATACGGTGTACGGGTCGTACAGCATAAATCATGCATGACAAAACAGAACGTGTGCTGCGCTGACTGTGTTCAACTGCCTGACAGGAGCTTGCAAGACAGCTTTCCTCCATCCTCGGACAACACTCATTTTGTGACTTGTCAGCCGCTGATTCGCCCAGAAACTTCTCCATTCTGGCGTCGATCTCACAAGTAAACTACTGACGAGCTTCAAGAACTAAACAACATCGAAGAAAGACTCGAATATCGCAGTTGCTTTTCGAAATATCGCGGTGCTTTTCAAGTATCAAGGACAGTTTTTTACAAGAATCGCGGATGATTTTTCAAATATCGCGGATATCACGGACTTTTGTTCAAATCGCGGAAAACAACGCGGCCGCGGAATCGCAAGTTCCTGGAGGGACAGAACTCTGCATATCTCAGCCGGTGAAAACTCAAATCACTTGCTAAAAATATGTTTCTTACGACATACAACAGAGGCCAGCATGTGCAGTCTAGATTTCTGCCTTGGTCATGCTGAAGGCTCGCGTAAGCTGAGTTGGCTTCTGTCAGGGAGTGCTATTTATACTGCTCCACTGCTCGCTAAAAACTGGCTGGGAACATACAGGGTGATCGCTACACCACGTGATGTAGTTTTTGCTGTCGGCGGGCCCCGTAGCAAGGTTATCTAGAGTTGCACACTCTTGGGAGCTTATCTGTTATTTACTCTTGGTACTACATGTAATCTATAAAAATACCTATGCTTATGGAAGACTTGCTCGATCTAAGAATGCAAACAAACTAAAATACTGTAGTTGCACATGTACTGAAACAGATGTTTTGTTTCACTTTATTTCACTTGTGTTCTAGGATGTTTTTGAAGGCACGGCCAAGACCATTCTCGATGGAATCTTTAGTGGATTCAACTGCAGTGTGCTGGCATATGGCGCTACAGGTGCTGGCAAAACACACACCATGCTTGGCAGTGAGGAGTGCCCAGGACTCATCTTCCTTATCATGATGGAGCTGTATCGCAGAATGGATGAAGTGAATGAGGAGAAAATCTGTAACATCACCATTTCATATCTGGAGGTAATCATCGTCCATTGATAGTGCCAGGAAATGACTCTGTAATCTATCTTGGCCCAGCACATGTACCCTTGCTTACATTTGTCTATTTTCAATGTGAACTCTGCTGGCAGGTCTACAACGAAACAATTCGTGACTTGCTGAAGCCAACATCCCATGCACTAGCCGTGCGTGAAGATCCGCAGAAAGGCGTGGTAGTTAGTCAACTCAGTACACACAAGGTAAGGAGTCTTTACTCTTTGGATATTCTATAAGTGAGCAAGTGTGTGAAAAGTTGCTAGACCCAGGGAGGAGTACTTTGATAAATATGCTGTACTTGTCATACTGGTTACCTCTAAAAAGAAGTCGATGCTTGTTGTTTTGTGTTAGGTTTCTCTCACACCTGCAAATGTGTGTGTGTGTGTGTGTGTGTGTATCTGTGTCGGTGTCTGTGTGTATATCTGTGTGTGTGTGTGTGTGTATGCATGCTGTCGTCTGTATCTGTAGCCTTCAGACGCACATGACTTGCTTCGTATGTTATCCACCGGTAACAATAATCGTACGCAGCACCCAACAGATGCCAATGCCACATCATCGCGTTCTCATGCTGTGTTCCAGGTACGTGCATTTTTGTCATAGTGAATGCAAACTCTAGCATGCCCTTCTCAAGCCCACCTCCGCACCGTTCAGTGTCATATTTGCTTCTGGTTTCTGCTATTGTTATTGCTTCATAAATATTGTGTTGCACTTTTCCTCTTGTTTTTTTGGCTTGATGGACTGGCTGCTTGCTGTCCTGATTGATAGGTTGTCATGCAGCAAAAACCCCGTACGGCTGGCCTGAGTGCTGAAGTGCGAACTGCCAAACTGTTGCTGGTCGACTTGGCTGGGTCTGAGAGAGCTACTGTGTCTAGGAATCGTGGAGATCGACAGAGAGAGGGGGCCAACATCAATCGTTCTCTTCTCGCCCTCGGCAACTGCATCAATGCTCTGGCAGCAGGCAATGTAAGTTGTTGAGAGGAGATATGAATGATTAGAACGTTTCTAGTACAATGGGTACATGTGCATGGATGCAGCAAATGGGATTATCGGTCTTGGACCACTTGGTGGTGGGCCTGATCCACTCGCCTCCCACCTCTTTAGGAGCTGCACCTACACCTTGGTCCTTGAGGGTGGCGGCGTTCCTGCGGATGCCGAAAACTCGATCTCTGGCCGAGTCTCACGCGAACTGTGGATTTTTTTTAAATTGTTTAGTGCAGTGGAATTCTGATGAGATGTACACGTACCCTGGTGAGGAACAGAAAAGTGTGTTTAGTCTCGAAGATCCTTCTTGTCCAAACATACTTCGGTATGGAGTCATGCGCCTATGCCCTGGACAATATCCATACTAAGCAAGTATATGTCTTGTCACAGTTATCAGAGTACATAATGGGCGAGTGTCACTGTACCGGGTTAACTCAGTATTGACAACATTTCACAGCTCGTTCATGTCCCTTCACTTCTTTTGTCCCATCACAGTCCAAATCTCACATTCCATATCGTGACAGCAAGCTAACTCGTCTGCTCAAGGACTCCCTTGGTGGTAACTGTCGAACGGCCTTCATCGCCAATGTCAGGTATGTATATGCTGTGTGTACCAGTATGGCTGCTTCGCAAGTGTACATGGAATGTACATATTTAACAGACTCGATACAGCAATACTGACCTGGTGTGTCTGTTTTGTATGGTCTACCCAGCCCGTCGACGTTGTCATACGAGGATACACTAAACACACTCCGTTACGCAGAGCGTGCAAAGAAAATCAAAGTGAAGGTAAGCAGTAATGTAATACTACTGCATAGCACGTTGAAACTTTATGCTCTTCAATGCATGTGCATGCCAAATACGACAGATGTGACTCCTGTTTTGCTGTTTATTGATCTATGTGTATAACCGCTCACCCTACTTGTGTGTGTGTGTGTGTGTGTGCTCCCATTTTTTCTGTTCTCTCCATTCACAGCTGAGCGAGAATCGGACGAAAATTGACTTCCATGCCACTCGTTATCGTAGTATTGTTGCTGATCTTCAGAAAGAGGTACGGATCTTATTCTGCAATACTTTTTATATGTACATGTACAAGGTTATCTAGTTGTTCCCTCCTTCTCCCCTCATACCCTCTTTTTACATGGCTTATGATAGTCAATATTGTATACAGTAATCTTGCGGTGTCTCGACTGTCTTCTTCTGCAGGTTGCTGACTTGAAACGTCGACTGAAGCAAACAGGAGGAGGTGATCCCGCAGAAAAGGCCAACTCTGTTGCAGCTTGTCAACTGTTGCAAAAGTATGTTCTGCTGCGATGACACGCCCTGTACGACTATCATGCTGTGTGCTATTGTTTGTTAGTGCTGGTAGCTCAGTTGATACAGCTGATCACCATTCCAGATTACATGATTGTAGTATTGTAATGCTGCATGTCCGTCAATAACCTTTTTATGGCACCTGTGCTACTGTCAAATAAGTTGAGGTATATCTTGTTCTGTTCCCGTACTGTGCTCCACTTGTTCCTTGTTGCTGGGTGACGGCAATGACATACACATACTACAGTAGCAGTCAAAACACTGTCAGCCGTATTCTATCAGTTCCGTCTTTTTGGTCCTAGCCTTTGCCACACCTGATCACTGTCAGCATTTTAATTTTCTCCATTTTACAACGTTATTGTGTTGCAGGGTTCAGACAGAGACGCGTGACATCATCAACGGGAAGCTAGCTTTGCGGCAGCGTCTACGCGACATCCAGGCATCGCAGCGTGACAACATTACACTGTCGCTGCGCACCAGCCGTCTTAAAGCTCGTGTGCAGTGCTTGATGCCGGATGACAAGCGGATCCTACACAAGCTGGACACGCGACTCGCTACTCTTGGCGAACGACAAGAGGAGTTAGACGAACAGTTTGCTGAGCTGCAAGGCCAACTGAAGGAGAATGCGTCCAGGTGGTCAGCTAGCTATAGTAACGCTATAGCCAGCATGACTGTGTTGGTGAGTTGTACATACGGTGGTCATATTCTCAACTACGCTATACTCTATTCACACTGGCATTGAACAGTAACAGGTGATAACGTACTAGATATAGTACGTGCCGTCTCTTCTTTCCCTGACACCCTTTTTGCTTACTTGTAGTTTTTAGCACCTTGATATGGTGTGACCATGGTGTGTGGGTGTGTGAGTGTGGTATTGCATGTGTGAACATTCTTACAACTCTTCTTGTAGAATGCTTTTCTGAGTTCTGTGCCTAATTGTCACGCTCTCAAACACTGCACTAAGCCTTACACCATTGACACGGTTCTTCGGTTAGAGTGTTGTCACAACTGACACAAGGGTGACAGCTAGTGTTTGGATGTGAATAAATGTACTGGATGTAGTTATGAGCAACTCTTTTTCAAAATTATCAATGTACATTGGATTATGCTTCTATCTCTACTGCCTGTACTGATCCTGTACTGCCTGTACTGATCCCTCTACTGCCTGTACTGATCCCTCTACTGCCTGTACTGATCCCTCTACTGCCTGTACTGATCCCTCTACTGCCTGTACTGATCCCTCTACTGCCTGTACTGATCCCTCTACTGCCTGTACTGATCCCTCTGCTACCTGTGCTGATCCCTCTGCTGCCTGTGCTGATCCCTCTACTGCCTGTACTGATCCCTCTGCTGCCTGTACTGATCCCTCTGCTGCCTGTACTGATCTCTCTCCTGCCTGTACTGATCCCTCTGCTGCCTGTACTGATCCCTCCTGCCTGTACTGATCCCTCTACTGCGACTTCTATTGTCTTCATGCAGGCAAACAAAGTGCAATGGCTTCGACCAAGCATTCAGCAAGTCCTGGATGCGCGGCGACTTGAAGTACATGAGGTGGAATCTGCCAGAGAGCTGAAACATCTCCGACACTTTGCCAACAGTCAGAAACTGGATGCGGAGAATACTGAAACGTAAGCATGTTCGTCTGTTAGTATCAGCAAGAGTCCATAACCCCTAGAGTGTGCAACGCGGCCAACGCCACACAAATCTCTGTCACGACTTGTTTTCAACATTACGTCATCTTTATGATGTAATGTGGTGATTCGCATCGTTGTTGCGGTGTCACGAATGTCGCGGCCTGCACGCGCAGCTACGCGCAGGTTCGGTCGAGGGCCGCATTCGACCACGAATTTTGTAAATTTATAGGATAATATTTTGTGATAGCTTTAGGTCAAATTTAAATTCTGTTCAGCATTCTGTTCAGCTCGGTTGTCATTGTCAATGTCTGACAAGTTGCCTTCGTGCAGCAGTGAAGTCCGCACGCCAAGGCGAGCAGGGGTGACAGTTTCTCGTGTCCATTTTCCAGTGTGTGAAGTTTCAGTTGAACAGTCTCCTGCGACGCTTGCCAGAAGTCTGTCTAAATATTTGGTGATATCCTTTGAGGATGTTTCCACATTCGTAAGTCGAAACTTTCCAGAGCTTCAGTGCAAACAGCTGTGCTGTCCCTCTGGTATTCAATGGGCGGAGATCACTTGTCCTGATGCCGTGGTAGAGACCGAGCGTGGCTCCCCGCTGCCTATTGTGAGAGTTCTCGTATCTTTGGATGGGTCGGGAAAGTTTTTGAAAGAGGCCCTACTGTCACTCGTGATTTCCGACGGTGTTTGCTTGGATGGACTGGAGTGTCTCAGGACGCATTTTGAGTCTATTATTCCATCTTCAAAGTTCAAGTTTTGTCCAGGTACAGTAACATGTGTATCCCATTCACAATAGTTTGTACAATTATCTGTTCTCCACTAAGGACTTTCATGCACGGCCTGTCTGACAGGGCCTGGGCTACAATTAGACTAGCTATATATTATAGCATTGGTAAGATTCTACTTAGTGCACAATGTGGTGGTACCACACACATCTTATCTTGATTATCAATGTCTTTCGAAACTCAGTAACCAGATGTATTCCATAACAAGAGTACCCATGCCTGGTAAACACACTGTGTACAGAGGAAGCAGCAGAGAGATGGCACCTATGAATTCGGGGTATGGCCCACGTCTGGTAAACACACTTCTTCAAATATGTACAGAAGAAGCAGCAGAGAGATGGCACCTATGAATTCGGGGGATGGCCCACGCCTGTTAAAGTCATTATGAACACCTAACTAACAAAAAATAAAACAGGTTGTAGCTGAACAGCAAGAGCAGACTACCAAAAGAACAAAAAAAACTAGATCGGAGCGTGGAGTGAGTACAATTGGAATACAGAACCGCAGGCACTAAACATTAGAAGTGTGCAATGACGGACACTGTGTTGCCACACCTGCCGACATGTCAGTAGCCTGCCGATTTTTGAGGCATGTCACGACCTGCCGACAATTGACCTTCTCCTGCCGACAACAGCCATGAAAGTGTCCAAGTTTGACCTTATGCGTGGTTTAAAAGTCATGATCCAGATTTTTGGCTTTTACTGCTCATTACGCGTGTTTCCATAGCTCTCTCCTAAGGCGCTAAGCGAAATCATCATCTGTCTCAAGAAAAATCGGCAAACTCTGCCTGAGTCTCACGCAAAACGTGAAATTTTTTTCTTATCAGTGCTGCGCGTGTGTGTGTATCGAGGTCGCTATATAGGGGAGGGAGTCCGGGGGCAAAGCCCCCGGATGATGCATTTTGTTTTTTTATCCTACTGATATTTGGCTAAAATGATGTGGCAACACTGCGGACAGAGGTTCTGTCCACTGGTAGAGCGTGCACCTGAAGCAAGAACTTGCATTTGCTCAGTACTATCAAGTCTTTCCTGACACATGGCATTCAAGACCTTCAAACACAATGCTTCACAGCAAGCAGTAATAACGTTACTGCCATGGACAGCTTCTTGATGTTCACGCACAGCAGCAGAAAACAGTGCAGGTGTAGCCTCATTGCATTTCATGCTTGTTGTGGCAACCTTGACCATATTCTTGCCGTAGCTTGCATATGCCGCCTTGCTGGTGAGCTCAGAGATTGTCTTCATGGCTGTCTTCGTGAACCCATGGTACTCCTCCTTGAGGAACACAATGTAACCACGGTCTCGAATTCGTAAACCGACCGGCAACTCGACCACCTCTTTCTTACTGTTGGGAACGGCTAGAGACGAAAACAAAGCAAGTGTCTCAAGCTGCACAGTGCTCATTTTCGCATCCTGGCGCTTGGACTACTGCTTAATACTTGGGTGCACTTGTGAAGTGCAGCACCAAAGAAGCGAACAACATGTTCCTCAAACACTGGCTTGTTCTGTTGTGGACTCAGTATTTACTTGCAGTTGCTGAAGGCACTGCGCCACGACCGAACCACAGTGCTTCCATGTGCAGGCTGCCACAGCATGCAGAACGCAGCTCAAGTCATGGGAGCTAAGGAGGGCAGTGAGGCTTGGCTTTTGTCTTAACCTGGAAGTTAAAGAATTTATCCGCTCCGGACGAACACTCTGCGTAAAGTAGCGCATATTGATGTAGAAGATCCACGGCCACAGTAACCCATACGGGGTTAGTATCAGGGCTCTCCACACTGGACTTTTGTTGCGGAAAGTAGACCATGTGCTTTTCACGAGCAGCTTCCAAAAGGATCGATTTTGAGGCACTATGACGATCAACTTGCTGCAGGGTTTGAATAACGCCCTGACGTTCCCGTGACGAAAGCATCCTCTTCTTACTGTCACCAGTACTGCTAGCCACCGAATTACAGGGAGGATTAAGAGAGCTGCTCTCCGAACTTGAAGTTTCGAGAGAGTGAGCAACAGATTTGTTTACATCCATCTGGGTTGCTAAACTCAAGGCTACGTAAGAATAAAAATTATTAGTAAACAATGACAAGGACTAGCAATCGTTACAGTAAAACCCAAGCACACAGCAGCGTCGCCTCGGAGAAGAAGAATTAAAATTAAAGGTCTTCAGAAGACAACAACGAAAGCAAACGAGATGAAAAGTCAAGTCCGTAACCTCAACGTCTTGCCGTGCATCTTGCGCAATGATGGGCGCGACGGCGCGATGTGCAAATACGCGGCTTGGCCGCAGACTAGACAAGGCCAAGTCATTACATCATAAAAATGACGTAATGTTGAAAACGAGTCGTGACAAGACCCTATCGCGCGTTGCACACTCTGGGGTTATGGACTCTTGGTATCAGTGTAGTGAGGCTCCCGTTTTCCACTTTGTGTGTGTGCAAGTACAAGTAAAAGTGTGTGTGTGTGTGTGTGTGTGTGTGTGTGTGTGTGTGTGTGTGTGTGTGTGTGTGTGTGTGTGTGTGTCCAGGCACAGGTACAAATGGATATGCCTTCTAACATGTTTACAGTTACAGTGCTCCTAACTTGGAGAGTCTAGCCATATATGGTTAGATAAGAAGGCACAAATGCCGCTGTGTATCTGGTGAAGTAAAATAAAAAGCAAGCTAACAACTTGATATAGTGGAAATGTTCGGCTGTGTCACTTCTAATTTTAGGGGTTATGGTACTTATCAGTTATCACCACCACAACCCACATGCAAGCCTATACCCACAGCTCATCATCTTGTATTGTCAATGTGTTTTTTGCTTATGTGTGCAGCCTTGTCCAGCAAGCTCTTCGTCTAATTCAACACCAACAGCGTCGCCTGGTAGCTTCTGGCAGTCTAACCGATGACCTGCAGCAAAGCTATTCAACACTGATCCGTACTGTGCAGGGTGCTAAGAGCCTGGCTTGGGCTGATGGGCAGAGCACGGCTATGACACCCAGGCACAGCTTGAACAAGTCCTTCATTGAGGTCAGTGAGAGGGGATTACTTCATTGAGGTCAGGGAGAGGGGATTACTTCATTGAGGTCAGTGAGAGGGGATTACTTCATTGAGGTCAGTGAGAGGGGATTGCTACTTGACAGTATGTGTACATGTACATGTAGGTGTGCAGTTGTCCCGCTTCTGTATCTACGTGGTCCTTTATTGTACGGTTCAATCCACTTCCATGTCATACCTACCTGTCTGCGACTGTGTTCTAGGATATGACATTCAACCTTGGTTTTAATGTTCTTACTATTTTAGTATTGTGCATTGCATTGAACTTAATGCAGTTTTATAAAAACCTTTTTTTCTCTTCTCATCTGTTTGTGTACTGCAGTCAAGTCCTTTCGAGAAGTTGCGACAGCATCGGCAGATGCTAGCTGCAGCACTGCAATCACCACCTCACTTGTCAGATGAGCTGTCACCCATGGGTGAAGTCAGCAAGAAGTCCGGAGTGAGCCACACTGCATCTCATGAACATGTTGGCAGCAGTGATGATGTGGGTGATGGCGTGGGCATGACCTCTGGCAAAGCTGTGTCGCAAGCTCTACTAGCACAATCTGGCTCCAATACCAGTATTAACTCCAAGATTAACCGAATGCCAACGCGTGGCATTATGGCTACACCTGGCACATCTCTGTTCCGCTCCCCCGGTGAAACACCTCCTACTCGACCAGCCTTTTCATCCCAGCCTACTACGCCTCAAGCTGCTGGCACACGTGCTGGCGCTGCTGCTATGACACATGCCCATTCGTCATCGTCAATTCCAACCAGCGTTGCTGCCTCCCAGCATGCTAGCTCGTATTCTCCCGTGTGCTCTTCAGCCGGTAATCAGCCAGTATTGAATCGACGAACTGATATGACCGTGCCATCACAAACCCCAATGCGCCATGTCTACTACGCTGCCCCCGATAGTCCGTTGTTACCGAATTCTTCCAACGTGCTCACCAGTACACCGGGAGTAGGGCTGCTTGCACGTGACTCTGCCAAACCTGCTGTGCTCCCACCCGCTGCTCTGGCCTTCACACCTGTTATCTCGCGTGCGGAAATCGTCTCGACGCCTGGCACAAGTGCATTCTCGCATGTCACCATGCAGCAATCGACCGAGGCAACAGCAGTGCAGCAGCCTGAAAGACCTGGCTCAACATCACCCTCTCCTGATAGTAGTGTCGTACTGCAACCAGCTTACATGACGGGCACATCATCGCATCTGGTATCTCGCCGTGGCCAGTCGTCGACCTTCTTCACCACCCCAACCATTCATAACCATCACCTTCTCCGTGCACAGCAACTGAATGGTGTACACTCTCCGCATTCACCTGCCATTCCATCTAACACTACTACTCAAGCACCTGCAACTGGGCTAACACAGAACGACAACATTCGCAGGACTGATGTTGAGATTGCTGCTGAAGATATGCCTCTTCCACCTTCTCCAGAGACGTTTGTTCTGTCGTCTCCAGTGAACGGTTCAGCAGCGGTACAGGAGAATGCTCTAGACTGTACAATAACACTGCCCTCATCGCCAACACAACAGCACAGTCAGCGTGGCTCTTCACCTGATGGCGACTCGGCAACATCCACTTCCAGCGGTCAAGGGTCGCGCAATGGACATGTGCCAGCATTCCTGCCACCGCCACCACCTGGTAAGCAACAGTAATAATTATTCATGGTCGTTTCCGTTATGCTATACCTAGGCTGTGTTTACATGAGAATTTTCAGCCCGGGTTGAAAGTCTGTACGATAGACAAAATAGCTGAGTGTTTACATGAAGGCAGTTGACCCGGGTCAAATACTGATATGCCGCCAAAAGTCCACTTCTACAGTCCTGTATGGTCACGTGAATACTTTCGCGCGAAATTTGCCTGTGCACTGCTATTCAAACCTGGCGCGAGATACGCATAGAAGTACGTTAGTACGATTTTCTCGCCCCGGGTTGATTTCAACCTTCCCCTTGGGGGTAGGGTTGAAATCAACCCGGGGCGAAATTTCAACCCGGGTCAAGCGCAATGCGTCGTGTAAACGCGCCATTCATTTTGTGTACATGGCGGGTTGAAACGCCTCATGTAAGTCCTACTAGTACGCGGTTTCCAATGTGCTTTCATAATCCTTTCCTCTCCATTGTTTAAAATTGTCCTTGTTTGTGTGTGTGTGTTATGCCTCTGGTGTGTTATCATGTACATTGTATCTTGTCAGGTCTGAAGGGTGCACGGCAGCGAGTGCGCGGTGTGATAGAGCCTTCTAGTCGTCCTAGCAACGTAGGAATCAACTCGGATGATATGGATGACTACGATGCCGACCAAGCTGATGCCAATGTCACATTCACCACCAAAGCAGCCAATACCACCTTCACAGCCAATCCAGCCTCAGCCAATACCACCTTCACAGCCAATCCAGCCTCAGGCAATACCTTTCTAGTGGACCAAACAGCTACGGTTATTCCTGATGCGACCGCACGTGCAGCAGCTGTGGAGGCTCCAGCTATTGTGCCCGCAAGTGCGCACATCGCACCGCTTTCAGCTCTGTCTTCAACAGTTACCATGGCTACTGGTGCTAGTGGGTTGTCTGGTGCGGGGCTGGGTAAAGGAACTAAGGGACAACACCAGCCTGGCAGCAGCAGCAGCCGTGCTGCGTCCGCAGGCTCAATGAGTCTGACCGCTTCACTGCAGACAAAGCCTTCTGGCAAGTCATCACGACCAAGTACTTACAATGGCACAGGTACGCAGCCTATAACATTCGAGAGCTGTGCGATATTGTTGGATGCCACTATCTGTGTCATTGTGTTGCAGTATTGCAGTGTCTGCAGGTATGTTTTTGTATGTCCGTTGTTTACTAAAAGACAAGAAAGAGAGCTGGTAGCGTTGTGTGTGTATGTGTGAACACATGTGCAGGACGGAAGCAGAACTTTTCATCTCTCACAGCTTCTGCACGGGCAAAGCAAATGCCTGTCCGAGGGCGGTACGTATTTCCACCACTACCACTACCACCAGTCACAAACTTGTATTTTCTATGTCAGCGTACAGTTTGTGAATGTGTGTGTGTGTGTGTGTGTGTGTGTGTGTGTGTGTGTGTGTGTGTGTGCCCCCGCTTTTCATAGACGCACTAGTAGCTCATTCGCAGCTACATGTAGAGGCGACGGTTTCAAATAGGACATAGGTTGCAAACCGGAACGGACTCAACATTCACTTTCTCTCTTGGTATTTTGATTAGAAAACATATGTCACAGTGAGACTACGATGTGTTATACTCCGAGCCAAAATTTCATGGCTCTGCGATGACCAGAAGCGCCACACCAAGCAAGTGAGTTTTTGACGTGTTGCTTCGCACTGCGACTTGAGTTTTACGACTTTCGAAAAATCAACTTATTGTCGCAGGTAAACAGCGGCTCCTCTCGCCAATAAAGCACCGCATACCAATCAAAACTAATGGAAGCACACACAAGTCTTATTGTTACTCTGTACTGGCCGTCGTGGAGCGATAGCAATTACCTAATTTCAGACCCAGAGTGAATTTGATGTGCACTCTAAGGCTGTGTTTACATGAGAAATTTCAACCCGGGTCGAGTTCAGCCCGGGTTGAAAGTCTGTACGATAGACAAAAGAGGTGAGCGTTTACATGAAGACAGTTGACCCGGGTCAAATACTGATATGCCGCCAAAAGTCCACTTCTACAGTCCTGTATGGTCAAGTGAATCCGTTCGCGCGAAATTTGCATTTGCAGTGCCGTTCAAACCTGGCGCGAGATACGCACAGAAGTACGTTTGTACGATTTTGTTGACCCGGGTTGATTTCAACCCTCCCCTTGGGGGGAGGGTTGAAATCAACCCGGGGCGAAATTTCAACCCGGGTCAAGCGCAATGCGTCATGTAAACGCGCAATTCATTTTATGCACATGGCGGGTTGAAATCTGACCCGGGTTGAACGCCTCATGTAAACACCGCCTTGAACCTGTCCGGTTTGGAGCCACCTCTGATTTGAAGCGAAAAATTGGGCAACTTGGAGGCAATGGGTCAACACAAAGGAGTGGCTCAGTTCGATTGACTCTGGCCTCAGAGCAAACTTCAACATGCCAGTTTCCTTCCACAAACATATTTCGAGTGAACAATCAACGCTGATGATCAGTTTGGGTCTATACAAATTTGGCTGTCAAGCCGTTCCGGTATCAAACCGTCGCCTCTACATGTATTTCTCAATATTGCTGTTTGTATGCAGGGCGGATGAAAACGCTGACCCGCATCTTGGAGCTCCAAAGCGACCACCCTACACAAAGGGCAGTGGCCAGTTGGAAGCATTCAAAGCCAAGCTGAACAGTAACAAGTAAGTTCTCAATCATGCTGTGTGTGTTGTGTGTGATTTGAATTGCTCACGAATCACTTTACTTTCCCAGTGCTATTGTACCTGACTATATGTTGGTATTATAGGTGTCATAGAAAGGGCTTGTGCGGACCACTCAAACAGAATTACTTGGTTTGTATCATTAAGAGATTCTCGATTCCGAATTTCAGGATTTTTCGATTACTTACTGGGTTCGGGAGTTAGTGAAACAGTCGAACTTTCAGGCAAGTTTAACAGAAAAAAGAGGCAGTCGAGGTGTTCTCGGCGTCTTGTTTGAAATGTTTACATTCATCTGTAAACGCCACATTTTACTTGCCCATACGGCCATAGCTATCACGTAGCAAGCAGGAACTGAAGGGAACTTTTCAAATTGCCGAACTGGGCGCAACCTGAAATTCAGAACCTCCACTCTGCGCAAAAAGTCGGAACATGTGTCTCTACAGCTCTTGCTTGTATCAGTACTACTTCAAGTATAAATAATTGTAGACAGTGATATCCGACCACTCATGATTTGTGTACTATTGGATGCAAACCCTGTGCTGGGTTGCACAGCTAGAAGGCACCAGCTGCTTGGCTCGGGGCACAGAATGTGCTTTCACTGGCCAGTATCATATTTCTAATACATGTACTTGTACGTTGCATAGTGGGTTGGCAGAAGCAAATTGCTAAAGGTAAAACGGAATAATAATTATTCCGATCTCTGCCTGTGTGTGTGCGTGCGTGTGTGTTTCTCTGCTTCCAGGTCGACAGCCTCATCGGGGACTCTTCGCACAAGCCGCAAGTCACGCCAGAATTGAATTGGAACTCGTCCTTTGCATGCCGTCCTCTCCTCACATTACAACGCTCAATAGTTGATAATAATTATTCTTGTTTTCGTCTTGTTAGCAAGCAACCTCCTCTCTTCTCTTTAGGTCATGTTCCCTTATGTTTTCCTTATTCATTTCCAGTACGCTATTCCCCACTCTCTCTTCCTCTCCAACCAGAGACACGAAAATAGGTTTTTAGGCTTTAGAAAAGAAAAAAATGCATTTTCATGATCATTTGAATGCAGGACAACATGCCAATTGTAGTAGTAGTAGAGTTATTGAGCAATAAGAAGATAGTGACTGGCGGTTGTCACCTAACACAGTATACAAACATGACTATGCGTCTGCAAGAAAACTAATCACGAATGACATGCTGTTGCCACCGCTAATGTCGCCACCACAGTCAGTATGTGCAATGCCATTAAAAATTATTGTGCTACTACTAAAGCAGACATCATATCAATAAGCACTTGCTGTGTACACTTAGGCCAGGAGCAGGGGGACCGGGTGTCCACTTTTCGCTTATTGGTGTATTATTTTGTTTCGTGTTTGCACGCTGGATATGTGTTCTCCTGTCTAAATCTAACAAACAATGCCACCATCCATGATAAGAAAATGATGTCATGCCCTACTATCTGTTGTTGCTGCTGCTGCTGTCCATGCAGCAGTGATGTGAGAGTAGCAAAAGAACTGTGAAAAACTGAATGTACACGACCCCCAGGGGACAATAAAAGAGCAACACCAAAGAATGAATATGTATACGGGTAAAATCTTGAAGTGTTGAACTCATGAAAGCTTTCTTGCACGTAGGTACAGTCCGTCCACAACCTTGCCCATTGCCTTGATGGTATCAACTGACGAATTGTACGTTTGGTTGCTCGTGCTCGGATCAAACACTTCCAAAACACCTGCTCCCTGGTCAAGAATACCTGCAGGCAAGCAATCCCCAAACAATGAACAATGGACTGTTAGTTACTTAGTAGTACTCTTCTCACACGTGCAGTGCTGCCCATTGGAATCCGACCAGTGAGTAGAGTAGACCATGATGCGCCGTGCAGCTGTGCAACACAGACACAGCTGCTCTTACTTCAAAGTACAGGTGGAATCCTGATAATTCGAACATACCGCTAAATTAGAAGTTTTTCCAGGACCGATTTCTATCAATACGATTCCCACATAAAAAATCTGATAATTAGAACCTCGAACTGGATATGTCCGGTTAATTAGAAGTCCCACAGATTCCACTTATAAGTTATTGAAAATGTGTGGGATTTGTGCTGATAATTCGAAGTTAGCAAAGTGTAATTCGAAGTTCACTGTACATTGTACTGGTCAGTTCAGTTTGCATGAGCGGGCTGTGCCGGTCAGTTCAGTATCCGTGAAATCTGTGTCTAAGGTCCATAGTGCAACTCTGCGTGACCATGAGAGCATTTTGACATACATATTGTGTTGTGGGTTCATGTTTGGATAATTAGAATGTTCGGATAATTAGAAGTTTTTTCCTGGCATTTTGAGGTTCGAATTATCAGGATTCCACCTGTAGTATTTTAGGCTGGGAGTTTTGGACTCCACTTTCGTCGGCATGCAACTCTACTATAGGTACTGTAAATACTGTAAACCGGGAACTTTGTTGGAACTTTTACGATTTTCGTGATGGGTGTTTAAAATCAGAAAAGTGGTTAAAAAATGAATTTCCCTTTCAAATATTTATGGAGCACTGATAGATGAAATAGATTCAAATAACTACCACATAAATCATGGGGAAAGATTTAAAAGACTTTTTGCCAGCCTCTTGAGCACTGTGACTCTCAACACACTGACCTTTAACTTTCTTGTCCAAGATCATCTGTGACAACTTGCTTTCGACAACGTCCTGCAGCACAACCAGAACATGCTATTCAGAATACAGTAGGTACAATAGACACTGAAAGTACGTCCCAAAGAAGTGACAATTCTTGATTTGTATTCCTGTGCATGCTGCAGTATTCTGTCATCATATGAAAATAGCAACACCAGTACACTGTATATACAACACAGCCGTGCATCCCACTGCAAAGCAGACACTGGAGGCTGTTATTGGTGTAGTAACTGCCAAGCTTACCTGGGGCAAAGTGATAAGCTTAGCAATGTGTGCAACCTGTGGGAGACAGACAAACACAAACACACACACACACACACACACACAGAGAGAGAGAGAGAGAGAGAGAGAGAGAGAGAGAGAGAGAGAGAGAGAGAGAGAGAGAGAGAGAGAGAGAGAGAGAGAGAGAGAGAGAGAGAGAGAGAGAGAGAGAGAGAGAGAGAGAGAGAGAGAGAGAGAGAGAGAGAGAGAGAGAGAGAGAGAGAGAGAGAGAGAGAGAGAGAAGGAGAGAGAAGGAGAGAGATTTCGTATTTCATAGCTGTATCAAATACTTAATTTTTATGGATTCTCCACAGGCCTTAGCCTAAATCGAGGGAGTCTCCGAGAGAACAGTCGATAAACAGACAGTGAATGGAATAAATAAATACATGTATCCGAGAGACTGGAACACTACACGGCGTTGCACACAAAATGACAAAGTGTCAGTCAGACATGACGGGAGTGCGTGCATGTAAGTAGAGGCCAACACAGCACAAGTATTACTGGAGTGCGCTAACACACTAGCAAGCCATCAGAATAGGCAAGGACACAAATGAAAGGATACATTCAAGAAAAACTCCATTGTTGGACAACTTCGAAGGTAGGACACTTGGAAAAGAGAATGAATGTTACATTCCAAAAATTACTGCAATGGTGGAAACAGCAACAATGCCGAGTGGTGGTAGCAACCACACCACACCACAACCGCGACCACACCACACAACCGTGACCACACCACACACAACACGCATCCGACACCACCACCACCACCACATGTAGCTTCAGCAGCAGCAGCAGCAGTAGTAGCAGCAGCAGAGAGCTGTTCCCAAAGAATGACAGAGTTATAGGTCATACCTGAACACGAGAAAATGGCTCCACTAATCGCAGCAAGTTTTGCTCCAGCAAGTTGTCATAAAGATGATCAAGGTGACGCTAGCAGGACACAGAGCAGGACATACAGGAAACAAATGTTAGAAGAGAATTTACACGTAAGATACACGTAATTCCCATCTGCAATAGGCAAGCACCTTCAGCTGCTCCCCCAATAACACAGGCTGAGCTCTAAGAACAAAGAAAGTGCTATCAGACAGAGGTAGGTAGCACATCACAGGAAAAACACAGGAACAATAGAACAGCCAACGGTCTCGGACCCAGCCATAGTGATCTAGTCAGGATGGATGAGTGAATCATCGGAAATCATAGATATGATTAAATTGATGTCTATTGTCACCACATCTACTGTATAAGCAGAAAATTTCGTCGGTGAAAAATTCCGTCCAACTCTAAAGAATGGGAGTTCGTCCGGTTGTAAATTTCGTCCATTGATCATAAGAGTGTATTGAAAAGCTGAACAAATCGATATTCGTCAGGCATATAATTTAGTCCAAAAGCTCCTTGGACGAAAAAGACGAAATTAAATTCCAGACCAATATTTCTGCTTGTACAGTAGCTAGTTTAGTGAGAAAGTCCATTGCCGAGTCCACTGTTAACAAGCTGAGGTCACAAATACACGCACATACACATTCATGCGTGCACACACACCTGCACACACAAACACCTAGACACACGTACATACCCACCTAGACACACATCAGCACTCCAAAAGCCATGAGCAGGCACACGAGGGAGCTAATACGTGCCTGCTACTGATTACTTACCCGAACAACATCATCAGAGGAGAACTCCTTCTCGTGACTGGCCAATACCTGTCAGAGGAGAAAATGGAATCAAAAACAGCGATAGCATAGGTTACCATTACAGTACTGTACAGTACAGTACAGTACTGTACTGTACTGTACTGTACTGTACTGTACTGTACTGTACTGTACTGTACTGTACTGTACTGTACTGTACTGTACTGTAATGTAATGTACTGTACTGTACTGTACTGTACTGTACTGTACTGTAATGTAATGTACTGTACTGTACTGTACAGTACTGTACTGTACTGTACTGTACTGTACTGTACTGTACTGTACTGTACTGTACTGTACTGTACTGTACTGTAATGTAATGTACTGTACTGTACTGTACTGTACTGTACTGTACTGTAATGTAATGTACTGTACTGTACTGTACAGTACTGTACTGTACTGTACTGTACTGTAATGTACTGTACAGTACTGTACTGTACTGTACTGTACTGTACTGTACTGTACTGTACTGTAATGTACTGTACTGTAATGTACTGTACTGTACTGTACTGTACTGTACTGACATAAATGTGCTCTGTGCTGATTTCTAGGGAAGGAGTACTTCAAGTAAACAAACAAAGTATCTACACAGCAAGCTATTGAGTGCTCAGGAAAGTCCTTTCAACACTGTAAGAACACAAGCACACACCCTACTCCAGCCTATTGCCAGGGAAACGGGAACAGGATGGAAGAACATGAACAGCGACATCAGCAGCAGCACTGGCACTAGCAGCAGCAGTTTGACAGACAGCACAGCTGTATGGAGTCAGACAGGAAAGGACTAGGTGAGGCTATGCCAAGCCTAGTTATTAGGTCACATGGTGTTATTTACGCTAGCAGGGGTTTGATGTGACAACTCAACGATTCATTACAACACACTGGTGACATTTTCACACAGGTGACTTCACACTACAAGTGCAGAGTAAGACAGTAGGCCAAGCAGAAACATGATCGCACATCCCTCAATGGAGCAACACTGGTAGCACGGACATTGAGCTAGACATGTCGGCGCTTTTAAAAACCTACACTTCTAAACTGCCAGGTATAGATGTGTGAGCATTAGCACAGCAGACATGCCACTAAGACTGAGCACACACACATTTCAGCTCACACTCCAGTGTTTTCTAGGCATGCACTGACACAGCACTGACAGTTTTGACACAGCACTGGGACACTTACCTCCTTGAGTTCACACAGTGATCGGTTCTTGCAAGCAGTGGCTACACCAGACATGGCCTCACTCTATGCAACAACCACAACAAACATACACAATCAATGTCACAGCTACACCACCACCACCACCACACGTAACACACACACAAGGTCAATGGTGGCAGGATTTCTGGCCTTTCGGAACGTAGCCAACCAGGAACATTGGGGACAACGGTAGCACAATATGATGCAACAAGATACAGAGTGAGACCACATGCGTCAGTGGCTGGTAATAGTGAGAAAACCCTCACAAAAAAACCCTGACAAACTATAGATCAGGTATTAGTGAGAATGGGAGTACGAGGTGAATAGCATTATTTCTGGACATGAAAATAGAATAGAGCCCCACTGGCTGTGTGTTTTACATTTTTCTTATATCTTTGTATTTAGTGTATGGCCTAATCCTTCATTTTTCCAAATATGTGACAATTGCTCATGCTGTGATCCCAGAGACTTGATAGCAGGACGTTTTTGACAGGCCAATTTTTTGCCTAAATTTCAGTGTATGGAATTCTGGACATGAAAGTAAAATAGCGTCAATAGGCATCCTATACTGCACCATTTTTGTTATATTTTCTATTGGTGGACTGCAGTTGGCCTCTTCACACTTCTAGCCAACAAGTCCATGACTATACAGCGTCTGAAGTGGAGTGCACATGGGGAAGCCAACAATTCGTCCATTACTTCTTATTTTACTCAAAATTCAAAATTCTCATGCGACAAAGTACAACAAAACCCGTTGAAATGCCGCACAAGCAAAGGCTATCAACAAGGCACCGACACGAGGAGAAACTACAACAGCCCAGCTGTCAACTACGGCAAGAAAAAACTTCATCAACTCGACTGACTTGACTCTACACGCGACGAAAAATTATTTTACTCGAAATGTCCAGAAATGTACAATGTCCAGAAATAGCAATTCACCTCGTACTAGTAGCGGAAAAAGGCAGCACATAATGCACATGTATGTAGGTGACATTGAGCAGTGGTGTATGTAGGTGACATTGAGCAGTGGTGTATGTAGGTGACATTGAGCAGTGGTGTAAACACTCAGGACACTCAGGACTACAGGTTAGTAGCACACTGCAGCACAATGCCACACTTACTGCTTCACCGTGGTATTTCTGAGCCAGCTTTGTCGTTAGCAATGCAGATACATCTTCAGGCCTGCATTGCACACGAGAACAGACACACATACCAGGCCATCATCCATCAGGCAGACAGACCAATCCAAGCATTGCAGCGACTAAAATACCCACTAGGGAGACTAATTCCCAGCCATGGCAGCCATCACAGTGCGGACAGTATTGCAATTCCTTTGGAAGAGACTGTGGAGTTTACAGAAGATTTTCGTTTCTAAGCAGCCCAGTCTGCTATCTCTTCAGAAAGTCAACACTCTTCAAAGTGCCATAAAGTGACTACATGTATTAGGATGCCTCTTAAATAAGGGTTACTAAGCCCCCCCCCCCCCCCCTAATGCCTCTTAAATAAGGGTTACTAAGCCCCACCCGCCACCCTTCCCTCCTCTCATTGACCCCAACAAAAGCATGAGTTGGCACGAAGAGAAAAATGCATGAACATGATCTAAAAAAGAAAAGAAAAGGAAGACTAGATACACCTGACACCCATGCACTACACTTACGAGTTTTGCAGAATCTTGCACAGAAGCAGGTACTTCAAAGCCAGTGATGCACTTGTAGTGAGATTGACAGAATCAAATCCCTAAAAAAACCACAGAGATAGTGCATATGAAAGGAGAACACAAGCAAATAGAAGATTTTACCAAAACATTGTAGCACAGAACCTCAAATATTAAATGCAGTAAATTATTATGATACTCAATAACACTCTCCATGCCTTCACCTAACTAACAGTTATCAATGTGCAAGCGCGCGCACACACACACACACACACACACACACACACACACACACACACACACACACACACACACACACACACATCCTGTCCTGTTGAGCCACTGCCACAGGGGTCACGTGGGCCCCAAACGGGCAGTAGAGGGAGAGAAGGAGCATACCGCCTGATGTCACCTCAGATGTGGGATCATGCGGAAGCAGCGCGAACAGACACAGGTGTGCACACATACATCCAGATCCAGATACACACACACACACACACACACACACACACACACACACACACACACACACACACACACACACACACACACATACACACAGATGCACACACACACACACACACTGACCGCATACACACACTGCATGTAGATAACCAAACACATGTGGCATGATCTGCCAGGTGAAGATCCTTTGAAAGTACTTCAACCTTCACATTTACACTCACCTCGAACGATTCATAAAGGTAAGAGTATCCCATCTTGAAATCTAAATCATGGGCATGAAGGATACCTGTTGAACAGAGAGAAAAAAACACCGAGTCAAAAGCAGTCCAGCAACGTGCCAGGACAACCACTCCAAAAATCACCCCGAAAATACTATGAAGTGCTCACTAGCTACTACAACCAAGAGTGGCAATGCAGTCCTGATGTCACTCAAAACAGGCGGACAGCACCTTGCTTAGCCACACATGCGTGTCCAAAGCACCACAACTGACAAGTTACTGAACCCTGGTGCCATGTATATCCAGGGAATATGTATACATGTCACACACATTAAAGAAAAAAAAGCACACACACACACACACACACACACACACACACACACACACACACACACACACACACACACACACACACACACACACATACGGTCCAACACTAAGAAGCAGAGACAAAAAACATAAATCTCAGTTTATACGTAGTATTAACTGTAGTTAACACGCACGTAACGCTCTCTCAGCGCGTGCCCGCCTGCGTTTACTGCACGTAGCGCTCCATATTTACCCGTAGCGATGCCGCTACTTCACACTGCATTCCACATCTACCCGTAGCGCTATCGTTGAGCTGCCCACGCACACCGCTGTGCACGTGACACGGGCACAGTTCGCACCACGCGGGAGCGTGTTCGCCCTCTAGCTCTGTCGGCAGCTGAACCTACCAGCGCATCTGATCCCATATGTGCATGCACTCGTGTTCTTTGTTCCTGTTGTTGCTTACCACTTTCACTTGCTGTTTGTTCCAACACTAGCTCTTTGCCAAATTTTCCCCATCCCAACCCACCCAATTTGGCGTGCAGGGATGAATTTATCCTGTATCGCATCGCAGTTTGCTATGCAGAATCGATCAACTGCTACTCAAAAGTCGCCGTGACTCGCAGAAAACTGCGATAGAATCAGACCATCCATGCCTAGCCTGTGCTGTCAAGTAACATGCATACAGTGCAGTAGATGTGGTGCAGGCACTCTCAATCTGCGTGCACATGTATGATTCAGTCGTTGTTTTTGCAAATGGGCTTTCAGGCATCACTCTCAAGAAGGACAATGTGGTAAACACCCAACCTTGAAAGAAAAATGCTAATCAAAATCAAAGACTGCTACACAATTGTGATTGTGTATGGCAGAAACTGCTATGCAAAAATATGACAATAAATTCATCCCTGGCGTGGTACTAGTATCACAGTACTCATTACTACATACTATCCGAGTCACAAATAAATAAGGAACTCACGGAAAGGGTGGCATTCACATGGAGTGGGTGGCTGCAAAGCACCCCGTAAGCCTTTGAGCTGACACCCAACTCCAGGTTACCAGCCCCTCTGCATTCGTCCTACCATGCAGATGTCCGGGTGTAAGCGTAACCCCGTTAGCAGCCTACTTCCACATCTGTCCTACCATGTGGAAGTGCGGTGTAAGCCTAACCTTGTTAGCGGCCCCCTCCACATTCGTCCTACCATGTGGTGGCCTGGGTGTAAGCCTAACCCCATTTCCCCCGCGTGAGTTCCAGTCTCGCCCAAACCTTGTCTTCAATGTCTGTGCGTGCAGTGGGATGTTAACTACAGTACAAGTATAAATGTCCTACCTGCCTGCAGATCAAGGCCAGCCTGAGGACACAGCAAGAAGACAGGAAAGAAGAGTGACTGAAACCATTGCAATGGCATGATACTATCTATAGAGACAGCACTACAGTAGAACCCAATGTTTTTTTATGCAAGTAGAGCACAATGAAAAGAGCTACCGTATTTTCTCAGCTACAGTACTTGGCGACACAGAAAAGCACCGTACATCCATATACTATGATATAGAGCTGTTCAGCAGCGCAGTGAACACTACAGTGATATGAGCAGCTATACATGCACTCCAGTTGAACCAACAATGAGAACACAAAGATGGTGGAATTGTGCGGCACCGCCGCAACAGGATGCACAATGAGCATACGTGATTTCCACGCAAAGTATGTCACAGCACCGCTCCTAACTACAAGGATAGCCAGTGGACTTCATCCTTATGAAGCCATTGCCCTATTAACAGGTACTACAAACATAGCGTGCACTCCAGAATGGCACAGCTTTATTTAGGGTGGCGGAATTTATCGGCCAGGAATAAAAAAAGAAAAGAACAAGAAGCCACCAGCGTACCTGCATCTTGGGTGGGGTATAGATACCATTGGCCGTGGTTCTAGCTGAGGTCAGTGCGGCGCGGGACTTGGTCACATTACCCAATTTGTAGTATACACGACTTTCCAACAGCTGAACCTAACATCGTTCAAACAACGAACAAACCCAAACCACATACCGCACGCACCATCCAACAACGCCCGTAGCAAGGCGAGAAGCACATGCATAAACACACACACACATGCGCGGGCACACACAGATGCACATAATTATACTCAAATGCATAAACACACAAATGCACACAAATGCATGCATGCATGCATGCACATGCACAAGCACACACACGCACGCACGCGCACGCACACACACACACACACACACACACAGCCACATACACAGCCACATACCAGGAAGGGCAAACCCCCATAGGTGAAGTTGCAGCTTGATCGCATTGAATCAAAACTAGTGAAATCATACCACATGCCAGAGTACAAACACAAGTGGGAAAGTTGTGGTGTAGAATGCACCTGTGATGTCACCAACCATCACCTGCAAGAAAACGCAGTATGGATGATGCATTTATAATGGGGAGGTTTCGCTCTACGGAATTGCGTATGAAAATAACGTAGGAACTGCACGGATTTTCATACGTAAAAATCAGAGCTGTTGGGTTTCGCTCTACGTGGTTTCTCCACGACTGCTAAACGTGCCTTGTTGCTTTGGAGACGCGTTGGCTGCATGCGCCCACCGCATGCACCACGAACAGAAACCGCGTTTTCCATTTCTATTTTGCGCGTGGTGTACGGTGTGTGTACCTTGTGTTTCACGCGGCTTGAACGTTGCCATAGACAAATGCGGAAAATGTGAAAAATATTTCAAAAAGTCCTACGGAGGACCCAATGTAGGAAACAGCTTTCCTACAGAAATCCGTAGAGAGATTTACGTATGAAAGTTGCCTTCGCTCCCCGGCGCGTACGACATACGGATTCTCATACGTAATTACGTAGAGCGAAACCTCACTAATAACAGGCCACTCAAGAAACTGGACCTAGGCAAAATAATGTATATAAACTACTTACATCCACAAGAAGAGCTTTGTCATCTAATTTCTTCAGCTCACGTAGCAAAGATGAACCTGATTGAGAATGCAGAAGAGAGCGGCGATGAGACACTAGTATTGTTTTAAAGGGTTTAACAGCAGCCTGTGAGCCATTGAAGAAAGATATATGCATCATCTTTCCTCGGTTGCCCCCCCATACACACATACACACAATAAACTGTAAAACTCCGACACTCTTCAGTTCCCCTTGGACAGGCACCTAGAGTGCTCTCCTGCGCACTCATAGAATTATGTAGCAAAACATGTAGAGCACACATGCAGTACAGTACTGCCGGGCACCAAAGAACAGAGCGCCGAAGAACGGGCAGGCTAGACTTTTACCAAGCACAGCATACCAATGTATACACGATGACTCAACTGTGCATAGACTGTAATACATGAAGATAAGAATGGTAACTCACCCAGATCCAGGGCAGCAGTGTACTGACTTGATGCAAGGAATAATGCCACCAAACGAGACTATAGTAAACACGCATGCAGAACCGCACGTATGCATCCATGCACATGCACACACACACACACACACGCGCGCGCGCGCGCGCGCGCGCGCACACATATACATACACACAGATACATGAACATCCATGCACAAACACACATATTTCAAGTGCATGAGAAAACGTAATAACAACCGCAAGGTATATGTCCAAAATGCTTTCAGTTACACAACTTCAAGGAACCATGACCCCCTGGACAGGTTTGATACAAAATCGACTGAATCGAGATGTAGCAGTGGAAATTGAGCTTTCTACAAGCAGTGTTGCTCTAATCGCACAATTTTTTGAATCGCTGGTAACAGGTGAAGCCCAGTTTATGTTCACTTTGTGTGGGAATGGATGCGTGGAGAAGAAAAACGCTGGCTGGAAATCGTCCTTGGTGACTGCAGCTCTGCTCATCCTCAGATGAGATGCCGCGACAGCCTTGGACACGGGCAGTAAGTTTAAAAAATAAGCTGTCTATGCGAGGTACTACCGGCTTACCTCTAAGTTCTGTCGCAAGAATGATCTCTTCTCAGCCTTGGCCCATTCAATGCATTCCTTGCAAAGTTCAATCTGTGAGAGTGAAACAGAGCATAAGTGATATACAGTAACCAATAGAGTTCTAAGCACTCCAGCAGAAAGGGAAAAACTCAATGTAATCAAAAGGGAATAAATTTCTTCATGCCAGGACAGTTGCTGTGAAAGGAGCACAGCAGAGTACTAGTAATAAGTGCTCACTGGAAAAAGGCCCCTATCAAGTATCGGTGCAAATAAATTTTAAATTACCTGCGCAGCTGGGGCATGCTCGATGGGTCCGATCATGGACAGGATCGTTTCTAACAGTATAGATCTCAGCGCGTGCACTGCGCATGCAGCCAAGCGTGCATCAGATGTGGCATGCAGAATTTTTACCAAACACTGACTATTTTTTCTGCAGAAAATTGAGATCTTCAACCAAGGAGAAATGGCTGAAATTTCCTTGCAAGGAAATGTTGACTACAGGCCACTTGCGTACGAGGATCTTGTTTGGTATGCTGGACCGCCCCTGTGTTCTGGAATCGATTTGTAACATTCGTTGCAAGGTGCGAAGCCGTTTTCGTTCCAAACGACAGGGTTCTTTCAGGGCTGAAAATGGCGACCATGCCGGTCGTTGCCACGATCTCCGAGGTGAAAATCACTGGATTTAACCGGGGAAAAGCTCTGGATTTGATGGTAAACCGTACAGACATACATGATGTTGGATGTTGAGAGCTGGCAGGAAATTTGACCGAAGCGTTCATGCTCCACGTGGCGCGAAAGGTGACCACGATCGTTCTTGTCCATTTCTACATTTCTGACATATCGCCGTGCATATGGCGGTTGTTGCAGCGACATCGATTGTCAGGTGTGGACGGGATTTTGTTTGTAGTCGTGTGGAGACGGGGTTTGGTTGTGACAGGCAACAGGAGCGGCTCCCGAGGATGGAGAAAGCCAAATCTACTCAAAGCCGACTTCACTATCGCCGATTTTCTGGCGGCGCATTTTCACTTAGTTGCACAAGCTGTGAAATCGTCAGATGATATTAGCCTATCAGTGTGCCCAGAACCTCTACTGAAGCATTAGCTTGAGTAAAATTTCTCTCTACAGTCCATTTCAAAACTATAGACGCGTACCTAGGCAAAAACCGTTATGCCAGCATCTATACCACATAAAATCTGTGATCACTTTGTGCATAAATTTTTCCAAATTGGGCGTCTGTTATCCAATCCTTTAGAAACTATATGAGAGTAATTGTGGAGCGATCCTGAGCAATATTCCGAAAACTATTCTCAAAAAGTTCCAGCCAAATTTGAAATATTTCAAAAACCCTACGCGTCTATAGTTTTGAAATGCACTGTAGCTCTCTTTCTCTCTCGCGGTCTCTCGTTCTCTCTAAAATGTTCGAACTTCTAGATCAAGGTTGACCTGCGTCGGGGAGTCGTCAAATACCGACTCCCCGAGCTGCATTTTCGCCGGTTTTGGACATTCGCCATTTTTTTTAGTATGCCATCGCCGCGTTCAAAAATCGATTACATCATTGTCTGCGCAAAGCCCTGCGCAGTATCTGCGCTGATATCCCTACAAACAGGTGTGTTTGACTGGTTGGCACTGATTTCGTAGTGTTCAGGACATGTTCTGAACACTCCGACCCCAAGGCTGGAGCAGCCAGAGCAAGTTAGTTGCAATCGCATGAAAGCTGCACCACGGTAATCAGGCAAGATAGTCATTGTTCCGTTTCATTCGGAACCGCTGCTCTGACTGATCCACTGAATCTGATGGTGATCTGGATTTGTCAAAAATAAACTAGCCTTTTGAAAACTTCCGGAAGGTCAACTTCCTAAGGAGTAGGTTGTACGCTTCACAAATTGTAGATTGTGGATCAGGGGCGTCGGAAGGTATTTTAGTGTGGTACGGTCAGCCATCTGAAGTACAATTTACTCGTGGGGGAGGGGTGGCTGAGCCGAACGTTTTGGTAATCTAGAGCCCAAATCAGTGCATTTTATTGATTCACGGGGTACTTGGGGCAAATAGTGGTACGGTCAATACCGTAGTGACCGTACCGGTGCGACGCCCCTGTGAATGCATCGTATGTACATTACGTAGCAACTTGAAACTCGAATGCACACACATACATACGTGCCTGCTACCTCTGTATTAAACTCAGTAACAGGTGGTACTTACAAAATGTTGACTGAAGAGGAACTGTAACCGACTTGTTATAGTAACAATAGTCCTGCCAATACTTATTATAGTCTTTCTGCTAGTACTTCTATTCTGATGAGTGGTGTTAGTATTCTTGTTGTCTGGCTCTCCCAGAAGTGTTGTTGCCTTATGCTGTCATTCCAGACATAGATGAGTCATGACCCGTTCATGCTGTGCACGTAATTCACTCTATCCTTTAGGTGTCTTGTTTCACCATGGACTGCTGTGTCCATTGTTCACCTGTCACGCTGCATGGCTTCTGTATCCCTACCTGGCTGTCTTTGCTTTCATCCTCGCTCCCGCTGCTTGCTGACGATCTCCGAGTCACGCGAGGAGTTCCCTGTTAGTTTTTCCGGTCTTATCTCTGAGATAGGGGAGTCAGTCTACTGCCTGCTTGGAAGTGTTCAGATCATACATTCTATCTCTCTTTTTACAAACCTTTTCTAACCGAGAACTGGTGTTGTGGTTGATTGCGCATGCCAGAGCGTGAGGACTAGTTCGCTGCATAGTCTAGTAGTAGTTCCACTACAGCGTGGTGCCGAAACCCGGGACCTGGGGGCTGTGGCTGCACTGGTGTCTGTGTGCGGTCGGTAGTCGGTACTACTAGTGAGCGTATTCGCAGTCCGTGATGTCGCTGAAGGCAGATAACTATCTGCGCGCATTCCGTGGAAAAGGTGAAGATTTCGGTACGTGGTGGCTGAAGTTTCTGGCACTGGCCGATATCTCTGGATGGGATGATGACGCCAAGAAGACGAAGTATATCCCATTGTTTCTCGATGGAGATGCGTTCCTGGTCTTTTCGAGGATGGCGGATGCGGACAAAAAGAAAGTAGATGAAGTAAAGGCCAAGCTATCGTCCGCCTTTGCAGTTACGCCTTCGCAGGCGTATGGCAAGTTCGTAAACAGGAAGCTCAAGGTCGACGAGTCCGTAGATGCGTACGTTGCAGACCTCCAGCGGCTGCTCGCGCTGTCTGGCCACGCAGCCGGTAGCGACACTGACTCAGTGGTGATCGAGCAGTTCATCGCTGGCCTGGGTGCAGAGTTCGCTCGCTCCGTGCGGATGTCCATGGCTGGCAAGACGCTGAAAATCAGCGAGTGCGTTGAGCAGGTACGCGCACTGCGAACGGCTGCGGAAGCGTGTGGTGCTGTTTCCGAGGACGTTTCTGCCGCTGCTGGCCCAAGTGATCGCCCTGCCAGATCAAGTGCGACTGATCGCGGGACCGTGACCTGCTACTACTGCCACGAGGCTGGCCACATTCGTCGCAACTGCCCCAAGCGCAGCTCGAAGTCAGCCAAGACGCCCTTGAACGCTTACAAGGGGAATCAGGTGACATGCTACTTTTGTGACAAGCCTGGTCACACGAAACCCGATTGTCCTGACAGGAAAGCGTGGCTGGACTCGAAGAAGCGTCCTGCTGCTGGCGTTACGGAGCAGCAACCCCGACTTCCCAAAGGCGAGTGGGACCCCAGCGATCCCTGTCTGTGCACGGTGACAGCGCAGCGCGGCGGCCTACCGCGGGTCTTCGTGGAGGCACGCAAGAACAGTGTGAGTCATCATTCTGACGAGTGGCACCGTCTGCGATCAGTATTGGACACCGGTTCAACGCGTACGCTGATCGATAAGAAAACTGCAGAGCGAATAGGAAACTTCGATTCTGACAGTGCGTACTCTGAGAATCTGATTGCACTGGATGGGAAGTCGCTTGACGTATGCGGCACAGTGCAACTTCAACTGCGCAGACTGGATGGCCCAGTGCTGCTACCAGTAACCGTAGTGACAGCGGTGGTAGTGCGAGATTTGACTGCTGTATCGGCTAACATCCTGGTGGGCAATGACGTCGTGGTCGGTAATGGTGGCGTACAGCTTCGCTACGGGGAGGACAACTCCCTGAGTGCCGTGACGTTCGGTACGACGCCAGCAGCCGCGTGTACCACGGAGCCAAGTAAGGATTCGCACCCATCTCCACATGTCAACGTGATCCGCGATGGTAAGGACGTCATCTTGCGGGTGAATGACGGCGAAGTGAGGTGGCACGCGGAGCAAGGCCACTGGAGCCTGAAGTGGTATTGGCAAGATGGTGTCGAGCCCTGCCACCGCATTGGTCCGAACATTGGAGAGTACTCCAGGAAGAAGCTGTCATCCAAACAGGAAGAGCAGTTTTGCGCTGAAGTTAAGAAGTGGATTGATGAAGGATGGCTGGTACGACACGATCCAGATGTCCATGGCGAACCAGCGGCGGTGCTCCCTCTTCTCGCTCAGGTGCAGGAGCACAAGGCTACAACTCCGGTGCGTCCCTGCCTAGACTACCGCTTTCTTAACGCCCAGCTCACGTCACAACCAGGCCAGGATGCCCCGGTGTGTGAAGACACGTTGCGAAAATGGCGGCAGGACGGCGATGCAAGCGACTTCTGCCTCCTGGATGTTCGGAAAGCGTACTTGCAGATCCGTGTCGAACCTGAGCTCGTCCGCTATCAGACCGTGCTATGGCAAGGGAAGAGATACGTTATGACTAGAATGGGTTTCGGACTCAACATCGCACCGAAATTCATGGACATAGTCATCCAGTGGATACTTCAGGGCTTCCCGATGGCCGACAACTATGTCGACGATATCCGAGTTCCGCGCAACAACGTCCCGGCGGTTGCTGCTAGGCTGCTCGAGTACGGCCTGCCGACAAAGCCCGCCGAGCCGATGGCTTCCGCTCGGGTCCTTGGGCTGCAGCTCAGCACGGGCGAAGGAGGTGACACACGCTGGACTCGACGCGACGGCATCAGCCTTGATCTCCAGCGACCAGCGACAAAGCGGGATTTGTTCAGCTGGTGTGGACGCCTCACCAGCCATGTGCCTGTCTGCGGGTGGCTACGACCTGCTACCAGTTTCCTGAAGCGTCTAGTCGGAGGTGACACGCCGTGGGATCACCTCGTGTCGGAGCAAGTGCTTAAGTTTTGCGAAGAGGTGATGGCCCGGCTAGCAGGTGATGGGGATCCAGCCAAAGGTGTCTGGTCAGTGACACCATCGACCAGTGATCCAGAGCTCGTCGTGTACACCGATGCATCCGATGTTGCCTTAGGCGTAGTGGTCAAGGATGGCAGCGGCGTCATCGAGGACAAGGCTTGGCTGAGGAAATCACATGACAAGCGTCACATCAACGTCACGGAACTGGATGCAGCGCTCAACGGCCTTTCGTTAGCAGTATCATGGGGTGCGAGACGCGTCCGCCTTGTAACCGACTCGAAGACGGTGGCCAGCTGGCTGCGCGATACTTTGGGTAACATCCGGCGCATCAGAACAAAGGGTCTCAACCACGTGCTGGTGCAGCGCCGTTTGCAGATCGCTGCTGACATAGTGGCAACAGCCGGCCTGAGTGTGTCTGTCGAGTGGGTGCCGACAGATCAAAACCCCGCCGATGCGCTGACAAGGGTACCGCGTACCTGGATCAAGTACTTCAAGGAGCAAGAGGGAAAGGGTAGCGTCTCCGTGAGTGCGGCTGCTGGCGAGGCCCACGTTGTTAGCCCAGTGCTGCGCGCAAGGATAGTCGAGGGTCAGGCGAGTGATGAGGAGATCCAGTCGGTGATCCACTGCCTAGAGAACCAGCTGCTCGTGCCCTCATCCTACAGCAAGGTGGCAAGAGAGCTAGTCGTCCGAGACCGAGTACTCTTCCGGAGTGTCAAGCTAACCCTGGATGGACAGGTCGAAGTGCCGGTAGTTCCCGACGTGCTGGTCGGTGAAGTTGTAGCCATTGCCCATCACAATTCCGGACATGCTGCCTGGGAGGCGACCTACCAGATGATTCGAGCTCGTTGTTTCTTCAAGGACATGGCCCGTGTGTGTCGCAAGTACATCGCCGATTGTGAGCAGTGCCGAGCCGCGAACCCGTCTGGAAGCGGACAGGCGTCACCTACACGCCCTGATATTCCTGGCCGACCCTGGAGTGAGCTCGTCCTAGACACGCTGGAGCTTGGCGAGAACAGCAGCGGACAGTACCATTGCGTCTTGGTCTGCATAGACACATTCACGAAGTGGGCCGAGATCTGTCCACTTCGTCGTCACGACGCCGCCTCCGTTGCCGCAGCATTCACCTCAATGTGCGTACGCTGGGGAGCCCCCGATGTCGTCAGGACGGACAATGGAACAGAATTCCGGAACGCCATCGTGGAGTCGCTGTTCAAAGTTATGGGGGTTCGTGTACGAACAGGAGCCGTACGACATCCTGAGTCTCAAGGCGCCGCCGAGCGTATGAACCGGTCGCTGCTAGGCCTCATTCGCAAGGTGCTAAGCACGACGTCTGACTGGCAGCAGGATCTTGATGTGCTCCTGTTCTTCTACCGAAACCGGCCTCACCACGCCACGCGACTGTCCCCCACCGAAGCGATGATTGGCTGGCGGCCACGGCATCTTGTTGTTGAGACAGCTAATGATGATTGCCTCCTGAGCGAATGGGTGACGAAGCTGGCTGATCGCACGGCCGTCGTAAGGGACTTGGTAGAGTCTGAGCTAGCCAGCGCCGACTTCTTGGAGTCTCCATGCCGTGCCAACCCCTACTGCGTGGGCGACCATGTACTGTATCGACATCCAAGTCGCCGTCAGAAGCGCCTTCCGCCGTTCCAGACAGGATGGACCGTGAAGCGGATTGTGTCGCCCTCCACCGTTGTGATCTCTCATAAGCACGGTGCAACAGGCGTGAAGGAGAAGACCGTCAACATTGACCTGTTGAAGAGTGGTGTTCCTGAGGAAGCCGACGCCGACGCAGAGCTGCACCCAGACGTCGATGATGACAACGATAGTGACGACGGCGGACCTGTCTGGTGGATCGAGGCTGACGCAGGTGATAGTACTAGTGATGTGCCCCGTTATGGCCTGCGCAGCCGCACCAGCATACGACCACCGAGTCGCTACACAACCTAGCTCGGTTTGGACGACAGTCCCTATTGTTACCAGGTGATGGGGTGAAGAGGAACTGTAACCGACTTGTTATAGTAACAATAGTCCTGCCAATACTTATTATAGTCTTTCTGCTAGTACTTCTATTCTGATGAGTGGTGTTAGTATTCTTGTTGTCTGGCTCTCCCAGAAGTGTTGTTGCCTTATGCTGTCATTCCAGACATAGATGAGTCATGACCCGTTCATGCTGTGCACGTAATTCACTCTATCCTTTAGGTGTCTTGTTTCACCATGGACTGCTGTGTCCATTGTTCACCTGTCACGCTGCATGGCTTCTGTATCCCTACCTGGCTGTCTTTGCTTTCATCCTCGCTCCCGCTGCTTGCTGACGATCTCCGAGTCACGCGAGGAGTTCCCTGTTAGTTTTTCCGGTCTTATCTCTGAGATAGGGGAGTCAGTCTACTGCCTGCTTGGAAGTGTTCAGATCATACATTCTATCTCTCTTTTTACAAACCTTTTCTAACCGAGAACTGGTGTTGTGGTTGATTGCGCATGCCAGAGCGTGAGGACTAGTTCGCTGCATAGTCTAGTAGTAGTTCCACTACATGACAAAATACTTCTAGTAATATAACTCGGTTCATTGCTGTTCATGGTATTCCTTCAACCGTTTACTCACACTCACACACTCGCGCGCGCAGGCACACACAAACTCGCGCACACACGCACTCACTGCAGATGTCGTCTCCGAGTCCAGCTGGAGAAACAAGTCCAGCAAATTCCTGACGAGCTTCGCCGACTTGGCTTTGGAAATGCAGCTTAGAAACGGGCGGATATATTTGACAAGAGCGCAAAGGTCTGAACACAGGTAGCGCACAAAGGAAACAACACATTGCCGTTGGCGTACAATAACATGATAGGGCGTGATGGAGACCTTTGTTTCTCCTCTTACCGTCTTTCAATTTGTTTTCAAACATAAGTTCACCAAGCCGTTGAATAGCTTGCTCCTTCTCTTTTATTCCTTCATCGTTGCTGGAGTCCACGTCTCTTCGAACAACTGTATACAGAAACTCCATGGCCTTTTCAGAAGGCATGTCTCGGCTTTTCTCTACGGCAGAAACTGCCTTGGTTGATGATTCTACCGCCATCTCGCACCCCAGAATCCAGGACTATTCACTTTTCAATTATTTTGGTAGAGGAACTAGCTACCCCAAAAAATCAAAACTTTTTGACAAAACTTTCAAGTCTGCTTGCCGATCGATGACCTAGCTCGTTGATGGGGTTTCCCCATGCAACAACATACAAAAACACATGCGATACCAAGACAACGAAAATGGCATTCGATCGTACATCTCAACGCGCGGAGCCCGCAAAAAATTGTGGGATAATCCCTTCAGAAAAATCAAACAGCAATGGTGTAAAAAGAGAGATTGACACTTAAAGAGTAGCTTTCGTCGAGAGGCAATTGGTAGATTTGCAATGTTGTGCTAGTGGATTCTGGGCTGCTGGGTTGATTGCGGAGCACAATGCTGCCTGTAACGAAGCAGTTGTGTCATCGTGTCAGTCACTTGGTCCCTTTCTGTAGAGCGAGTTTACACAGTATTTCAGTGACTCCACAAACTGCCTCAACATCGCTTGCTTCGAAGATCGCAAGTTCAGAGGGGCTTTCCACCACCTTTTGTCGTCAGAGTTCATCTAAAGATGAGTTCGTTTCCATACTGGGAATAAAGCTACCTTCACACGAACCAAAACCTGATGTTGGGTATGCTAAATTAAAGTTGAACTTGAAACTGATCACTTTTTCATGCCACTACAGTGTTTGTGGCTTGGAATTTCTTCTAAAGTATGTGTGTGCGTGCGTATCGCTGTGTCTGTATGTGCATGTGTGTGACCATAATGGTGTAATAATAATTTTAAAAAACTGTAGACCATTCTGAATAGTGGAGATCAATTCTTCAGGCTTACAAACAAGTGAATGGTGCAATGGGTGCATGCATGAATGTATATGTATACGTGTGTGTGTGTGTGTGTGTGTGTGTGTGTGTGTGTGTGTGTGTGTGTGTGTGTGTGTGTGTGTGTGTGTGTGTGGTGTATGTGTGCGCGTGCGAGCATGCATGCGTGTGTGTATTAATAAGGATGGACCGAATACTAGGGATTCACTGGGGGGGGGGACACTTCTAAAGCTGTATGGTGCAGACCAGGCTTGTCCCAGCTCAAGTTGCTGTTCTTGTAATAGTTCTTGATTGAGTCAGAGATCAGAAATTGAATATTCTGGACTCAAATCCAGACTTCCTCTCATACCATGATCAAGATCGTGTGACCATGACATGTTCTTGTATTTTGAACTTGATCGATTTTGCAGGCCCACTGGCTTAGGTGAATCAAGAGAACCACAGCCTTCCACATGGTTCACATCAGTCGGCACTTCAACTTCAACTGCTGTTTCCAATAGGTTAGTACCGGTGGAACGAGTGATCTGTGCTCCCGTGTGTAGCGTGTGCATCTAGGAGTAAGTACATGAGACACAGAAGCTGGCTTTCGGCTGGCCACCACTGAACCTACTTGAGTTGCACATAATGCCCTCTCTCTCTCTCTCTCTCTCACACACACACACACACACACACACACACACACACACACACACACGCACACACACACACACACACGCTCTCTCTCTCCTTGCCATGTAACTAGGAATATGCTGTGATTTAACTCTGTTATCCTCCAGCGATGAGCCTGTTGAGCTGGAATCAGCGCAAGTGGTTGTGGAAAAGAAGAAGAAGGAGATTGATTACCATGCCTTGCCCATTGTGCTGGTAAAGTTGACAAAGAACAACACAAGGATAGTGATGACACGGGCAGACTGTAAGTCACGCATTCTGTACATATTGGTCATGGAACCAGGACTGGCATGACTATGTTGCTTCTATACTGACTTGCAATGTATCCTCCAACTCTACTTCTGATGACTGCATGGGCTTGCAATGAAATTGTGATGATGAATTTCAGTCTACCTATTTGTGTATAAGCAGTGTGCTCAGGTTTTCCCTTTCTAGGTTTTAATTTTCTCTTTCCATCCTGCCTACTACATGTACGTCGGTACTGTTATTTACTGTGCCCGTATGTGTGCATGTGTGTGTGTGTGTGTGTGTGTGTGTGTGTGCTGTATGTATGTGTGTGCATGCATGCATGTGTGTGTGTGCGCGTGCGTGTATGTGTGCACGTGTGTGTGTGTGTGTATATTTCTCCTGCTTGTGTTGACGTAGATACGCATATTGAAGTGTGGTCAGCGGTAAGTCAAAGAAATCTTCTATTCAACGCCTTGATTACATCTAGCAGTGTGACCTAGTATACGTAAAACAGAGTGTGCAGCTATTCATAAGTTTGGAAAGACAGACTTGCTATTATGTGATGAATTATCGGAGCCGCAATCCACAACTACACAGTAAAGTATTGCGCTGCATCAAAATGACCTGTGACATGAGTATGGCCTGTGATATATATTTGACGCACTCGATGACCTGTGCTGTTCTGAACCCTTATGCGTAGCTTCACACTCTTGTTTTTTGTAGCCTTGGTGATAGGGCCGTACAAACCAATAACTGACATGTACTTCAGGGCCGGAGGAAGGAGTTTTGGAGTGGTCCGGCCTACCTTTGAGGGGGGTCCGGGGGACGTCCCCCGGGAGAAAAATTTAAAATTGATGTGAAATAGAGCGAATTTGGGCACCTCTGAAGGCTCCAGAATATGCAGAAAATTATAGTAAAAGAACACAAACAAAACTTTTTTTTATCCATATCATTAAAGCCATACAGTGCCGGTCATGGAGTCCTGAGCTACTTCGAAGCACATCACACGTCGGCAGTACAGTCGAGCCATGTACCTCTGGATTTTTTTACACCGGTTTTGCACGAATCACATGGACCATCCAGCTGGGAAAGTGGTCCGGCCATGGCCGGACCAGCCTGACCGGTTCCGCCGGCCCTGTACTTGCAGTAGTGCTGACCTTCATAGCTGTTGTGCTTTCACAATCCTGGTTGCACATAGCTGTATTGGTAGTTCTGTGAGTTGATAGCTGGGGGGGGGGGGGGGGGGGGGGGGGGAGAAGCAGCAGCATTCACCTGTTCATCATTTTTTCTTTAGACCAAGCTTTCCGGCCGACCTCATTCATCGCACTAGCAACACGACTCCAAGTTGTTGTAGATACTGGCACAAGTTCCTCCATACAGACTTGTGAATCATACAGATCTCATCAGTGAAGGTTGTAAGAATGCTGAATGGCTAGAGCTTGGGAATAGCACTGTTTTATACAGAGAATGACTGTGGAAACGAAATACAATGTAGCATGATCGCACTTTGAGGTAGCATAAGTGCTAACACACGGACAATAAGTGCAAGGTGACATTGGTACGTGCAAGGTAATGCAGTCATGGGTGCATGTAATACTGCAGGAGTAAAGGATCTACATGTATTCAGTGTGCTATTTTAGTGTGGTACCATGTTTTGCACCTGTTACAGTATTACATGTATCTATGACTGCAATCACTGTATTGTCTTACATGTATCAGTGTCATCTTGCACTTACAAGTACGAACTTATTCTTCTATCCGAATGCATCATTGTGTGTTTCAGGATGCATCAACTCAACTGATTTAGTTCGTAACATGATTGGTAGTTGATTGGTGACTTGTTTTCCTCTGGGGCTTTTTTCTTCTTTGTCGTTATTTTTGTAGGGCTGTGCTGGTTTTAGTGGTGCAAAACGCGGCACCAATGTGGCAGGCCATGCCTGTGGAGAGATGATAGCCAAGGTAGGAGCGGTGTGCACCGGTTGATCCCAATTTGTGGTAATGCACACATCACATGCGCGTGCACATACAGTCATGTACATACAGGTAACGGGAAACTGAAGCTTTGTTGCTGTTAGTGCTACTCAGAATTTCACCCATCAGCAATCATCAGACAGTGCTGTATGATGATCGCTATTGCATGAAGCTCTGAGCAACAGCAATAACGCTTTAGTTCCCCTTCTCCACCGTACCATACCATACCACACATACATGCATGCATAAACAGGGCCATTTGAGGCAGTTTGAATAGAGTGCTCCATACACAGAATGTTCAGAACAATACTGTATACACAAACAAACACAATACCACTGTCTGATGATCGCTCCAGTGCGTGAAACGTAAAGATACAGCTGAACAGCCCTTCGCCTCCTGTGTTTGTGCACATGCGGGCAAAACTGTTTCGTCCTTTGTGGACTCGTACATGCATGACACATACATACAGTCATACATACATACGTACGTACATGCATACATATGCTGGCTGTTGAGTGTTTGCATGTATCAATTGACAAAAAGATATTGTACATTCCTTGACAGTACCAGTCTCCACGACAGCAAGCAGCATATGCGCGACATCAGTTCCACCCTTACCGCTCACAATAGATAACAGGATCTGTTATGCAAAGCTTTTTCTTCCCTTTTCCTGAAAATCTGCTGAGTTCTTACTCTTGTTGTTTCATTGATCATGCTGCATCTGTCTTCCTTTGATTTGCCGTTCGCAGAGAGCTCGCGAGAAGGGATTCTCATTCTGCCGTGTTCTAATCCGTGGCATGGGAGCAGCAAGATTGGTGAGTAGGATGGTACATATACATGTACATACATGTAATTATCTGGACCCAAGCTGAACTCTACTCCAGGGTCCATAGCAGTTAGAAACTTTAATTTAGTAATAAGGACGTTTAGCAATGCGAAAGTTCGAAAGAAAATTCGAGTCTGGGAATGAGTACAGAAACAAAGGTCGAAACTTCGAAAACTTGGACGCGAAGTTGCAGTGATTTGCGAAAGAAACTTTCTCTTTTCTCGGTACGCATTTGACTACAGGGAGTAGTAATTTTACAGCCCCCTGCTTGAGACTGAGCTGCATATACGGTACGGTACTATAAGATTCAAATAGCTTCGAGAAAAAGTCATTTCGCATTGCTAAACCTCACAAGTTTTCTTTTTCGAAATAGATTTTCGCGAAATATCGCCACCACCAAAAGTTCGAATTTTCGCATTGCTAAACGTCCCTAATATTTACTCTCCAGAATTGTTCAGGTCTGAAAATATCAATGCTTTCAGCCTTTCACGCACGCACACACACACACGCACACACACACACACAGGTCAGACCTCAGACTTGCCCATCGCGGAAGCGATGATAGCGAACAGCTATGTTAGACATCTGTCTTTTCGGAGAGATGCGAGTCTTGCCTTGTTAGGAAGTCGTAGTTATATTCAGGTCCTCGGCAATGGGATACGATTTCGCGCACATTGCTTTGAAATTGCACCCCACGCTCTGCCGGCTACATAGCTACTGTCTGGTTGCCTGTATTGCTTGGACTCGATGGCAGCGTTATTGTGCGTATTGATAGCATTCCATAGATGGTGTGTGCTCTAGGCAACTGAACCATTGTGACTTTTCTCTCTCTCTCTCTCTGTCCCTCTCTTCTCATTCTCCTTTGGTAGGATGCCTTGAAGGGCTTGGAGGCTGGCGGCCTACGTATTGTATCCATTACAGATGAAACACTTCACACATCAGGTGCCAACCGACCCAAGAAAAGACGGAGAGTCTAGTCTTTTACCTTAGAGATATGTCCTCGTTTGTTGTACTAATTTTGTTGTTTTTTATTGACAGCAACATAAACCCTCGGCTCATGTGGCAACATACATGTAAGACGAAATCGTCGAAAAGTATTGCCTTTTTGCTGCTATGTGTGTGTGGGTGGGGTTGTGTGATACAGTGTATTTTGCATTACCGTGCGCTATGCGACCATGTGTATGTGCACATAGGCCGGACTGTGCTAGTACAGTCGTTGCCAAAGAAACCCGTGCAGAAAGCAGCGCCAAGGCTCATGCAGCCCTCAGATTGGTTTTTAGAGCGTGCATGATGTAATTGAAATGGAAATGCGGCGCTACTTTTGGCTCGTGGGTGGGATTTCTTTGGCCACAAGTGTACCTGTAGAATACTTACAGGTATATTACCTACAGTACAACATTGATGCCAGTACTTCTAAGTACTATGCAGGGAGTCGTAAAATACCCAATTTTACGACTCCCTGGTACTTCCGGTATGTTACACGTACACATACAGTGCTGGGCAATGAACTTCAGAACTTGTCACTTTTTGCAGCCTTGCGTACTGTTCGTTGTTGTTGCATAAACCATCCCGGTCTGCATCTCGGCTGGTTTTGTGTGTTTTATCGGCCAGCTCTGTTAATATGTACCTTACATCCATGCAAGCAGGTAAACGTACTCACATTGTACTTGCTTGCATCATCAGAATTAACACACCTTATAATGTACTATGATGGTCAAATTAACCGTGATCAACAGGCTAGATGTATGTATTTTCAACTATTTTGTGACCGAAAAATCTGGGTGTAGCTTGTGCTCCAGTGTAGCGTGTACTCTGGAAAATACAGTATAATTATGATCTCCTTGAAAGAGACGAGAGAAAATCAGAAGGGAGCTTGGAAAGATAGCTTGGCTGTTGAACTGTCCACATGCACCCACCCACACTGGGGGTGGACTTGCCTCGGCTCATCGCCCTTGTAGCTGTTGTGCAGTGAAAGTAAGGCCCATGTATCCTTACCTGCCAGGGGCCATTTCGAGTGTGCTCACACATGCAATACATACCGGGAGCCCATCACATACGCTGTCCCCTTGGAAAAACGCGATTCCGCCGCCGCGGCAAATTTCGCAGAAGTTGCCATCAGCCGCGGAAATCACGGAATCCACACTTTTGCCCGCGGAATCTGAACTTTTTAGGGTAAATTACTAAAATTACTACTCAGAAAGCAGCAGAAAAACTACTTTGCGATCTGTTTGAGCACATTTCTCTTGCCAGTGCAGATCTCTCCAAGATTCTTCACTCTCATTCAGTTTGTGACTGCAAAGGATAGTATGAAAAGTGCTCCTTCATGCGACTAGTTGTCATATCCTCTACGAGGAGGGTGAAAAACTTGCAGAAAGTGCAGCAGATTTTTGATTTTACCGCAGATAACCCCCCTTTTCCCCCGCGGCAAATTGGAATTTTGAATTCTTGGCCGCGTTTTTCCAAAGGGACAGCACACGTATACATAGGGCTCCCTGAACACATGCACCTGTATATACGTTCATTGACTGTAGATCGAGGTGAAGACTTCCCCTAACAATACAAGTGCATTGTGGCAATACCGGTACACTGTAGTACCGGTAGTACTTGCAGACTACAGTACTGAGTATAGAAACTCCTCTTACCCGGGTGGGTTGGGACCGGCCACTGCCACGGTAACTCAGCCAAAGCCCGTAGGTTACATCTGTAATACTGCACAGCAAGCAATGCTAGGCAGAAACTACTTTGTCAATGCACTGTACAGTGGCAATAGCCATGTTAACCAATGGGAAGTTGCATACTAGTATAAAATGATTCATAGTCCAGGAATTATACGCTCTGGTTCACACTCAAACAGTGAACAGAAAGGCTATAGTTATGGTTGTCACTCAGAGTTTCATGCACAACCGTGCAATCATCAGACACCAGGATGATAGTGGGTATGCCAGTATTTGTGTGGGACTGGCTGCGGATTGTGTCAAGAATTACAAGTCATGCTCATGTAATCGTGGTGCCAGCCTATATCCCTGGGCAATTTCTTTCCCTAATATCGTCATGATGATCTGAGCTCTGTGCCGCTTCTTCCACCTGTCCATCACACACGTACACAGGCAACATGCTATGGACTATAATGAGGATAAAAAAGTGTTGATTCCAGTGAGCCTGAGGGCACGGGTAGTAATGTTAGGTAGTAGTATCTACATACTTCAAGATTGGAAATAGGGGGGGGGGGGGGGGGGGAGACAGCCTAGACCGAGACTACAGGTGTGTAAAAGGAACACTTCCATCCAACGAGCCAGGAGTTGGTATGACCTAGGAAACGGGAAGTTTGAGCACGGCCGAACCAATATGTACTTTCCAATTAGATGCCAAGTTCTTGATAGATGATAGGTCAAAGTTATCCGAGTCCGCACCAGCAAAGGACAGTCGAATCAAATGACCCCGTGCAAACGTGTACGCTACAGGGATCATAGAGAGCTCGGCAAGCACAGCACCACGTGGTTCCTGGAAATTGTCACTCGTGTAAGTGCGTGAAACACTATCCCAAGAGCCAACAGCAGGGTTCCGTTCAACAACATCATGCCCCAGCTTCAAAATAGCCTCGGACACATAGTGGATACGTGCAGCCAATGGGTCAATATCCTCCAAGTAGGCAAACACAACCATATTGGACTGTTCCAATCCATCATTGGCCTCTAATGTTATGTTGACCAATGCGGATCCAGCAACACGCAAATCACTGGCCAGTGGTTGAGTGGTAAATGTCAGCATATTGTCAGTCTGTTCCAAGCGATCAGGATATGTGACTGGATAGCGCATGATGTGACCCATCAAATTCCAACGAGAAGCAAAACCTGAAGAAGACCGATTGCTGACTTTGTGGCTGATAGTAGATGCTTCATACTCTGATATCGGATTAGATATCAAACCATTGCTGGCACTCATGTAGTATGTCTGCCAAGTAGAGCTTTGCGGAGGGAAGTCCATTGAACCAATCCACTTTTCATCACCCATTCGAAAATAGTGGAACGTTTCCTTGTGTCTCTGCAGAGCATCACACTTGCCTTTCAGATGACAATCAAAGAAATGAAGGAGATCCTGGTGAAGAGGAAAGCTGGTACCATGCCCAGGGGAGTGCGGTGTGAAGCAAGTCAGACCACCATGTGCCCAAGGACCAGCTACAACACGCACTCTTCCACTGCCTCCTACTTCTTGATGAAGCCGTAAAGAGCTACGGAATGATGCATGATCCCAGTAACCAGCATAGGTCGTAATAGAGACATTGGACTGGGCAAGTTTGGCAAACACTGCATCTGTAAAGCCAACACTGCCAACTGGGACCTCTTTCGCACCATCAGTCACCTTCATTGTACTAGCAAAACCATCAAAGTCTCCAATCTTCTCTACCACATCCCAGTTGGCAGAGTGCTGTGCCACGGCCTCACTCTTGTCATGTCCAGGGATAGCAACAACCTTGCCAAAAACATAGCGAAAGAAGAACGAGAACGAAAATGTCAAAGGGAACTCTTCCGGAGTCACTCTCCTGTCCTGCTCATGTGCCCTAGTGAAAATGGTGTACGTCCTAAGAAATGCTGTGCTCAGAACACCACCAGGAGCTAACAAATCTTCAGTAAATTGTATCGGTGAGAACATCATACCAACGGCATCTACACCACCATGCGATGCAAGCAAACCAGCAGCAAGGCCATCATAGCTAACACCTGCCGCTCCAACACGACCATTATACCAATGTTGCTGGCGTACCCAATCCAACACCTCCTTGTAATCATCCACTTCTACACTAGATAAATCAGTCGTTCTGTTGCCATAGGAGGCGCCAGTGCCTCGTACATCAACTGCAACAACCACGTAACCAGCTGGAACAAATGTGCGTATAAACTTGGCAAAGGTAACAGTGAATGTTGCTCTGGGCACGTCGCCAAACAGTCCGATGTAGTTGAATGGAAAGTGCAATACTCTATTGCGGTTGTAACGTGTCTGCAGGATTAGTGTTGGCAATGGCGAGTCATCTCCATCTCGCTTCCAACTGTCTGGGAAGTGCACATCAACTGCAAGCTTTACGCCGTCTCTCATCGTCAAGTATTGAGATGCAAAGTGAGTGGGGCGGTGTACAGCTGCATTGCTGGCCATATCAAAGTACGGCTGATCATTGCATGATTGTCCATGTAGTCCACCAAACGGCACCAACATAGAAACAACTAGTACAAGAACTGCAACAAGAACTTGCACTGTTTTCCACACGCCAGACTGGTTGGCTTTGAAGCATGGCCAGAAGCTGTATACATAGGCCTGTGCAATGAAGAGGTGGATGAGTATTGTGCATGGATAAGCAGTTACAGTAAATGCCTGGTGTGGATCTCCTGCAACAATCCAATGCCGAGCAGGCTGATAAACTCCAAGGAACACTATAGCAATCGCCACTAGTGCACTGTATACGCAGTACAAGCTCAGGAAATTGCACACCACTAGGAACGTGCCAAGCAGATACAGCAGAATATGGGCGACACTGTTGAGCACTGGATCAAACGCTGCACCTCTAGTGTCTGTTTCCAGCACCATCCGCAGAGCAATGGCATTGTGAAGAACGCCTACTGCAATACAACCACCAAGGAATGCAACTAATGGACGAGCCATGTCGTTCTCGTAATACTGTGGAATTTCTCAACACTTCTCAGCAATTTTATAGTTTAGCACTGCACAAGAAATAAGGGACCATGTGGATGTGCAACAGTCACTTGGACTACCGCATCCTGCAAAAGTATGCAGTTCAAGAACATGCACAATCGATGAGCCAATTCACGACCTAGTAGTAGTACCTGGCTAGTATAATACTTGGTGTGTGTGTATTGTGTGAACATTTACAAGTGTCAGAAATATAATGTCAGATATTCCGATTTTCCGATTTTTTTAAATTTTCAAAAAGAGGGCCGGCCGGCCGGCCCGCCGCGCGTGACGTTATTTTTTAAATAATAGCGCACCCCCTAAAATACGACTCGCCAATGGCACTGCACTGTCGCTGTTTTTTTGTGACCACAGATCTAGAGCTAGAGCTAGAGCGGAGCAGAGGTGACGTTCAAATGGATTGTGTTCTTGCCCGTATAAAATCAAAGCATAGCGACTATTCCGGCACAGGCTATCATAATTCATAATTACAGTATCAAGAGTGGGGTTGTGTACGCTTGATTATACAGACCACTGTCCTCCAAAGGTTTATGCGATGTACCGGTGTTGACTATTGAGTATTGTGGCAGTACCGGTATTACAATGACATGGCTCGTCCATCATTAGTTGCATTCCTTGGTGGTTGCATTGCAGTAGGAGTTCTTCACAATGCAATTGCTCTGCGGATGGTGCTGGAAACAGACACTACAGACAGTAGAGGTGCAGCGTTTGATCCAGTGCTCAACAGTGTCGCCCATATTCTGCTGTATCTGCTAGGCACGTTCCTAGTGGTGTGCAATTTCCTGAGCTTGTACTGCGTATACCGCATGTACAGTGCACTACGAATACATAGTGGCGATTGCTATAGTGTTTCTTGGACTTTCAAGTTATCAGCCTGCTCGGCAGTGGATTGTTGCAGGAGATCCACACCAGGCATTTACTGTAACTGCTTGTCCATGCACAATACTCATCCACCTCTTCATTGCACAGGCCTATGATACAGCTTCTGGCCATGCTTCAAAGCCAATCAGTCTGGCGTGTGGAAAACAGTGCAAGTTCCTGCTGCAGTTCTTGTACTAGTTGTTTCTATTGGTGCCGTTTCGTGGACTACATGGACAATCATGCAATGATCAGCCGTACTTTGATATGGCCAGCAATGCAGCTGTACACCGCCCCACTCACTTGACGATGAGAGACGGCGTAAAGCTTGCAGTTGATATGCACTTCCCAGACAATTGGAAGCGAGATGGAGATGACTCGCCATTGCCAACACTCAGATTGAATCCTGCAGACACGTTACAACCACAATAGAGTATTGCACTTTCCATTCAACTACATCGGACTGTTTGGTGACGTGCCCAGAGCAACATTCTCTGTTGTCTTGGACAAATTTATACGCACATTGGTTCCAGCTGGGTATGTGGTTGTTGCAGTTGATGTACGAGGCACTGGCGCCTCATATGGCAACAGAACGACTGATTTATCTAGTGTAGAAGTGGATGATTACAAGGAGGTGTTGGACTGGGTACGCCAGCAACATTGGTATAATGGTCGTGTTGGAGCGGCAGGTGTTAGCTATGATGGCCTTGCTGCTGGTTTGCTTGCATCGCATGGTGGTGTAGATGCCGTTGGTATGATGTTCTCACCAGTGCAATTCGCGAAAGATGCACAAGCTCCTGGTGGTGTTCTGAGCACAATGTTTTACAAGTCGTTCACTATTTTCACAAAGGCGGACGAGCAGGACAGAAGAGTGACTGAGGAAGAGTATGCACTGCCGATGTCAATCTCATTCCTCCTTAGCTATGTTTTTGGCAAGGTTGTTGCTATCCCTGGACATGACAAGAGTGAGGCCGTGGCACAGCACTCTGCCAACTGGGATGTAGTAGAGACTTTGGAAGACTTCGATGGCTTTGCTAGCATGATTAAAATGAATGATAGTGGCAATGAAGTCCCGTTTGCCAATGTTGGCTTTACAGATGCAGTGTTCGCCAAACTAGCACAGTCCAATGTCTCTATTACGACCTATGCTGGTTACTGGGATCGTGCATCATTACGTAGCTCTTTGCGGCTTCATCAAGACGTAGGAGGCAGTGGAAGAGCGCGTGTTGTAGCTGGTCCTTGGGTGCACGGTGGTCTGACTTGCTTCACATCGCACTCCCCTGGGCATGGTACCAGCTTTCCTCTTCACCAGGATCTCCTTCATTTCTTTGATTGTCATCTGAAAGGCAAGTGTGATGCTCTGCAGAAACACAAGGAAACGTTCCACTATTTTCGAATGGGTGATGAAAAGTGAATTGGTTCAATGGACGTCCCTCCGCAAAGCTCTACTTGGCAGACATACTACATGAGTGCCAGCAATGGTTTGATATCTAATCCGATATCGGAGTATGAAGCATCTACTATAAATCACAGTCAGCAATCAGTCCACTACAGGCTTTGCTTCTCGTTGGAATTTGGTCCCTCACATGCTGCTCTACCGAATCACGTATCCTGATCGCTTGGAACAGACTGACAGTATGCTGACATTTACCACTCAACCATTGGCCAGTGATTTGCGTGTTGCTGGATCCGCATTGGTCAACATACTAGTAACACTAGAGGCCAATGACGGATTGGAACAGTCCAATATGGTTGTGTTTGCCTACTTGGAGAATATTGACCCATCGGCTGCACGTATCCACTATGTGACCGAGGCTATTTTGAAGCTGGGGCATAATGTTGTTGAACGGAACCCTGCTGTTGGCTCTTGGGATAGTGTTTCACGCACTTACACGAGTGACAATTTCCAGGAGCCATGTGGTGCTGTGCTTGCCGAGCTCTCTATGATCCCTGTAGCATACACGTTTGCACGGGGTCATTTGATTCGACTGTCCTTTGCTGGTGCTGACTCGGATAACTTTGACCTATCATCTATCAAGAACTTGGCTTCAAATTGGAAAGTACATATTGGTTCGGCCGTGCTCAAACTTCCTGTTTCTTAGGTCATGTCAGCTCCTAACTTGTTAGTAGTGCTTCTTGTGTTATGTTTGGAATTTGGACACAAATCGACCTAGTCTTAGTTTAGCATTAGTCCTTTATGAGATTTCTACCCCCCCCCCCCCCCCCCCCCTCTCTCTCTCTCTCTCTCTCTCTCTCTCTCTTTCCATTCTCATCTTTCTCTTGTTGCCAGCACCTTCAAACCCATTGAAGTCAGCGAACCCGGGGGTTATGTACTCTTGATATCAGGGTTGGTAGTTCAGATAAGGATAGATATGTTATAGCCTATTGTAGCACTTTTCAATTATCATTTTCGTCAACCACCCTTCAATGTACGACAGTTATCTTACACTACAGTAATAGTTGCCCACGGTGATAAGACTTCCGAGCAAACTCTTCCCTTCGCCTACATCTTGTTTTCAGTTGCGATAACAGTGGCCCCTTCTGTTTGCTTCCTCATGATGTTCAAGCTCAACTGATGAGGGGTGAATTCCCCGAAACACTGTGTATTGAGCAGGGAGTGGTGCTTTCTTGCAGGTTTGCCGAGTCGAAGGTTCGATGGACTTCTCGTGTGCTCTGGATGGCAGTCGTGAGTCAGTCAAGTGTCAAGTCAAGTCGGCGGAATAACGCGAGCTCCGGTGTGGGGAGCAACCCTTTCTTACAAATCATCGCCGAAGTCGCAACCACTACTTCCTCATGATGTGTTCGGTTTAGTCACTGGCTTGGAAATAGACAAAAAGAGAGAGAGATGGTGATTGATACATGGGTGTAATTCTCTTCTTCTTTCACCTGTATTCAATTCCTCTCGTCACCTTCAATTGAGATATGTTCACGGCAGTGTGTGTGTGTGTGTGCTTTGGTGGTGGAACACGGTCATCGCTCATGCTTTACTGTGTCAGCAACTGAGTGGACGATGGAATGCTTTCCCTCTCTTTCAGGTCACGCACATTCCAGAAATGAGTAACACCCTCTATACATATCGGCGGTGCTTGGTGACTTCACACATTGCTACATGACGTACATGCAATTATACCGTATCGCCTATACGGTCATTGTAGCGATGACCTATTGAATGTATGAGCTACATACTGTATCAGGGCAGGTTCATTGCAACTACCGGTAGGACTTCTGCGTTTCATACAATCTTACAGCCACCTCAACCCTTGCTACAAGTATGAAACGTGAAGCTTAGACGAATAGGGTTGCAACAGACCTTTCCTCTCTCCTTGCATTGTTGGCTAAGCTAAGCTGCCCACCACTGGCACAGGGCACTCTTCAGAAAGCAGAGCATGCGGACTGCTCGTTTTTAGCTAGCTGTAAGCTACATTGTACAATTTATAACACGTTGGCAAGAGTACCAAGCCATTCTGCATAAGCGAAGCTGTGGACGCAGCATACTGCTGCTACACTTCAACACGGGAATGCGTGTAATAATAATAATAGCAAGAGTACATACATAACCAAGAGGGTGCTACTCTTAAAAAAGCGAAGGGCTAAACCAGGGAGTTGTAAAATACAGTCGTCCCTCTCTAATCCGGCACCTTTTGCTACGGCGTTTTCTGCTGGATTAACGAGGGTGCTGGATTAAGAAATCCTGCCCTCTGACCCGGCCCTACCCAATTGTATGCATGTATCATATGTACGTCAAAACACAGGGTTTTTCCGCGTCGACCCAAGTATTTGGTGCACGGCTTTATATTCTCAATTGTTCTCCGGGAATATACACAGTGATAAAGTGATAAAGTAAAATAGAGAACATGTTCACATGTACTCTTGCACACACACGCACACACACACACACACACACACACACCTGAAAATTGGCAGGACACTACTCCTTGCTAAAATAAGAAAGTATGGTTGACTGCCGTTGTCTCCTGGACAACATTGACCAGACTTGCCTAGCCTGGCCTGGCAAGGAGTGCACCTGTACGGTACGCGATTTACGACTGCCGGATTATGAAATCAAACTACGTGCAGTTTGAGCGATTCGTTTCAAAAAGTCACTGCCGGAGGCGGAATTCAAGTGCCGGATTAAGATGTAGGAATTGAACGAAAAAAATCGGTTTCGTCAGAAAGTGCGCCGGTTGGCAAGGGTTCCGGATAAACAAGTGCCGGATTAGAGAGGGACGACTGTACCGGTATTTTACGACTCCCTGGGCTAAACCATGGTGGCATTTTTTCTTGCGCCATTTTTTGGCAGAAGTATGATCAAGTGCGTATGTTTCCATGCTTGTCACACAAATACGGTGTCAGTTTCACCAGGTTCAAGATGCATGGGTCCACCGTTCTTTGATCTGCTTTGAATACAGTCAGACCTCGCTTATCCGGTACTCTTTTATCCGGATCCCTCGCCATCCGGAAGAAAATTGTTGGTTACCGATTTACAGCATTTGCCATGCATACACACAGCATGTGTGTTCGATTATCCGGTTCCCTCGCCTATCCGGATATTTTGTGGAAAACGGATGTGTGCGGTTATGCGAGGTCCGACTGTACTAGTATTTTAGTTGCGATGCACAATTTCATTGCACTTTCTGGCTATGCATGATCGTATCAGCGAGCCAAAGGCCTTAAGGGCCGGGAAAGACTGATGTCATAAAAAAAGTTCAGCTGTAAATCGCCGAGCTGCAAACTCTTGGTTAGCATGGTTACCAGTATGTATATGTACTCTTGACCTTCGGGCAAACCATCATGAATGAATGGAGAAGGGAGAAGTAAGGTAGACCAACAAGGAACAAGTGTACCTTTTGTACCTTTTCAGGGGTGAGTTTTACTGGTGAACTTAATGAATAATCCTATCCTGGTGCTTGCTGTCTAAAACACAAGAAATGCTTGCAAGCCAGGAGTGTGATCTGGCATGAAAGAAAAAGAAGCCGGACGCAGAGGGGCTACTTATCAGTGGGTGCCCAAGACACACTCTAAACTGCCAGCGATCAATTATTATACTATTGGATCATTACAAATAGGATTGCCATCTAAAATAGAATTAGTTTCATTGATGTTGGCAACCTTTCTAAATGGACAGTTGCCAGATAAAGCACTGATAAAACACTGAAAGATCACATGTCTCACCAAATGATATGTGGGTAAACTCTGGTTAAAACTTTGTTAGTGTGGCAGGCTCCTGAAAAAGGGATGGATTGAATGAGGCTCTGCTGGCTAAGTAATCTTTCTAGGTTGGCAAGGGCAAGCAACAGCAAACCAGGAAGAAGAATGGACAGGAACGTTTGAGAGCAGGACTATTCATTCTTCAGGACGGAAACCGAAAACAGTATCCGTGTCAAACCAGTTAGTTTCATCTGGTTTGGGCTTTTTCGATGCTCCGTCTGATGACTTAATCTTCAGCTTCTTCATGCTACGAGACGACTGTATGGAATTTGCCCGCTTCTTCTCCTGTACCCAGTAGCATAGCCAAACACAGTATCATCATTATTCCTGGCTTAATTATCAAGTTCCTTTAGCTACATAATCATACATGTAGTTGACTCACCTTCAAATACATTGATTTTCGCTGATTTAATGTCCTTCATATCCTACGATGATAATCATGATAATTATGCTGATATTGTGATCCTAGAGGGTGGTGGCGTTCCCACGGCGGATGCGGAAAACTCGGCTTCCAGCCGAGTCTCACGCGGACCGTGAATTTTTATATATTTTTTTATGCTGATATTTCGCAAATAGTTCAAGGTAAAGAAGAATCCAACAACACCATTCCCATCAGCACAGTGTACATTGAACACAGGTCACAGAAGAGAGAGAGAGAGAGAGAGAGAGAGAGAGAGAGAGAGAGAGAGAAAGAGAGAGAGAGAGAGAGAGAGAGAGAGAGAGAGAGAGAAAGGAGGTGTGGACTTCTCTTTCATTGTATGAAGGCAGTTTGCTGAAGAATCTACTCCAAAGAGAGCCAAGCCTGTGTACAAAACAACCTTGGCAGCTTAGCTACCTTCTACGGAGACAAAATTTCCTAGTACTTTATGCCTTTTTCCGCTCCTCAAAACATGCATTGAATGATCTATTTGAATGGGCATTGATGTTTCTCTAATGATCACACCCACCCTGGTCTGGTAAGCACACAAAATGATCTGCACACATGGACTTCAATTCTTATAAGGCCACACCAAGTTATTTCTATGTTTCGCGTCACCCGCCCGCGTACCTTTTCGAATCCCTGACAAGAAAAAAAAGAACCTAGACGAGCCAATCGATGGCTGTTCTGGCGAACATTCTCTAGCCAGTATGGCAGATCAGAGGTTATCAGTTTCTCGATAATCTTGCATTCCAGGCGATGGTACGTAGAAGGTGCGAGAGATGAAAATTTCTATTTTTCCAAGCCGTGCGGTAAGCCTAGGGCCTGCTCACCAAGTGAGCAGAGATTCCAGGTGTCAAGGACTTCGAGATTTTCCACAATTGTGATGGAGCGGGATCCCACTCGACTCATGTCAAAATGCAGGAGCAGCCATCCATGAAATCTCTGTATGGCTCCAGCCCAGTCTGCCAGCTGTCCTGTGACGACTTGTTGTCGTTTTGGATAGAAGTGACAGTTTAGTAGTGGTATTCTGTGTGCAACATGGCTCATTACACATAGAATGGAGTTTTGTTTTTTCTTCTGTTTTTGTTTTTTTCCCGCCCGCCCGCGTGCCTTTTCCAGAAAATATCCGACGCGAAACATAGAATTAACTTGGTGTGGCCTAAGGAATATTTCAGGAGAATGCTCTCTGCAGTAGTGGCTAAGCATCTGACTGATCACTCCGGACTAACAACATGTTCAATGCAAACACCCGGCAACCATGGACTCTGTATCGGGGAATGACTGTACTTATGCCACGCTCACATTAGGCCGATGCTCCAACACCGACACCGACTTGAAATCAGCTGACTTTGTTGGACAGACTCGGACTACTTCTACATAACGTTATACAAATTTGTCGGAAACATGTGCGACAACACCGTGCCGATCTTGAGGATTATTTCGTACGGTTCAACATCGGCCGAAAAATCGGGCTAGTGTGGACCAGGCGATAGAAAGTATTCACTGAAATGACACAGAGATTCAAAGATATATTTTACCCAGCCTAGATAAAGTAAAATTGACGAAGAAGGGAAAGGAACAATTTCAGCCAAACACAAAGATGCAGATATGCATGTGCTTACGCGAGAAGTAACAGGTGGTATTGATTTTTCGGGAAACAGCTCCACAAACTGCTCCTTTTCGGTCCGAACAGCTGCCCTGGCAGCAGCCTGCAGCAATAGAAAATACACAAAGAAACATTTCTTTAACATGTCAAAGACACCTAGATTGTAACCTGTACTACTGTAACACATCACTGTTTTAGTTTGGAACGATCGTGGTGTTCCAGCTGGTCTATTTGTTTGCCGTAATACTTACTAGTCTTGGTTGCTTTGCTGCCGGTGACTGTCTTGTTGGAGTTGTCGGCGCAAGTCTAATGTTGGAGCGTGGGGTAGTGGGGGCTGTTGACAGCTTGGGTGATTTAGCAGGGATAACCGGAGTCTTGCACACAGCCTGAAAAAGGGCATCAGTGTCCTGAGGAACAGAGGTAGCAAAGAGATACAGCGCTATTAGTGCTATTAGTGCTTCGAGTACAAGTAGAAGATAACAGATACGTATGGCATGGTGATTACAATGCATTTACTTGAACATACTATACGTATATAATACAACCCAACAGTACGCTTGTACGTGAAATATGAACCGACATACAAACCGAGGCGAAGCCGAGGTTTGTTTGATGGTTTATATTTCACGTACAAGCGTACTAGTGGGATGTATTATGCTTATGCTGACCTTCATACAAACTGACAGTCAACTTCTTCCTGTTTCTAAAAAGGAGTTTGTATGGTGGTGGTCTATATGGGGTTTGTATGAGGTATGAGGGTTTATATGCCCAATATAAACCACCTGCATGATGGGGCAGTTGACTGGAAGTTTGTATGAAAGGTCAGCATAATTTACAATATACTACAGTGCTGCTCAAAGAAGTGTCACTCAAGTTTGCGTCTTGCATCATTTCGCAGCCCAATGTTCGCAGGTCTAGGGCTACGTCCGGCGCGTACTTCAGTGACACGATTGGATTTCATTGAGCAACACAGTAGTAATCGGATACTGAGGATTAAACTCAATGATGGGTACACGCTGTGTGGGCACAACATGGACATTCTGGCAATAAGTAAGAAAGCAGCGCCACATCACTCAACAGATATTATGTCCAGTAATCTACACTCTTTCAGCAATCTATCAAAATGCTACTAGAACATCCATTATACAGTTCACTTGCCTTACGTGAAGAATTACCAAGACAGAATTTTACTAAAAGTTGCCGAAGACAATGCCATGCTTGTTCAGATAGTACATGAATTACCTGAAGTGTGTCCTCACTCGTGTCTGGTGATTTACTCCTTTCTTGGTCACCGGCAAAAATTACTTTGCGTTTATTGTATTGCGATGAAGGACCAGTTCGGAGAATACCAGGTGTTGATGTGGCAGCAGGTGTAGATGGCTTGGCAGAACGTGGAGTTTGAGCTGAGCTTGATGTCTTGCTCTTGGATGCATTGGCCCTTGGTGTGCGCGGCAAACTCTTGAATATCTGGCTGTCGTATGGAGGTGACATCTGGCAGCAAAATGAAGGAATTTCGCAAAAGAAAGAAAGAGGAAGAGGTCCGATTGAAATTTGTCCTAACTTACAGTTTTATGCTAAGGCAATCACCAGGCAACTGATAATAAATCCTGAGACTAATCATTAAGCTTCTGCTCACGCATGCGTCTTGGCACTGAATAGATGGTGATTGGGATTTGAGTAGACATCACAATCATTACTCTACACGGAAACATCCTAAAAGGTGTCATGCAGTCGAAAGGAAATTCAGATATTTTTCGGTTTTATTCACCCATGGCAGTACATGCAGGTCTACAGTCAGTTTCAAAAAGATTAGCAATCCTGGCGAACGCCCGAGGAGTTTGCCGTGTTACCGTATGAGCACTTGAGCGCTGCCTGGAAAAACTCACTGTGAATTCGAAGAAATATTTCGCAACTCACTCACATCGGTTCATGGTACATCTGGTTTACAACAAACGAGTTCTTTCTCCTATCGATATGGAGTCAGAAAGGACATGTCGAAAGTGTGGTAAATGTTGACGAGCGCCATGGGTCCCAATTCGTTTCGTGACCAAATAGTTTCTTTGAGCTGCGATGCAATTTACTCTCACCATGTGGCGAAAACGATATCGACACAGACTCATTCCCAAGGCCATGACTTGGCAAAGCTATCCGTGTGACTTCGACGACATTTTGAGGAAAGCAGACGCCTGTGACAGCTGATAGAAGATGGCGTTGACTCCTAAATTCAAATAAATTGGCGATCATGAAATACTATAATAATTCTCAAAAAGAAATCGATCGATCGATGTGCCGGTGTATTCAACGCGTAGCTACAGCGCAATGGCTTCCGTATTCACTCACACGGTTTCAGTGCTGTGGGTGTGTTCACATGGCGTGAGCCAGTCAAGTGTCAGTCAGTTCGGCAGGAAGCGCGAGCTCCAACAACAACAAGTCGTTTGGTGCAGCCCTTATCTTCATACTTTTTAAGACCAAAACCGGATTGCTAATCTTTTTGAAACGGACTATAGATGCTCGTACCTCGTATGCTCATAATGAAGACATATACCAAAGATACTACAGCTGCGCTCGGTGAAATCCGACCAAGAGTGCATATTCGGCACCCTCAACTTGCACGGCCCTCGACACCCTGGAAGTGGCACGAATGCTGCTGAACGTACAATGATGTAATCGGAACTGGTCCAGGGCGCCAGCTTTGCACTTTGGGCCAGATTTCACTGAGCGCAACTGTAGTATACAGTCCAACCTCGTTTGGACAAACACTGATAAGGCGAACTTTCCATTAGTACAAACTAGGGCCAATCCTATGGTTGGCCAGGCATCAGATCAAGTCAAAATTATTCATTTACGACGAATTCCTGTGCGGTGAACTTTCGCGAAGACGAACTATTTTCAAATAATATTTGAACAAAATCAGCGCGTAGTGCGGACTTTTGGTCCACGTGAATGTGCGATGGCTGTGTTTTGTTCTTTGTTTGTTCGATAGTCGAGGCCATACATTGCACGTAAATCTACAGTAGATCTACGTAGTGAATCGCAGTAGACGTACTACAGCCGTCCTTTCCCGGGCCATTATGGTTCAGCGTAGACTGTCCGCGTCATTGATCGCGCTTAGCGAATGTGACTTATATTCCGTTGATTTTGCAACAACGATGTTGTCCCTCTGCCGGTGGTATAGGTGAGCTGTGAGGAGATTCGTAAGTATTTCGCGAAGTATGAAACTCGGATGCTGAGCCATGTAAGTAATTTGAAGTTGTGCAACTCGATTATGTGCATATGATGATGTTTGTGAAGATGCTGCTAGTGCATTAGAATCATTGGATCTGGAGGACTCTGAGGAGGACAGAATGAGTGAGATCTCGTCATATTCAGACAACTCAATCCTATGGAGCAGAACTGCTCAAACACTCAGACGATCTCTTCACCTGTCCTCGCAGAGTACTCCATCCACTCGTGTCAAGTCTGAACCTAGAGCTGACGGCAGTTCTGCCACTCAATCTGATGCAATTGAACAGCAAATCAAGCAGCTAATCCAAATTAGCAAAACCACACAACAGCAAACACAGTTGTTCATTGCTGCCCAAACAGCCATGGCAAATCAACAACAGCAATACATACAGCAAAGCCAGTTGACAGTTCTAACACAGAACATGCCAGGCCCCAGCACACCTCAACAGCATACAACAAACCTGCCAAAGTTGCACATTCCAAAATTCTCTGGAGATATACTTAAGTGGTTTGAATTCAGCGACATGTTCAAAGCGTCGATTGCTTCTCGTAACCTGTCTAACGTCGAGAAATTCTCCTACTTAAAGAGTCTTTTAGAAGGTCCAGCACTCGATACAATTGCAGGCTTGCCCTTGTCCAGTGCCAATTACAAGGTGGCCGAAACACTGTTATCTGATCGTTTCGGTAAAAAGCAAACATGCATCAATGCACATTATACTGCATTGCGAGATCTGCAGCCAGCCAGGAACCAGACAACATCACTTCGTGCCTTGATCGATCAGGTGGATATCCACATGCAGAGTTTGGAGGCCCTTGGTGAAAACATCACTCAGGCGATATATATATATATATATATATCCATTATCACCAACAAGTTGCCACGTACCACATTGGCACAGCTAGAGCTAAAGAAGGGCTCATCGGATTGGACCGTGACCAGCTTATGCTCTCACCTTCGAAAGTATGTTGTAGCCCATGAAGCTGCCGACCGACAATCATCTCAGCAACGCTCCAACTCGGGTCCCTTCGCCTCCAATAGCCGAGTCAGTGACCCAATCACTTCGTCAGCCCACGTCTTGGCAACTGCATCCATCGTCAAAATATGTGTGTTCTGCAAAAAATCGCATTTTTCTGATGAGTGCCAAGAGTACCCTGACGTTGAATCACGGAAAAAACAAGCAAAGGCCACTGCTTTCTCCGTCTTGGCGCTGGCCATAGTACTGGTTCTTGCAAAAGCACTCGCTATTGTTATCATTGTCGAAGTTATCAACACCATCGTAGTCTCTGCCCGGACAAGTTAGGTTCAGCCGCCGGTGACGCCAGTTTACCACAATCTTCTAGGGTAGCTGCTTCACCCACTAACACACTACACACCATTACATCGGTCGCAGCACAAGACCAGCAGCAAGATGAAATTTCAGCGTGTACACCTACCTCCAACACAATCATGCAAACAGCACTTGTCACACTGATCAACATCAACACACGTGATGGTAAGGAGCAGCAACCACTACAAGCCCGATTATTCCTCGACACGGGTTCGAACAAATCCTTTGTGTCACAGTCTTTTCAAGAGAAAGCCATGTTTACCGCACTTGGACAGGAGAAACTACTGATCGGTAGTTTCAGTAGTAAGAAACGCAAATCGGTTGACAGCGATGTTGTCCGCGTCACTTTTTCCACATCTGATGGGTCATCCTTCACAATGGTTGCCAACACCCACCCACAGATCACCGCTCCTGTACGTCAGTGGCCAGTGGATTCCAAACACCTTCCCACCTTGAAAAGCCTTACACTAGCAGAGCCTCTATCTGACACATCACACTTACCTATCGATATTCTGATTGGTCTTGATCATTATTATGACATAGTAAGCGATCAGCACCTCCGCTTGGGTGACGGTATGATCCTTATTCAGTCTATTGTCGGATTCATCCGCACAGGTCCAGTCTCTTGCCAGACCACTCAGCCGAGTAGTCCTTTGGTCCTCTCATGTGACGCACAGCCCGATATTGACATCAGTCGGTTTTGGAATCTTGAAGAGATCGGCACTGTCACAACTTCTAGTAGTGCCACTCAAGTCTTGGGCCAGTTCTGTCAATCCGTGTCCGTTAACCGTGTCGATTCTATCAAATCAGTTCCCGACCTCACTGTGGGCTACGTCCGAGACAACCCAGCAGATCTTCCATCGTGTGGTGTCACAGCATCATCCCTCCAAGTCTCATCTCTATGGTGGCATGGTCTACGCGCACGGTTTGGTTTAGCTGTGGTACACAGCCGCCTTTCGTTATTCTTTCACTTAGACCTCTTGGTGGTCGACATGCAGTTTGGCCTGTCCACAACTAGCAGTTGCAACAGTCAACAGTATGTATAGCAGTGTTCAGATTAGCCAGAATGCTTGTAGCCGACATTATGCTCTCCCAATCAGTTTGATAATATCACGTCTCGGCTACAGCAATCCATATGATATGCACATCGATTTTTTTGTCAGATCTGGATAAGACAAACAAACTTGTTCAGTCCGTTGAAGTTTGTCCTAACGAGGTTTGACTGTACTGCACCTTAAATAGTGTCACCCACGACACAATGTCACTGGACATTCTCATTCCCACCCAGTATTCAGTTTCTAACTCAACACCAAAGTCAGCATTCATAGCAGTACTCACATCCATTTCTTGGTCTCCTGCTTTGCATGCATTAGTTGCAGGAGTGTTTTCCTTCCCCGTGGCAGCACACTGCAAAACAGAATGACAAGAACGTTGGCATTGCGGCATTTCATGTAGTCGTATATGCAATCAGTGACTAAAGCCCAGTACTAAGCCAATAAGAGCCTGCCGGACGTGGTACAGTGGCATTGTGCAAGCATGTCTAACCTACACATCCAATGCATTGTGCAAGCATGTCTAACCTACATGTAGTGAGCTGGCCAGAATGTAATGATTACTGGAATGACAAGAGACTATAACATACAGCAGTGTGAATGTAGCACATCATGCAGGTGTGAGTACGACACATGCAGTGATGTGTAGAATGCAGCATATGACAGCTAGGTGGTGTAAGAACAACGCAGTCACTATCACTACACTACACATCCGATGCATTTTCTCATCACAGACACAGCAGCTGCAGAGCTGTTTAGTCAAATCCAGCAAATCCGGCTTCCGTGCGATTTCCGACTCTCCAACCGTGTGTAAACAGCAATGCTCCTCCCTCATAGCTGCCGCTATGCTCGAAATTCATCCCTCATCAAAATACCGCAACAAAATTATTACGAATTATCGTGCATGGAAATAGTGGTGCCAGCGCCCGGATAATGGACATTTGCGAGCTTTGTTCATAGACCTAGGATACATACGGCCGCTATTCTACTGCGCGTCCAATCAGCCAATGATGTCCAATCAGCCAATGATGCTCGCGTCAAGGGAAAGCTCGGCTCAAGCTCCTTAAACGACAAGCAATGGTGGCCCAACATGAAGAGAGCTGATGGGATGGAGCGTGCCTCTAAGATATCTCTCCTGAAGGAGACAGACGGCACAGAGTATGCACCTTGCCAAGCCAAGGTTTTGCAAGGTATTACCCAGATGCTCACATCCATCCAGACAATCTGCCAGAAACACAGCCTCTGGGCCACCAAGGTATTGGTTGCATCCATTTCTGGCTATTTGCTGTTCTTCGCCAAGCTGAATACCTCGAAGGCAATAGGACCCGGCAATATTACAACAAGAGGTATAGCACTGTACTCTAGTGAGTGCGCAGAGCTTATCACTAAGTTGCTCTCAACTATACCTTCTCTTGGATATCCATTTCCATGCCTTCAAATTTCTCCAGTTTGTCACTCATTTCCTTGACTTTGGTATCCTGCAAAATCAGAAAGGAATCGTGAAGAGAGAGTGATGTTGAAAGTGACCAGAATTGGGAGGATACGCCAAAATCTGAACCAAATGCCCAAACTAATCTTCAATGCCAAAACTTCTTCACTTCAAAGATTCTATTGAACGTGTCAATTCTAAGAGCTAATAAGATTTTGCGCCTCCGGGGGTAATTTTAATTTTTTTTATTATGCTGTTGTCTGGATTCGTTGTCTGGATTCGTTGTCTGGATTCGATGTCTGGATTCGATGTCTGGATTCGATGTCTGGATTCGTTGTCTGGATTCGTTGTCTGGATTCGTTGTCTGGATTCGTTGTCTGGATTCGTTGTCTGGATTCGTTGTCTGGATTCGTTGTCTGGATTCGTTGTCTGGATTCGTTGTCTGGATTCGTTGTCTGGATTCGTTGTCTGGATTCGTTGGCTGGATTCGTTGGCTGGATTCGTTGTCTGGATTCGTTGGCTGGATTCGTTGGCTGGATTCGTTGGCTGGATTCGTTGGCTGGATTCGTTGTCTGGATTCGTTGTCTGGATTCGTTGTCTGGATTCGTTGTCTGGATTCGTTGTCTGGATGCAGTTGTCTGGATGCAGTTGTCTGGATGCAGTTGTCTGGATGCAGTTGTCTGGATGCAGTTGTCTGGATTCGTTGTCTGGATTCGTTGTCTGGATTCGTTGTCTGGATGCAGTTGTCGTTGTCTGGATTCGTTGTCTGGATTCGTTGTCTGGATTCGTTGTCTGGATTCGTTGTCTGGATTCGTTGTCTGGATTCGTTGTCTGGATTCGTTGTCTGGATTCGTTGTCTGGATGCAGTTGTCTGGATGCAGTTGTCTGGATGCAGTTGTCTGGATGCAGTTGTCTGGATGCAGTTGTCTGGATGCAGTTGTCTGGATGCAGTTGTCTGGATGCAGTTGTCTGGATGCAGTTGTCTGGATGCAGTTGTCTGGATGCAGTTGTCTGGATGCAGTTGTCTGGATGCAGTTGTCTGGATTCGTTGTCTGGATTCGTTGTCTGGATGCAGTTGTCTGGATGCAGTTGTCTGGATGCAGTTGTCTGGATGCAGTTGTCTGGATGCAGTTGTCTGGATGCAGTTGTCTGGATGCAGTTGTCTGGATGCAGTTGTCTGGATGCAGTTGTCTGGATGCAGTTGTCTGGATGCAGTTGTCTGGATGCAGTTGTCTGGATGCAGTTGTCTGGATGCAGTTGTCTGGATGCAGTTGTCTGGATGCAGTTGTCTGGATTCGTTGTCTGGATTCGTTGTCTGGATTCGTTGTCTGGATTCGTTGTCTGGATTCGTTGTCTGGATTCGTTGTCTGGATGCAGTTGTCTGGATGCAGTTGTCTGGATGCAGTTGTCTGGATGCAGTTGTCTGGATGCAGTTGTCTGGATGCAGTTGTCTGGATGCAGTTGTCTGGATTCGTTGTCTGGATTCGTTGTCTGGATTCGTTGTCTGGATGCAGTTGTCTGGATGCAGTTGTCTGGATGCAGTTGTCTGGATGCAGTTGTCTGGATGCAGTTGTCTGGATGCAGTTGTCTGGATGCAGTTGTCTGGATGCAGTTGTCTGGATGCAGTTGTCTGGATGCAGTTGTCTGGATGCAGTTGTCTGGATTCGTTGTCTGGATTCGTTGTCTGGATTCGTTGTCTGGATTCGTTGTCTGGATTCGTTGTCTGGATTCGTTGTCTGGATTCGTTGTCTGGATGCAGTTGGTTTTTGTCTCTGGATCTCGCATCTGGATATCGGCAGATTGCCATGGATGAGAATGACAAAGCCAATATTGCGTTTACGACGCCATTGGATCTGTATGAGTTTTCAGTGCTGCCAATGGCGTGCAGGAATGGTCCTGCCACATGTTGAGAGGGTCATGGAGGCTGTTCTACGTGGGCTCTGCAATGCAGCTACTCAACCATTTCGTCGTGTATGTTTTGATGATGTGCTGAATGCAAGCGATACGCTGTCAGGCCAGGCTTCCATACTGAAACAAGTGTGAGCGCGTGCGTTCCTCTGGTCTATGTTTCAATCCAGAGAAATGTTTTCTTCCATTCGCACGTCACTTTCTTTGGGCACCAAGTGTCGTCGTCGGAAGGTATTGCTCCCGATCCAGAAAAGGTTTCTGCGATCCTGGCGTGGAGAACGTAAAGTCTTGTCACGGCCGTTCGATCCTTCTTGGGTTTTCTGGTTATTACCGGAGGCATATTCGTGGGCTTGCCCAGCGGTCCGCCCCATTTATTGCCCTCACAGGCAAGAATGCTCATTTCGTGTGGACAAAAGCTTGCTACGCTTCCTTCCGTGCACTGAAGCCTGTCTTGTCTAGTGTTCCAATCATGGCGTTCCCAGACTTTGAAGTGGAAGCTGGTGGTCCCTTCATTCTGGACACAGACGTCAGCAAAGTCTCCATCGGTGGTGTTCTGAGCCAGTTGGAGGATAATGTGGAACGGCCCATTGCGTTTGGTGGCCGGATACTTATGAAGGCTGAGCGTAGCTACGATGCTAGTGACTGTGAAGCACTAGCACTTGTATTCTTCGCCAGTCACTTTCAGCACTATCTGCTTGGCCGGACTTTCACTGCGCGGACTGATAATTGACTGCTTTGTGGGCCACCAAGGAGCCTCGTGGGCGTAAGGCTCAATGGATTGAGGCCTTGGTGGCATTTGATTTTAATGCAATCCACCGGCCTGAGTCCTGCCACAAGAATTCCGATGCCGTGTTGCGGATCGTGTCCGATGTGCCGTCTCCTCCGCCGAGTCCGCCATCACTTGCTGCTGAAATCCCAGTTCCTCCGGCCGTTTTTGTAAGTCCTCCGCCATTTTTGAAAGTCCTCCTGGTGCCTCTGCCTCTAGTCCGTTGCCTGACAGCTTCCAGCCCCAGGGTCTCCTTGCCCAGTCTGCTGATCCTGAGTTGACTGGGTTTTTTTCTTTGTGCGATGCGGCCAGTGGGAGGTTTGTTCGTCTGCCTGAAAGTGGTTCCCATCCTCCTGACTGCCCACCGCCCGTCGATGCTGCTTCTTGTATCAACCCGCTGACGCCGCCTGATGGTGATCTGCCGCCTTGCGCTCAACCATTACAGCTATTGTCTCCTTCGGAGTCCGGATAACAGAGGTATGAGTGTAGATAAATCCGGCTGGTAAAAGTAGCTCAGATACATCCTCACTAAAAACATAAACAATAAAGTGTGAGTACGGTGCCACTTGCCAGGTCAAGTTTCTGTTCTTTGAGCTGTTGTTGAAGTTGCTGGATTTCGTCATCCTTCCTTGCCGCTAAGAGCTGCAGTTGAGAACAGGGAACCAAATTGAAGAGCAGCAAAGTCATCCACAAGTCATTCATAAGGCAGGAACATTGGTCTCTGGCCGCCTTGCTAAAAGCAAAACACCTTTCACCACCTATCTTGCTCCACCAGTTCACCAATCGTCAAACAGAATGCACTGGACAGTAAGTACTCACTTGTTCTTCTTTGTGCTTGCTCTCCACCGAGCGAACATGCAACTTCAAATCCTCCACTTCCTTATCCTTCCTTTCCACTATCTTCTGATTCTCAATCTGTACACATACAGGGAGCAAGAGGTTTTCTCAACCTTGAAATGAGTCTCTCGGCCATGATAATTCTCCATGCTCCATGTTCCCATGTCCCCTGCTGATTTCAATTCGGAATAATTCCGATTTCAAAGAGGTACCAGTGGCCAGTGGGGGCATTAGATGGCTTGGTTTGCTTCCTAGTTTGTTGGAAACCAGCTTGAGTTTTGAAACGTTCCTAAAAACGTGCAGCTATGTGCATGGACACCTGCCCTGCATACAATGTGCCTAGAATAGATATACAGATATGTTGCCACGCAACCTCGAAAGCGCTTCGGTCCAGATCGCCCTACTTGTGCAGTGCAGGGTTTACACCAGTGTATGGTGTCAGGTACCAGCATACAACGGGCACATGATACCCCTCACTGGAATCAAACCCGTGTCTCTAACCCGTGTCCCTGGATAACTTGTACTGGCCACCTGCCCACCAAAACTTGACTAATTTGTGCTCGGCGACTAGGGTTGCGCCTTGTAGCGGCATGTGGCTGATGTGAGCACATTCTTCAGGAAGCCATTCTAGCGAGGGCTTAACTATGGTGTATGATCATTGCACGCAGCATTCACTATCTGCGAAGCAGTTATGTCGTCAATTGTTTAAAAAATGTAATGGTTGGTGTGAGTCAAGCAGACTGACTTTTCCACACCCATTATGAACACCAACGCCCACAAGGATTAAGCCGCAGATGCAGAAGCACAGACTAATAATAATGCACTTTTGATATTCAATACGAGCGGATTATGACTTATTACTGCCTGACAGGTAAGCCTTTGCAAAAGGTTAACATAGAGGGCACTAACAAGCCATTAAGCCCAAACTGCCATACGCTAACTATGGCTGCAGTAGATTTTGGTACCCGGATTTGGATCCCCTCCGAGCCGATCAGTTCAATCGAGCGGATCTAATTGAACATTTCAAACTGATTTCACACCCATGTGGTTTCACACAAGGATGGGATTGGCATGGCAAACAAGAATGGCACGCCTAAATCTTTGGTTGCCAACGGCAGTCGTAGGACAGGACCTTTGGAGTCGTTGACTCTCCCAAAAAAATATGACGGTGTCTTTTCTCAGCAGTTGCTTGAGAGCATTGTGCGAGGCGCAACGGAAGCGTGCTCTTGCGGAACATCAAAGTCCAGCCCCTGCAATTCCCAGACACCACCTGCAGCAAGCTGGGCCAAAGAATCTTACTGAGTTTCCTCCAAAAACATGTTCAACAGCGTCTGGAGACGCACAGGTTGCAATACAAAACAATCCATTTCCGCTTCAATACGGTGGGAGCCGCTAAAATTGGGTGATATAAATCCGCCATTCATCCCACTGTTTGACTCAGATACTAGCAACTTCAATCAGGAGTTCACGGACGAGGTCGTCGCTCTCAGGCCTATCGATGAAAGGATTGTGGCCCGGATTGACCAGTCCAAGTTCAGAGACTTTGACACACTAGTAACCGATGAGGATGTCGTTCAGTCGTCACTCCGTTGAGCCAACTCGAAGAAGCCATGATCCCTGATGAATGTGATCGAGGGCGCAGTGATGCCTTCCGACGAATGTGGTATAACAGAGTACCACCATTTCAAACTCGCCGGCCTCCCGCTCTGTCTTTCGAACAACCGCTAATGAACATTACCTTTAAACGGTTTCGTTATTCCACAGTACTATGTTGAGTGTACTAACAGAGATTTCTTTCTTCTCCGCTTGATCCTTTGGCTTTCATTGACGATGGATGTCATGGAACAAAAGATGAAAGAGAACGAGTTCCGCAAACAGCTGGTACCACTTGATCAGCAAGCTTTTGTGCCACAACAAGTTGGTTACTACGAAGACCCGGTCTACAAACTGAACTGGATTTCCGGCATCACTTTTGGCTTACCCCTGCCAGAGTGGATGCTGTTGTCGCAAAAGTTACAGCATTTTGAACACTTGCAAGTTGGTGGTCAAGGTGGTCAAGATCCCCTTCCGATAAGAAAGCAGTTCCTCACTACTCTGTGATGGTTACTAGTAGTTTGAGTCAAGAAGCACTATCAGAGAAGTGGCTGACAAGTAGGGTATGTCCATATTCACAGTGTGGTGAAGCGTAAGCCGTGTTAGCTTCGCAGTCCAAGATATGGCACCATGTATCAGCTGCTGACCTGGAGAACAAGGTGCCAGGGACGTTCGGGCGGACTTCCGCAGGCAACAACACATTCATGGTGTGATGGAAGCTATCGATGGATGCCATAATTATAATGATCAAGAGACCCACTGAAGCAGCCCACGCATTCTTTTAATAATAAGCAGAAGCTTTACTCCATCAACCTACAAAAAGTCTGTGATATGAACCTTTTGTTCGCTGATGTACTTTGTGGGTGGCCAGGGTCTGTACATGATGTCCGTGTGCTTGAGGACAGCCCTTCGAAGCAGTTATCTACGCAAGCCGGGAAATTCTACCGGAGAAGAAAATCTAAAATTTCAGCAGATCCGTACGCATTTTTTTTCATGTGCCACAACGTAGAGAACCTCATCTCTGCGTAGAAATCTGGACCCAAAGCACGCGAAGCCGTAGACTATAACCCAGACACCTGTTTTCTATGGGATTTCTCTACGTTTCACGTAGAGCAGAACCTCCCTAATATGTGTGAGTAAGGCAAGATCGACCTCGTTCTAAACATACTTTATGAGAGGAGACATTACCTGGTACTTTTCCAGAGTTGCACACAGTTCTTGGCTCTTCAGTTCATATTGCATCTGAGCTTCTCGTTCACTCTCCACAGCTGCCTGTGCTTGCTGTTGAAGCTCCTCCAGTTGTGTAATCTGAGCAGTGTATGTGTAAATTATACCATCAGAAACAAGCACAGATGGAAAAGGCACTGGAACACTTTTAGGCCAGCAGATTGCTCAGGGTCTATTTGTTGTTCCACTACATAACTGCTACAGACATTAGAGTCGGTGCAGACCATCCCATGTACCAACAGCCATGGTACGTATTCATCCAAATTCAACACAAAGAGTGTTAGTAGATCGCTTTCATTCCCCAACTAACTAGTTACTGGAGCTAGCTCGAGAAATCTGTTGATTGCATTAGTCCATGAGCGAGGTCTGACTGTATTTCCTGAAATGCATTCCAGTGTGGCGTATGAACATAAGGCATTGCTAATGTACAACAAGAACCCCGGATGCCCCCAAAGTGGCATACAGTTCGTAGGGCATGGCGTGTTTCAACTTACCAATTGAAATAATTATCATGCCACCCCACACCGCAGCCCTCGCAAACCAGTGTATGCCTAGACATGAATTAACAATGCAACCATACCTTGTTGTTGAGAACATTCAGCACTTCATCCTTTCCTTTCAGTGTTTCACTTAGCTCATCGATCTGGAAGACAATATTTTTGCAACATTTTTGCATTATACTCAATTTACTTGTAAAAGTTTACATTGAACACCAATTTATAAAATAGGTGTGGACCAGCAGCACGCATGCTCAATCCCATTACAGTGCGATGAGAACACATACCCATGATCTGGTATATTGGAGAATCCATGTACTAGTATGCAAGTACCGTAAAGTACCGCCAGAGCGCCCCACCATCTCGTCCTTTCGTGGCCGCCTTGTGGAGGTGGATTCCTGTCTGTAGGTCATACAACACGGACCTTGTACAAACATTGCACATTGTGCAGTCAATCCGTACCCAGTTTACCTTCGAGCTCCACATAAAAGTATACCAAGTGTGACCTTAGTACACGAAGGTTCTCAAATCGTACAAACTTAGTAGCATTCTGCCATACGATTTTCTTCCCTTGGCTGTAAAATCAAGGTGGGGCGCTCTCGCGAGACGGGGCGCTCTGGCGGTACTTTACGGTAGTTTGAATTGGCCCCCTTCCTAAAAATGAGTTGAAATGAGGGAACCACTACTCCCAAGAACAATACCATTTTTATTGAATTTCATAACCCATCCCTTGTTCCCATCAGGGTTTTGAGTAGGGGTGAAACGGTTACCCTTTAAGGCTACAAACGGGTACCTGGCTTAACGGGTACCCTTTAGCAGCCAATAGTAACAGTTACTAAAACGTACTATACATTTCGTGTGAGGACATGCGAAGTCATGCAATTCACAGCAAGTACACTACATCGCGACAAGCGCAGCATGCGCACTTACCGCGCTACATGCAAAACAGTCAAAATTGTCATATGTAGCAGGATCGAACAAGCAACAACACATTAAAGCTGTACATCGAGTTGTGCGCCTGTGCACACCAGATAATATTACCGTACTGTACCGCCATACATGACTAACGGGTACTCGTTTGCTAACGGGTCAGCAGCTAAACAAACGGGTACCCGGATCACCCCTTTCACCCCTACAGTCCATTTCAAAACTATAGACGCGTAGGGTTTTTGAAATATTTCAAATTTGGCTGGAGCTTTTTGAGAATAGTTTTCGGAATATTGCTCAGGTCCGCTCCACAATTACTCTCATATAGTTTCTAAACGATTGGATAACAGACGCCCAATTTGGAAAAAATTGTGCACAAAGTGATCACAGATTTTATGTGGTATAGATGCTGGCATAACGGTTTTTGCCTAGGTACGCGTCTATAGTTTTGAAATGGACTGTAGTTTTGAGCCTGACACTTCAACACTTCATGTGCTATAGACCATGTAGTACAGTCGTCCCTCTCTAATCCGGCACTTGTTAATCCGGAACCCTTGCCAACCGGCGCACTTTCTGATGAAACCGATTTTTTTCGTTCAATTCCTACATCGTAATCCGGCACTTGAATTCCGCCTCCGGCAGTGACTTTTTGAAACGAATCGCTCAAACTGCACGTAGTTTGATTTCATAATCTGGCAGTCGTAAATCGCGTACCGTACAGGTGCACTCCTTGCCAGGCCAGTCTGGTCAGTGCCGCGCGCGCGGGGCCACTTCAGAGTTCAGTTATCGATCGAATTCAGTTGACAACTGTACTCGACCTCGCGCGGGAGAGTTCAGTTCGGTTGGTTGTTAGGACTTTTCCGAACCCGAACTCAATTTATACAAAGAGAAAGACCAAGGAACTACAAGTTACGCTATACTGTCCACTAACACCACCAGTTACTAAACAATCAGCGACGATGCACGACACTGACCGACGGTACTGACGTTCTACAACTAACTGGCTAACAGCTCTAGCACATCTTGGATGCGCACTCCAACAGCCTTCCAACTTGGAAGGTTCTAAGTTATAGAAATAACATACGGAGGGGAAGCTGTTAGAGCTTTTAGCCAGTTAGTTGTAGAACGTCAGTACCGTCGGTCAGTGTCGTGCAATGTTATCGCATGAGCTGATTGTTTAGTAACTGGTGGTGTTAGTGGACAGTATAGCGTAACTTGTAGTTCCTTGGTCTTTCTCTTTGTATAAATTAAACCTTGGCTCTCCATCTGAGTCCATTCCTAACTTCCGAGCTAGGTGTGTGGTTTTTAGTTCTGTCAAAAATGCCGAAGCGTCCACGGACTGAACTGACTGCTGAGATAAAAAAAGACATCTGTGCTTATCGCAAGAGCCGCCCTAAAGCCTCGCAAGACCTGATCGCCGGCGAGGTTGGGACGAACCATGGCATTCGCATTGGCCGCTCCACCATTGGTGATGTATTGCGCTGCAGCGAGAAGTGGCTGGAGCTTGACCTAGATCCAGGGCCAGCTGCGAAGAGAATCCGCCCCGCCAAGCACAGGGACTTGGAACGTGCCTTGTTTCTCTGGCATACGGAGCTGTCGGCCCGCCGTGTTGCGCATTCTGACGAGATGCTGCAAACGAAGGCGAAAGAATTCGGAGAGAAACTCGGCGTTACTGAGTTCGCATACTCGAAAGGCTGGCTCGCGAGTTTCAAGAAGCGACACGGAATCAAGCAGTACGTTCGGCACGGAGAGGCGGCGAGCGTGGATGCTGCAGTTGTCGTTTCTGGGCGAGAAAAACTGAGGGCGACGCTGTCGGAGTACGCCCTAGCCGACATTTACAATTTTGACGAGACTGGGCTGTTCTTTGGACTAGAGCCCAACCGGACCCTGGCGACAGGCCCCGTGAGCGGCTCCAAAATATGCAAGGAACGCATTACGCTTGGCGTTTGTGCTAACGCAGACGGCAGTGACAAGATCAAGCCGTTTGTGATAGGAAAATCTGCTCGCCCCCGCTGTTTCCCCCGGAACTGGGATGTTCAGCAGCTAGTGACATATCGAAACAACACCAAAGCGTGGATGACAGCTGAGCTGTTCGGTGATTTCCTGCGATCGTTCGACAGTGGTATGCATGCGCAGGATCGACATGTGCTGCTGTTGTTGGACAATGCGTCCAGTCACAAGTGTGACTTCGACTTGTCAAACACGACTTTGGAGTTCTTGCCCCCCAATACCACGTCCAAACTGCAACCTATGGACGCTGGTATCATCCAGAACTTCAAGGTCCTGTACAAGAAGCAGCTTATCAAGTAAGATTGTGATTGCAATGTGAAAGTCTCTGCAGATGTATTGGCGCATGCATGTAACATTATGCTTTACACCACGTAGTGTTCAGTAAAAATGATGATGGCCTGCTGAGTGTGCACTTGCTATGTATGCGTGCTTGAGTCTTACCACTACCAGCTCTATCTTATTCCTATTTCATTTGTACATGCCTCAGGTCGTACATTGCCACTATTGATGATGGCAACGAGCTGAAGCGACTCGATATCAAGCAAGCCTTGTACTTTGCCCGAGATGCTTGGCGAGATGTAAAGCCAGTCACCATTGCCAACTGCTTCCGCCACACAGGTATTCTTCCCGTGGCCACTGAACAGCAGACTGGTGAGCTCCAGACACTGATCAACTCCTTGCCACTTGAGTCTCCACTGACAGCTGAGGAGTTTGTTGGCCTTGATGACCATGTTCTTACCGGCAAGGAGCTCACTGATGATGAAATTGTCGAGCTAATCAAGCCAAGTGAGCAAAGTGTTGAGAGCGACAGCAGCAGTGACGAGGAGGAGGAGCCACCACGGACGGTGTCTCTGGCACAAGCATCCCGTGCACTTGCTGATGCAATTGTTTGCTTCGAAGGACATCCGTCGTTCGACCTGCATGATGTCGACTGCTTGCGTGGCCTTCTCAAGAGGGTCAATGTTGTCCAGGAGATAACTGCTAAGCAGTCAACCATACTTTCTTATTTTAGCAAGGAGTAGTGTCCTGCCAATTTTCAGGTCTCTGTGTGTGTGTGCGTGTGTGTGCAAGTACATGTGAACATGTTCTCTGTTTTACTTTATCACTTTATCACTGTGTATATTCCTGGAGAACAGTTGAGAATATAAAGTTGTGCACCAAATACTTGGATCGACACGGAAAAACCCTGCGTTTTGACGTATGACACATGCATGCAATTGGGTAGGGCCGGGTCAGAGGGCAGGATTTCTTAATCCAGCACCCTCGTTAATCCAGCAGAAAACGCCGTAGCAAAAGGTGCCGGATTAGAGAGGGACGACTGTATACTGTGTATGCCATTATTCTAACGAGCCGCAAATATAATGACTTCCTAAATTGACCAGTTTACGTGTACCAAATGTAACGATTCTCGCTGTCTCAATGCTCACCAGCAACAGTATAAGTATCGATTTCTGTATAACGTTTTCTATTTTAACGACATTCCTCCTCGTTAACTCGTTAGATTTAACACTTCGTAATATATGAGTCTAAGGCTTTTGCAGTAGCCCACGGTGTAAGTAAAGGCAGTGCAGGATGTGCATGTACACAAGCGCCCTTGCACACCTACCTTGGCATCTCTTTCAATCGTCTCCTGTTCCAGGTCAGCTTTTCGCGTCTCCAGTACACGCACCTAAAGACAATAGTTCAAGAACCGAGTCACAAATACAGTGTATAAGTTACAGCATAACACATTAACACTGGAGTTTTCTCCGTATTACACACTACTTCTGCTCATCACCCTTGTTCACTCTCCACATGAAAGAGTAAGTCAAAGTAACTAACTGACCTGCTTCTCAGAAGCTCTGACTTTCTTCACTTCTTCAGCGAGGTCTTTCTTCAAGGTCTTTATCTGCAAGCAGGAAAAGAAGAGGGTAATCCGATGAAGTGCTATTGAAGACAACATCAAACAATGAAGTGACAAATTACTAATACCTCAGAAGTAGCGACGAACTCCACCATTCTAAAATAATTCGAACTGTCTACCTCTCCACACTGCGCTCTTGGCCCACATTCACAACACCATACTCCATAGCGAGGAAGTTCGTTCTTGGATAGATGCTTCATATCCTCCAGACAGCTGTTTGGCTCATTGAGAGCTCCTCAGTGGAGGTAGATAACGAATGAATAGCAGACAAAGGAATGAGTATATTTATAGGGTAAGGGGCCATCCGTAAATATAGATATATATTTAGAAACGAAAACTAGTCGTTTAGGGGGGAGGGGGTTGAGCGCCTGTTCGTTTCTCGAAAAATATCGATGTACATTTTGCATGCGTGAGCAAGTCCAGGAAAAAGATCAAAAATATCGATACTATGTACCATTTGTATGTGTTCGTTTCTCATGGAGGGGGGGGGGGGGGGGGTTGAAGAGAAACGACTAGTTTTCGTTTCTAAATAAATATCGGTATTTATGGAAGGCCCCTAAAAGTGGCGCATTTGCGCACTTTCTACATAGAAAAGTGGCCACAAAGAAGTTGACGGTGACAAAAGTTCTAAAGGTGGTAACAAAACGCACAGTGCTGCTGGGACATGCATACAGATGGCGCTAGAATTTAGACTAGCGCGTGAAGCAGACAATCTATTATAATTTCACACTAACGTTGCCACACATCACTATGGGACCATTAATTTCAATCTATCATTATGCATTGGAAAGGCTTCCTGTCTGAAGCCTTTCCATACTGGTACTCGATGTTTCAGTTTTGTGACACGAGATTGGCACGAGAATTAGTGTACCGCTGAGTGTACCGCTATACACGTGGTCGACACGTAGTCGACACGTTGTTGATATTTTTTTGACACGTGACCCCGTCAACGGTCTGCTTTGTGCCAATGCCACTCGGTAAACGCCGATGTCGCGTACGACAAAGACGACTATCCCGTACGCGAAATAGTTGAGAATTGCATGACGTGGACCTGACGGCAGCCCCTTTTCCGTACCCATACTGCAAAGTACAGCCATTGATGGATACCTTTTGCACCTGGAACGACCCCTTAAACGCTGTCGCGGCGACTATCCCGTACGCGAAATAGTTGAGAACTGCTGACGTGGACCTTTTGCACCTGGAACGGCCCCGTAAACGCTGTCGTGTCGGCGGAGTGAATGTGCAGGGTACTAGGGTGAAAAGAATTGCTGCAAAGACGTCCCCTCTACTAGGCTCTAGGCCTTTGCCTTTGGAGACATCGTCGGCGAACTGAATGCGCAGGGCGAAAAGAATTGCTGCAAAGACGTCCGCTCTAGGCCTTTGGAGACATCGTGGGAACTCCTTCCGGTACTATACAAACTGCTGACGTGGCCGTGGACATGTACATGGAGAGTCATGGTGGGACTTCATGTACATGGATACATGGTGGGAATTCCTTCCGGCACCCCCATACCGCAAAGCCAACGGTGGGGAAGGAGAAGTGCAGACGTGCAGAAAGACGAACGAGGAGGAACCAGGACGAGCGAGCAATGGCAGGACTAGCTGGACCGTAAGTAATAGCTGAATTGTGCATGACAACTTGACATCCATGCGGCACTCGCCACTTGCCACTGCATATTTCTTGTCCACTAACAATGTCTCTCCTCTGCCCCCTGTGTGTCCACGGCCCTGTTGCTGAATTGGCCCGATGAATCGAATGTCTTCCGCAACTGGAACGGCCCCGTGAACGCTGTCGCGTCGGCGACTGAATGCGCAGGAGGGAAAATATTGCTGCGAAGACGTCTCCTCTAGACGACGGTAAGGCACCCCATTGATATGTTGCCAGTGTGTGCCAGGGTATCGCGCGATGATGAATGAGAAATGATGAAGGGTACGGTGGGACTTGTACTCACGTTATCAGGTCGAGAGCGTATTGTAGTCACTCTCTCTATTCCTGTACTTCATTACGTTTAAGGTGTACGTATAACTTCTCAAAAAAATGTAATGGTCTACAGTCGTGTCGGAAGGGTACGGTGGGACTGTAGACATGTTACCTTCTAACACGTTATCAGGTGGAGAGTGTCTTGTACTCACGTTATCACTATATCAGGTCGAGAGCGTATTGTAGTCACTCTCTCTATTCCTGTACTTCATTACGTTTCAGGTGTACGTATAACTTTTCCAAAAAATTTAATGGTTCACGTCTTCAGATAGAGAGCGTATTGCACCGTCTAGTCTCTGTAGTGCATTGAGATTTTGTTGATCGAACATGAAATGGATACACAGACAAAGCCAGGTCAAGTACATGGCGAGATGTCGCCAGAAGAACGTCTTCAGGTAGAGAGCGTATTGCACCCACTGTCTAGTCGATTTTGTGGATCGCACATGAAATGGATACACAGACAAAGCAGGCCAAGTACATGAGAGAGTGGACGATGTGCAGATCGACACGGCCTGCGGGTACTTCATTAAAGTTACCCGTGACATAACTAGGATAAAAGTTAATCACTGCAAAAACATTGCCAAGTATGTGAGCACTTTGGACTTGACAGAAGAGTGCACGGGCGACGTTGACAAAACATACCGCGGTGACTGTCACTATCATGACAGCAGGGCACATTGCACGCAGCATCGCAGATCGTGTCGAATTGCGCATCATAATATTGCAAAATTGCTCCTGTGCATGCAAGTGGATTTCATTGCACTTCTCAGTTTGGGAAATGCTCGATTATGACAATTCTCCGTGTGAGTGCACTAGCCCTGAACAGACATGTAGGTGAACCGTTTGTGGTGTCTCATAGCCTACCTCACGACCTTCTGCTTTCTTTCTTCATCACTTGTATCTTGCAGGTATATCATCCCGTGACGACCACATTGAAGTCTGAATTTGAAGTGTGAAGATGCTTCAGCAACCACATCGTACTTTTCCATTGCTTTCATTGTGCTTCTACTGTGCATGTGTGTAACTTGTGGGGTAAACATGTGATGACATTGTATGCTGGCGACACGGTCAGATGTTCATGCGTCTAACGTACACCTGCATGTTATGCTTTGAAAAGGGTTTGCCACTTGCGATCCTGGGACGAGTATCAGGTCCGCTTTGTCCTGTGTGGGCTGTATCAGATTGCTGTTCACTTCTCTATCTGTTGGATATGTGACTTTCTGCAAGTTTCTGGTGTATGATGGCCACGTCCTTGCTTGTCACTTTGTATGATATTACATTCTGTATTCGCTGCTTCCATGGCATGGTCTGCAAACTGCAATCCTTGGGCAAATGTCATGTTTGCTATGTTGTGCTTTGGCCGTCAGCTTGTCTACACGCTGTAGTTGAATTATTTTTGTTTCACAACTGACTTCCTCAAGTACGCTGGCCACTGCTTTGCATGGCATTATACATGAAGAATTTCCTGTTTGTGTCGTGTGCATGTGCGTATGTGTGCGTGGCCACGTGTGTGTGCCGTGTGCATACACATGTTTGTGTATCTGTGTGCGGGGTAGCGAGGCGGGGAGGGCTGGTATGTATCAGTGTGTTATTGCAGTCGCATGGCTACATACAGTACATCGCGCGCGTGGTCATCATGTTTACCTTCGGGGTTGGGGTGGGGAGGGAACGGAAAAAGAGCTGAAATTATCCATATAAAAATCGCTCTGTGAGCGGTTCAGAAAAACCTTTACTGGTACTGCCCCGTCGTAAAAGTAAGAAATTAGAACTGGCCCATTGTCCCCCCAAATGCGAACTGATCCACCTAAATCGCGAATGACGGGACCCGAACGCACCAGTAGCACGAGGTTCCTACCTGTGGATGCAGATGGGGACGTTGGTCCGGACCATAGGCCATGTACTGTACTAGCGGTAGGCTTCCCTATCAAAATAATAAATTCTACTGCTACTACTGGTGTTACCCTATGATAATTGCCGTGATCCTGTGCCCTCCCGACCTCGTGCTACTGGTGCGTTCGGGTCCCGTCATTCGCGATTTAGGTGGATCAGTTCGCATTTGGGGGGACAATGGGCCAGTTCTAATTTCTTACTTTTACGACGGGGCAGTACCAGTAAAGGTTTTTCAGAACCGCTCACAGAGCGATTTTTATATGGATAATGTATGTGTGGCTACGTTAGTGCGAACTTACAATAGATTGTCTGCTTCACACGCTTGTCTAAATTCTAGCACCATCTGCATGTATGTCCCAGCAGCACTGTGCGTTTCGTTATCACCTTTAGAACTGTTATCACCGTCAACGTCTTTGGGTATGCAACTTTCTATGTAGAAACTTGAAAGTGCGCAATTGCGCCTCTCTTACCCTATAAATACACTCATTCGTTACCTACCCCCACTGAGGAGAAAAGAGTTGTGAATGGAAAGAAACCTGAAAAAGAACTGAATTTCAGGAACAGCACTCAAAACAGGGACCTTCATGACAGGCCAACCACGCTCTACAACTTTTAAGTTTTAACTGGGGTGTACTCGTCATATCAGTAGAGATTGCTCAACATATTTAGACTATTGGTCATCTTAATGTATTTGTCATTCACAGTTTGCATTCAAGTATATTAGTCGCTACTCGAATTTGTAGGGTGGGCAAATTGCCAATAGCTTGCCAAACACACTTTATAAAAACTCGGGTGTATCAATATCCTTGTCAGTTTTGTGCCTTGTTGTCGCCCTATCTGACTGTATATTATCTCGTTACCTTGGTGGGCTGTTAGTCATAACTAGTAACTTATAGGTCCTTCTCTCTTTACAAACACACTTTGTCAAACATTTACAAACCTGCTGCTGCTTCTTTTCAAGAGCTTCTCCAGCTTTTCCACTGGCGGAAGATGCATTCTCCTGGGTTTGTTCAATCTTTTCCCTGCATTAGGCACAACGTTAGCAAATTGACCGAAGAGCACCAGTATCACATGGTGTATGTACAAGTTTGGGTTTTCTGAAGCCTGGCAACATATCTTGACCATGGAAAATATTATTGACATACCATAATTATGTGTACACTACTGAATTGACACTCATATGCACCCCTCTATGTCCAAACATGGAAATTTGATACATGCAGATCGTCAGGGACTCGACCAGCTACAACTCTCAGAATAATAGACATTGAGGTGAAAACAAAGGCCATAGACCTCACGGACCCATTGGCCATGCTCCGCCCAGGACCTAAGGCAGCATTGCTCTCACAGGCGCTGCCGGATGCCTTCGTAAATGCGTGAGTATCAGGGGCGGATCCAGGATTTTTCCAAGGGGGGTTCAATTTTTTCCCACCCTACTTAGTGTCGTAATATCTGGACTCTATTATGCGTACACTACTGTACACTTATGACTGTATGCGTTGCATGCTGTATGTACGTCACACAGGCCGTTTCCCGGTCCCGTAGGCCAGAACTTTGATGTGCTTCACTGGCTCGGGACTTCTCTTGTTTTTCACTTACCTACTGGTTGTGCATTTCTTGCCAAGTATTTCACAAAGCTTGACGCCAACTCTGGGTTTTACCAAGTGCCCTTGGCCAAGGAATCCCAGAAGTTGACCACGTTTATCACCCCGTTCGGGCGTTTCATGTTCACACGTCTACCATTCGTTATTTGTTCGGCTCCCGAACGTTTTCAGAAACGAATGGCTCGGATCTTGAACGGTGTGGTTGGTACCGCATGTCAGATGGACGAGGCTCTTTCGGTAGCACTGAAGAGGAACATGATAACCGGCTGCACCAGGTGCTACAACGGCTCAGCGACAACGGCGTCACACTCAACCCGGACAAGTGTCTCTTCAAAGTCACTTCTGCCAAGTTCTTGGGTCATATCATCGACCAAGACGGCATCCACTCTGATCCCCAGAAGGTGCAGGGCATTCAAGACTTCACGCCATGCCAGGATGTCTCGGATGTGAGAAGCTTTCTCGGCCTCGTCAACCAGCTTGGCAAGTTCTCTCCCTCACTTGCTTCCGTCTCACAGCCGATCCGCGACCTTCTCAAGAAAGGCAATGCTTGGTCCTGGGGACCCCCTCAGCAATCGGCATTTGAAGAGATCAAGGCTCTTCTGTCGTGTATGCCTGTTCTTGCTCTGTACTCCCCCGAGTACCCAACTATTGTCTCTGCAGACGCCTCGAGCTATGGTCTCGGTGCCGTTATCAAGCAGCAACAGCCGTCCGGCGATTGGAAACCCGTATCGTTCCAGTCTCGTGCGCTACTGCCGGCAGAGCGTCGCTATGCTCAAATAGAAAAAGAAGCTCTTGGCCTCACCTGGGCTTGCAACCGATTCTCTGATTACCTCATTGGTAAGAGATTCACGCTGGAAACCGATCACAAGCCTCTGGTGCCCCATTTCAGCACTAGTGCTCTCGACTCTATCCCTCCACGTGTACTTCGGTTCCGGCTCAACCTGATGCGATTTGATTTCGACATCGTACACATCCCTGGCAAAGATCTAATCGTTGCTGATGCCTTATCTAGGTCACCTGCGTCGCGTCCTCTGTCCGCTGATGACGTCCGCCTCCTCGACGACGCAGAAGCTTTTCTCGACAGTGTGGTTTCTCATCTCCCTGCGTCTGATGCAAGACTGAGTGAGATTCAACACCAGCAGGCTCAAGACCCAGTGTGTCAACATCTTGTGCAGTACACTCTGTCCGGTTGGCCAAGTTTACAGTCTGCTCCAGTGTCCGTTAAGCCCTACTACGCATCCCGGCAGTCATTCTGTATCACAGATGGCCTGCTCCTGTACGGTTCCAGAATCGTCATCCCGGACCAGCTCCGTCCAGAAGTCCTCCAGCAGCTCCATGCTGGTCACCTCGGCATCACGAAGACCCGCGAAAGGGCTCGCCAGTCAGTTTGGTGGCCAGGTCTAAGCGCCCAGTTGGCTGATATCGTGTCCAATTGCCAAGCCTGCGCTCGTGACAAGCCAACGCCAATGGAGCCCCTGCTGTCCTCACGTCTTCCCGAGGCAGGAAGTCGCTGCCGATTTCATGCAGTTCCAAGGCTCTCAGTACCTAGTTGTCGTCGACTACTACTCCCGATGGATCGAGCTTGCTCAGATGTCCCGTACTTCTGCAGCTTCTCTCATCACGCAACTGAAGTCCATGTTTGCGCGTCACAGCAATCCAGATGTGTTTGTTTCGGACAATGGTCCCCCATTCACAAGTGCAGAGGTTTCAGCATGGCTTCAAGAGCAAGGAACCACCCAGCGCATGAGCAGCCCTCTTCATCCGCAAGGCAACGGCTTAGTGGAACGCGGAGTGCAGACCCTAAAGCATTTGCTGGTGAGGGGAGGTGATCCGTATGTTGCTCTGCAGAGCTATCGTGCCAGTCCACTAGCACATGGCTTCAGTCCTGCGGAGCTCCTCATGGGCCGCCACATCCAGACGCGTTTACCCATGTCGGCAGACGTTCGACGGCCATATCTCGTAGATCGCACAGCGTTTGCCGCCAAAGATGCCTCTCTGAAGTCCCGGCAAGCGTCGGATTTCAATTCCCGCCATCGCGCTCTCGATGCTCCGCCACTGGTCCCGGGTACCGCTGTCTTTGTTCCGGATAGGAAAGAGCCTGGTATTGTCACTGCCGAGCATTCCACCAGGTCGCTTATCGTGGAGACGCCGTCCGGTTCGGTTCTCCGCCGCAACTGCAGTGACCTCATCGTCGATCCGCCTGCAGGTCCTGTTAACGCTGTGGACACCGGTGAGCCAGCGTCACCCGCCCAACGTCCATCTCCAGGTACTCCCGTCCCTGAGCGTTCCGGTAGAGTTACCCGTTCCGGACGTGCCGTTCATACTCCCATCAGATTCCGTTAATCATTTAGCGTTACTCTTTCGTCTTCAGCATTTTTCCTGTTTTGCTAACTTATCGCTCTCTTGCTGCGCGCCCTGAAAGGGGAGATGTCGTAATATCTGGACTCTATTACGCGTACACTACTGTACACTTATGACTGTATGCGTTGCATGCTGTATGTACGTCACACAGGCCGTTTCCCGGTCCCGTAGGCCAGAACTTTGATGTGCTTCACTGGCTCGGGACTTCTCTTGTTTTTCACTTACCTACTGGTTGTGCATTTCTTGCTCCTCATTAGTTTACTCGTCCATGTCTCCTTGTCCATATTGAGAATAATACTACACTTAGTAGTCACACTGACGAAATGATGACATACAATTTACATGTACATGTATAAAAGTGCACGTTTGCGTGACATTATTGAAGACACGCGCCACAAGGAAAAATTTTCATTCAATGTCTTTGCCGCAGAATAGCTGATTGGTACTTTTCTCCAGCAGCTCGTCTATAATAATTGTCCATCATATTGTACTCCGAGCCACCCAATGTTGATTCCAATATACTGGTATGTAGAGTAGGTTCCATAAGGTAGGCTTCCTGCATCTTCCGTGTCTTAGTCAGTGACGTCCGCAGTTGGGGAAATTTTTATTATTGGATGATGGGAGGTTGAACTTGAACGTGATTTCCAAAGTTTCGCTCTTTGTTTCACCTTCGACACTAGTGGCTACACTTTTCTTTGGAGTGTCACCAAAATTCAAGGGCAGCTGGTCTTGAGCCTGCCTCTTTTAGACACCTGGACGAACTCTAAGACAGCTCAAAAAGCACGAGCCGCGACGGCACCGCGCCATTCAGAAACTAGTAATAGTAGTGTATTTGAAACTTACTTTCGAAGTTTCCGTAGCAGCTCAACAAGTGCACCTCTTTCTCCAAAGCGAACGCGTACCGGTAGGTCTATGTAGCTGTATATTCAGTGCGGATCTACTTTACTTTGCACATCTACTACAGTAGTAGTAGATCTACGTACAAGACAACAATGTACTACTAGTAGTAGTACTACTACCAAGCTGCATAGCTAGCGGACCGCTCCGGCCTGGGCTGACTGGGCCATAGCATGTGTTAGTGGTCACACCTGAACTATGGTCGGAAAAAATCAGGGGGGTTCATCTGACCCCCCCCCCCCCCCCCCCCTGGATCCGCCGTTGGGTATGCTACATGGCACTGCCATCACCCAGGCGTACAGGGTGTCGGTGTCCTAAACATCCTTTTTCTGAGGGACTGTTACTCTCCATGTCTTCCCCACTACTACCATCAACAAATTCACCAAAGTACATTGTACAAGTAATGATATCGTCTTCCGCAGTGAGAGCCTCAATTATTTGTAGGAGAACTTAAATGACGAGAGTTCCACTCCCTAAATTCAAATTTGCATCCAGTGGTGGCTAGAATGAAGTATTCATGTAGCTGGTGTCTGTCTCAGCGCAAAAGATGGCTTCATCCTCACCAGAGACGCGATCTGATAGCGAAAGGACCTCTCAGTTCAAGCCAAATCACAGCTCACTAGCTTTTGACAGAAGGTTACGGCACTGGTGGCACCCGCATATTTCCGTCATTTTTCGACCGCGCAGATCTCAGCAAAGTCAATGAGATGGATCTCTTCAGCATCATGCATGAGCAGTGTGTGGGCCACATGATTTCCTCATTGGTTGATGCTTCGCATCAGAACAGGCATGGGTTTGCATGCAAGTTGAATTGGTCGAATTCGACCAACTCAATGCAAGTATGGCCAGTAAAGGGATAAAACCTAGACTCAGCCAGCACAGTGGTATTCAGTAGACACTGTTCGATTATAACGTTACTTTGTGACATCAGTTTCTGACAGCATATTCTTTGCAATAGTGTTAGACAGTAGAGACCGATACCGCAACTACATACCGTAACTGAGCGGATTCCTCTTCCATATCAGATATCATCTTCTTCTGTTCTGTTTCAGTCTCAACATGATTCTGTGAATCCAGCACAGGATACAAGGAACAAGACAAATTAATACTAAGGGCCGGGTTCCACTGTGGCTCTGCGACTCCTCTGCTCCGCGGCACTTGGCTGCATGCAGCGGAGCAGCGCAGTTCCACCGACACTCGCCATTTGCGGTACCGCGGTCATGCTCGAGGTTTTTTTGATTGTGTTTTATTTGCCTGCCTGCGCGTGTGCAAGCGCGAAATCGAAAAATCCTCGTGTTCTGGCCTGTGCAACGAATTACAATTTGAATTTTAAAATTCTCGCGTATAAAACAATGGAAAGTACTGGAAAAGTGGCCGAGCCACGACCGCGGCTTGCAGTTTTTGATCAAGCAGCGTAGCGAAAGTTCGTGGTGAGCCGCGGCCTCGCTGCACCAGTCCGAGCCGCGGTCATTATGGTAAATGGTAATGATGACGTTTCATGCCGCGGATGACATGCAGCGGAGCAGCGGAGCCGCAGTGGAACCTGGCCCTAACAAACACTGAGGTTTTTGCTGCATGCAGTTCCATGAGCACACTTTATCAGTCTCAGGTGAAAGGTATTCCAACTGTATCTACATGTACTAATGTATGTTGTGCGGGGACAATCAGTAAAGCAATCCCTCCGTGTCCAGTTTGCAAACCACACCCACTTACAGCAGTAGCTCTTGCTGTAGCATATCTGGTTGAGACTGTCCCGATAGCAAGGTGTCGCAAATCTCACAACTGAGATCATGAATTATTCGTATTACATGATCTATATCTATTTGCTTGACTCACATGGCAGTGAAGACACACGTGGAAAAAATGGCAGTAAATACACCAAGGCGGCACGATATACGAAGTGGCAGCGAAATCCCGTAACTTACTGTGGTAATAATATTCCTCTTAGGTGAGTGAGCTCCCCGTAACACTGTATCCAATTGTACCAATAACTAATTATATCATGTAAAACTTTCCTAGCAATCACATAAATAGCCAGCCTTTCTAACAATAAACATCTCCAATCGCTCCCTTGAACCCTCGACTACACTTGTGTGAGCCGTAGAACAGGTGAGCTACTTATCTACTTGAAGTCAACTATATTGGTTGACTGCCTGGTGCCACTAGATAGATCACTGGCCATGACATGTGGTGCTGTGACCAGGATCAAGCGATAATGCTAAACGTTTTTTAATGTAGAAAGGAAAAGGACATAACTATGGAAACGAGTTAAGAGTAACTCTCCATCACTGTAATCAGATACTATAATACAGTCAGAAAGTGCAACAACTAGGCACAAAACTGACAGGTGTCAGGACGTCGAATGTCTCAGTACTCTGTCAGTTTTGTGCCTAGTTGTTGCACTTTCTGACTGTATATAGTACTGGTTACAGTGATGGAGAGTTACTCTTAACTCGTTTCCATATGTCCTTTTCCTTTCTACATTTATTATTCGCTCAACATCCGAGTTTTTTAATGTGTGTCCTCTTCTTGAACAGAATGACGGACAATCGAAGTACCACCTTGACAAGATCACTGCCAAGGCACGCAAGTCACCAGCAGAACTTGTTGGTGGCCTTGCAGGCCGGCACATCCGCACTCGAAGCGCTGAACCGACCAGCACAAGCTCAGAAACTCCGGGCTCTGTCACGCGGGTTGACATCTGTCCTGAACTCGCTGAAGAAGTTCGCTTTGGCAATCGAAGAAGGGCCTCCGCCCAAAAGACCACGACAATCCGGTGTTGCACCACTGAGGTCAACACCCATAGTAGAGAGGTTCGGCTACAAGTAACGCGTACGCGACGAAAGTGTTGGCCACACGTTGCAAAGCTACGCGGGCGCAGAGTTTGATTCGGCTTCGCGTTGTGGCAAGCCAAGCCGGATCTCCGGGACAACCAAAATGGCGACATCGAAGGTTCTTGAAAAATCTTCGCGGAGCGCGATCCGTGTAGATCGCCAGATTCACGTCAAGTCGTGAGCTCCAGACCGCGTCCTTTTCATCCTCAAACCCAGTTGATAGATCTACACGTAGAGTTTGGCCCAAAAACGCGTAGCCGAACCTCTCTAGTAACTCCTGCAGTTGCCGCTGCCCGGGACGCCGCCAAGGCGGAAAGGGAACGCCTGACGGCCGCAACCGACGCAGCCGCCGTCGACGCCGCCAGTCTTGCCTCTGCCAAAGCAGAGATGCTGGGCCAGGAATACTGCCTGGTGTGCTGGTTGTGAGTTTGCTAGTGGAGTTGTCACACTAGCTTTGTATCATATGCACACCACAGACACAATGGAGGACACTCACTTTTATCTCAGACTTTGCACTATCCAATGCAGAGGAAATGCTCTGGTGTTCCTTCTCCAAAGTTTCTTTGCACTCCTGTGAAAGAACGCGAGACGAAACGTGTGAGTGAGCCTAAGTCTTAGCAAATCAAAGCTAAACATCTCAAAAAACACATGCGTATGACAACTGTAGGTGGACTATGCCATGTCATGGTTGCCATTGAGAAAAAAAGAAATTATGACAGTCTTGCAGAGTCCGGGTGGTGACAATTTTATCTTTAGACCATAGACCCCTTGCACATGGATGGCCCATGGCGCTGCACTCGAGGGACCCACATTTTGTGGAGAACAGGTAGAGAGAACAGCACGATGTGATGGAAGCAGTGAATTGCAAAAGGTCAATTACCTTTTCACTGCCTCCAAATAACTCCAACTATAAATGGATAACGTTCATGCACTATACTGCTATTACCGGTACCAAGAGTAGATAAACAAGAGTGTGCAACTCGCGGATGGGTAGGCCCACGGCGGAATTTTTTGTTGACGTAATCTTTTCGACGACGCACGAGCTGCGAGTCTTTCGGAAAGTTTTCCCTCGTGCTCTTGGCCGGCTTTACACTACAAGGTCGGTGCCCAGCACGTGCTCTCACACTGCTCTGCGGCGAAATGCGCGTTCTTCTGAAAAAAGGTGACGTCAACAAAAAATTCCGCCGTGGGCGGGGGTATCTGCAGATTGTGCAGGAGAGATCCGGAGTTGCACACTCTTGTTTATCTACTCTTGCCGGTACTGGTATATCAAAGCATAGCGGGTGTCATTGGTTGATGATAACATACTACAGCAAGGGTCGATTGTCAGATGAAATGAGTGTTGCAGCCGTAATATCTTACCTTTAAGGAATCAACTTCAATGGAAAGTTGAGCATGGCTTGTTCTGCAGAATTCATCAACAATAAATTAGAACACAAACGTTGAAACCAAGTTCTCATCGCTACATGTACATGTACGTACAGTGAATGCACTTGAATGAGAACCACAGAGCAGCGTAGAGTTAACAAACTCACTTCAATGTTTCCAGTTCCCCTTCAGTGCTGTGCAGCTGATCGCCAAGGTCTCGTTGAGATGTTCGAGCCTTCTCTAGATCACTGTGCATGTTTGCAAGTGCACCCTATAACCACAGACAACACAATGCCCCACAGATAAAATTAATCAAAACTAACCGTTTCTGCACAGAATCACTATTCGAATTGAGCTCTTCTACAACATTTTAAAGGGGCTGTCCGGGGTTACTGGCTGTCAAATTTTTCTACGGATTATTCAGCCCCCGTCCACCCAATGATGTAGTGAATAGGGCAACCACACAAAGCTAGTACCAGCCATGGAGGTGGAGGAAAAAGTTTCAACATGCAACCATCCAGTTCACCTTTTGTATAGCCAATTCATCTTGAAGGCCAATGTTCTTGTCACTCAGAGCAGCACAGTCCGCCTTCAAAGTGGCAAGATCCTTATGAGCAGCTTCAAGGTGTGTCTTAGAGAAGAAAAAATGCAGAAGAAACCACAAGAAACAATGGAACAATGCATGATGATTAGAACGTTGTTCGTCAACATTTCTATATTTAGGGTAACACAGAGCTCACTGACTTGTCAGTTTGAGCACTCTGGCAAGGTACGTTCGGGCCTGATTGGAAATTTTTATTTCCATTGCTATCAGGTTCGGCCTCATTTCCTCTGTGCTGCGCTGATGAGTTCAAAAAGAACGAAACAGCATGCTGTCCGCAGATTGAGTATTTCGCTCCTGCTCTTGTAGCAGTTGAGCACTCTTGCGTGGGGTAGTGCCTTTGCTGTTTGCGTTACGCAGAGCTCACTGACTTGTCAGTTTGAGCACTCTGGCAAGGTACGTTCGGGCCTGATTGGAAATTTTTATTTCCATTGCTATCACGTTCGGCCTCATTTCCTCTGTGCTGCGCTGATGAGTTCAAAAAGAACGAAACAGCATGCTGTCCGCAGATTGAGTATTTCGCTCCTGCTCTTGTAGCAGTTGAGCACTCTTGCGTGGGGTAGTGCCTTTGCTGTTTGCGTTACGCAGAGCTCACTGACTTGTCAGTTTGAGCACTCTGGCAAGGTACGTTCGGGCCTGATTGGAAATTTTTATTTCCATTGCTATCAGGTTCGGCCTCATTTCCTCTGTGCTGCGCTGATGAGTTCAAAAAGAACGAAACAGCATGCTGTCCGCAGATTGAGTATTTCGCTCCTGCTCTTGTAGCAGTTGAGCACTCTTGCGTGGGGTAGTGCCTTTGCTGTTTGCGTTACGCAGAGCTCACTGACTTGTCAGTTTGAGCACTCTGGCAAGGTACGTTCGGGCCCGATTGGAAATTTTTATTTCCATTGCTATCACGTTCGGCCTCATTTCCTCTGTGCTGCGCTGATGAGTTCAAAAAGAACGAAACAGCATGCTGTCCGCAGATTGAGTATTTCGCTCCTGCTCTTGTAGCAGTTGAGCACTCTTGCGTGGGGTAGTGCCTTTGCTGTTTGCGTTACGCAGAGCTCACTGACTTGTCAGTTTGAGCACTCTGGCAAGGTACGTTCGGGCCTGATTGGAAATTTTTATTTCCATTGCTATCAGGTTCGGCCTCATTTCCTCTGTGCTGCGCTGATGAGTTCAAAAAGAACGAAACAGCATGCTGTCCGCAGATTGAGTTTAGGGTAACACAAATAGGAGAGAAGTCCTCCGGCTCGAGAGAGTGCACAATGCTCATGAGAGAAGAGCTAATCCACACAAATGATACTGAAGATACTAGTAGTCCATTTTAGTCCATTTTGGCTTGATTATTTGTAACATGGTGCTCACCTCAACTCCCTCCAGGCTGTCTTTCAAGCTCAAATAGTTGCTATGAGCAGCAGCAAGTGTCTCTTCCAGAGCTGATTTTTGTGATTGCATGCTTTCCAACTGTGACTCGAGTGTATCCTATAGGCAACAGAGGAGGTCCAGTGAAACAACAAACAGTCAATGAAGACCTCACACATACTGGTACACACACAATATGCTCAACACAAGTACACAAGTCAATATTACAACTTTGCAAGATATCCACCGATGTAGTAGTTGACACCTATAAAGGCTACAACCATGAATAACATGAAGACTGCAATAGCATACAATCCAGCAGTACACTATAACAATCCCACACTTGTACTGGACCTATTGGTTTGTGCATGGGGAGGGGAGGGGGAGGGGACTCTGATGCGCAAACACAGCATCACAAAGAATCACTCCTGGCATTATGACAGATCATAACATGAAGTACCCATTGGACCGTTTATTTTCAGGTGTGTGCGTGGGGGGGGGGGGGGGGGGCACTTCAAGTTCAAACTGTGCTGTATCTAGTGCTGGAAAGAATTGTTTATGTCTGATGTCTTCGGAGACAGGTCGGAAACGGGTCTGCTAATACTGGTGGTCCATAATGCTGGATCATTACAAACATTTTGGTAGAAGGAATTTGCTGGCTGTACATTTCAACATATTCATGTAAACGCCGCCAAAACATTAGGACTATAGCTACCATCTACCTTTCTCCTAAGTTTTCATACGGACGGAAGAAATCTGGGCCTAGTCTTCGGGGTGCTGAGTCCAATGGTCTTGGTCCGAGGAAGCTGAGACGCTCCCTTCCTCCTTTATTCCCAATCGAACTCGCGCACTTCCATCGAAACTGGGTGACTGCGCCCTACTAGATTGGGATTTGTATGGAAAAAGTCACTAAAAACGCCGTTTCGTTCTTATAAAAGCACGGATGACCGTGATTGGTCCAAATGTTGCAGTCTTTTGGCCGCTGAGCCGACTGGTTTTGGTCCGAAAAGGCTGCAATGCAGCGTTCGGCTCTTATTCCCAATCGAACACGGTTGAGTAAGCGATCACGTGCTCATACGTACACCAGTCGCCTGGTCACCGTGCCTGCAGGCTACAATTTTCACACCAAGGTTCAACTCAAAGGTTCAAACTAGGGAGTCGTAAGAGGCTTTTACGACTCCCTGGTTCAAATGTTCAACTCGAGTGACAGGAACGGGCCCAAGCAGGTTGTAAATCAGGGAGTAGTACTACTCCCTGTTGTAAACTCAGCACCCCGAAGACTACAACTGGTGAACATTTGATTTTAGCGTATACTTCAACTTGGAATGCAGTTGCGAGGGTGGGAAACACAACAAACTTGCATAATAGAGAGGTTCAGCGTAACGTAACTACATCAGTAAAAAAACGTAGTCGATCTACGGAAAGGCTGACGTAAACTGCATGCAGATCTGTGTTCCGCCATACGGAGTTTTCAAAATCACGTAGCTGCCCTTGGCAACTCCGAACGTGACAGTGTACAACCGGATCGACCTGGGGAGAGAGTCATGAATGTGTACCACAATCCACTTACGGAGCACCTACGTTATCATAGCCCTATCTACGTACTCTACGTGGACAACTTTCCATAAGTGGAGCGCAAACACGCGAATTCACGGGTGTAGTATTGTTTCTTCTTCAGTCCAAAACAACAAGAGTCCAGAGTCAAACCATGCACAGCAACTAAAAGCCGCGAAGTCCGTTTCATGCGCGCGCGCGGGAAACGGCACATGCTACATGCATAACATCACGATGTACTACTACTACTACATGCATCATGAATGTCTGGAGTGGCCAAGGAATGCCACAGCGCGTAGGAACACGTGAACACTACATCTCTCCCAAGCACAGATGAAAAAACGTAGGGTGAAAAGTGGAAAACTGAAAACTGAAAACACGAGGCATGGATAAATGACTTGATGTCAGGCTGTCCCTCTCCCTATGCTACAGATAGAAAAGGCGGAGCAGGTAAACAGTCACACAAAGGATAAAAAGGGAAAAAAACTGAAGCCAGTCTGAGATTCAGGGTGGACTTGATGCACACATACATCAGGTGGCGCGTGCTGTTTGGACATATTTGTGGACCGCCTTGGCCGAGCGCGGTGGCTGCTGACGCCGCCGGTGGGGCAGGGGTGGTGTTGTCGGTGGGGCAGGGGTGGTGTTGTCGGTGGTGGCGGCGGGGTAGGTAGTGGAGGCTCGGGCGACGGAGGATGAACCACGATAGCGGGAGCCGGCTTCGTAAATGACACATGCCTAGAGACCCGCTGGCCTGTGACTGGATGGGTGATGACCACGGTGGAGCCCGTCATCTCGTCCACAGTCCATGGGTTTGGATCCCAGATTGAGTCGAGCTTGTTGTGCTGCCGTTCGTTCTTGCGCAGAACTTGTTGACCCGGCTTGAGGGTGATGGTCGAAGCCGGTTGCGCACTGCGATGGTGGTTCGCCGCCTCGCATTGGCGGGCGCGGAACGCATGCTCCTTGTTCGCCGTGACGGTCGCATCTGGTGCTGGGGCCGTGCACAGGCTGGGGAGAGTGTCCCGGATGCTGCGGCCGAACATGATGGTAGCTGGCGGCAGGCCTGTGGCGGGGTGGGGAGTGGTGCGGTATGCGAGTAGCCACTCGTCAAGTGCAGCACGCAAATCTCGGCCATCCAGTTGGGCAGCACGGAGGACCTTGCCGATCGTGCGGTTCATCCGCTCCACTGCACCATTGGCTTGGGGCCAGAGAGGAGGCGTGCAACGGTGAGCGATGCCCATCTGGGCCAGGAAACGGTTGAACTCCGCCGAGCGGAACTGGGGGCCGTTGTCAGAGACCACTTCTTCTGGCAGGCCGAATGCTGCGAACGCACTGCGGAGCACTGCAAGTACGCCAGCTGTAGCGGGAGTGGAGTTGAACACGTGAGTGACTGGGTAGCGACTCAGTTGGTCCACCGCAACCAAGAGTGTGCTTCCGCCTGGCAAGGGGCCATACAGGTCGACAAACACCCGTTGCCATGGCGCCGTCGATGGTGGGGTCGGTGTGGATTCCGGCCTGTATGGGCCTGTTGGCGTGTTTGCCTGACAGGAGAGGCATTGGCGGCAGAGGGATTCCGCAGCGGACGTCATGCCAGGCCACCAGACTTTCGTGTACAGTCGTTGCTTGGTCCGTGTCATGCCTTGGTGGCCGGAGTGGGCCAGTTGAAGTGTCCGCTCTCGGAGAGACAGTGGAATCACCAGACGATGGTCCTTGAGCAGGAGACCGTCGGCGGCGGAGAGTTCATGCCTTTGCGTGTAGAAAGGGCGGATGTCCACTGCCTTGTCGTCCCACATGCCCGTCTGCAGTGACAGCAGCACGGCCTGGAGCGTTGAGTCTGCTCGAGTTGCGCCTTGGATGTCGGACAAGAGGAGGGCGTTGGGAACAGAGGACTGCGCGATGGCATTGATATAGGCGGTGTCCTCCTCCTCACCAACATTCGGCAGGGGAGGATGTGGCTGAGGGTGACGACTCAAGACGTCTGCTGGGTTGGAAGGGCCAGGTTCATACACCAGCTTGAAGTGGAGGTCTTGGACCTTGAGAGCCATCCGTTCAATGCGGGGTGGAGGTCGTGAAGACGGGTGAAGCAGCTGTAGAAGGGGCTTGTGGTCGGTGTGGACCGTGAAGCCGGGGTCGCCGCTGAGGAAATGGGAGAAGCGCAAGCAGCCGTACTTCACACCGAGGGCTTCGCGTTCCGTTTGCGAATAACGCTGCTCAGTGGGGGTCAGGCTGCGGCTTGCGAATGCGACTGGTTTCAGCTCGGAGTGATCCTGGACGACTGCTTCAGGAGACTGGCAGAGGATGGCGCCAAGGCCAACGGGTGAGGCATCGACGTAAAGGTGAGTGTGTTTGGTACGGTCGAAGTAGGCGAGGGCCCGATCAGCTGCTATGTCGGCTTTGATGGCATCGAATGCTGCCTGAGCCTCGGGTGACCAATCCCACTGCTGACCCTTGCCAAGGAGTTTCCGCAGGGGTGCCGTCTTGGTGGCCATGTCGGGGATGTAATGGCGCATGAATGTCGCCAAACCCAGGAAACTCTTGATATCGGAAGCTGACTTGGGTGTGGCGAAAACAGCAATGCTCTCTTTGTGGTGTGGTGCAGCCTGAGTGCCCCGGCGACTGTAGATAGTCGACATGAAGGCCAGGCGGGTTTGGCGAAACTGGCACTTCGCCAGGTTGAGGGTAACATTGTGGGCACGTAGGCGTTGCAGGCAGGCGTGCAGGCGCTCATCGTGGACTTGGGCCGTCTCGCCGTAGATGAATATATTGTCGTGCACGCTGCGAACACCTGGGAGACCCGCGAGGACACGGTCCATGGTCCGCTGGAGGATCTCAGACGCTGAAGCCAACCCCATGGCGAGTCGCTTGCACCGCATTAGGCCGAGGGGCGTGTGGAACACGGTGAAAAGACGGGATGACTCGGCCAGTGAGATCTGGTGGAAGGCCTTGTTCATATCCAACTCGGTGAACACGGTGGCCCCTGGCATGTCGGAAGTAATCTCCTCGAGCGTGGGGATGGGATGGCGTTCCCGTGCCGCAACGGCATTGACATCACGGAAATCCTGCGTGAGGCGCACTTTGCCCTTGCGCTTCGGCACGACCACCATTCGGGCAACCCATGGGGTGGGGCCAGTGGCAGGCTCGATGACATCCAATGCGAGCTGCTCATGGAGCTCAGCGAGTGCGTCCTCCTGGAGGTGGACAGCCACTTTGGATGGTGCGTGAGCGACAGGGCGGGCGTTGCCATCTACGTAGATATGGGCTTCTACGTCGTTGATGCAGCCGAGGCCCTGGAAGCGGTCGTGGTACTCAGCAAGGTCGTCTGGCAGTTGCGGACTTTCGATGCTGTGGACCAGCTGGATGAGGCCAAAATGCATGGCGGTCTCGCGGCCAACGATAGCAGCGGTACGTGGCGCGTGTGCGACAACGAGGAATGTTGCCATCGAACTCATGGTAGCGGAGGAAACACAGAGGGTGATGCTACCCAGAAGAGGAAGAGGTGAAGTTGAGCCGTAAGCAAAGATTTGCACATCCGTTTGCTGAAGTGCTGCACCAGGGGCAACCTTTGCCAGGTCATCAGTATTGATGATATTGTGACTGGCACCACTATCAACCAAGACAGTCAGGGGTATGCCGTTGACGTGCACGGTGCGCCGAGCATCCTCACGGCAGGGTGCCGTAGATGGGCGAGGCGGAGAGTCGGTAGAAAACAGCTCTGCGCCAATCTCTAAAGAATGAATGGCATGGTGGCCGCTGTTGACAGCGTGCTGGTCAGAGTGTTGGTGGGGACGGCGTTCCCTGAACGTGCGGGCCTGGATGGCGGAGTCCGAGGCGCGGCATGCCGCAGCGAAATGGTTTGGCTTGCCACAGCGGCTACAGAACTGGCCCTTGGCAGCGTCACATGTGGCATGGCCTGGCTTTCCACACCGGTAGCAGGTCAGACCGGATGAGGTAGACTGTGGACACTGGGCTTGGGGCTGGCGTGCAGCTGCGTAGCTGTGGCGCTGTGACCCTGAGAGGGCATCCACATGGGCAGGCTGGGGTGCTGCTGACGCCAGGGAAGCGACGTGGGCGTCCTGCTGTGAAGCCACTGAAGAGCCCAGAGAGGCGTCCTTGATGGCGAGTACATGGGTGATGCTGGCCTCATACGCGCGGGCTGCTTTCAGAGCTTCGTCGGAGTCGAGGCCATCGATCTCCAGCAATTTTCGCCGAAGGGCGTCGGACTTGCAGCCGATGATCAGCTGGTCCAAGACAGCCAATTTCTCCGCGGCTGTATCCGGGAAGCCGCTGCGTTTCACGTGGTCGCCCAAACGACAACAGAAACCCTCCATAGTCTCGTTCGGCTGTTGACGAAGCTGACGGAAATTGAACCTGAGGAGCGTTTTGTTTTGGTGTTTATCGAACTCGTCCTGCAATGCTTTGGCGAGGTCGTCGAATGTTGCCCCTGTGTTGCTGAGAGTGGGCACGAGTTGCTGGATGTCGTCTCCTCCCAGGTACTGGAGTAGCCCACGCTGTTGGTCGTCATCGCCAATTTTGGACGCAGCAAGATAAAGTTTGAAACTCCGTGTCCAGGCGGGCCAACGCGTGGCGGCATCGTAGAGGGAGACATAAATAGGAAAAGGTCCAGGGGGCGGAATGGCGGGTGGTCGGTCACCCATGCTCGCCGCGGAGGAACGAAATAGCTCGCAGCGCCAATGTAGTATTGTTTCTTCTTCAGTCCAAAAACAACAAGAGTCCAGAGTCAAACCATGCACAGCAACTAAAAGCCGCGAAGTCCGTTTCATGCGCGCGCGCGGGAAACGGCACATGCTACATGCATAACATCACGATGTACTACTACTACTACATGCATCATGAATGTCTGGAGTGGCCAAGGAATGCCACAGCGCGTAGGAACACGTGAACACTACAACGGGCTTCTCCCGCCCACTAACGTAAAGTTGCACAACTTTACGTAGTGCGGAACCTCTCTAACCTGGGTACAAAAAGAAAAAGGAAAAAAGAAAATAAAGCGATTGACCCCTACCTTTTCCTCCGCAGCTTGGCAAAGCTCTTCTCGCAAAGAGGAATTCATCTTCTCAATAGAATCTAGGCATAACACATTCAACGCCACCGGATAGAAGGAACTTCTAATGGTGAGAACAAGTAAACCTCATAGCTAATGACACGCACCTGTGAGTTAGGGCCTGAAGTAGCGCATCAAAAAAAAAAAGTGCGCACTATACTCCGGCAAATACGGTACATACCTTTTTCGCTCAGTAAGCCGTCGACTTTTCTTTGCTCAGCCTCTAAATCACCAAGGAGAAGGAGTGCCCTAAAATTGAACAGACAAGTGCAAAATTAACAAACATCAGAAGTACAAAGCTGTCTCAAGCATGACTATGATGGCACCTTCTTGATCCTCATGATGACCGAACTGCATATTTGCACACTTGCCTGTCAAACAACAGACTCATACAGTACATGTTGCTTATGAAAATCTACACATACCGGTATGCAACTGGGCAATTCAGCCACCTTCGCCACTACTTTGTCACGGGGTGCTACATGTACATAAATTGCAACAGCTTACTCGGATCAACAACCCACCTCTTCTCTTCTTTCTCCAGCTCAGATTTGATTTCACACAGCTCATTGCGGGCACTCTCCAAGTCATTCGTAAGCCGCTGTGTCTCACTGGAGGACTGCTCCAGTTGTAACTTTTGCTCTTTTTCCAACTCTGCTATGTTACTCTGGAGTAAGTGTGTACGGTCCGTAAGTTGCTGGATCATATTCTGCCAAGAACACAAACAACAGCAATAACCTCAGGTAATGATATACTGTAAGCACAGTCATTTATGTCGACCCTGTCAAAAATTCAGTGGGATATAGTTGAGCATATCTAACCCTTTGCTTAACCAGTTGTATACATGCACGTATACATGCACCTAGTCAGACAACCTTTAGGTCACGCAGCGATTAGCAATATCCATAAGCTCCTGAAAAGGGGATTTCAAGGCACCCATAACACACTGGTACCTGAGAAGCTTCAAGTCGTGCCGCCAGGGATTCAATCTGCACTGATTGAGATTCTGATACACTCTCAGAGTGACGTAACTTGTCACATATTGCACCTAAAACACAGATGCATGCACACATGTGGACATATACATGCAAACACAGAGCACACATTATCTGCTTTTGTTATCTCGTTATAACAGTCTTAGTGTGTATGATGATTCTTATTTCTCTATAGTGTGTCGTGCCCGTTATGTCCAGCAGTTGAAAGTCCGTGAGGCTGTCTGTATACGTATGCATGAGTCGGTTTGTGTAAGCAGAAAGACCACGCTGTTGCACTCAATTGGTTATGTACAATTGTCACCATATGCGCTACCTTTCCTGTAGTTGCAGTGCACTTGTAGCAACATGTACATGTCATTTGTAGGCTTGTAGCACTATCTTATTGTTGTAGTTATTACTTAACCCTAGTTTCACTTGCAGGTGATCCTTAGTTCCATAATATTCCACGGATGATCGCACATGTTTGATGATGACATCAAACTGATCTAATACGCATGTGGGCTGCACGTCCCTGCCGGCATTGAGAGGAATAATCCTGTCGTGTGAGGAAAGTTTCCGCTGCACCAAGGGCGCCCAGGAATGACAGGCTTTACTGTTGTTGTGCGCTGATTGCAATGTACGCCAGTGATCAGTCAACGCATTTCAAGCAAAATACTTTGGATGCGACTGAAAAAGATGAACAGCAATCGAAGTACATTGTACCCATGTAATATAAGCTGTTTTTGATATCAGTCTTCTAATAAAATATAAAGGTAAAAAAGAAAATCATGACAATGAGGACACATGTTTACCTTTCTCATCCTCGAGTGCCTGCTTTGCTCTTTCCATCTCTTCCAGCTGCTGACTAAGCAAAGTTATCTTCTCTGACGATTGACCAGCAGAAATTTGAAGTGCACCTTGCTGTCAAGCAGTTAAACGCAGGTGCACGCATGCACACACGCACACACAAGTGCAAATTCAAGCATCCATCTGCACATGATGCTACTAGACTGATATCTCTCGTTTTGCCCTTCCCATGCCATAACACTATACGCTTTAACCAGATCCAGCTGTCTGTCTGTCTATCTGTCTATCTGCCTGTTTACGTGTACTGTTGAACATAGTAAGGAAGGGAACACAACCAAGAGCTCTTTGTGCAACCCGTGCCGCAAAGTTTGGATTCATACGCATAGCTCAGCATCATCTATTATGCACATGGCATTTCTGCAGTAAGCTTCTTACAGGATGCGAGGGATTTGCCCTCCAACTGCAGCTGTTACTACATACCTCTTTCCTCAATGTCTCTATCTGAGCCTGCAAGGTGTTCTTGGCTGCTGTGAGATTTGCCTTCTCTTCCTCATCTGTTCACCGGGATACGAAGACAACAGCAACGGAAACATCAACGAGAAACCCACTCCATCATCAAATGCAACAATACAATACAAGACTTGGCTTGCTAGGCGCTCAGCGCTCAGAGAGTACACATGCCGAATACAACACTCTACAGAAGCAGTGCCTCTGAAACAGCTAAAGGCAATGAACGTATAGCACCTACCAAGAACTCTACCCAGCTCCAGATTACTCTGGCACTGCAGCGAAGGCATGGAGCTGAACGGCAACCAACACAATGACTAAACTGGTTTAAAAACTTGAACAGTTTTTCTATTTCGCCCAGTAAGCTTGGTCCTGGTCAAGAGTACAATGTACATAACCCAAGCGTGTGCAACTCTGATCTCTGAGCTATGGGTGCTCTGTGCGGTGCGCTACCTTCATTACGGGGTGAAATGACGATCAAGCTGCCTGGATTTGAGTTTTTCTACGGTTTAGCCGCAACGACTTCATGCACAATACGGTAAGTTCAAAAGCAGTGCCTGTGCTTCACGCATCATGTACAAAGCCATCCGGAGTCTCCTAGAAAAGCGGGCTTGGAAGCAGGAGACCGTAGCAAATCAGTAATGATGCAGTGGCTCGAAGTTTGTGGCTACGTGATGCGGGCAGCGCTTGGCGCCAGAGTTGCATACTCTTGAGGTTACGTACGAGTACACTTTCCCTGGTGCATAGTCCAGTGTCAGTGACTCTTCTTTCAACTCCTCCTCCTCCGCTCTCGCCCTGCTATTATTATTTTGTTTTGATCAACCTTTCCGTCACACTAGCTTGGGACTCCTGAACTTTAATGCAAGTTTTGCGTAGCTAAAGTATGTTAACGCGGTGACGTAATGTTTTCACTGTATGCTGATGTCTATCACGCGCGTGTTCGCGCCAGGTCACGGATGCGCCGTTGTGCGCATGCGCAAACTCTCTCAGCAGCTCGCTTTGCATACGTACACCCTTCAGCAGCCTTCGTGCCTGGCTCTCTTTGTTAGTTGCATTGGCTCGCATGACTCTTGCTCCGTGTTTTCAAACTCCGGAGTTCTTCAGTTCTGTTCAGACTTCCTGGTACAAGGTGACATCGTCGTTTCGGTCTCTTGTTGCCTAGTTGTGGTGTCCAGTCCCTGGGCGGGCTGGAATTCTGAGTGCCGTATCCGCGGAGTGGTTTACTCAAATTTTCTCAAATTTTCCCACACTGAGGCAAGAGATGTCGCGCAGGTCCGCCAGGTCATCTTCTAGCCCCTACGCTAGAGCAACATCCTCCTCTGCTCCTGGAACCACCCAGGCCGGAGCCCCGGCCCAGAACCTCGCGCCGCCTCGTGCTCCTCGTGCTCCGGCTCTACCTGGCCAAGTGCCTCCGTCTCAGTCAATGCCGGCCGGCCAACCACCCCAGCCCACGCTGGCGAGCCAGATCTCCGCCGCCGTGGCTGTTGCTATTCAGCCTCTGGCCGACAAGGTTACCCTGCTGGAGCAGGTTGGCGTGGCCCAACTCGCCGGCCCAGGAACTGGCGTAAACTCGGGACTCGCTCATGTTCCGACGTTCAGCGGGGCCTCGCTTTGTGCTGCCGGATCAATCGCCACTGCAGCGCCGGTTTTACCAGTATCAGTACCGGCTGCCGGCCACCCGCCACAACAGTGGCCGTCATCTGGAGACCTCCCGGTGGTGCCGCCTCGCCTTCGAGACCGGATTGTGCGAGGTGAGTTCACAGAATTAAGCGATTTGCTGCCTGAATCCCTGGGTTTCGAGGGGATCATGATGTGATGCAACTCGACGTGGGCGGAGGCCGATCTGTGCAGCTCGTCCCCAAATCTTCCCACCGGCAACCCGCCAAACGACACATCTATGATCTTGCCACATAGGTGGAAGCGTTCACCACATACTCGAGGGTGCTGGCCGACGCCTCACCACAGCTGGCAGGTGATCTCTGGGCGTATCAGGCCATCATTGTCGATGCCAACGTCCGGTTCCACAATGATGCCTGGCTGTCCTACGACCGCAAATTCCGTATGGCCAAGGCGTCCCTCCCTCACCGCTATTCCTGGTCCGTCATTGACCCAAACCTGTGGCAGTCTTGTCTCACGGGCCGTGAGCGGCCTCCGTGCCAGCGTTGCTCCATGGTCCATCCAAGTCAGCCCAGCAGCTGCCCCTTTCGTGGGGGGGGGGGGGGGGCTCCCAGCCCCAACAGCGCCTACTGGGAGCCAGTTCTCGCACCAGCCTCGCTTTGACGGCAAAGCCATCTGTCGTAATTTCAACTTCGGCAGCTGCTTGCTATCCCCCTGCTCCAGAGCACACGTCTGCATGCAGTGCCGCGGCCGTCACCCCGCACGCCAATGCTCCAAGTCTGGTGACTCGACCAAGAAATAACTCTCACCCCAGTGGTGACGCTGCTTTACAGGTGCCCACTAGCACGCCTGTTCATGTTCAGCGCTTTATCAATCTTCTCTCTCCTCATCCAAATGCAGTATTTCGCTCTTATGTTTCACAAGGCATGCAGTATGGCTTTCGTATTGGCAGCTCTCGCCCCATTGCATCTTCTGTTATGTCTCCTAATCACCCTTCGGCTTGTGCTTGCCCTGCTGAGGTTACTACTCATCTGCTTACCTGTTGTGACCGCGGAGAAACTGCGGGCCCATTTGCATCTCCGCCATTCCCTCACATGCATATTTCTGGTTTGGGTGCTATCCCGAAGTCTAATGGCAAACTGCGTATCATCCACGACCTCTCGTCCCCTGCCGGCTTGAGTGTGAATGACGGTATATCTCGGGATGAATTCAGCCTGCAGTACGAAACTGTCGATACAGCTATCTCTCTGATCATGCAGGCAGGGCGTGGCGCTCTTTTGACGAAGGTCGACATCAGGAATGCATTCCGTCTCTGTCCTGTTGCCCCCTGTGACTGGCCCTATCTGGGCATCTTCTGGCAGGGACAATTCTATCATGACAAAGTGCTACCATTTGGATTGCGTTCTGCACCATACATATTCGATAAATTCGCCACAGCAGTCCAGTTTATTCTCGAGGATGCATGCCACCTAAGCCAATTACTCCACTACCTGGACGACTTTCTGAACGTTAGTCCGCCCCACCTGCCCGTTGCGGAACATCATCGCTCACTTATCTTAGACATGCTCCGCTATTTGCAGATACCGGTGGCCTCTGAGAAAGTCGAAGGCCCATCCACATGTCTCACCTTCCTCGGCCTGGAGCTGGATTCGCTGACGTTTGAGATCCGGTTACCGTCCGCCAAACATGGGGCGTATCTCGGCAAAGTCAACGGCCTCCTTCAATCAGGCATGGCGTCCCGGCGCGAACTCGCCTCCGTGTTGGGCAATCTCTCGTTCGCGGCCCGGGCTATTCCTGCCGGTCGTACCTTCCTGAGGCGCCTGTACGACCTTGACCGTGCAACAAGCAACCTTCCAAAGCACAAGGTTCTCACCCTGTCAGCCGGAGCAGTGAACGACCTCAAATGGTGGCAGCGTACCCTATCAGTCTGGCCAGGGAAGTCGTTCTTCCTCCTGGACAAATGGACAAAGGCGCCCAACTTGCAATTGCAGACTGATGCCAGCGGTAACCAGGGCTATGGAGCGTACTTCCAGGGACGATGGATCCGTGGAGCATGGTTGCCCCACCAGCGTTCAGAGTCCATACAGTATAAAGAACTGTACGCTATTGTCATCGCAACCAGTACATGGGCGTCAGAGTGGAAGTCCCTCCGTATTGAGTTTCAGTGCGACAACTCAGCTGTTGTAGACTGCATCAAATCCGGCACCAGCAGATCGCCACCCATGATGTCTCTAGTTAGGTGTCTGTATCACCTTTGCGTTGCTCACGATTGCCTGATATCAGCAGTGCACATCCCTGGTGTTACTAATACCATTGCCGATGCTCTTTCCCGGAATCTGTTGCAGGAATTCCGCTGCCTGGCACCCACGGCACAGCTCCATCCGGACATGCCGATCTTGCCCACACCGGACTGACCGAAGACGTGGCCAGGCTGGCGTCCCTGGCAATAGCACCGTCATCCAGGAGGACATACTCAGCTTCAGAGCGGCGGTACCTGGATTTCTGTCAGCAGCATGGCGTCGTGGCCCTGCCTGGAAGCGACGTTACGCTGTGCTACTACGCAGCCCTCCTCATGCGCACACTGCAGCCGGCCTCGGTTCGCACATATATGTCAGCCATCCGGAACTTACACGTCGAAATGGGCCTCGAGTACCCGAATCAGCCAACGTCCCTGCTGTCACGAGTGTTAAGAGGCACAGCCCGTTCGTCGGGACCTGGCCGCCCTCGTTTGCCTATCACAACACCCATCCTCCGGCAACTCTGCCAATGCCTCCAAGTTTCCTCCATGCGGCACCCAGTTGACCAGGCAATGCTGCAGTGCGCCTTCACCCTGGCCTTTTATGGCTTCCTGCGCTGTGGTGAGCTCACCTCGTTGACGTTTGGCAACGTGGCCCTGGACCAACAATCATTTCGTATCACCATCACGCTGCTGCAATCAAAGATGGACCCGGACGGTAGAGGCGTGGTAGTCCACGTGGGCGGCTGTACCGATGTCATCAGCTGTCCTGTTACGGCGATGGTGCGGTACCTGACGGCAGTGTCGGCGGAATCCCAATCTCCTAGAGATCAGCTGCTCGTCTACCACAATGGCCAGCCTCTGACACGAGCGGACGTCACGAGGGAGGTGCGGACCCTCCTACCGCTTTGCGGGATTACAGATCCGTCCAGCTATGCCAGCCACTCATTCCGGATCGGAGCAGCCACGTCTGCAGCTATCGCAGGCGTACCAGAGCACGTGATCCGCCATATGGGGCAATGGCGCAGCGACGCCGTGCTGCGCTATATCCGTGTTGAGCCATCCGAGGTGCGGCTAGTATCAGAGAAGCTAGCCACAGTGAGTGACTGACCAGTAGCGCTGCACCTTGACGAATGTCTCCTCCGGTATACATACCAACTCTCAGTACCGCTATCGGTACCTAGATTTCTTGACTGCTAGCAGCTCCTGCTATACTCCTCGTTCAATGCTCACGTTATTTCTGAGCACTGACTTATTTGGTTGGCCCACCAGGGTAACTAGCTCGGGCACTGAACTCTCAGTAGCTGGCAGCATTCTCTCTACTCTCCCGAATCACTCTATTCGGTTACTGCCCTTGGCAGGTCAGCCGCCATTTCGGTCTCACTCTCGGTCCCCGCCTCTGTCGGGTCGGCCGCCTCCATGGTTACACACTGCCAGCTCCTTCGCCCAGTACCCTGTGGTGCCAACCAACTACTGCTGTGTCTGTGTGTGGGTCGTGTATGCCTCCGCGTACGGAGCATGCGTTAATTTACCCACGGAGCTCACTTGATTCCTCTTAATCTACACAGATCTACATGAAACCATATCGAGTTTACAAATCAAGTGTGTGAAGCGTAAATTCGCAATTCACCAGTTGAAATCGCTGCGAGGGTCGCAGCTAAACAACCATGGAGAAAAAAACATGCTTTTGTCTTTGCAATGACACAAGTCAGGTGCTTCTGGCTGATTACTGTTGACCATTAGTCTACGTTGAAGTCATGCAGCACTGTCTTTGTTGCTGTGAGTTCTGCAGTGCCCGCGTATTTATGAGGTGTGTAGTGGTGACCACAGGGTTAGAACATCTACCCGCAAATTGCACTAATAACAGTTAGCTTACGTTGTTTTATTGTGTTCTCATGTTCGACGGTACATTGCAGCTCAAGCTGATGGAATTGTGTTACCAGATCCTGTAAAAATAATGACAAGAATACAGAATGAAATGATTGAGAATGAAGTTGAAAGACACCACTGCAGCTGTACTTATGGTTGATAAATATGGTGGTAGAGACTAGTGTTGAAACGAGCGTATCTATAACAACCGAGCGATCTGTTCCACTAACGAGCAAGCTATCGAGCGAGCTAACGAGTTTCAATGATGTGGCAAATATGATTTTTTGAATACTTTTTTTTCTAAGTTCGATTTTTTTCAGCTGGTTCAAATCATCACCGCCGGCATTTGGGGTTGCTGCTGCTTCACTTCGGACTGCTGTTTGGTGTCGAGATGTCCTTTCAGCGCCGTCGTCGAGCAGCCGTTGTAAGAATAGACCGTTTTGCAAAGATTGCAAGTAGCCCTGGTCTTCGCTGCATCGCGGGAGAAAACTTCCAAACGAACTGACCGTAACTATTTTACTTTCACTCGAATGGAGAGGTGACCGAAGCATATCCTGCGACAGGTCAGCAGATGCGGAACAAGACGTCAGTAGAGTCCACCAAAGCTGCAACGACAACTGAAACAACTCAAGTGTCGTGCAGGCATACAGTCACCTGTAACTGCGAGTGATTTTCACTTTGCGCGGGACTGGACTCTCGATCGACCAGGGAGTCGTAAAATATTTTACGACTCCCCGGTCGACATGTACTGCCATGTGTACGGAGTACGGTGTATGGTGTTCGTTAGTGCAAACGAGCTGGCCGCACAAACGAGCCGAGTTTCTGGCGAGCGAGCTAACGAGTATCCGGTGAGATCGTTTCAACACTAGTAGAGGCACACCTGGCAATATGGTGGTAAAGAGTAAATACACGCCTGCCCACACACGCTCTCTAGGCTGCAAAGTTCTGGCACAGAGCTCTCCTTCTCACCACCACCACCATCAGTTCACACACCACGTTGCTCTGCCATTACTCATCTTTGCATCAGCAAGGTTCAAACATTTCCGTTACAAAGGTCTCATAAGTATTACATTATCATCAAAACAGCCACCTGCATTCACTTACTTGCATCTTATCAACCTGTGCCTGGTGACGAGATTTCAGTTCTGAGCGGTCTGTTTCACCTGTACACATAAACATGGCCGCCACTAGGGTCAAACATATATTAGTACATGTTTGCATTAGTGATTGTGATGTTTATGGCCTCCGTACACATTATGTTGGTCGCACATGGTATCTGTTATGTTTGACCTTTTGCACCTGTTGTCAGGCGTTTGCTCTATATCAGGTTGTTGTTCTTCTTCATGTCGTTCTTAATTACTAGTACACTTGTAAATATACCAAGAGTATATCAGCCCCCCAAAAGTGTGCAACTCCTGATACCCTTTCTATGGGGTTCGCCAAAGGCGAAAACTCACATCACGTGGTGTATTGTCCCAGTTGTACGTTTCCAGCCCGTTTTTACTTTTTAGCGAGCAGCGCAGTAATAAAAAAAGACTCTCTAACAGAAACTCAGTGCGCGTATGCAACTTGCCAGCAAGATCACGGCAGATACTCGGATTGCGCGCCGTGACGCTATCCTTAGTTGTATGCAGTACAAAACGTACCTGAGACACGCGATGTGAGTTTCCGCCGTCGGAGACCCCATATGCAGAGTTACACACTCTTGGGAGCTTATTTACTCTTGAATATACCAGTCTGTTATCTTGTACTTAAATGGAGGGAGATAAGGATTGTCTCCCGTCCTTTGATACCTCTGGCCTGCCATCTCAGGTTGCCATCCGTTGGCAAAAATTGGTTTGGAGTTTCGAGTGTTATAAAAAGGGAGAAGACACAACCAGAAAGGGGAGGTGCAATGGTGTTGCCGAGCCTGCTGTCCAGATAGTGAAAGATGGCATTGCAAAGATGCCTGGTTCAGATTTGGAATCCCGGGTGTCACGCTTTCTGTTCAACTACCGTCAAAACGCTCAGTCAACTACCGGTCGCACACCAGATGAACTGCTGTGATCTGCGCATCGTCCGCGTACACACCTGGATCTCGTCTTCCCAGATACAGAGAGGAAGATTCTCAGTAAGCAGTTCACTTTTCAGGATCGTGGTGGTTCCGATAATGCCACATCATTCTACTGTGGAGATTCGGTGTGGAACAGTAATTTCACATCAATTGAGAAATGGCAACCTGGTACACTCGAAGAACAGCTGGGTCCGCTTACCTTCACTGTTCGTTTGGCAGATGACCAGCTCTGGAAACGTCATGTAGATCACATACGATCAAGATGCAGTGCAGCCGGACTCTGTCACGACCGAGCACCCCTCGCCTCATTCTTCTAGTTCTGTCCGGCTCACATCAGCTTCGGAATCATCGGTGCCTGCTTTTGCTGCTCTCTCTGCTGCTCATGCATTGCCCTATTCTGATACTGGTGGTTCTGCCTCTGCTTCTACTTCCGCTGCACCTACTTCACTAGCGCCTGCGTCCCTGCCTAGTGTAGCTGCTGGTGCTGTACGCCGTTCTGTGCGTGAACGCCAGTCTCCTGTTCACCTACATTGATAGTTTTGCTTCGAACTCTCTGCCTGTGTATGATACTATCTTAGGATGGAGGAATGTGATGTTCATTGCCTCCGTACTATGCTTGCTGCATACGGTACCTATTATGCTAGACCTTTGCACCTGCTATCTGGTGTTTGCTCTTTCAGTTTGTTCTTCTTGCTCATGTCGTTCTTGATTACACTTGCAAATATACTCGCCTGTCGTCCCTTACTTTACAGTGATGTGTACAGATATACTCACTCAAGCAAAGACATGCACCCAGTAGAAGCCAATACCCAGAAGTACGGGGGGGGGGGGGGGGTTCTGGTACACATGCAAGTTCCTCATCCATAGCGAGCGTGTGACAGACCCATAGCCCTATGCATTGTTGCAAATCACACTCAGCAATTCCTCCAACGTAGATTTCTGAAATGAGTTTTATAAGGTGCTTTCCACACAGGAATTTCTAGGCGGTCAGCCAATTTTCTGAGCGTAATTTCCGTCGTGCTACTGTAGCTAACCTGCCGTAGCCCTCTTCCACAATCACAGACAGATTATGTTCAGTCTCGTTGTACTTCTTCTGTATAAAGCACTTTTTGTTTCATATTACTTTCCCTGCCAATTCTATCATCATCTGCAGCCATCACAACACTCATGCAGAACACTCAAATCCGATACTATGAAATTCTCCAAAAAAACTGACGTATCCTCAGTAAAAATGCCTCTATAGCCTAGGTCCAGCAAAACACTGACACCCTGGAAAATTTCTTAGGAGAACTAACTAATTCTCTACAACCACCTTATTTTGTATCCTGTTAAACTGTCCGTATTCTCGAAGGCGTCCTAGCTCCCCTTTCCATTGGCCCAACACTGCTGATACAGGTGGGATTACCAACGCAGCAGCACTGATATTGTATCATTTTCATCACTTGAGCATGTCGCAGCACGTTCATTAACCAGGTCTAGTGCCATTCAGAACTTTCAAATTTTAAATTTCCTAATTGATTTCCCTTGAAGGACTGATAGATTAAAAAAAATAATAATCGAATATGTGTTACATCCCTCGTTATAACAAGAGTACATAACCCCCCAGAGTGTGCAACTCCCACATACCCTGTTGTCCCGACAGAATTTCAAGTTGACGTCATTATTTATGACGCAATGCTCCTTGCAGCAGTGATTTACAACATGTGTACGGGTGTCAACGCATCACACGTTTTTCTTTGCAATAATTTGTACAGGATCGATCGGCTTCGGTCAACCACAGGTTCTGGATTCGTCTGATAATCCGTGTACAGTGCGCATTGCATCATCAAAATGACGTCAACTTGAAATTCTGTCGGGACAGCACCCATAGTGGAGTTGCACACTCTGGGGGGTTATGTACTCTTGGTTATAATCATCATACCCTACCTTGCTGGACATTCGTATCAACTTTGGTTGCATGGTCTTTCAAAGCTGTACACATATCTCTAGTGGTTTCAATCCTGCAGAAAAAGAAACACAACATAACCTAATGATGCTAGATGGTGATGGTGGTGATGGTGGTGATGGTGGTGGTGGTGGTGGTGGTGGTGGTGATGGTGGTGGTGGTGGTGGTGGTGATGATGGTGGTGGTGGTGGTGGTGGTGGTGGTGGTGGTGGTGGTGGTGGTGGTGGTGGTGGTGGTGGTGGTGGTGGTGGTGGTGGTGGTGGTGGTGGTGGTGGTGGTGGTGGTGGTGGTGGTGGTGGTGGTGGTGGTGGTAGCGACGGCGGCCCTGAGTAGTACTATTTGTGTAGACGTGATCGGCAAACTTTTCTCAATGTAAGCTAACTCCAGTACAAGCTTTCAGCAGAGCGAAGGGAAATGTGATTACGTAGTACAGCAAGTCGGACCTTTCTCTTGATCGAATGACACTACACTGAGTCATCGCGCATTGTGCTGCACTAGACAGCTGTGATCTTCTTCATACCTCTGCTGTAAAACCAAGTGGAATTGGAAAGCAACACAGTGTGTGTGTGCGAGCGCGCGTGCGTGCATGCATGTGTGGTTACGTGAGTGTGTGTGTATGTGCATCTGTGGTTGGGGGGGGGGGGGGGGGGGAGGAGGGTGAAAGCAACAATAGCAGCAAGTTCGACATATAGAAATAATGACTTCTCGATAATTCGATATTCTAATCGCAGTAAAATGCCCGGTTGTTGATGAGATTATGACGAGGCAGTGTGTTCCCCTGTATCCCAGACATACACAAACGTTTGAGGATGCGCAATCACCTTGCACAGAAGTACTTCAAGAAATAGTTTACGAAATGCAACTCACTTGTGTTGTACTTCTTGCTGGTTAGATACTTCATTTTGGAGACGTACCGTCAGATCTTCCGTTTCCAACTAGAAACACAAAAAACAAGACCGTGAATAGAACCCAAGAAATAAACAAGCTTCAGGCTCTTCACATTCAACATTCTCAAAGCTCATCAACTAGTACTTTTAATGAATGCCTTTTTATCAGGTGGAGTACAGGCAACAAGAAGCTGACCAAGTACTGCACAATGTATTTTAAACAGTAGTGATGTGATAACAACAGCAAAAAGACGACTAGCCAAAAACAACACGGTAAAATGCATAACCTCCAACACATCAAGGAATGTCAAAAGGTGCAATTGTGAAGAAACCAAACAAGCGTGCAATGTACGGCAACAATCATAGACAGTCGAGGGACAAAACTAACAAGTTATTGACAATTTGACAAGCTACCAAACAGCCTAAGTAATTTGTTTTGCTCACAGCGGTAAGCTTCCTAATGTGAGACAGTGTCTAAAGCATTCAATAGTTTAGCACATGTGCATGTGACAAAATAGCAGTACATCGCACGTTTGTTTGGTTTCTTGACACCTGCATCTTTGCTCACTCTTTTATGTATAGGTTATGCCCTTGCCGTGTTGTTATTGGCTACTCTTCTTTGCGCTGTTGAAGCGCTGTTGAAGCGGAAAGGTGGTTCTTGACCAGGGAGTTGTACGACTACTTGTTCTTGACCTCCCCGGTACACAAACCCGTCGAATTTTTTTAATTTTTTTATCACATCATTACTGGTTAAAGTACATTGTACAGTACTTGACATTGTGCAGTAAAGTAAGTAAGTAAATTATCGTGTCCGTTCCCGAAGGGAACTCACGACGGCCGCTAACACCCATTGTGCAGTACTTGGTCAGTTTCTTTTCGCCTGTACTCCACCTCATAAAAAGGCAATGAAAGTATGTAAGGCCACACGTTTTTATTTCTATGTTTCTTGTCACCCACGCGCATATGATTCAGGAGTCTGGAAGAAAAAAAAGAAAAAAACTGTGCTGCACTGACTGTGCATGTGGGGACTAGCACACTCATGCACATGTACATAATGTGGCCTGGCCTGTGCGACACATGATGCAAGGACGGCATTTTTTGTGCGCAATCTAGCTGCACATGCACAGATTGTGACAGAAGCTCCTACCACATACTAGTTGCTAACTATGGATGCTATTTCGCATGGTGTATTGGTGGATTTTAGAAATTTGAACATGTCGAAGACAGTTAAGAGTTTTGTCCGTCGCATTACTTCTCCCGTCCATGCTGGTCATGGTGGGAGACAGTCCCCAGACTTGTTACAAAGTACATGTATACGTAGCACTGACTCCACACCTAGGGCAAAAGCCACAAAAAGGAAGCCCGAGAGCCCGAGCGAGAGCCTGTGCCCGAGCACTGAAAGTGATGACCGGCCCGTGTCAGGGACACGTAAAGCAGCCTGCAAGCCAGGCAGAGATGCTGCTACCCAAGACCCAGGACCTAGTACTAGTAGTGACCACTGTACGTGCGCGTGCGAATCCCAACAGCACGTATCTACCCTACTACAGTCAGTGCTGGGAGACCTCAAACAAGAATTGAAACATGTCGTGAAACGCGAAATGCAAACACTCGCGGACAGTCTGCTTGCGCCTATTGCATCATGCATCAGTGATCTCGAGAGCCACGCCCAGCACCAGCGTGAAGACATCAGCCGCATCAGCGTGGAAAACAAGAAGCTACGCAAGACGGTGGAGCAGATTGCCGCAAAAACAGACGTGACTGTAATTTCCGCCATGGGAGACATGGAGAAGAAGCTTGGCGCCATCATGTCCGCTGGAGCCGACCGTGCGTCCAAATCGGGACCCCGTGGGTCATGGACTGGTTTCGGTTCATGCAGCACTGCGCCCATAAATGGCAATGACATCCGTGACATGGTCGACGACATCGCGAATCAGCACACCCGCGACAACAATGTGATACTTCGCGGCCTAAAGGAAGACTCGCGCGAAGACCTGCCCGCACTTATTGCAGCACTTGTTCCCGACTTCAAACGGGACGACATTATCCAAGTTTCGCGACTCGAAGGGAGAAAGCAGCATGTGGCAGATTCCTCTGCTTCCGCCAGTGCTAGCGCTAGCACTCAGCCAGCAGACCCACCACGCCCTGTACGAGCTGTCCTCACGGCAAGTGGGAAATCGCACCTGATGCGCAACAAAACTCGCGCTATTATTAACGGGCAGCCGGTCTACGTTAATCACGATCTGACGCGCCAGCAGCAGCAGAGGAGACGCCCGCTGGTGGCGAAGTTCAAGGCCCTGAGAGCTAAGGGAAACCCATGCCACCTGCCTAAGGATGTCATCGTCATGAATGGCAAGCCTTTGACTGACGCAGACATTGAGGATCTGCTCAATCAATAGGAATCAGCCCGGGCAGTCCCTCCATCACACGCAATAAGAAACACCGCAGTGATACGGCTCAATCAAACTGCCTGGCTATGAAGTACACAGAAGAGACCGCAAGCTAAAGACAGGAGGCGGTGTATGTATCTACATCAATGACAAACTTAAGCACAAACAATTACATATCCTCCAAGATATCGAAGCCGTTTCCATCCAGTTATTATTGCCGCACAATCCCCTGAACATAGTATGCACGTACAGACCCTCTTCATCCCCCGTCACATATTGGGAGGAGTTGCTCAACACCGTTGATGACATCGAATCACACACGAGAGAAGCTCATACCATTGTGCTAGGCGACCTCAACGTCAACATCGCAGACCACCAACACCAGCAGTACAGGCACTTCCTAAGCTTCTGCCACGCTACCAACTTACAGAACATAGTTACGTCCCCAACCAGATTTCCAAGCCAATCGATGCTAGACTTAATCTTACTACCCCGTACAATTTATCCACCAGCACATGTCTCCTTTTCCTCAGGGAGACAGAGCATCATCTACCACGGCTGCTCCGTTAAGCCATGCGACGCTTCCGATCACCAACTAGTAGTTTTAGAGCTGTTGGCTACATTGCACTCTGCGCCGCAGAATCCACCGGTCAGAACCCGGAAACCTCCAATAAGAACCATAAATGCACAAACATTCCAGACAGAGATCACTTCGAAGATGTCAATCGTCGAGAACCAACCAACTGACCTCAATGCAAATATTGAACTTTTTCAGGGCTCCATCACCGAAGCACTTGATCATCATTGCCCCGTGAGGATAGTTACCTTTTCCACCAAGTATAAACCCGCACCATGGGTCGACGACGAGCTACGTAAACTGCTGTACCGCAGAAAACGAGCTCATAGACTCCTGCTGAAACAGCCAGGTGACCAGCAACGAATCCAGTCGTTCCGAGCGCTTCGGCGAGAGTGCAAAATCACCATGCGCCGAAAGAAAGCCAATTACTTTCAGGCCGAGTTTATTAACAACAGACGGAACCCTAGACGTCAGTGGAGCGCTATGAACAGCCTACTTGGCAGAACGAAAGTCAGCCGTGAGCCTGGAGCTAGTATTGCAGACATTACATCTGTATTCTCAGAAATAGTTGGGCCTTTGCCTCCAACAGAGACTTCTGACGCCCTGACGCTGGCATCCGTGCCTGATCATCCATCCAACATTCCGCCTGCTCTGCCGTGTGGCCCCCAGTCAGACGGCACTCTAGTTTCTTTTACCCGAATTACAGCGGGGGACGTTAAGTTCCATCTCCGTGCTATGGACAGTCGCAAAGCAAGCGGTCCTGACGCCATCCCCCCGCTCGTCTACAAACTTGTGTCTGACCAAATTGCACCAACGCTAGCCTCTCTCTTGTCGACATCCCTTGAAACTGGTGAATTCCCAACGCCCTACAAGCTAGCACACGTCCGTCCGATCCACAAACGTGGGGACGTTTCCGACCCTCGCAACTACAGACCCATCTCCCTCCTTCCTCTCATGTCCAAACTTCTCGAGAGGTGTGCGCTAGAGCAACTTACGCAATACACGGATAGCGCCAGTCACATGGAATCCCTCCCTGCAGTTCAGTTTGCGTACCGCAAAAACCACTCCTGCGACGATCTTCTCGCTCTGGTGGCAAATGATTGAAGTCAAAGTCTAGACCAGAACGAGTATGTGGCTGCGGCTTTCCTCGACATGTCCAAAGCCTTCGACACTGTCAACCACAGTTTGCTCCTCCAAGAACTGTTCGAGATTGGTGTCGGAGGGGTTGCACTGCGTTGGTTTGCATCATACCTTACTGACCGCCAGCAGAGAGTTGTCACCAAGTCTAGCAGAGGTGCCTGTTATTCTGCCTCCAGAGGTGTACCTCAAGGATCTATCCTTGGACCCGTCTTGTTCAATCTTGCTGTCCGCAAACTGCCAGAGTGTGTTGCTAGTACCAAGGTCCGTCAGTTTGCTGACGATGTTTCTGTCTACAAATCCGGAAGGGATCCACAGAAGCTCACTGCAGACTTGGCCAGAGACGTTCTGTCAATCCGCAACTTCCTCCGGGACCACGGCCTAAAACTCAACGCGGAAAAGACACAGTTCATCATATTCCGCCCAAAGTCCAAGGCTGTCCCAGCTAATCTCCAATTGTCAATTGATAGCACTAGCATACCGCCTTCAGCCACGATCAAATACCTCGGCCTCCTGTTCGACGAGCATCTTACGTACCGAGATCACATCACGCTCCTGGAACGCAAGATAGGCACTAAACTTGCTGTGTTCAGGAAAATCAAACACAATCTAACACATGCTGCCAAACGAGTCTTCTACTGTTCCTTCATTCAGGCCCAACTTGAATACGGCTCTAATGCATTTGCGCACAGCCTCCAAGTCTCGCAAATGGACCGCATTACTCGTATATCTAACCGTGCTGTTCGGATTGTCTTTGGCTACCCGAAGTACTACGATGCTTCTCTTGTTCTAGCTAGGAACTATCTCGCTGCTATTTCCCTTAGCTTAAAGTTTTGGAAACTGTGCGGATGCAAGTTTTTGAGCTCCGCCTTTCCGGTGCTTTCCAAGATCATCTTCAGTCGTTTTGCATACCATGAGCGAGACCATGAGTGAGAATGAAGAAGTAGACCTTGCTACAATGTCATATGACAATATCCGTGACCTTGCAAGATCCAAGAAGGTGCTCCAAGGTCAATCGAAGCTGAGCCGGCAAGAACTTGTGGCGATCCTGCGGACTAACGGAATCGGGACCAACGCAAGCTCTGCGCCAGTAAGTTGTGCTAGCTGTATTTCACTGCATGACTCCCTAGCAAACTTTACAAAGGCCCTTGAAGGCATGGTTATGAAGATGGCTGGTTTCATGGAGATGAAGTCCACCATCGAGCACATACAGCAGGAAATTGCAACGATGAAAAACGAAGGCCAGCAGGAGGGCGCGAAGACGCAAAGCACGGCTAACGTTAGGAACTGTCAGTACGCTACCGTAGCGCAGTCTGCTTCAGCCCCAGCCTGTGAACCCAAACCGTACTCCCACAAACATGTACAGCATCAGTCTATGCAAACCGCCACCGACACCCAGCAGACCAAGCAAACCGACCAACCCGTTCGTATGAGTACTGGCAGCACTGAAGATTCGAACTCGTCCTGGCAAACCCAAGGTCCACGACGCCCAAACCGCCCACGTGCATCAGGTGGGTCATCTTCACATCCCGGTACGAGTGCTACTGGCAGTACTGAACTACATGTACGTTCATCTGTCACATCGAAGTATGTGAAGGAGGTGACTGTAACAGCAGCCCCAGGTGTTCTAAGTGGAGTAGAACGCAAGCGCCTTGCAGTGCTGCATGTAGGTAATGTTGAAGTTGGCTGTGAGGCGAAATCTATTGTCAGGTACTGTGCAGATCGTAACATTGACATCATCCGCTGTTCAATTGCCACAAATCGTTATTTCGGCACAGCATACGCAAAAGTTACCATTCCGGCTGATGTCATCAACACCGTACTCACGCCTGCGTTTTGGCCTGCCACAATCGGCCACACAGTCAGAAAGTGGCGCTTCCATGGCGAGGCGTCCATGCCGACGAAGGAACAAAGTACTGAAGATTAACCATGGCTAGTAGTAGTAAAATAAACCCAGGCGCAACCCCGTTCTACCCTGGATGTATACGGACACTGTCCCTGAATATTTGCAGTCTACGTAATAAACTTACTGACTTGTCCCAATTGATATCGGACACAAAAACTGACATTGCTGCTGTATGTGAAACGTGGCTTAACAACTCCGTTCCGTCGATGGAGATGCCAATCGCAAACTATACTTTATTTCGGCTTGATAGGTGCGACAAACCCCGACGTGGTGTATGTTTGTATGTTAATAACTCACTGTTTAGTCACCTACGTCCCGACTTAACAGCCGATGGCATTGAATGCATTTGGGTAGAGATCAAAGCTCACCCACAACCTCTTCTTGTCGGGTGTATTTACCGCCCACCGAGTCAGTCACTAGCTTACTGGCAGACTTTCGAGGCTATGTTACACAAGGCATCGGGAGAAGCCAAGAATGTTCTGCTTTGTGGTGACTTTAATGTTGATCTGGCCAGTCAATCTCCCACATCCCAGCATGCCTCCTTGCATGACATCACAACCAGCTTAGGCCTGCATCAACTTGTAAAATCTTCAACGCGCATAACGCTGCAAGGGAGCTGCACTCTATTAGATCACGGCTCAAGTCATATCCCCGCCTGATGTGTGTCCAGTTCCGTTCAGCGACCACTGTGCTATTGCAACCAAGATTTGTGTTAAACCAGTGCCGACAGCATTGCCTTCTCAGCGACTTTATCGAAACTTCAAGAGAATCGACTTGGCATCACTTCGTATGGATATTTCTTGCGCCAACCTCTGTGAACTTCGTGGGTCCTGCGACGACATGTGGCAACAGTGGCTGACTAAGGTTGTGCCCATTCTTGATGCTCATGCTCCATTGCGCCACGCGTCTTCCCGACAAAGACAGCATTCACCATGGGTCAATGAACATTTGTTCCTGTTGATACGACGACGTAACCACGCTCATCGGAAATGGCTGCAATCTAAGTGCCAGACTGATTACGATGCGTTTAAAGAAGCCAGGCGTGTCGTGACTCGTATGAACCGTGAATTGAAGACGAATTTTTTCCAGTCTAAGTTCACCAGTGTTCAAGGTAATCCCAGGAAAACGTGGAAGGTTTTGAACTAGTTATCCGGAAGACAACGTGTTCAATCCATTCCACAATGCTCTGCAAGCAGCATTGGGCGTGTATTTGCTGATGTTGTCAGTGATCAACAACGAGCACCTGAACTGTGTCTTCCACAGGGCCCAGTGAGACCTAAGGGTTTTACATCCTTCAGTTCGGTGTCAATAGGTTGTGTGCGTAAACTGTTGGGTTCCTTGGACACCAGCAAAGCGACAGGCAGTGGTGGAATACCCGCATTTCTTCTGAAGTCCTGCGCTGATTTGCTAGCTCCCTCCTTAACATTGATATGTAATGCATCTCTTGCTGTTGGTTCTGTGCCGGACGGCATGAAGTTGGCACATGTCACGCCGGTATTCAAGGCTGGAAATCCTCAAGATCCGGGAAATTATCGCCCTGTGTCTCTCCTGCTAATTGTGTCGAAGCTGTTAGAACGAATTGTCCATAGACAACTATCCTCATTTCTGGACAAGGAGAATTTGTACCCTCCCTGTCAGTTTGGCTTTAGACGTCAACATTCAACGGAAGACGCTCTAGTTTTCGTCACGGACACGTTTGTTCGCGCTCGCGATGCCGGACAAATTACTGGTGCTGTGCTCGTGGATACGTCCAAAGCATTGACAAGGTCAGGCACCAAGTGCTCATTAATGATTTGTTTGAGCTTGGCATATCTGGTTCAGCATTAGTTTGATTTGCCGACTATTTGTCCAATCGTCACCAAATAGTGCACATTGCTGAGAACTATAGCCCTCCTTTCCCCTGCATGTGTGGCGTTCCCCAGGGCTCTGTTCTTGGTCCGCTGCTTTTTGTACTCTATGTTCGTTCGATCCAGTCCATTGTCTCCGAGTTTTGTGTGAAAGTTATTCAATTTGCTGACGATATTCTATTGTATGTTTGCGGTACGCAGAAGAATGCGCTTAGCAACTCCCTGTCTGCAGCTGTCTCAGCCATTAGTACCTGGCTGTCAAACCGCAATTTAATTCTAAATGCCCGAAAGACACAAGTGCTCTTCCTGTCTACGCCATATATTACTGACCACCAATTTGCAGTCTACTGTCATGGAGTGCAGCTCAAGCAAGTGACATGTGCAAAGTACCTTGGAATACATTTGGACCAGGATCTTTCTTGGAGGACTCAAGTTGATTCTATGGTCACCAAACTTGCCAGTAAAATTGGTATTCTGTTCCGAAATCGACACAATATTCCGCTGACTTGCCGAGAAACCTTTGTAAAGTGCCTAGTGTTGCCAGATTTTCTATATGCATCAAATTGTTTTTCCGCTGGCCTTTCCTTAACCCAGTTAGGTAGGCTTTAACGAATGCTAAAGCGAGCTTTGCGTTCAGGGTACGATACCGTATTATCTCTAATATAAGCACGGTCCTTTATTTTTTCAATGTACCTCCGCCCCGTGCTATTAATGGAGACGTTCCTTTATTGGAGACTGTTCCATTATTATTTCAACCTCATTTCAGAGGCATGTTGCCATGCCAAATTCATGTATGACGCAAACATTTCAGGGGTTTTTCGTCGGTACAGATAATGAATTTACACAGTGTGCTTATAATGGAGACTGAGCACTTTATTTTTTGAATGCCGCCCCAAGGTGTTCTAATGTTGGAGACGTGCTATTATTGGAGACTGTGCTTACGGTATATTAGAGATAATACGGTACTGGTTTTGTAGCCCATCAAGCCCTTTATTTGCGAGACTTGGTCTAGATCGTTTGGCATCCATGTATTGCAAGAAATTACTGTATCTGACGTGGCGCTGTTTGGAAGGCCGCTGTAGTGTCACATTAAGTCAAATGTTCGAGCGTTTTTAAAAATAATGGTCTTGCAACGCGCAGCCTTGTATCACGCACTCTTAAGTTGCCCATGCTCAGAACTGCCTTTGCCCGTCATGGCGCTTCCTTCCAATGTGCTAAGCTGTGGAATGATGTGCACCCTCTAGCTCGCTGTGTAGATAACTCCGCCCGTTTTAAGAAACTGTTACCCCAATGCCTTGCTTTTTCACGCTAGTACTTATGACTTTCAGCTATGCACGCTAGTACTTATGACTTTCAGCTATGCAAAATGCGAACATGATCACCTATCCAATACCGGTAGTCTATTATATTAATTATTCATATCTTTTTGCATCTTTCCCTCGAGTGGGTCTATTGTTATTAGGCAATTGTCTGTTATAGTCACCACTATAAATAAAAATCCAATCCAATCCAATCCAAAAGATATCAATTTCGCCTGTTTGTACTGGTGTTTCGAGCCCTCCATAAGTTATGCAGTCCACTGCTCTCGACCTGCTTCCTCCCTCGCACTGCCACTTCACAAACCTCAGCCCATACACGCTCTCAGTCCACTTTGTCACTTAGTCTTCCTTTAGTTTCTCGCCGCTATGGTTTATACTCGCTTAGCTTTCTTGGTTCCGATCGTTGAACACGCTTCCTGCTGATATTCGCACAATCCCCTTGCTCAGAAACTTCCGTTCATCTATTCAACAATTCATAGGGTACCCTGTAAAAAGGCCCTAGGCCTGTGGGACTGCCCTATTCAAAATTTAATAATAATAATGGTCCCTGGTTCGAGTCCTGGTGGTGACAGTCAATTTTTTCTTCAGATTTTTCCCGTTTGTCTCTTTCCCTCAAACCAGTTAATATTTTATGACTTGGGGCTCCCTGCGTGCTAGTTTGTACGTGAAGTGTGTGGGTTACAGCGAGGGCTGCGTCCCACCCGCCTGTGTGGATTCACAGGAAGCGTGAGTTACGAAGTCTGAAGAAAATGTTGAACGGCCTCTGCTGGGATGACGACTACACCTTAGCTCAGTGGTTAGAGCATCGCTGGCTACAAGCGAGGGTCCCTGGTTCGAGTCCTGGTGGTGACAGTCAATTTTTTCTTCAGACTTTTCCCGTTTGTCTCTTTCCCTCAAACCAGTTAATATTTTATGACTTGGGGCTCCCCGCGTGCTAGTTTGTACGTGAAGTGTGTGGGTTACAGCGAGGGCTGCGTCCCACCCGCCTGTGTGGATTCACAGGAAGCGTGAGTTACGAAGTCTGAAGAAAATGTTGAACGGCCTCTGCTGGGATGACGACTACACCATAGCTCAGTGGTTAGAGCATCGCTGGCTGCAAGCGAGGGTCCCTGGTTCGAGTCCTGGTGGTGACAGTCAATTTTTTCTTCAGACTTTTCCCGTTTGTCTCTTTCCCTCAAACCAGTTAATAATAATAATAATTTTATACAAATAACCTACGTGGAGATAATAATTTTAATATAGCTATGAATAGGATGAAGGCCGCAGACATCACGCAACTACGTTACTTGTTTGACATGTATTACTGTGTATTTTATAACAAAAATATTATTGAAAACCCAGAATCGATTTTCTCGTTCCTATCATCAGTGGGAAAAAACGGAACTAAGGATACAACCAAAGAAACTGAAGTTAAGTACTGTAAATAGAAAGGTGTTAGAAATAACATCAAGATACAAGTGCAATAAAACCACTAGAGGAAACGCAAAAAAGGTAACAAGATTACATAACCAAAGGCGAGAAGGCACTGAACGAAGTGTCAACCTACGAATACAACTTCAGTGCAACAATGTGCTCTTTCTGCTTACACAAAACACTGGCTTATGAATACGTATACAAACTGCCTCTAGGACTTTCAACTGTTGGACATAACGCGCACGACACAGTACAGAAAAATGAGAGTCATCATACACACCAAGACAGTCAGGACGAGATAACAAGTGTAGATACACAGCTGACTTCTTACGATCAACACATTCATCCACCTCATCTCTGTGATCGAATCCATGTGTTCAATGCATTCTAGGTTGCTAACATAACAAACCAGACCAGACACGGTATGGACTCATGATTGTATGTAGGTGTGAACAAGTTAGTTTCTGGCAATGTTGTGGTGTTTGGTTTCCGCCCAACATTGTCGATCTGCATGTTTGCACTAGCGTGCAGCTGAACCAACGCAGCCAAACCAACGTGCCTTGCAATGCTTTGCTAGGCTTTTCTTTCACTGTATCTTTTTGGTCACATATAATACCGTACACTTTTCTTACTCAACAGAATCTTAGAACGAAGAAGGAACGGTCGGTTGTTGTCTTTGGCGGTGTGTCGGATCATAGTGCATGCTACTAGGCGCCATTCGGTTACAGCACTTTTTGGTGCCGAAACCCGGGACTCAGGAGTTTGTGTTGTAACTCGGAATAGTCGGGCGAATTGGGTAGCAGTGCGAGATGGCCAAAGTCGAATGCTTCTTGAGACCGTTCCGCGGGGGTCGGGACGACCTGAGCGAATTCTGGGCGAAGTTCTCAGTTGTCGCGGACTTGCAGAAGTGGGACTCGGACGAAAAGAAGATGGCGAATCTACCGCTCTATCTCGAGGGTGAGGCGTTCACCGTGTGGAACGAGATGGCGGCAGCGGATAAGAAGAAGCCGGCCGATGTGAAAGCGAAGCTGACCGCCGCTTTTGGGATGGCACCGGATCAAGCATACTCGATGTTTACGTCCAGGATCTTGCGAGGAGACGAGTCGGTGGACAACTTCGCAGCGGACTTGAAGAGGCTTCTCACCTTGTCTGGTGAGCAGGTTGATGCTGATGGGAAGAATAAAATAGTGATCGGGCAGTTTCTCTCCGGGCTCCCCTCTCAGTTTGCGAAGGAGCTCCGTATGAGTGGAAAAACGGACACCATCGACGATTGCGTGGAGTACGTCAGGCGGCTTAGAAGCGTGGAACGATCGATGAAGCCCGGTGTGGCAGCAGTGAGCTACGGTGCTCTAGACGATCGGGCTCCATCAGGCTCTTCCAGGATGACCGCTGCAGCAGGTGTAGGTCGCGACTCCGCAAGACGTGTCCTGTGTTACAAGTGTGGTCAAGTTGGCCACTTCAAGCGGAACTGCCCTGCGAGCACTAGTAGTGGTACCGGTAGCCACAAGCAAGCCAAACACAGTCAGCTGACGTGTTTATTCTGCGACGAGGCTGGGCATATGATGAGAGATTGTTCGGAGTTCAAGGCCTTCAAGCAGAAGAAGCAGCGGGGTGGGAGTGCAGCCGCTGCTCCTGTGCACTCTGGTGATCATGGTGACTCCAAGGTGTTATGCCTGAGCAGTGGAGGTGACAGTCTGCCACGGATCTTTGTGGACATCAAACGGTCCGGCGGTCCAAGCAAGCGTGTAGTAGCTGCTGTGGACACCTGTGCATCCCGCTCCCTTGTAGCTAGCGCCCTGGCAACCGACCTAGCTTTGGATATCAGGCCTACGTCATCGACAATTAATGCGATCGATGGCAGTCCGGTGGATGTCCGTGGCGTCGTGGAGTGTACAATCTCACGGCTGGATAGTGCTGTGGTTCGCCTACGTGAGACCGAGACTGACATGCTGGTGGTGGACGACCTGTCTGTCGTGGAGGCTGATGTGCTGATTGGAGTTAACAGCATCGCGACTCTGGGTGGTGTGCATATGCAGTATGACGCAGGAGAACTGGTGGGGGTTGTATTCGGGACCGTCAATGCTGCATGCCAATTGGTGCTGGCGTCGAGCACCCCAGATGAGCATCCATCACGCCCCGAGTCGGAAGCACGAGCCGTCGCTGAAGACTTTCACCACGCGGACGTGGAGAAGCTCAGCAATGGCGATGTTGTGCTGCGGGCATCAGATATGATCCTCCGGTGGAGTACGGCTGACAAGGCGTGGGAGGTGCAGTGGCAATGGGCGGACAAGACGGAGCCGACTACGTGCATCGGGTCAGGCCTTGGAGAGTACCCACGATCCAAGCTCTCCAAGGAGCAGGAACAGCTATTTGGAGATGAGGTTGAAAAATGGCTCGGCAACGGCTGGCTAGTGAAGCATGACGTCGAGAAGCATGGTGAGCCGAGATGTGTGCTGCCTCTGCTCGCTGCTACGCAGGAGCATAAGGCATCAACGCCAGTTCGGCCCTGCCTCGACTACCGGCTCCTCAACCAGAAGCTGACGTCGCACCCTGGCACCGACGCTCCGGCATGTGGCGAGACGCTACGGAGGTGGCGTCAAGCGGGCGTTCCGCAAGCGTATCAGCTGCTGGATATCAGCAAAGCGTACCTAAAGGTACGCATTCATCCCGATTTGTGGCGTTATCAGTGCGTGGTGTGGCGTGGCGAAGTGTACGTCCTGGAGCGGATGGGCTTCGGGCTGTCCGTGGCTCCAAAGGCAATGGACTTGATCGTGAAGTGGGCCACGCGTGATCTCGCTGGCGTAGACAACTATGTGGATGATCTCTACGTCCCAGAGCAGCTCGTCGACCGCACCAAGTCGCGGCTCCTGGAGTATGGCCTACCAACCAAACCGGCTGAGCCAGCCGTGAGTGCGCGTGTGCTAGGTCTGCAACTTCAGGCTGATGACGAGGGGAGTGTGTCGTGGACGCGTCGCGAAGGTGTGTCTCTACAGCTACCCGACAAACCAACGAAGCGCGAACTGTTTAGTTGGTGTGGCAGAGTGATTGGGCACTACCCTGTGTGTGCCTGGCTGCGCCCATCGTGTTCGTATGTCAAGCGCCTTGCCTGCACGTCAGAGGTGGCATGGGATCAGGCTGTACCGGATGCTGTCTTGAAGTGTTGCCGCGACATTGTTCACCGCCTGTGCAATGATGATCCCGTTAGCGGAGTGTGGTACGCTGACCCAACGATGGGTACGTGGCGAGCGTATTGTGACGCGTCCAACCTGGCAATTGCCACGGTGCTCACGCAGAATGGCAAGGTTGTCGAGGATGGTTCATGGTTGCGAGACAAAGCAGACAAGCGTCATATCAATGTGGCGGAGCTCGAGTCGTCTCTGAAGGCGCTGGATCTGGCCATCCGGTGGGACGTCAAGAACCTGACCATCGTGACCGACTCGAAGACGGTTGCTGGTTGGTTGCGCTCGGTCTCGCAGAATACTCATCGCGTGAAGGTCGGGGGTCTCCACGAGTCTCTCGTCCGTCTCCGCCTGCAGGTGTTTCAGGACACTGTGGCTGCTGCTGGCATGACGGTGTCCGTGGAGTGGGTCCCCTCGGAGTCGAACGTTGCAGATCGGCTCACCCGCGTGCCGACCTCATGGCCTCCCTGTCGGGAGGAAGCAGGTGAAATCGCAGCAGCGCTACCAGCAAGCTCTATGAAGGGGCCAACGTCGATGCGGTCTATCCGCGGGTGCCAAGCGGTAGATGCGGACGTGCAGCTGACGGTGACACAGCTACAGGATGGAAAGCAAGTGACGAGCCAGCTGTACAAGAAATCAAAGGGTCAGCTGCGTGTTATTGATGGCGTCCTGTACCTCAGTCGTGTGGACCCCGTCGATGGTGATGTGATCGTACCGGTCCTGCCTACTGCACTGCAGAGTGAAGCCGTCGGTGCTGCTCACCGCAACACCGGACATGGTAACTGGGAGACCATGTGGGGCAGTCTTCGGAAGTGCTGTCATTTCCCACAGATGGCGCAACGCTGCCAGGAAGTCGTCCGAGACTGCGGGACGTGCCATGCAGCGAACCCGTCGCGAGGAGAGCCCAACCCTCCAGCCGCGAGAAGCGACCTACCAACCAGGCCGTGGGAAGTCATCCAGATTGATACGTTAGAGCTGGGACCCAGCCGCAGTAGTTCCTACCATTGTGTCCTCGTGTGTGTGGACATGTTCACACGGTGGGTGGAAGTCGTACCCCTAGCCCGCCATGATGGTGTCAGTGTCGCGGAGGCGCTTATTGGTATTTGCACCCGGTTTGGCTCACCAAGCGTAATTCGATGTGACAACAGCACGGAGTTTGTTAACTGTGTGGTGTCGTCTCTGCTATCGATATTCGGCGTACATGTGAGGCATGGAGCTGTGCGCCACCCTCAGAGCCAAGGGGGAGCCGAGCGCTTCAATCGCACGCTGCTGGTGTAGCGTGGCCCAAGTGGTTGGGCACACAACAACCAACAAGTCTCACCAGAGCAAGGAGAAGTTTGAAGAAATGAAGGATGATCTTTCTTCAGAGACAGAGCTTTTTATATGTGCCAAGACTAAGAGAGTTCAGGTTTCACATAACAACGAGCAACGGTTTAGACCAATCAGGAGATAGAGAGATGGCACAGATTCGGCCAATCAGAAGACATGTATTGGAAGAAAGTAAAGAAAAAAGGAAAGCTTCTGAAAAAGGTAGGTTCGAACTTCACATGCAAAGGATACTAGTCCTATTACTGTACAGGTTTTAACACACCAAGCTACAGTGACACAGGCACTAGACTACAATGCAACAGGTACAAGGTTGAAGAATCTGCATGCTCTACATGGCCCCCTCCCAGATTGAATCACGTCCTCGTGATAAGGTGAATATTGTAAAAATAAAAATAATGAAACGAAAGAACCCAAGGAAGAAGCTATATAAACTGTGTGTTAAATGCCAACCCAACACTATATATCTAAAAAAAACTCAAATCTCAATCTCTCAAATCTTCACGAGAAAATTGTACATATCAATTGTTCTTGGCTCTCATTGACGGTATCGCACCGGCCTCTGGAGATTTGCCCGATTGCGTAAGTTATACCCACCTGCCTGTGGCATGATCGGAACGGCCGGCACAACGGGAGCTGCCGGAACAGCCGGGACTGGAACAGCCGGAACTGGAACAGCTGGAACTGCCGGAACTGGAATAACCGGAACTGCCGGAACCGGAACAGCCGGAACTGCGTCTTGCACGTAATCAATTAGCGCCGGTTGAGGTAGGTGTGCTGGCACTGGAGCGTGCTGCTCCTCCGGTACTTGAGTCGTTGACTTGAGCCGGTTGATGTGCACCACCTGGAGTTTCCCTGTATCACAGTGCTCAATCCTGTACACCACGTCATCGATCACCTCGACAACTCGATACGGCCCGGTCCATGGCTTGAGGAACTTCTTTGTGTTGCCTGCTTTCACAGCTGGGTTGTGTAAGCGCACCTTGTCATTGATCGCAAACCGTGGCTTGGTCGTCTTTGCATCATAGTAGTCCTTCTGACGTTTCTGTGCCTTAGCGCCAGCTGATCGAGCGTGAGAGAATGCCTGCTGCAAGGAGATCTCGAGACCAATCATATAGTCAGGTACAGATTTGACATGTTCTCTGGAGTCGTTAAACATAATATCCACTGGCAACTTAAGCTCTCTGCCGAACATCAATCTAGCTGGGGTTTCCTTGGTTGAACTATGTACGCTACTACGATACGCCAGTAAACAGCGTTGAATATGCAGATCCCAGTCATTGTGATTGGCATTGACTCTGGCACTCAGCATGTTCTCAAGTGTACGATTCATCCGTTCAACTAAACCATCACTAGAAGGATGATATGGAGTCGTGCGTGTCTTCTTCATATCTAACAGTTCACAGATGGATTTGAACAAATTTGACTCAAATTGCGCACCTTGATCAGTGTGGATAGACAGTGGCACACCGTAGCGACAAATGAAACCATCAATCAGTGCCGAAGCTATTGTCCTAGCAGTCATATCCGGGATGGCAAACGCTTCTACCCACTTCGTGAAATAATCAGTAATCACAACAATGTAGAGGTTACCTCGATTTGTTCTGGGCAGTGGTCCCATGATGTCCATAGCGACACGTTGCAGCGGAAATGATGGTTGGTCCACCTTCATCGGAGCGCGAGCGGTTGGTGCTGGGGTACGCCTAGCTGAACAAAGCGCACACGCCTTGCAATGCAGCTCAATGTCAGACGACATAAAAGGCCAATAGAATCTAGCTTTCACCTTCTCTAGAGTACGTTCAGTAGCGAGGTGGCCACCACTACACTCATTGTGCATCCCAGTCATAATTCTCTGTCGCAAACTGACAGGTACAACAAGTTGCAGAAATGAGTTGCTACCATCTACTGAAGTGTACGTACGATACAGTAAGCCATCTTGCAGAACAAGCCGTTTCCACTGACTCCACAGACGTATCAAGGTTAATGATGCTCCTTTCATAGCACTATCACTGCGTTTAGGCCTGTCTAACAATGCTTGTTGCCAACCAATCATGCAGTCAATGTCACTGTCTTCCGCTTGAGCTCTGCGAATATCTTCTGCACTAAAAAAATCTGCCCAATTGCTTCCAAGTAAATTGCTATCATCATTCGCATGTTCTGCAGGTTGTGATTCAGAGTCAACATTACCCACGTATGCTTGATGTCCAGAATCCTGCGTCAATGCATCACCAGCTGCTGTATCCGGAGAGACTGATGGCACGGCTGTAGGGACAGGAATGGAAGACTGGGAAGGACAGACAACAGTAATATTTGGATCCATTACTGAAGGCTCGGCAGTGGCCGATGCAGGATGCTCCGAATTGTCCGCAGGTTGGCTATGGAACCGTGACAATGCATCTGCGTTGGCATGCTGAGTACCTCTACGGTGGACAGTTGTGAAATCGAACGCTTCTAGTTTCTCCAACCATCTCGCCAGGATACCTTCCGAATCCTTGAAAGACTTCAACCAGAGAAGGGCTTTGTGATCGGTTCGCAAGGTAAAGTTTGCACCCAGCAAATAATGTTTGAAGTATTGCACAAAGAAGACCACTGCATACATCTCACGCCGAGTTGTGCCGTAGCGACGTTGGCTCTTACTAAGTGAACTACTAGCATACGCAATTACCTGCTCTCTGCCCTGATCGTCAACCTGCGATAGAGTTGCACCAATACCAGTGTCAGAAGCATCCGTGTCCAGGATAAACTTGCGGGATGGATCCGGGTACGTCAGGACAGGGAATGACGTGAGCTTCTGCTTCAGGATATCGAACGCTTGCTGACACTCATCCGTCCACGAAAAGCTTGCCTGTTTCTGCATTAGCTTGTAGCGGTGCTGCAATTGTCGCGAAGTCCTTGATGAACCGCCTGTAGTAGGAAGCAAAACCTACAAATCGACGAACCTCGGTTGCAGAGCTAAGTGGTTTGAGACTGGTGACCGAACTGCAATTCTTGGGATCAGGGCTCACACCACCTCCCTTGAACACATGCCCAAGATACGTAACCGACTTGCTCAGAATCTGGCACTTACGAGGCTTGACCTTCAAACCTGCTGCCCGGAATTTTTCAAACACTAGGCGCAATCTAACCAGATGTTCTTGAAATGTTTTCGAGAAAGTTATGGTGTCATCTATGTACGCTGAACATACGCTTGGCACAAGATCACCCAGAACCATGGTCATCAGGCGCTGGAAAGTTGCTGGGGCATTGCACAACCCAAATGGCATGACTTTCCATTCAAACAATCCAAATGGAGTGACAAATGCTGATTTCGCCCTTGCTGCATTAGTTAGCTCTACCTGCCAGTAACCGGATGCAAGATCTAAGGTTGTGAAATACTGTGCGTCACCCATGTTGTCTATCGCATCATCAATCCGCGGAATGGGGAATGCGTCTCTGACAGTTACAGCATTGAGTTTGCGATAATCGACACATAGTCTAATAGCTCCATCAGGCTTCCGAACAACAACAATAGGGGCTGCCCAAGGACTGTTGGAAGGATCGACTAAACCCTCAGCTAAAAGCTGCTCAACATGTTCACGAACCTCATTGGCATGGTGAAGCGGCAATCGTCTAGGGGCTTGGCGAATAGGCTGGCTGCTAGTGGTCTCGATGTCGTGTTTGGCAACACCGGTAGAGCCAAGATCCATTGCTCCCGTTGAAATTATGTCGCTGAACTCCGAGAGAAGAGACCTGACGGCTGCTGCCTCTTCTGTATCGAGATGACTAAGGTCAAACAACTCAACAGGGTCAGAACACATTTCAGCAGCATTACAGCTTTCAGCCGTACAATCACGCTCATCCGCGGCTTCTGCGGCTTTCTCAACAAAGCAAGATTCGAACATGCCAACAACTGTACCCTTGTTTATAGTGACAGGCCGTGGTAGCAGGTTCTGCAACCTGACAGGAACAGTACTGTTCTCACTCACGGTCGTGACCACTCTAGCTGCACTGACACAAAATTTATCTACGAACGACTCTGTTGGCTCTACCATTCCGCAAGATGGAGACATAAACTCAGTGTCACGTAATCTACCTTGCGTTATCAACTGAGAATAGCCCTGTAGAACAACAGATTCAGCCAATTGCACTGGAATGGGGTCTCTTTCCACTCTCTGACATGAAAGGTGCTTGGGCCCAACTCCCTGTGTTAATGGAAGGGTCTGATTGCTCAAGCGCAGACAGCCTTGTCCCAGATCCATAATACAACCGTGCCTACGGAGGAAGTCTATGCCTAATAGTACGTCAGGCTCAATGTTCGCAACTACCATAGTGTGCTGAAGTTGGAGGCTGCCAAACTCTAGCTGCACATCCACCGCTCCTTCCACAGTCACGCCACTGCCATCAACACTTCGGACTGATGTAGAAATTTTGTTTAATTTTATATGCTTATGTCGTTGATAGAATGCTGAGCTGACAAACGAAATCGAACTTCCAGAATCAACTAACATGTGGACATCAGTTATGCATATTGAACTTACTTTGCCGATAACATACTGGCAACTGTCAACAGCAACGGAATGGCATACTACATCGGAAGGCGCGGCGGGCAGCACTTCCGGGCCATGGTGGTTTGGAGCTGACTCTGGACCCTCTATGCCAACTCCCGGCCGTTTCCCGAAGGGCGCTGACGTTGTCCCCGGGGTGGAGGTGCAGTCGGGCAGTACGCAATCAGATGTTCGGCACTCCCACAATGGTAACAGCGGCGCTGTTGTTGGGGTTGCTGCTGGGGTTGCTGCTGCGGTCGCTGCAAAGATGACAGAGCGGTTTCCAATCGTTCCATCCTTACTAATAAGGCATCCAAACGATCTTCCCTGGCAGCACAGACAGCCGCGGCCACTGGCTGAGACGCACTAGTAGTAGCGTCCGCTTGGAGTATGGCAAGTGCTCGAAGTCCTTGCTGCAGTGCCTGGTCAAGAGTTCGGGGGTCTTGGCGACGTACCTCCATGCGCAACTCTCTGCTGTCCAGACCTTCAATGAATTGGTCACATGCCAGCTGGTCCTGCACGAGGTTTGGCAAGGTAGGGTACGCTCTGCGAGACAATCGGCGAATCACCTCGCAGTAATCAGACAACGCCTCCTCACCTCGCTGTCGTCTGGCCTTCAATTCCGCTCTGTGGAGGTCGGTCCTGACGGGTGGAGCAAACCGACCCTCCAGAGCTACCAGTAATTGCTGAACATCCTGGCGTGTCGCGACAGGAAGCGACTGGTAGTAGCACTGCGCATTATCTATCAAGTACAACGGGATGTACTGTGCCTGGTCCTGCGGCGTCCACTGATTAACCAGGCAAACTTGAGTGAAGTGGTCACGCCAAGTAGTCCAGTCCGAGGCTGCTCCACCATCAAAACGTTCCGGAGTTGCCCATGGCCGGATGGGTCGAACGGGAGCTGGCTGGGCGGGCTGAACTGGCTGGGCGGGCTGAACTGGCTGGGCGGGCTGAACTGGCTGGGCTGGCTGCACTGGCTGGGCGGGCTGAACTGGCTGTGCTGGCTGGGCTGGCTGAACTGGCTGGGCTGGCTGAGCTGGCTGAACTGGCTGGGCTGGCTGAGCAGGCTGGGCAGGACGGGGCGGCTGGGCCGGCGGTACTTGCTGGTTAGGCTGTGCTTGGGCCATTCCGAACCAGGAATCACTTCACATTGTCACAACAACAAAAACATGGCATGAAAAAAAACCCGAAACATCCTCCGCTGCCACCAGTTGTAGCGTGGCCCAAGTGGTTGGGCACACAACAACCAACAAGTCTCACCAGAGCAAGGAGAAGTTTGAAGAAATGAAGGATGATCTTTCTTCAGAGACAGAGCTTTTTATATGTGCCAAGACTAAGAGAGTTCAGGTTTCACATAACAACGAGCAACGGTTTAGACCAATCAGGAGATAGAGAGATGGCACAGATTCGGCCAATCAGAAGACATGTATTGGAAGAAAGTAAAGAAAAAAGGAAAGCTTCTGAAAAAGGTAGGTTCGAACTTCACATGCAAAGGATACTAGTCCTATTACTGTACAGGTTTTAACACACCAAGCTACAGTGACACAGGCACTAGACTACAATGCAACAGGTACAAGGTTGAAGAATCTGCATGCTCTACACTGGGTCTTATCCGCAAAGTGGTCGAGTACAGCAGCGATTGGCAGACAGAGCTGAGCATGCTGCTCTACTACTACAGGGTGCGGCCGCACAGTGCTACTGGGATTTCGCCATGCGCCGCAATGATGGGATGGGAACCACGCAACCTCCTGGTCGAGCGCGAGGAAGAAGACCTCAGTTTGTCAAGCTGGGTTGAAAGCTTGGCAGAGAAGACGGCACGTGTGCGAGACCTCGTAAACGAAGAGCTCTCCCGGAACGACACAGAGAGCGTGATCGAAGGAGCAGAGTACAGCGTAGGGGATGCGGTGCTGTTACGTCGGCCTTCCCGGAGCCGCAAATGCCTGGCACCGTACGAGCCTGGGTGGCGCATCGTTCGCGTTGTGTCGCCGTCGACAGTTGTCATCACCCGGGCTGCTGATCCACACTCAGCGGAGAAGATTGTCAACGTGGAGATCATCAAGAGGGATGTCGCCCGTGACTTGGCCCAACCAACAGCGCCGATGGACGACAGTGCAGCGGCAACAGATGGTGGTTATCTGTACCAGCCAGCATCAGTGCTGCCAGGCCCTGAGCCCAACATTGGGGATGGCGGCATTCGCATGTCCCTGCGAGACAGATCTGCCATTAGGCCTCCGCAGCGCTATGGCTCCTGAAACTGTACGTGTGCCGTGTTATCAGTCTAGCTTGGCGCGTGCTTAGTTAGGAGCAAGCTAGCAAATGCAAGACCCATTACGCATTTTGCTGTTCTCTTGTTTAGCTGTTGGTGGAGTGTTGTTCTTTTCTTTGGAGAACCTTAGTTCTACGTTTTAGTGCAAGTTCCCTGTTTTGTTGTGTTACCAGGGGGGAATGTGTGATCGAATCCATGTGTTCAATGCATTCTAGGTTGCTAACATAACAAACCAGACCAGACACGGTATGGACTCATGATTGTATGTAGGTGTGAACAAGTTAGTTTCTGGCAATGTTGTGGTGTTTGGTTTCCGCCCAACATTGTCGATCTGCATGTTTGCACTAGCGTGCAGCTGAACCAACGCAGCCAAACCAACGTGCCTTGCAATGCTTTGCTAGGCTTTTCTTTCACTGTATCTTTTTGGTCACATATAATACCGTACACTTTTCTTACTCAACAGAATCTTAGAACGAAGAAGGAACGGTCGGTTGTTGTCTTTGGCGGTGTGTCGGATCATAGTGCATGCTACTAGGCGCCATTCGGTTACATCTCGCTCCTTCCCACCCGACTCCTCGTCCATCTCATCGTCCTCTTCCTCGTTCCGCTCGTCATCCTCACGATCATCATCACCACCATCATCTGCCTCGTCCTCTGTCTCCTCACCAACCGTTTCGTCATCCAATTCCTCTTCCATCCTCTGATCATCCGTCTCATCCTCCGTTTCAGTACAGACCACTTGTCTCCCATTTGCTAGCTGCTCGTCCCGTGAGCGGAGTTGTTCCTCCAGATCCGCTTCACTCACTGACTCATGATACTGCTCGACCCTCCTCCTGTTGGTACTGTCCACAACGCGCGGTCCTTGGCCGTTTCTGGCATAGATCTCTGTGGAGTAGTTTGCTGTTGCCCTCCGAGGTCTCTGGATTAATGTGGGCGGTGTGGCAATTCGTGTGAGAGTTGGTGATGCCAGCGCGAGTGTAGGTGGATCCACCCCAGCCCCCGCCACAAGAAGAGCCGGTGGCGGTTCTGGTGGTGGCAAGGGCGACGGTGGTGCCGCGTGGTCGACCGCGCAAGAACCCACCCCCTGTGCCAGTGGTACAGACTGAGCCAACGCAGAATGCGGTGCCGTGTGGGAGAGCTAGGCTGCCCAAGTTGCCAACTCCAGCAGCACCACCATCGCCCTTGCCACCACCAGAACCGCCACCGGCTCTTCTTGTGGCGGGGGCTGGGGTGGACCCACCTACACTCGCGCTGGCATCACCAACTCTCACACAAATTGCCACGCCACCCACATTAATCCAGAGACCTCGGAGGGCAACAGCAAACTACTCCACAGAGATCTATGCCAGAAACGGCCAAGGACCGCGCGTTGTGGACAGTACCAACAGGAGGAGGGTCGAGCAGTATCATGAGTCAGTGAGTGAAGCGGATCTGGAGGAACAACTCCGCTCACGGGACGAGCAGCTAGCAAATGGGAGACAAGTGGTCTGTACTGAAAAGGAGGATGAGACGGATGATCAGAGGATGGAAGAGGAATTGGATGACGAAACGGTTGGTGAGGAGACAGAGGACGAGGCAGATGATGGTGGTGATGATGATCGTGAGGATGACGAGCGGAACGAGGAAGAGGACGATGAGATGGACGAGGAGGAGTCGGGTGGGAAGGAGCGAGATGAGGCGGATGAATGTGTTGATCGTAAGAAGTCAGCTGTGTATCTACACTTGTTATCTCGTCCTGACTGTCTTGGTGTGTATGATGACTCTCATTTTTCTGTACTGTGTCGTGCGCGTTATGTCCAACAGTTGAAAGTTCTAGAGGCAGTTTGTATACGTATTCATAAGCCTGTTTTGTGTAAGCAGAAAGAGCACATTGTTGCACTGAAGTTGTATTCGTAGGTTGACACTTCGTTCAGTGCCTTCTCGTCTTTGGTTATGTAATCTTGTTACCTTTTTTGCGTTTCCTCTAGTGGTTTTATTGCACTTGTGTCTTGATGTTATTTCTAACACCTTTCTATTTACAGTACTTAAAGGGGAAGTTAAGGCAAAAATTAAAATTTCACCAGTTGTAGTCTTCGGGGTGCTGAGTCGAATGGTCGTGGTCCGAGGAAGCTGAGACGCTCCCTTCCTACTTGAATCCCAATCGAACTCGCGCACTTCCACCGAAACTGGGTGACTGCGCCCTACTAGATGGGGATTTGTATGCAAAATGTCACTAAAAGCGCCATTTCGTTCTTATAAAAGCATGGATGACCGCGATTGGCCCATATGTTGTAGTCTTTTGGACGCTGAGTCGATTGGTTTTGGTCCGAAAAGGCTGCGATGCAGCGTTCCTCCTTTATTCCCAATCGAACATGGTTGAACAAGCGGTCACGTGCTCCTGCGTACGCCAGTCACCTGGTCACCGTGCCTGCAGGGTACAACTTACTAGCCTGTTTGACCTTTTTTGGGTGCAATCCTGTCACTCGAGTTGAACTCGAGTTGAACCTTGGTGTGAAAGTTGTCGCCTGCTGCTGCATGCTGGCGTGGTGACCAGGTGATTTGGGCACCCAGGAGCACGTGACCGCTTGTTCAACCATGTTCGATTGGGAATAAAGGAGGAACGCTGCATCGCAGCCTTTTCGGACCAAAACCAGTCGACTCAGCGTCCAAAAGACTACAACATATGGGCCAATCGCGGTCATCCGTGCTTTTATAAGAACGAAACGGCGCTTTTAGTGACATTTTGCATACAAATCCCCATCTAGTAGGGCGCAGTCACCCAGTTTCGGTGGAAGTGCGCGAGTTCGATTGGGATTCAAGTAGGAAGGGAGCGTCTCAGCTTCCTCGGACCACGACCATTCGACTCAGCACCCCGAAGACTACAACTGGTGAAATTTTAATTTTTGCCTTAACTTCCCCTTTAACTTCAGTTTCTTTGGTGGTATCCTTAGTTCCGTTTTTTCCCACTGATGATAGGAACGAGAAAATCGATTCTGGGTTTTCAATAATATTTTTGTTATAAAATACACAGTAATACATGTCAAACAAGTAACGTAGTTGCGTGATGTCTGCGGCCTTCATCCTATTCATAGCTATATTAAAATAATAATTTTAGTGTGAACAAAGGTCTAATCAACTTTTTTTTATTTTCGGTCATTTTTTATTTTTTTCCACCTCTCGCATACATTTTTAGATTTTCAGGTGACGAGAAACATAGAAATAAAAACATGTGGCCTAAGAGGATTTCACGATCACACAGGATATCCAAGTATAGACCTATTACCGTAAAGTCCATTCCGTGACAAAGTACTACCGTGTTTCCCCGCATACAAGTCGCACCACTTCAAGGGCAAAGAAGGGGATGCGATTTACAATCAAGTGCGAAATCCAACTTATGTGGATATACTAAAACAATATGGCTCAAACCTGAAAGTGGGGGTGCGAATTATAATCGGAGAAATACGGCAATGGAAGAGCTTTCAGGATGATGATTGTGAGGGGTCTGAATCTTGTATTTTCTTGATTTTTATTTCATTATTTTCATTCATCACAACAAAGAGAACGTGTTGCAAAGTGGAGGTGTGACTGATATATCACGATGTTGCTTTAAACGCAGAATCATGTGAAAGTACGTGGTAAGAAACTCACTTGCAAGTCGAGAAGAGCCTTGCGTTGCTGCTCAATAGTTGACTGGCATTCAGTTATCTTTCGTTCCTGGAACAGACATTAGTGAGAAACAACATAAAGTATATCTTATCTGTGACTGTGCCATGACTGAGACTCTGATAAAAAATATCTTGATATAAAAGTGGAAGCCCTGAAATAGTACATACGCTGATGGCCGGATACTTCAACAAAATTGTGAAACAAAACTTTCTATTGTTGATGGTGCAGCCAGGCTGGGTGCCTGATGCGAAACATTAAAAATACCCAAACCCTACAACTTCAACATAGCCATCAAACTGGGAAAAAAGTGTTCGACAGGCTAAGAGATATCAGTGTACACAGGAATGTTACCCCTTCCCACAAATACACACACACACACACACACACTTCTACTTGCACTCGCTCACTGCCAGAAACTCAGGGTAACGTGAGTCTCCCCTTGGTAGAGTGGAGACAGATTCAAAGTAAGTTTTGGAAAGAACACTCAATTAGCTATTGAACCACCAAATGGCTGACAGCCCCCAAACCTCCAAACTACGGGTGGACATAAAAAATATGACCCGCCTTATCGGCTTGTTAGCTGCATCCATGTAACCACCATGGTGGAAACGCGGACGTGCAAACTTTACTTTACTTTACTTATAGGCTCACCACATGATGTCATCGCAATAAGTGAGTGAGCACAAGGTGCAGAAAAGGATTGACGACACACAGACACAACACACGCACACACACACACTTGTACTTGTTGCTCACTGCCAAAACTGGTCACGTGGGTCTCCCCGGGAGAGGGGAGAGAGACTCAAAAGGAATCTTGGAAAGATGACTCAATTGGCTATTGAACCGCCCAACGGCCGACACCCCCTGAAATCCCCAAAACTCTGGGTGGACTTGAAAATGATCCCACTTATGGGCTCACCACACCTCAGTAAGTGGGTGAGGACAAGGTGCAGAAAGAGGATTGACGGCATCAGGGTATCCGTCCCGGGATCCAACTGCAGTTACCCCTGCCTCCAGTGAAGGTAATATTTGCTACTAGTGTGGGTGGCTAAATCAGAGTGGATCTGATAAAAGCTTCACTAGCACCACTGATTACACAAGAGTTAATCTAGCCAGAAGCAGTCCATGGTTAACAGATATGTATACTTCAAATAGAAAGTATATGAACCCTGGAACCAACAAAGATGGCAGGTACAACATTACACCTTCAAGCAGCCGAGCCTGTTGGTAACAGACCCAACACAATCAGGCATAAGTGCACCCACCAACCCAACTAACTGGCACACACACACACACACACACACACACACACACACACACACACACACACACTACTACTATGTACAACTGCCACAAAATGGCCACGTCGCTCCCAGAAGCGGGAGACAACAGCGAGAAAGGAAAAACAAGGAGAGTAATTGAGGTGAGAGGGGACCGTTCTACACACAGCTAGTGTTTCTGTCTACACACACACCCACACACACACACCCACACACACTTCTACTTGCACTCGCTCACTGCCAGAAACTCAGGGTAACGTGAGTCTCCCCTTGGTAGAGTGGAGACAGATTCAAAGTAAGTTTTGGAAAGAACACTCAATTAGCTATTGAACCACCAAATGGCTGACAGCCCCCAAACCTCCAAACTACGGGTGGACATAAAAAATATGACCCGCCTTATCGGCTTGTTAGCTGCATCCATGTAACCACCATGGTGGAAACGCGGACGTGCAAACTTTACTTTACTTTACTTATAGGCTCACCACATGATGTCATCGCAATAAGTGAGTGAGCACAAGGTGCAGAAAAGGATTGACGACACACAGACACAACACACGCACACACACACACTTGTACTTGTTGCTCACTGCCAAAACTGGTCACGTGGGTCTCCCCGGGAGAGGGGAGAGAGACTCAAAAGGAATCTTGGAAAGATGACTCAATTGGCTATTGAACCGCCCAACGGCCGACACCCCCTGAAATCCCCAAAACTCTGGGTGGACTTGAAAATGATCCCACTTATGGGCTCACCACACCTCAGTAAGTGGGTGAGGACAAGGTGCAGAAAGAGGATTGACGGCATCAGGGTATCCGTCCCGGGATCCAACTGCAGTTACCCCTGCCTCCAGTGAAGGTAATATTTGCTACTAGTGTGGGTGGCTAAATCAGAGTGGATCTGATAAAAGCTTCACTAGCACCACTGATTACACAAGAGTTAATCTAGCCAGAAGCAGTCCATGGTTAACAGATATGTATACTTCAAATAGAAAGTATATGAACCCTGGAACCAACAAAGATGGCAGGTACAACATTACACCTTCAAGCAGCCGAGCCTGTTGGTAACAGACCCAACACAATCAGGCATAAGTGCACCCACCAACCCAACTAACTGGCACACACACACACACACACACACACACACACACACACACACACACACACACTACTACTATGTACAACTGCCACAAAATGGCCACGTCGCTCCCAGAAGCGGGAGACAACAGCGAGAAAGGAAAAACAAGGAGAGTAATTGAGGTGAGAGGGGACCGTTCTACACACAGCTAGTGTTTCTGTCTACACACACACCCACACACACACACCCACACACACACACACACACACCCACACAGACACAACACACACACAGTGTTTCTGTCTACACACACACCCACACACACACACACCCACACACAGACACAACACACACACATACCCGCTGTTTCAGATCCAGTTCTGTTGACAGCTTCCATCGACGGATTTTCTCTGCTTCCTGCTGTAGCCGGGCGTGAAGTGAAGCACTCTGTATGGTATCCCATGATAAATCTATACAAAACGCAAGGAAAACGTCACTTGGCAATGTGGTTTGTCATACTTTTCTCAGCCCCCCCCCCCCCCCCCCCTGCACACACACACACACACACACACACACACACACACACACACACCTCACCTCACCTCAGACCTGCCCATCGCGGAAGCGATGATAGCGAACAGCTATGTTAGACATAGCAACTTGTGCTGGGATTACACCATTCAACAGCTTGCAAGGCTGATGAATTGACCGCCACTATTTTTAGCCTGGTATCCACCACACAGCTGTTTGAAGTGACTTTTTCTGGCCAGTGAATCCCTATTTTTCATTTTTCCATTTTTTCTACACACACCACCACCACCACACACACCGGCATACACTGGCTGTTGGTAACCACCCAGGAGAATGAAAGAAGAGCTAGGAGAATGAGAAAGAGAAGAAAGACGTGTGCGACCATAATTGTCGGGAATTGAACCCGCAACCTCTCGATTGGAAATCGACTGCACACCCGCACACACACACACACACACACACACACACACACACACACACACACACACACACACACACACACACACGCACACACACACATACGCAACTTTGCATAAAATATGGTGGCATCACTTTGCTCAATTAAAAAGTGTCAGGCTATCCAACCACCCTGCTTTGGACCGAAACATTCGGGTACATTTACATGGGAGAATATTGCCTTTTTACTTCAAGTATCGGGACCGCCGGAAGCAGTTTTTGATTGGTCCGCTAGTATCATGGCCGTTCATATTTTGTGTAAGATATGGCGGGTACACATGCCCTGGGTCTCCACAGTATGAAACATGATTGTGTTGGTGACCGAAAAGTTGGTCCGGTAATAACCTGACCAACCAGACCGGTTCCGGCGGGCCTGAGTATTATGTACCGTAAAATACCGTTGATCCGCCCCCCCACGCCATATCGCTTCCCAGCTGGGTTTTCGGCAGGGGCGGGAATTAGATCAAGGCTGTGAAGTGCAGTACGATGTACATGTACAACAACGTGGAGGATCAGACTCGATGTGCTGGATTGTGCACATTTTCATCCTGAATTGGCACGTATTGTGTACAGCAGTGCATGCGTCGGCTCAACATCGTATTTCGTTGTATACGCCGAAGTCGCTTCACAGGTAGAAAATCGACAGGGGGCGGGAATTAGAGAGGGGGAGGATGAACGGTACTTTACGGTCTATGATTGCCCTGCTTTGGAATGGTGGCAAGGCTGGACAGACTGAAGTACATGCATGCGTGTACCCAACAAAACCCTACACAGTGATATCTGTAGTACCGTAGCCCACGCTTGCCAGAGCAACTGCTTGGTTCCAGAAGATCTGTATTCTGATTCTGCATGATGCGACACTCGGCTTATAACACAATACGGAATGTGCCAAACTCTACACTATAGTATGATGGCGTTAATGCTATAACCTATACTCTACAACCTAACACTGACCACTATGATAGCACTAATCCCAGCACTACAATATCTAACTAAGAAGTGCAATGAAACACTCACTTGGGGTAATAAGACAAGCAATCCATAACCGACTTTTGTATACAATATACCAAGTCTAATTGTTTGGCTGTAAACCTTCAACAAAAGGCGTGACTGGCCAAAAGCGCTGGAGAAGTTCATGGCTCTGATTTGGTAACAAGATGAATTGACAACAAATACACTGCAATACAAGGATGACCACAACTAAAGTTAGTTGGTTGCTGACAAGTTAGTTCATCTGCCATGTTTGAGAGCTAAGAAAAACTTCCAGAAATGTGTTGCAGCATTGCTCGTCTGTGCAAGAGTACTGACACTACACGCACTCTTTTTGGTATGACTTCCTGATTTTTGAACATCTGCCCTTTGCCTCGCCGATCCGTACACACGTGCACGCATGATGCATCGATGACATCAAGGCGCACAGTGTGACTGTGAGGTTCGGAAACGTTTCGGATCAGCGCGGTCTTTTCGCTACGTGTTTTTCTTACCTTTCGTCCGTGAGGATTGGTTGCTGGCCCGTTGCTTATCTTGAAGAAGTCTCTCCTGAGTGCTGTCGGATACTGCGGGATTCAGCGATGGAGGCGAAAGGGGCTTGAAAAATGGAGCCCGAGTCGTTTGCTGACTTTGCATGTCGGTTGCGATCATTCACTCAAGCCTCGTAAAGGACAAATGAAGTGATTATACGGCCATCGAGTCGACACTCTAGAAGGCCGGATCCTTTTGTAGATCTACTGTCAGGGCCACACGATAACTTGAATACCACGAGTTTTTTTTCTTCTCATATCAGTCTCAGGCTTTGTAGCTTTGAGCTCAGGGAAGCCTCTCGATGGTGAAAGGAGGAAACGCCGAGAAGAAGCCTACCGCCAAGTCAATCTAAATCTACATGGCATTGTTGTGTGATGCGGCGATGGATCGCTTGATCATTGATCGACCAGGCTAGCTAGACTGCGGACCACGGTGGACTGTGCTGCCAAAGCCTGCAAAGGACTTAGGTAAAGGCAAAGGATGGATATAACGGATTCGCTGGCGTCGGCGTTCAAGACATACCTCGCGATCCATTCGGTCGATCTTTGGAAAAGCATGACCTTTGAACTTAGGGGTCAAAGGTCAGAGTTCTCTCATTCTCCATGATCCATGAGTTGCTCACTGCAGTGTTGTTGTTGTTGTTGTTGTTGTTGTTGTTGTTGTGTAGCGGTGCTACACAGCATAATCACTGACTGCATTGGATCCATCATGAAATAATAAAAAAACGAAAAGTCAAAAGAAGGACAGCTTGTAAACAACAAGAAGCTTTGACAAACCGGTTGCCCTGTGTAATGAATTGCTATGACTAAACTAAAGACTAGTAATGAACGGTCACGGGTATCATAATAATTAATAGACATGGTTAGCATTTTACCGTTCCCGCTATTTCGACGGTCGGCCTGCACCGTTTTTTGTGTGTGTAGACATGGCATTTTACAGTTCACGCGCTAGATCCAACGGTACTCGTACCCCAAACCCGAAATACCGTCGGTTTGGTACCGTTTCGACGATAGAAATGAAAGGGGAAGTAATATTTATTAGTTAAAGGGGAAGTTAAGGCAAAAATCAAAATTTCACCAGTTGTAGTCTTCAGGGTGCTGAGTCGAATGGTCTTGGTCCGAGGAAGCTGAGACGCTCCCTTCCTACTTGAATCCCAATCGAACTCGCGCACTTCCACCGAAACTGGGTGACTGACTGCGCCCTACTACTCTTGTAGATGGGGATTTGTATGCAAAATGTCACTAAAAGCGCCGTTTCGTTCTTATAAAAGCACGGATGACCGCGATTGGCCCATATGTTGTAGTCTTGTGGACGCTGAGTCGACTGGTTTTGGTCCGAAAAGGCTGCGATGCAGCGTTCCTCCTTTATTCCCAATCGAACATGGTTGAACAAGCGGTCACGTGCTCCTGCGTACACCAGTCAGCTGGTCACCGTGCCTGCAGCCTTAGTGCAGGGTACAACTACTTACTAGCCTGTTTGACCTTTTTTTGGTGCAGTCCTGTCACTCGAGTTGAACTCGAGTTGAACCTTGGTGTGAAAGTTGACGCCTGCTGGCTTGGTGACCAGGTGATTTGGGCACCCAGGAGCACGTGACCGCTTCTTCAACCATGTTCGATTGGGAATAAAGGAGGAACGCTGCATCGCAGCCTTTTCGGACCAAAACCAGTCGACTCAGCGTCCAAAAGACTACAACATATGGGCCAATCGCGGTCATCCGTGCTTTTATAAGAACGACATAGCACTTTTAGTGACATTTTGCATACAAATCCCCATCTAGTAGGGCGCAGTCACCCAGTTTCGGTGGAAGTGCGCGAGTTCGATTGGGATTCAAGTAGGAAGGGAGCGTTTCAGCTTTCTCGGACCAAGACCATTCGACTCAGCACCCCGAAGACTACAACTGGTGAAATTTTAATTTTTGCCTTAACTTCCCCTTTAAGCTCTTTTTAGCGGGAGAACGAAACGGTAAGATTCTAACTAGGGTTTAACCGTTACCTCACACGTCTATCGTTGCGTCAGGAGTCAGGACTCAGAAGCCGAACTGCTACTAACCGTGTCTCGAAAACACATCAAAAACAGTAGACTCGCCCTCTACGCCGACCGTCGAAATAGCGTGAACGGTAAAATGCTAACCATGTCTGTAATATTAATAATTCTTAATTTCAGGATTACCCAAAGGCTAACGCCTATCATTATATCAGCGGAAATCCTGGATCTCCTGTTTGTGTATGTACAGCATGACTGTGTACATTGAGCATTGTAATCAGTGACTCAGTGGGGAAAAGAAAGTGTGCAAAGTGAGTTCGGAAAAGAAAGATGAGTAGATTATTGGTTGGAGGAAAGCAAATCAGCACACGAAGCACAGAAGCCATCATACCGGTAGTTTCGACTAGGCCTTTCGTACTTTTCAACAAGGTAGCTAGCAAGCAAGTCCATTCACTCTACCAAAAGCTAAAACTCGTTTCGGTCTCTTTTCAGTTTCTTTCATCGGTTCCGACCGTTGGAATGCACTCCCCGCTGCAGTCCGCTTATGCTCTTCACTGCACCCATTCCGTAATTCAGTACTTTCATTTCTAGGGTACCGGTACCCTGTAAGAAGGCCTTAGCCTTAGGCCTGTGGGGATTGCCCTATCAAAAATTTGATAATAATAATAATATAATATAACGGGCATTTTGGCGGTCAAAAAAATGCTGTAGTACAAAATATACAGTGACTAGTGACTACAGTAGTGAAGAACAAGCACGCAAATCAATAATTGCACATCAAAGTGCAGTCAAACTCGATACTTTGCACTGTAAATACGTAAATGACGCTAGAATTCAGTTAGGGAACCTAAACTAAAGTTGTCAATCGGGTTGGGAGACAATTCCTTGAAAGTGCACCAGTTTTCTATAGGAATAGCCCGGATGGAAAACATGCACTACCTATCGGCTCGTGTTTGTCACTCTCCGCTCTCAGGCACAGTTGGACTGAGTACATGTACATGTATGTTATACTATTTTTATCCCTCCGTGTTTGTGTTTCCCTATACATGTACATATACACATACATGTACCTCTGACTCTGTAGCGCCTCTTCACAAAAACTCTTCCCCGCCCCCTCCCCCGTCCCATTTCCCTCTCCCTCCCCAGTTCTCTCTGTGGGACTCAGCTGTAGATCACTTTGATTCTTGTCAGGAGTAGGCCTTGGCGGATAATGTTCGAAAAGGTGGCAGATTCTGCTTTTTTTGCACCGAAATTGGCAGAACCATACAAACCTTATGGCGGGCAATTCCTCGAATTCTGCTCCATTTCTTTATCCACATACCAAACATGCATGAAACTTACCAGAAAAAGTACCGAATTCTGCCACTTTTTCTGCCGGCATTATCCGCCAAGGCCTAGTCAGGAGAGCCCTTCATACTTTGTAGAGCCATTCACAACTACATGTACATGACTGTACTAGTACATGACATTAGTACATTACACTGAATTTTATAAAGATGAACAGTGTTCAGGTGTTAGAAGGGTGGGGCAACTCTATAGCTGACCTATAATGTACATTGTACATGTAGACTGTTGGATCTTACACAGGGCGGTGGTAGAAAATCCGCAAATGAAATCTATGGACAACTCTAGCATTACACAACAAAGCATGTCTTTCAGGAAGGAATACTGTATTTGGACACACGTTGCCGCAACCTGAAATACAAGGAGAATTGTTACTTTTGAAGAAACACGATTTCAATTATTTCGCGGATGGACGGATTTGGTTTTTTCATGGCACGACCTGTGCATGTGAGTCCTGTGACGAAGTATCCTTGTACATGTACATGTAGTATGTACCCACATTCCGTTACTGTATCAAGAAAATGTGCTACTATTTCAGATTACATGATTGTATACAATGGTATACGATTGACCCTATGTACAGTATACGGCAGATTGCTGGTGCTGGTCTGCTGGTCTGCATGAGGGGATACTACTAGATTGTACTAAGTAGTCTGTAGATCTACCGTCCGTGTTACGTCAATACGTGGAGATCATGATGCGGAGACGATAGTTCTTGCTACTAGCCGTCCTGACAAGTGTAGCAGATTCTTGAAGAGCGTCGCAAAGCAAGCTACGAGCAATGTCAAGCACCATTTTGCTTATCGTCTTCCTGGTCTAGTGACATGTACAATACACTGTAACCACCGACCAGCGTCCATCACAAATCTTATCAAGCGTGTTTTCATTGCACTTTCACTTTGAAGATGTTCACTACGACACTAGTACAGGTCCGGGCACTCCGGGGGAATGATTGTACGGTCGACACCAGATCACAAGCTTCCTGCGTGCTTGCTACAGTACGTATGCATCGGCTGATGGAGCTGTGAAGCTCTTGCAACATTCCGAGGAACACTGATATCGACATGACACGCAGTTTCGCACAAAGAAAGAAGGAAGCACGCGCCGCAACTACTTGGCACAAGTGAGCACTGGTATATCAAGAGTCCCATGAAGGGGGAATCGGAATGGGTATGGACTAATATCGATCTGTAGAACACACAGCTATTATTGTGTTACTTGAATACTAGCAAGAGTCCATAACCCTGGGTTATGGACTCGTGATACTAGTAGTAGCAAGAGTCCATAACCCGGAGTTATGGACTCTTGCTATTACTAGTACTAGTTGAAGGTTGACGACGTGAGGTGTGATCCGATATCGACATGATTGTGGTCCAGCGTCACAAGTAATATCCCGGACCAATGGTCAGTAACTGTTACACTAACGCCGTAACGGTAACACCAACGACTTGTTACGTCGAGCAAAGCCCTCCCCGAGTTCTGAAGCTCTAGCCTCCGGACTGGTGGTGTATCGTTGTCGACTGCAAGTCACACTGGCCTGTGTGTGTGGTGTACTGGTACATCATGGTACATGGTAGAGTCTACATGATGTAGTGTAGGCTGTAGGCTGTAGCGAGCAGAACTCTCCACGAGCAGCCCTAGGAAACCGGATACCGCAGAGAGTTCATCAAACACCTGTGTTGTAGTGAGCGATTGCTAAACCGACATGCAGTCAGAGGCAGCGGGCTTGTTGCCTACCCGACAACCGACTTGGCCTGTGATATCGATAGGAGATCGAGACTGTAGTCGTGAAGAGGTCCGGCCTGGACCGGCGTGGGGCGCAGATTTCAGAAACAACCCGTCAATCGTGATGTTTGTGTAGCGCTCAATGAATCGCCCATGTCTGCGCATAGTGTAGTTGGAAACACCCCAGTCTAGCTGGGAACACTGCATTTTTAGGGTGCCTTTTGGTTGGCGCAAGGTAGAATTATTACTAGAAGAGCGGAAAGAAGCGAAAAAATCGCTTGCCGTCAACGCTTTCGATCTGCGAGTAGTTCTACACGGTAAGTGCTATCGTCGCCGAAACGTGTGCTGTCAGTGCTAACTAGGACGTAGCGTCAGAGGTGTGACTACCCAGTTGGTAATAGACTGCAAACTGCAACCCAAGCAAGTCTTTAGGAAAAGGAAGGTGTTGATGTGAAGAAGAACTCATTAGAGCGACTCACCGCATTCTGCTATTTACTACCGCCACCATGTGACTCTCAGAATCTGCTGACATGTGTGCCGGTAGTGGAAACCTGGCTTTCTGAAGCAGTGAAGGACTCAGCCGTCGGCAAGTCCGAAACACTAGCGTGCACTGGCTCACTCTGGCTCAGCAGAGTTTGGGAACTCGGAAGCGGTCTGCTGTCTTCGTGGCCCGTGCTTTTTTCTTATGATTATGTACTGTGGGTCATGTCCGTGTTACGGTGATGTTCTGGTTTCGTTACAGGGCGTGAGCTGCATATCGTATGCTGGTGATGTTCATTGCAGGAAACTAGCATGCAGTTATGGAAAACTCGGTGAGTATCAATGACATCAGGAGTATAGGCTCCCTAGCTTATCTACTCTTGATGGTATGAATGCTAAAATTAATTATAGTTTGCTGTTGCACTGAATTATGTCGCCATTTTCGTGTCTACTACAGGGATAGCTAGGTGACTTAGGAAATGAAAAATAAACAAATTATTTAAAAATCAGTAGCCTAAACATGGAGGAGTAATGGCACACAGTATCCTGTCCACCTGGTCCACATGCATGGTCTTGATTGAACAACACACACAACAAATGTTACATGTACCGCTGTCTGCTAGTGACTAATGCCCTAATGACTGTTAGCTGGAAACGGTTCAGGAAGTAAGTGACAAGATCTGAGTGAAGAAGGCTGCAATAAACCCAGTTTCAAAGAGCCCCTTACCTCAGTAAAGAATGGGTTGGAAGTCGTGATGGGTGTGAATATCATGGTGACATGTCCATGCAAATTGATTGCAGGTTATATCTAAAGTACTTGTGCCCAGAGGAGGGTCAATACTTATGCTAACATTCAACCTGTAGTAGATCTACATGCCAGAAGCGGAGCAATCAGGGTGTCTTGACGCAGGGTGGGGGCAAGATATCCGGGATAGTCAAAACACGCTACGCGTTTCTGTTGTACTGCAGGGCGGCAAAAGTGGACGCACCAATCTGTCGGCGTCTGCACCAGCCGGCCGAGCATCATCCCTTCTGTCCACCACTCTACTCCGTGACAAGCACCTTCGCATTGATGTTGTGAAAGGAAAGGTATGATTTGGCAAATTGCTTTGGGCAGAAATTGAATGTTGGTAGTCAGTTTTTGGAGTATTAGGCAAGGCCTTGGAGTTTTTGGACTTTTGCAGTCTTCTGTTGTTGCAGAGACCTTTTTCTGACATACTGTAAAACCTGTAACTACCGACCACTGTGACTAGCGACCACTGTGACTAGCGACCACTGTGACTAGCGACCAGCCTGATACTACCGACCAACCTGATACTACCGACCACTTTGCCAGGTATAGGCGGTCTCACATTCAAAATGCACTGTGACTAGCGACTACCTGCTGAACGAGACCAGTGGCAGCCTTTTCTTGTCCCAGTGTTGATTTTGTAACCCGTAACTAGCGACCGCGATGTAGGAAATCAAAAGTTGTTCGAAGTTCCCTCTCTGAATTTGTTTGATCATTTTCCATGCTCTTGAATGGACTCTTTCGATACTACAGCTGAACGAAATGAAAGCAAGCTCATTTTGACTGTGGGCTGCACTGCACCTGTAATAATTTCAAGTGTTGTCAGGAACAAACATGATAGAGAACGTATTGGAGAGCGCTTGGAAAGTGCTCTCTCAGTCTCTGATCGATGTTGATGCTTGAGAGAGAAACGAAGACTGAACGGACCTGACGAAGTGCAATTACACACGACTCGCACAGACGAACAGGTGCAGTGCTAGAATGCTACTATGCAACATTGCAGCAGTTTACGTTGCAGCGTGGCTTGGCTACTATGGCAATGAATGTTGAGAAACTTGGTGATTTCATCAACAAATGTGAAGCCCAGCGCAAACTGAAATTTCCACAGGGAATGCTTGACTCCTGGCTTCAGAAGTAGCAACCAGGAAGTCAAACACCTGGTATTTTACAACTCCCTGATTGCATTGACATCAGCAATACAACTTAATGTTCTCTCTCTATCCCTCTCTCTCTCCCTCCCTCTCCCTCCCCCTCTCCCTCTCCCCCTTCCTCTCCCTCTCCCCTTCCTCTCCCTCTCCTCTCCCCCTTCCTCTCTCTCTCTCTCTCTCTCTCTCTCTCTCTCTCTCTCTCTCTCTCTCTCTCTCTCTCTCTCTCTCTCTCTCTCTCTCTCTCTCTCTCTCTCTCTCTCTCTCTCTCTCTCTCTCTCTCTCTCTCTCTCTCTCTCTCTCTCTCTCTCTCTCTCTCTCTCTCTCTCTCTCTCTCTCTCTCTCTCTCTCTCTCTCTCTCTCTCTCTCTCTCTCTCTCTCTCTCTCTCTCTCTCTCTCTCTCTCTCTCTCTCTCTCTCTCTCTCTCTCTCTCTCTCTCTCTCTCTCTCTCTCTCTCTCTCTCTCTCTCTCTCTCTCTCTCTCTCTCTCTCTCTCTCTCTCTCTCTCTCTCTCTCTCTCTCTATCTATCTATCTCTCCACTAAATACCGCTTTTTCTGGCCCCGGGGTGGTCTTTAGTTACAGGTTTTACTCCACTGTTGTTGCCGTCGTGATCGTCGTCGTTGCTAGTGCTGCCAGTCTTGTCATCGCCGCCACCAATGCTGCTGCTGCTACTACTAGCTGTTCTCGTTGTTATTACCACCATCTTTAACACTCGCATCTGACGCATGATCATGGGGTGGTAGCATCCCACAGAAGCGGAACATGACACGTGCTTGCAAGCGGGAAATGCTGGCCTTGATAACTACTCAGACATGGCACGTGCTTGTTGCCAGGTGACAACCAATGAGTGGCCAGAATAAGCGGGCAAGATAAGTCCATCTCGCCCGCTTATTCTGTACGCGAGACGGTACAACTGCTGTTCTTGCCCGCATATCCGGGCAAGAACAGCAGTCATACAACATCGCGCCGTACATGTGTACTTACCATTACATTTTTTCGAAGTGCTTGCCTTGGTCAACATCTCCGACGAGTTCTTCTACATTTGTCTCGCTTCTCCAAAATTACTCACTACTGTACTGAACGTGTGTAGGGAGACCAGAAACACCATCCGACCTTGCAGCTGGTCATGTTGCTCAGCGAAGCGCACGTAATGGAAGCAGACCTCCGCAAGTACAGACATGTAACCTTCTCAGCACTCGCATTTGATCCTTCCTCTGATGATCATCCTACTCGGAGAACGCGTTTATTCAATCAATCATATTGCTGGTACTACCAAGAGTACATGAAAACCAGAGTGTGCAGCTTGGGGCCTTTTCTGCTATGGGTGTCTGTCACGGCGAAATTCCGTGATTACATCATATTTGGCCCAGATCTGAGGCGGGAAATGGCGTAGTGCGTACAACTGAGCTGCAGTTGTGCAGAAAGAGACCTGCTTGTATGCACTACATCACTAAAATGATGTAATCACGGAATTTCGCCGTGACAGCAACCCATCCGAGCTGCACACTCTGGTTTTCATGTACTCTTGGTACTACTAACGATACTACTGCCTTCACTGTACTTGAATACTTTCATCTCAAAACTGGAAAGTTCTGACCAAACAAATAGCTGTTTGTGATGGTCTCTGCACACAATGTGACATCGACAATAAGTCATTGCGGCAATTTGCCATCATTGCCAAGGCTTTCTTTCTTTGAATCTCTCTATATATATGTCAGCCTTGTCTGAACCACAATCCCACACAGTTGCATCGGGCATGCCGCTCTGATCAGGCCCTCGGTCATGTGAGTGATCTTGCCCGCGGTCGCGTAGTGCCCTCGCAACTGTGTAGGATTATTTCTTTCTTCAATTTTCTTTTTTTCTTAACCCGCCCTGTACGCAAACCCGTGCAAAAATAGAATAACACTGCGGTAGGTTATCGTCCTTACTGCTACTGCTACTGCTGCTACTGCTGCTGATTTGAGTCTACTTATGAATGTTGCTTGTGTTGTGTGCATCTTTAGTCAATCGTGTATCGTGACCAAGTCTGTCGTGCAAAACTGATGTGGGAGATTGGTTCAGCAAAGTTCAAACGTAAGCCTTACCAGATCCCCTCAATAGGTGAAAGTAAGAGTCTGCAACTCCAAGAGTATGCAACCGCACATGGGGTCTGGCACGGCACGCTGCCCTCAATGCGTAGCCGCAAGCTGGGGTACCTGCTGGGCCGCTATTAATTTGCTACGATTTTCAATTCCCAAGTGCGATTTTCTTCTAGACTTCGGAAGGTTGTGTGTGTGTGTGTGTGTGTGTGCGTGCATGCGTGCGTGCGTGCGCGTGCATGTGTGTGTGCGTGTGTGTGTGTATGTATGTGTGTGTGTATGTGTGTGCGTGTGTGTGTGTATGTGTGTGCGTGTGTGTGTGTGTTCTCTTTCTCGGACTCTTCCTAACTTTTCTTTCATTCTCCTGGGTGGTTACCAACAGCCAGTGTATGCCGGTGTGTGTGGTGGTGTGTGTGTGTAGAAAAAAATGGAAAAATGAAAAATAGGGATTCACTGGCCAGAAAAGTCACTTCAAACAGCTGTGTGGTGGATACCAGGCTAAAAATAGTGGCGGTCTATTCATCAGCCTTGCAAGCTGTTGAATGGTGTAATCCCAGCACAAGTTGCTATGTCTAACATAGCTGTTCGCTGTCATCGCTTCCGCGATGGGCATGTCTCAGGTGTCTGAGGTGTGTGTGTGATGTGTCGAGTATAGGCACTGCATTTGACCCTATTGCACTATGCATGAAATTGTTGCTCCAAAACAGTCAGCTTGAGCATTCGAGCGCGTACGGTACTTACTGTATTGCCCATTTTCTTGAGCATTGATTGAGGGAATTTCTTGCTCGGCGTACCTAATATGCCGGTGTGCCGAAGTCAATGGATCCAACCTTTAGGGATAATGCTGCATGAATCCTGTCACTATTCCCTTTTGCAGGAAACCTTGTCTTGGTGCTCACTCCGAAAAATGAGAAGAAAAGCAAGGACATCAACATCGATATGTCTGAGATGCGACTTGTCACTGCGTGTGATCGATTTCCATCCGAAGTGGCTGCTTCCTTCTCCATGCATTTCAAGAAGAAAGTCTACCACTGTGTAGCTGATAATGAAGATGACATGTTTGGTTGGGTGGCTGCCATTCAATCAGCAATGGAAGAAAGCAGGGTTCAAGGTAGGTACAGTAAGAGCAGTGATTTCTTCTGAGCGGTACAAGGCCACTACTATGCAGACACGTGAACAAGTTGCCAGTATGGGTGTATATTGACGACATTCCACCGCGTTCTGCGGATATTGCAGCAGAGCCTCGGAGTTTGTTCGCCTGAATGGACTAGCAAACACGTTCACACTGGATGTAGTATTCCGCCGTTATAGGCAGAGAACCTCTACTTCATGTTGACAAGACCAGTCACTCGGGATACAGCTACATGTACGAGCCCATTGGGAGCTTCTGCTGCAAAACACAACGTTCTTGTACACGTGTTATTATAGTCCCAGGTATGCATATACATGTACACGGCAGAGGTCGCTTGACTTTTGTAGTTGAGCAGCTACCTGGTTTCAACTATCATCTGCATGGTGCGTGCAGCCACTTTTTTCTCTGACGCTGAGTGATTTGAATGTACCAGGATCACCCTGGTTTCAGAGAACATCCGCAATAGGTCGGTCCCATGTTTGGGTGCTCTCTGCAACCAGGTTTGACCTGCATGCATTTTATCTGTCTCTTCATGTATGCTTGTGTCTGTGTGTGCATGCAAACATCTAACTGGCTGGATATACATGCATTTGTGTGTGCGTGCACGTGCATGCGTGCATCTGTGTATGTGCATGTGTGTCTGTATGGTGTGTGTATTACCTGTATACAGAGGGTGCACCACTACTCTACCACGTCACAGTGATTGATAGTCCCGGTAATGATTCCCAAGGTGAGAGACTCCTGGAGTTCCACCCTCGGTGGAAGCCGCATTCTCTAGTTTTCCGATCACCTCTGAACCAAGTTGTCGTTTACAGCTGTGACATCGTCTCCATCAAAGCGTTTGGCTACAGCTCACGTACAGGTCACCTATGGCTGAAGGTGTCCGATGGTAGCCAGGTCGTTCTGCATATCAACGGAGTAACGGCAGCACATGTTGCACGTATTCTGAAGTTACATCTTCAGGACTCGGCTGGAGAGTTAGATGTCAACGATCAAATGGAAAATGCTGATCGTATCTCGTACACTGTGGCAGGCAGCAATGAGACGTCTTTCTTCACGCCCAATGTTGTTCTGCAATCTGGCGGCAGTCCTGCTCCTGTTGGCGTTGCTGCCAACGCAGCGGTGCAGCATCCACTGCGCAAAATCTCTAAGGCTAACACTATACACAGCTATCCAACTGAGGAGCTCAATGGATTCTACGAACCCATGGCGGAGGTCAAGCATTCGGCTAAGACCCTCACTGGCATCTATGCCGGTAGTGCTCCAGCTCTGTATGAGAAGATGGACGGTGAGGGCACAGCATTCCTGTATGACCAAGACGCAGCTAGCCAACACCAGGCATCAGTTGAAGACACCAGCGAGGATCTTTATGACAATACCGTATTGCAACCACACCCCACTATCTCATCAGAGTCATCATTAGACTATGATCATCTTACCCAGCCACATCTGATAGGTTCAGGAGATGCTGCAGTATCACCAGCTACTGACAGAAGACTCAATAGAACGCAAAGCGCCAGTTCTAGTCTGGACAGCCAAGATTGCGCACGCTACGAGCGTCTATTTACACACATAGAAGCTAACAGCCCTGATCATCCTGCACCTGATACGCCGGACGCTACAGGTCAAACATCATTCCAGCGTTCTGGAGCACGGCGCTTCACTGCTGGAAGGAAAAATGCGGCAGGGCCCCGTAGGCCCAGTGTAGAAAATATCCTACAACTCACCGAGCAAATCAAGAGTTTACCTGGTTTCAAGACAGCAGCATCGTGTGAGTACACTACCTATCTATCTAGAAAGCCTGGCTGTAAAACACTGTTCGGTTTTTACATTGGGTTACTGAACATACTGTAAATCAACAAAAAACGTTACGGTCTGTCTAAATTTGGTTTCATTTTGCTGCTTGGTGCATACCAGCAAAGTAATTCGCCGCCCATGCAATATGTTTCACCAGGTCTGAGAAATGCAAGATTGGGCCATGACTGCATGCGAGGAAAATCCCCCATAGAACAAGTTCTTTTTGAAAACCCCAAACAGCTAAAGTTCCTCACCTGCCAAAATCTATTGATTTACAGTAGGCAATGCATGCAGCCAAAATTAGTAGGGCCCAAACGGTCACGGTTTTACCCCTAACGGTTAACTGCTAAGCTAACGGTCGGTTTAACGGTTATGACCTATAAGCCATGGCAATCCTGCGGACTCTTTTTTAACCGTATATTTGACTATACTCATTCAAAAAAATGTACCCTATTCAGTACAACGCACGCATGTACATTCTCTTCCATGCTCATTCATACATACTCTCCCACCAAGAGACCAGATATGACCTAGTTGACAGCCCAGAAATTGCGTACGCGTGCGACAGCCTGCGAAAGTGCATACTTAAGCAACGACCTGATGCTTGAAAAAGTGACTGAAAAGGTACTGCGTAACCGTTATCTTTATTGGTTAACCGTTCATTCTTCGTAACCGGTCTGCAACCGGTTAATCGGACGAACCGTTTGAGCACTAAAAATTAGTCCATCCGCTCACGTGACTCATTCTCAGATGCATCACATCGACTCCTTGATGTATTTACGAACAAGCGATGAAAGAAATCCTCCATGAACTGCATTAGAAAAACGAAAGCTGGGAAGCCTTTGGGATTGGTAAACAGACATGAAGCATGATGCTTATGTGCTGAGCTCGTTCTGGAAATTTGCAGCTTGGCAGCCCGGCTCCCGCTGTTGTTGTCAAACTGCCCCACACTACATGAAAAGACAAGAAGTGTTCCCGTGTCGGGCCAGTGCTGTTTCTCTCTTGCCCTCATGCCTGTGGGCCAGTGTATTGCGTTTCTGGGCCACTGGACTCCATGCAGTGCATGGCAGACAAGCTACTGGTTGAATAAGATCTTCCCGTTAGGAATTGCAATTGCTTCAGAAAATGATGACATTGCAGTCCAGCCCTAGAAATGAACATGTTGGTGCTGGGTTGATGTCTGCTTCTGACTGGGGAAAGAGTGCCACTGTGGGTAACTACAGTGACTGCTATCATTCTGCTCTTGCTACAAGGCTGTGCTCAGTGTGCATGTTTCGGCTTCCACAATGCATTGTCTAAGTGGCTGCTGACATGCATTGTCTAAGTGGCTGCTGACATGCACACTCTATTCTTACTAACTTGAATTGCTTCTTTTTTGCTTTTGATTCTGCTTTGGCTGGTTTCTTTCAGACAAGCCACCCTTACCAGGAGAGGATAGTGATAGTGAGCATAACAGTCAGTCGCTATCAGAGAGAGAACAACCGTGCCTGACACAGCACACCCGCACCAAATCACACAGTCCGTACGAGGCAGCTTTCGATGAGCAGGCACTCCGTCAACCTCAAGCACATGCCCACGTCAAACTAACCAAGCTGAGTCGTCGAGCCTGCAGCGAGACAAACCTCACCGCTATTTCTGTGGAGAATGATGACGATGAAGATGAGGAAAACTATGTAGTGCCGGAGATCCGTACAAAGGGTGCGTACAGTCCGCGTGCACCTCCACTACCACCGGATCCAGATACTGACTGGTATACACACAGATTACCGAAACTACCCGCTATGAAACCAGTCTTTCCTAAAGGTGCACGATACCGCTCCAAGTCCAACACAAGTGCTGACGATTGCTTGATCAACCAGACGACCAAATACGGCAGCAGTGGCAGTGCCACACTGGGTACTAACTGGTTGACTGAACCAGTTACAAGTAACATGTACCGGGCACGCAGCGACTCCGACTTGAGCAAGCACGAGCGTGAGCAAGATATAGTGAAGGACACCAGTGAATACATAGAAGCAGCAGTGCCAGTGCTAGTGGCACATGATGAGCATTCCTCCTCCCCGGCCAGTGAAGATGACTACGTCAATGTAAGTTTCCACATGATACGGAGCAGATCACCGCCAAGCCACACCTCACTGGTACCAGTCAGCAAAGAAGTGAAGTTCAATGATAACGATGAGCCATCCGACTACCTGGGAAAAGTGGAACATGACAGTTCAGGTGGGACACATTCGCCACCATCAAGAGTGACATCACCCCCAGCAAGAGTGATGTCACCACCAGCAAGAGTGATGTCACCACCAGAAAGAGTGATGTCACCACCAGCAAGAGTGATGTCACCACCAGCAAGAGTAACGTCACCACAGGCAAAGTCAACACCAGTACCCAAGCCCAGGAAGCTGGCACTAGCCAAGCCAAGTGGCACTGCACTATCACCACCACCATCAAATCCACCACAGACCATCTCGTCAAAACAGCATCAGATTCCAAAGAAGTCACCACGTCGAAGTAAGTCCGCATTTTCTCCACCAACAAATGACAAGTGGCAAGACAAGCAAATGGCTGGCAGAAGAGAAGAGCTCAAGGAATTGCAAGGTGTATCTGTGGCTAAAAAGGCACAATCTCTCGCCGGACAGCTGGAGGCTGTGATGTTTATGCAAGCTGAGAAAGCAAGGAGTAGCCCTGGTCCATACCATTGACAACAGAATTCAACTTCGATGTCAAATGACAGCATAGATAAGTTAACTATGTACATATAAATTGCAGCCACCGTTTCTTTCAGACGTTGCCATAATGACCTTGGATTTTTGCACTTTTCATGTACATATACACGGACTGGGCTATGCTTCCCTGTGCTGCTCCTACTGCTGCCGACAAGAAAGATGAATTAACAAATAAATGAATGAATGGTTTGACCCATATCAGAATACAGATTACAGCCCGGTCTATTCCTCCCCATCCCACATATTGCAAAGTTGCTTTGCCTATTTACTTTTCTGGCTTTGCTACAACGTCACCAGGACTACTGCCCCAGCACATGCAAATTTTGGTTTACAGACAAAGTATTTTGCAAGAAATAAACAAAATGTCTTGTTAGAATCGTTGCCTGAGGATGGCGAGCACTTTGCGTGCAACTTGAATTTGAACTTGAACATCCTGCATTTGCCTACTGTGTTAACAGAATTCACTTGCAGAGCGAAGTGTAGAGGCTGTTGTTATCCTGGCCCAAATAAAAAAACAGTGCGAACATAATCATTGGTGGAAACAGTGGGTAGATCTACCTTTCAGGAGGATTGTCCATAACTAGATGTCGAGTCGAGAGAACAAGAGTATACGAACTTGCCACATACCACGAGGAAGAAGAGAGTGAGAGAGAGAGAATCAATTTTACGTCACCCAATGACACACATACAATAGTACGGAGGTTGGATAGCTTGGCAAGACCTGGAGCATGTGTACGCATCAGCAAGCAATTCAGAATGCTGCTGACCAAACATCAATATCAGCAGCCATACATGAGCCGACAGCGTGAATATCCTGATTGCACTGGGTTTGACCTGGCTCTTTGCTTCCTAGGCTGCGCTGGACTAACCAGACAATAGCACAACATCGGGGCGATGGTGGCAGAAGCAATAAGCTCTGTGTCTGGCAAACGGGTGGCAACAATGTTAATTTGAAGAAGAGCAACAGCAGCGCTTGCATTTTTCGGGCATTGTGAGTAGTTATCGAGGCCAGCATTTCCCGCTTGCATCAGTGCTGCCACTGACACACACACACACACACACGATGCAGTGAAGTTGCTGGAAAACAAGCTGAATCTACTTGCCTGGGAAGTTGCTAATCACAGTGTTGCAACCTGGTCACCAATCGGATGAAGTACATGTGAGCAGAGGCATAGCATTCCGAATCCGTCCATTACACACTTCACACCAACTGGACAGACACAAGATGGAACAAACAAACCAACATAAGAACGTTGAAGACAGAGCAGACATTTACACTTGCCAACGACTATAAATGCTCACCAAAAGACCTGGCCTTCACAGGTGTAGTAAGATGTAAGATATGGTAGACGAGATGGTTTCAAATAGGACCGGTTTGACAGCAAAATTGTGTTGACCCAAACTGATCATCAGTCACTCGAAATATGTTTGTGGAAGGAAACTGGCATGTTGAAGTTTTCTCTGAGGCCAGAGTCGATCGAACTGAGCCCTTTTGTTGGCCCGTTGCCTCAAAGTTGCCCGATTTTCCGTTTCAAATTTTGGTGTCACAGAGGTGGCTCCAAACAGGAACAGTTTTGGAGTCCACATCAAGTTCACCCTGAGTTCTGAAATTAGATAATTGCTATCGCCCCAGGACGGCCAGTACAGAGAAACAATAAGTCTTGTGTGTGCTTCCATTAGTTTTCATTGGTATACGGTGCTTTATTGGCGAGAGGCGAGCCGCTGTTTACCTGCGACAAAAAGTTGATTTTTCGAAAGACGTTGAACTCAAGTCGCAATGCGAAGCAACACGTCAAAAAACTAACCTGCTTGGTATGGCGCTTCTGGTCATCGCAGAGCCATGAACTTTTGGCTCGGAGTAAAACACATCGTAGTCTCACTGTGACATAATAATTATGTTTTTTGATCAAAATACCAACAGAGAAAGTGAATATTGAGGCCGGTCCTGTTTTCGGCCTGTGTCCTTTTTGAAACCGTCTCCTCCACAAGGCAGTCAATCAAATGAAATGGATTCAGTGGCTGAAGAACTTCTCAGATTACACTCAGTGAAGGATAACTCAGCTAGGATTGAATCATTTTTCCAGCCAGCTGTTGTCTAAAAAAAGGCAACAGCCCAGTAGGTCAGTATTTTTTAACATTAAAACTCTTCTTAGATTCAGATCACGAAGCACCACTTACCAAGCAGCGCCGTAGTATCTATAGGGGTTCACCGGCAGATACTTGACCTTGAAAATTGAAGTAGTAACTTGAAGTAGGAGTACAGTAGGGCCCACTAATTGTAGTAGTTGTGTGCACCGTGACCAATGTGACCAATGTGACCAGCCTTGAGCTTGGGCTGCAGCATTTGCGGAATTTCTCTACTGGCAACACGGCAGTCAAGTCAGCCCGTGTTCTGCCCAGCCCTGACAGGATCTAGGAGAGAACTGCGGCCAGTACTGTACACGATGCCTGCAGATGGTGAGCAATAGAAAGGGAGTCGGGGGGGGGGGGGGGGCATAAGAGAAGAGGTCAGAATAGCCACTCACGCTCATACCAAAGTCAATGTGTAGTACCATGTGCACATTGGTGATGGCAACAGCATACAGTGTAAAGGTGTGGCAAGCTACAGTCTAATGTAATAATACTTATAAGTTATAATACAGTGTAGTACTGTGTGACATCACATGATGCTACGTTACTCACAGTGCTGATAATAAATGATCACGTAGGCGCTGATTGGCCACGAGGCACTTCCTCCCGCGGTTCAAACTCATTCCACCACTTGCGGTCCTTGGGATGAATCTCTTCAACACTGTCCAGCAACTGTTCTACGGTGAAGTGCGTGAAGCAATTGGTCATGGAGGAAGTGGGTGATGATGACAGTGGGTTTGCTGCAGTAACTTCAGGACCAATGCATACGCAAACCAGGTGCTGTGGGTACATAAAGCAAAGGAAATGAACAGCAAGCCATGTAGAATGATGATTGTCATAGGGCACACCTAGCAGTGCAAAGTATGTACAATTGTACATCTAATGGAAAATGAACATAGTATATGTGACCATCCCTTCTTATCCACCAACAATCATGCAAAAACACCTCCTGTTGTCCACCAGAGGCCATAGATACGCACATACATCAACTCAAATACGCATTACAGCCATCAACATACCGTGTCATCGAGATATCCTTCATGAAATTGCCATGAGCTACTGAGAGCACCATCAAAGTGCAACACAGTACCGACAGAGAGCATCTACACGTTGAGCACATACATTGCAACAAGAGAGGCAGGGAAAGATCATTAACAATATGCACGGCAAGACACACATCAAAGAACATGCACTGTTGATACAGGAGTGAGCTTCAGGTGGAATTCAAGTACATATCACACACAAGCAGCATTTATACACAAATTGATTGTAAAGACTCATTGTCAGTAAATGCCTACAAAGCAAAAGGTGCAGCATCATTAAACAGCGTATGCATGTTGGATGATTGGAGCTCAGTGCACACCAGTCAGTAGAGTGTATATCACATGCTCATCAAGGACTCGTAACATCTACCAGGGAGACGACGATACAGGCAAGTGGAGCATGAAATAATGTGGGGTTTCGCTCCCGAGTTGCCTGTTCCAGTTACCATTGGGACAGGACTGATTTACACAAGTTCACATAAGGAATCGTTGGCCTGGGGGAGTAGGTCACTGGCTCCATCGCAGCCACTTGCTACATAGATCACACATCGCATAGAACTTCCAAATCAGGGGGTGAACCGCACATCGTTTCAGATGATGGGATCGCGTCTTGTTGTCTCCCTGGAGGTTATGACTCCTGATTCTCATAACAAACTGCATCAATAAGTTACAGTGCATAATGCATAATGCACACTGCACTCTGCACACTGGACACTGCACACTGGACACTGCATACTGCACAGCCAGTGCATGCTACACACAGCATACTGCACACTGCACAGCCAGTGCATGCTACACACAGCGTACTGCACACTACACACTGCATACTGCACACTACACACTACACACTGCATCCTGCAGAGTCGGTGCATACTGCACACTGCACACTGGACACTGCATACTGCACAGTCAGTGCATACTGGGATCGCACAAGTGCATATCAAGCCTGTGTTGCCATGTGCGTTACAGCACTTTGTGCAAGCAGTGCATGTGCAAGGGATTTCAACAAGGATCAATCTGATGCATGTCATTGTACAGTGTATACCTTACGTTTTCAGATGGAGAAAGTCCAGGTTCAACTGGCGTGAAACTCATACGCTGCAAGCTGATCTGAAGGCCTTTACCATCTGCCTTGATGAAGCTTTCTTTCAAGCACCACATACGATAGAATCGGCCTAACTGCTCCTGTTCCGTGCAGTCAGCCGGTGAATTTGGGAGCGCACACTCCCTTTGGGGTGAAATCGAGGAACCGTTACGGATGTATTCCCATTCAGACTCGGTGAATTTAGAGGACATCAGGCGGAAGAAGTACTGTATGCTCGTATTGGCTGCATAGACAACAAAGAAGCACACAATACTATACAATTCATGCATAAGAAGAAGTCGGGACAGACCTGGCCATAGAAAACAAATTGTATTAATGGCCTCAGATGGAGAGCCAAGGATAAGTTTAAAGAAAAGAAAAAGGACCAAGGAACTACAAGTTACGCTATAAAATCCTTTAACACCACCACCATGTTATCGCATGAGCTGATTGTTTAGTAACTGGTGGTGTTAGAGGACATATTATAGCGTAACTTGTAGTTCCTTGGTCCTTTTTCTTTTCTGTATAAATGGTACTTGTACATTGTAACCCCAGGCTACAGCGCAGCATACCACACTATACTATGTTTTTGGTCCCCTGCTCCACTTGCAGAACCATCACCTTAGCGCTAGTGAGGACAATTCTGACTTATTCTTTTGTAGCATTTATATTCCCAGACTCTCAAGAAAGCTGCTTTGCTCCTTCAGAGCTCCTCAGAGGAGGTGGATGATGGATGGATAGAGATCAAGCGTGAAGTGCACAATGGCACCAGGTTTACCCAGTGAAGCATTATTCCTCTACCGTTTCAGGGCCTGCTGGAGAGCCGGGTCAGCCGGGTCACGCGCCCGGCTGGGGAACTGCACGACCTGGCTGAACAGATAACACCGGGTCCAGTCTGACCCGGCTGAAAAATGTCTCAAACTGACAATGGATTCCTAAAATACCGGTATTTTACGACTCGCCGGACCCCATCTGTTGCAAATCTAGCGCAACCGTACACACTACAGTCTACAAGCGACAGAAACTCGGCTAGGGTCAACTGGGGTCAACTGGTTCGAGCGCGATCTGGCCAGCGGCGAGCAGGAAGTCAGGACATTCAAAGTCGATGGGGCAGGCAGTCAAAAGCGTAACTTTGGCATAGCTTTTGACACAGTTGCAAGTTTTCAGCAGACTGGTGATTTGGACGATGGAGCCCGCAGCGAAGAGAAAAAGAACATACGCTTTCCAAGACTCTTGGAAGAAAGGTCGACCCTGGGTGGACTACGACCATGCCAGTCTATCCATGTCATGCGCTTTGTGCAAGACGCATTTCCAAAGGAAGACGAGCGGCGGTGGATTTGGTCGTTCGTCCTGCTACTAGCACTAATTAGAAAACAGCCAATGGAACTGCTTTGCATTCTTCACGTAATGTCGTTTACCTTCTACGTTTGCAGACTTTGATAGTTCGCCTTGTTCTCCAAAATTTCCAATTTCCGGTAATAAATTCGCGTTTCTGTTTTCCTGCTTTTTGAGCAGGCTTTTTGGTTGTTTTTCTGCCGGATGATCTGACCCGGCTGGCCTGCAGGCGCCAGGTACACTCTGACCGGGCTGTGTTGAATGTCTAGAGCAGGCCCTGCGTTTATTCATCCACAATCTACCTCTACTGAGGAGCTCTGACGGAGCAAACAGCTGCCTGGAGGATCTGGCAATACAAATACTTCAACGGAATTGTCCTCACCATGGTGGTGTTGTGCAAGTCGAGCTCGTGAGCCAGAGGACAGTGTGGTGTGGTGTGGAGTTACCTTCGAGCTCGTGAGCCAGAGGGTAGTGTGGCGTGGTGTGGTGTGGAGTTACCTCCGAGCTCGCGAGCCAGAGGGCAGTGTGGTGTGGTGTGGAGTTACCTAAGAGCTCATGAGCCAGAGGGCAGTGTGGTGTGGTGTGGAGTTACCTAAACAATTCATGTACATCTACAGACACTTCCCTGGATACAACCAGCGTTGCTAGAATGGTTCTTTGGTCTGCATATTCAGCAATGGAGTAAAACATGGAAAACAGGAGCACGACCAAACTAGATATTAGCAATATCCATTGTCCATACCAGGTCTAGCAATATCCATTGTGTCGATACCGACTGAAACAAGAATCAAGATACAGAAGAAGAAAAAAGCATTCAAAACCAGGGATTTCTTCCTTGCTTCAATAGATGTGGTGAACTTTTATATTCAATGTGACAATTCCATCCTTTATCTCAATGTTGACGGTGTTGGCAATGATAATACTGTAAAATCGGGAAATTTCGGTGGTGTAATATTTTCGGTATTTCCCAAAATCAACAGTTCGGTAGCGCGAAAATTTCGGTAAACCAGTTTTTCCAGATCCAAAAAATGCATTTTGCACACTGTGTGGCATGGGCTTGTTGAATTCTAGGTCGTGTTTTATTTTAGGTAAAAATTACCTGTACCGAACTCATCGATATTTTCCGGTTTTGCAGTATACTGCCACACAATGCAGTACACAGCGTAGTACATTCACAGAGTGGCATATTCTCAAGGTGCAAGCAATGCAGCACAGGCCCGAAATAAGCCACACACAACCACACATATTGACTGTAAATACTTCCTTCTGTCCATATTCTAGACATACAAAACACAAGACCAGTTTCATTTTGAAGAACATACACATACCTTGCCTGTCGATCTCAGCAGCCAGGACTGTGAAGCTGCCCTGTAGTCAGAATCAATACAAACTTCTTCTTTTTAGAATGAAAAAGGACCAACACCTGGCTGAGAATGGATACGATCCGGCCAGTGGCGTTCTACTAAAAAGTTACATCAAGAGTGCATAAACATGGACTCTTGGTTACATGCTTAGCAGGTGAAGCTATCTTAATTTCAATGGAATAATTTCAGGCTGGTCTATCACACTACACATGCAAACCTAATCCCATAATTATATTCTGGCAAGGCCAGAAAGCAACACAATTCACAGTCAAGAGTGGCTGCCTCTCAAATCTCATCTATTCCCCCGGTGCAACCTTCCAACGTCAGTATGTATCACCATTTACACATGTACAAGAGTACAGTCATATGAAGAAGTCCTGATTGTGAACCACGCAGGGTAACATCACATTTATTACCTGGTGAGAAATATTCACGGAAAATCCAGCAGGTACTCCAGAATTCATCTGAACAAGAGTGACAAGAAATCAAAACATTAGGAAAGTGGAACGGCACACGTACAACTTTGCATGTAGAGAAACACTCAAGCACCCTTGCATCAGCACGCCGCCACCACGGCTACACACCATACAGTGGTTGTGGCGGGTAAGGACCTGAGAAGTGAGAAGTGAGTTAGGACCGGGTTCCACTGTGGCTCCGCTGCTCCGCGGCACTTGGCTGCATGCAGTGGAGCAGTGCGGTTCCACTGACACTCGCCATTCGCTGTACAGCGGTCGTGCTCCACGTGTTTTATGATGTTTTACCTGCCTGCGGGCGCGCGCGTACTCACGAAATCCAAAAATCCTCGAGTTCTGGCCTGCGCAACGAATTAAAATTTTGATTTTAAAATTCTCGCATACAAAACAATGCAAAGTACGGAAACAGGTCGAGCCGCGACCGCGGCTCCCAGTTTTTGATCAAGAATCGTAGCGAAAGCTCGTGGTGAGCCGCGGCCTCGCTGCTCCAGGTCGAGCCGCGGTCACTATGATAATGATGACGTTTCAAGCCGTGGATGACAGCGGAGCCGCAGTGGAACCCGGCCCTTAGGGAGTGGGTAACGCCTATCAGCTAAAGAGTGCTTGCCATCACTTTACCTCATAAACAACATCCCTCACAGCAATACCTGGAGACCAATTGACCATAGGTATGTAAATGCATCCTCTCGTAAAGTGGTACATATCGGTATAATATTATGATCCTGTTTTTTCGGGGGGGGGGGGGGGAATACCGTAAAAGCCCGTAATAAGGCCCTGGGCGGAAACGTTAGTGAGGGTCCAGAATAGGGCTCAAACGGTCACGGTTTTACCCCTGACGATTAACTGCTAAGCTAACGGTCGGTTAACCGGTTATAACCTATAAGCCACTGCAATCCTGCGGACTCTTTTTTAACCGTATATTTGACTATACTCATTCAAAAAATGTACCCTGTTCAGTACAACGCGCACTTGTGCATTCTCTTGCATGCTCATTCATACATACTCTCACAGCAAGTGACCAGATATGACCGAGTTGACAGCCCAGAAATTGCGTACCCGTGCGACAGCCCGCGAAAGTGCACACTTTGCAACGACCTGATACTTGAAAAAATGACTGAAAAGTTACTGCGCAACCGTTATCTTTATCGGTTAACCGTTAATTCTTCGTAACCGGTCTGAAACCGGTTAATCGGACTAATCGTTTGAGCCCTAGTCCAGAACATGGGCGCTAGTGTGGGCCCGGGCGTTATTTCGGATAAGTGAAATCAGACGGATTTAAACATCATGCCGTACTGCTGCATGTACAAATCAGGTAGTACAGTGCACTGTACACTAGGATATCCTACAGCACCGTACATACACATGGAGCTGTGCATGCACTGCACTGTGCAATGGACCTGTGAATTCGTCCATGCGTTTACACGGAGGTGGACTAGAAAACGGGACACGAGTGTAGACACTGGGCACCTGGGCGTGTACATGGACCACTACTAGTGGTACTTCAGTACTATAATGTAGTGGATGTTATACTGGGTGGGCGTTAATACGGGCTTTTACTGTAGTGTTGCCGAAGTTTTCTGAAATCTGAAATGACAGATGCCATTGCCAGTACTAGCACCAGTAAACAATAATGCAACTACGTCATTCAAAGCTCCTCCATCCCCTACTCAGTACAATTCTAGATACACCACGGCTCACACCATCCAACGAGAGTAAGACAACCAAGTAAAACGCACTTGAAGTATTCATCATTCACCGTCTTCATCAGAGTCAATCTCACCACAGTGCATGATATTAGGTACTCAGTAGATAGCGCAACCACAAATCACACAAAACTCATTGCACTCAACACAACAGTCGGACTACAGCACAAACATCTGCAATACAATCCAACATGTACCCACCAGGAAAGGCTTGCCGGCAGCAGTTCGATTGAAGATGATTTCTTTGTAAGGGATTCCCAACAAACTGCTCACTGCCTTGCGCAGCAACAAGCGACCGACCTGGTGAGCATACATCAAACAGCAATGCCAGGGGTGCATGCATTGGTCACCGCATAATCTGCTCCAATGGGTAACTGCCACTAGCACTAACTGGGCAATTAGTAATAGTACAGAATCACACATAGAAAGCCGAGCGTGATCGATCATACATAGAAACCCAGACATGATCATTGCCTGATGATTGCGTAACAGCATGAAACTCAGAGTAGTGACAAACTAGCTTTGCTTGCCCTTGTTGTTGTTCGGTGTAGAAACCCAGGCATAATCATTTAGAGAATCACACATAGAAACCCAGACTGGGGGCACACACGATCATTTTAGAGAATCATATATAGAAACCCAGGCATGATCGTTGATTCAGGCCCGAGGCCGCAGCCTGGTGGACCACGGGACCCCAAGGGCTGCGGCAGTGCGGCTGAGGGTCAGCATCAATGCAGATTCAATGGTCACGTCAACGTGTGATTGCGTTTCAGAATGCATGTGTGCTGGAAACAGCTAAAGGCATGCTGGCCGGGCACGACTGCTGACCATTGCCGCCCGCCGGCATCACGCCGACATGAACATTAATTGGGGAAATTTTTAAATAAGGTAGAACGTATTACCATAGCAACGATAATAGCCACATAGTCAACATGTGCATTCTTCAAGTCTGGGCCTCAGACATACAGTGCCATGGCCAGAATGTATAGTTGCGCTCGGTGAAATCCGGCCCAGAGTGCGCATTTGGTGCCCTCAATCTTCACAGCCCTGGACGCCCTGGAACTGGAAGTAGCACGAATACGGCTGGACGCACACATGCACAAATACAATGATGTAATAAGAACTGGTACAGGGCGCCAGTTTGGCACTTTGGGTCGGATTTCACCGAGCGCAACTGTAGATTATGACTATTGTGGTATTTGCCTGTGGAGGTATGTATGTGTATTGGAATTTCATTGTACTGCATCCTCATACTGTCGTGGACATGGAAATCCGGTAGTACGTCTAGCGGCCCCAGGGCGCTGGCCATGTAGCCGCGGAACATGCATTATGCGATGCAGCGCACTGGTCGCATCGCGGATCAACATGACGTTGTGCACTGCACGCAGCGTTCTGTACGCGCTGGGGGCGCCGGCCCCGGTCAATCGACTGGATTTCCATGTCCGCTGCAGTAGAAGGGTGGCCCTTTCTCCCCAGGAGGGCTCATCACCAAAGCAAGAGGATACTTCACTCTCCTACCCTCATTTGGCCAGAACTTTGATCATCCAGTTACACCAATCTTACCAGTGACGCTTTAGCATCTCTCTTGTAGCAAAACTGGCTAACACGATGGCATTCTTCTAGCTGTACACTAGCACAGGCCTTAAGCCATTCCTACAGTCAAAAAGAAACACGCAAACACAGCCACCTGTTACCTGACAAAAAGCCAGTGCAAGGCCGTCAGACCGGATCAGGCTTTCGGACCATGGCCTGACCACGTTTCGTCCGAGGTGGTCCTTGTGAAACGTGCAAAACCGGTGTAATTTTTATGAGTATGCTGATCTAGCCAGAACTGGGGAGCTAGCCCAGAGATCGATCGGTCGTTTTCTGACAGTGCCGCGAGTCACGATCCGCAGCCAAGTGCAGTCTTTGAAGGATCTTCAGGAAATCGTCCTTGTAGATTCTGTGTAGACGCACACTCATGAGCTCGGAGCACATAACCACTTGCGCTGACGGACTCAGCCATGTGTGATTTTCGTGGATAGTCCGCAGTATCTCTGCTTTGAATAGAGTGAAAGCCCTACTTAGATATACAGTGTAACCAGAATAGCACAGGTGATCCAGATATTGCTACATGAAATTAGTCTTTAATACATGTATTATGAGGTAGGGATGAGATGGGGGATGGGGGAGGGGACATGCTGAAAAGCTAGTGTCCTCAACATTATCGGCCTGACCGATCCTGAAGTGTTTCCGACGGGCCTGCAACGGGTACACGTTAACCACCAGTCCCCCTTTCCCACAAACGTTTAAGAATTCAAAGCCCTATGTGGCACTGTACCCAGGGCCAAGGCGGCCTGCAGGATCAGGCTCCAAAGCCAAGGGTGGGTAACTGCCAACTGTGGCGGTATTATTACATCATAACATAAACAGTTTAGCTGGCTTTCTCCACCCCACACTGGCAGAGCTGCCGACCAACTGCGTCTGTTTTGCGTACTGAGGGCATGTTCGATTGGTAAGGATCGGGATCGGGATCCAGATCTCAGATCCCTCGGATCCTTCAGATTCAACTGAACACTTTATTTTGGACCTTGACTGTTGCCATGTTGAAAATGGCGCTCACAAGGCACCCAAAAGGGTGAACGTCGTACTCATCCCGTGCGTCGTACAAAAAGTCAACAAGCTCTATCTCCATCCACGTGTGCGTATCACAATGTGTACAAAAATGATTTTTACCAGCCATATACGCACAAAGGTCACATTTGGATCCGGTCAACCCTGCTCCCCGAGGAGGGTTGACCGGATCCAAATCCGAAGGATCCGGATCTGGATCCGACCAATCGAAAGGGTGCGAATCCAGTGGATCCGGTGGATTGGGATCCCGATCCTACCAATCAAACATGCCCTGAGACTTCTGATTTTCCGTGTTTTTGCATTTTTTTGCGTTCTGCTGATGTGCCACTGTGCATTGCTTTTTTGACAATCACAGGCACATCGGTGGATGGATTTGCTAGTGCAACAAATGCGTGACTTCTACCACGACATAGTTTCCGAGTTACCATGGTTACATGTCCGTGCTACTTGTTCTGCGCCTTTACTAACGTTTCCGCCCAGTGCTGCATTACGGGCTTTATGGTATACTGGGATTGCAAACGTTATTTGCATTCCCAGGACGAGAGGAAAAGTAAGAAATTAAATCTTTATTTGTTTACAGTGTATTGCTATAAATAATAGACACCCTTAGCAAACAACGGTAACGCTATTTTTTACGGTACTCGTACCTTGATCACCCAAATAGCGTTGAAGCTGCAGCGTATAAACGTTATGGGGGCTGATTTATCGTTGTGACCAACGGTACGTGTTTTAGCCAAATACTGCATAGTCCGTACGCATTTCACCTCGTATCGCGTATATGATGAAAAAATGGTTGTACCGCGTGAAATCAAAGCTATTTTCGTGGCAACAGCGTACTAAAAATAGCGTGCATCTTGCTAAAGGTCGAACCCAAATCACGGTATTTTCCCCCTTACGATAATACCGTTACAACATAACGTTGTTTGCTAAGGGTGTCTAATAAATGAATTCCCCAACTTCTATGAGCCTTGTTTGATCATCAACTCTAATATCCCTCTTATTCCACGTCTGTTCGCCACGGTTCTGAACATTGGCTATAATCCCACAGGATATAAAACATGTCAAGGGCTTCAATCTTTACCTCTCAACAATCAGGCATTCAAATGAATAATTACCTCTTCAGTTGGATTCCAACTTCCATATCGAAATGCCCAGCGTAGGGACATTGCACTTGGTCTCACAACCTTCCCGAATATCATTGAGAAATAATTGGGTGTTTTGTCTTCTCATCAACAGGTGCTAGCTAGGTACGAGCCGACAGCATAATATCGTGAGTAAAATACTAAAAAACAGTGTGCTGATTATTTATATTGACAAAATAATTGTCAAGCACACATGTGTACGTACGTGCACAGGGCATGTACGTGATTATCGTGTACTTTCCTACTTGTACTCCAGATCAGCAGTCTTGAACGCAGTAGGGATGACATCTAACTATTCTAAGATTTATCACGACTAGCCAAAGCCTGTGTTCAATCCCTAAAAAAGGAGTGAAATACATGTACCGGTATAAGCAGTCAATAGCCCTAAAACTAGGCTAAAAGGAGTGAAATATGGAGGAATATTTGACTGCTTAGGCATAGCAAAAATCTAAGGGAGTCAATACTGAATAGTGAATACGGAGTGATAATATTGTTATAAACTAAAAGGTGCTAATAGTTTAATCAAGAGTACATAACCCCGGGGTACTCTTGGTTTAATTGGTCATGCGAATCAGGGTGTAGTACAACTTGATACGGGTATTGTACTACACCCTGATTCGCATGCTACCAGGGGCGTAGGCAGAGTGATTCATGGGGTGGGAACCGCGCCAATTTGGCTACACCTCGTTTTGATACCAAGATATTTCCATCCCAACAGACAACCAGTTTCTGACATATTCAGCAAAAGTATCCCCTCAGAAGAATTCCCACTCGTTGAACGACATGCGGCAGTACTAGTGCAGCCCCCCCCCCCTCCTCCTCAGGCCAGCGCCCAATAGTAATGCAATGTCATGTACACGCAAAACGTACTTCGAAGTATGCAGATGTAACCTGATCTTGGTGATCCCCATGGGACCGGGACAGTCCTCTTACTGGAATAGACTCGGATGGAGAGCGAAGGAATAATTATTAAATTAAATTTATACAAAAGTAAAAGGACCAAGGAACTATAAGTTACACTATAATGTCCATTAACACCACCAGTTACGAAACAATCAGCTCATGCGATAACATTGCACAGCACTGACCGACGGTACTGACGGTCTACAACTAACTGGCTAACAGCCTTCCAACTTGGGGGATGGACATTTAATATAGTGTAACTTGTAGTTCCTTGGTCCTTTTACTTTTCTATAAATTATTTCCTCCAGGCTGGATATTCCCAGACATTCATGGATTCTACTTCTTGGAACCCTCAGCCTACAGTGCGTTCAAAAGTATAGACCTCTGGTTTCAAAACACCGTTAGGCAAGCATCTATACCACATAAAATCTGTGATCAAGTAGTGCATAAATTTTCCGAAATTAGCCGTTTGTTATCCAATCGTTTAGAAATCTAAAAGAGAAAAATTGTGGAAACTGCTCAAGCAAATCCCGAAAAAAACTTCTCAAAAAAGCTCAACCAAATTTGAAGTATTTGGAAAAGTCTAGAGGTCCATACTTTTGAAACGCAGAGTAGGGTAACACACAGACACTGTTACTAGTACGAATTCAATATTTCCGCACTCACATGCAAGTATGCACATACCCCATGCAATGACAATTTCTGAAGTTCCAAGTGTACACATAACTCAACTCAGGATATGAGAAATAAACACACACAAAGTGGCAAGTCAGAAAGAACAATACGGTAGCTAATGATTCTAACAAACTAATGGATTGCTGTACAACTTTAAAAAACCTCAAAACCCCTTCCTTGGCTTCTCGATATTCAGTGGACAACAGAAGAAAGAGGATCCGCATGGATAGCTGAAAGGTCAAGCTCTGAGTCAACGCCATCATCAACCTCGCCGATTACAGCTCTGAAGTGTGAACAAGAACACAAAGAAAACACAGTCTGTAAGAAAATACCAGCAGAGAGAAAATACCAGCATTAAAGCGGGATTCACAGAAGCTTTTTTGCGATGCGACACGCGATGCGACAGCCGCGAAACCGGGAAATCCCCAAATCGCAACCATCGCGGACCCCACGCAACTGCCGCAACAGGGCCATCGCAGGCCATCGCAGAAGTTGAGCTTGGCTCAACTTTTGCGATGCGATGCGACAAGCGATTTGGCGTACGATTTTGACCTTTTCTACAGCAAAGTTGTACAAAGGTTCAAGAGTTGCCTATAAATTTGTACAAGTTGTATCAAACCGCGCGAATATCATGGTGACGTAGCCAAATCAGCAAGATGTTGTCGCAGCACTGACTTCTTCTGTGAATGGTATTTCGCGAGTTCGCATCGCACGCGTCCGTCGCAGATCGCGTCGCATCGCAAAAAAGCTTCTGTGAATCCCGCTTAATTCCTCTACTGGCTACAGAACTACAAAGAGTACATAACCATGGTTATGTACTCTTTGTAGTAAGTTACCTACCAGAGGCAATCCGAAAAGAAGAGAAAGCCGCCAACATGTTCATTTTCTGCATGAGTTAACGCCTAAATGATCACTGTATCAACTATTCATCATCCCAAAGCACTTCTATCCGCCCTCGCCGCTGGATAGAAGTGCTTTGCTACGTTTCTCAACACTATTGTATATACCGGTAGATTGCAACGTGGATGTGTGAACATTACCGTATCTCTCCCCCGAATATAAGTCACACCCCCATTTTCAGGTTTGAGCCATATCGTTTCGATATATTCACTTCAGTAGTAAGTCATGCTCGATTGTAAGTCGCACCACTTTTTCCCAAGTATACCCTAAAATCAAATTTTCACCAGTTGTAGTCTTCGGGGTGCTGAGTCGAATGGTCTTGGTCCGAGGAAGCTGAGACGCTCCCTTCCTACTTGAATCCCAATCGAACTCGCGCACTTCCACCGAAACTGGGTGACTGCGCCCTACTAGATGGGGATTTGTATGCAAAATGTCACTAAAAGCGCCATTTCGTTCTTATAAAAGCACGGATGACCGCAATTGGCCCATATGTTGTAGTCTTTTGGACGCTGAGTCGACTGGTTTTGGTCCGAAAAGGCTGCGATGCAGCGTTCCTCCTTTATTCCCAATCGAACATGGTTGAACAAGCGGTCACGTGCTCCTGGGTGCCCAAATCACCTGGTCACCGCGCCAGCAGGCGACAACTTTCACACCAAGGTTCAACTCGAGTTCAACTCGAGTGACAGGACTGCACCCAAAAAAGGTCAAACAGGCTAGTAAGTTGGCTAGTAAGTTGTACCAAAGGTCAAGAGCAGGGAGTCGTACAAACCCATCAAAACCCAGGGTTTGAGCGATCGATGGTCAAGAGGAACTGTTGCGTACATTTCCAACCGGGTCAAGCATGCGTCTGCAGTACAGTACGGCATCACACTTAACGGAGTCATATGAGGATTCACTTCCCTGGCAAGAAGTCAGGGAGGGGCGCATGGGAGAGACGGGGCGCTCTGGTGGGATTTTAAATTTTTACATGTACCCTAAAAGGTACATGTAGTGAAGACTGTGCACAAAATATGGTACAGGCAAAGCTCGTTAGGACGAACTTCAAGGGACTGAACAAGGTTGTCTTATCCGGAGTTCTTCTGATCCAGATCTGACAAAAACTCGATATGCATACCATATGAAGAAATGAGGACCAAGGAACTACAAGTTACGCTATAACGTCCGCTACTGTATAAGTACAAATTTTCGTTCGCAAAATCTTTCGTTAGATCACTCCACAAGCAGGTTCGTTACGTAATAAATTTCGTTTTTGCTCGAGGTCTGTCACCCCGAAGGTTCAGAAAAAAAACTTTAGTTTGGTACAAACTTTAGTTATTTCGTGCCCCCTACCGAACATAGCGAAAGTTAATTCCAAACGAAACATAGTACTTATACAGTAACATCACCAGTTACTTTACAATCAGTTCATGCGATAACATTGCACGACACTGACCAACGGTACTGACGTTCTACACCTAATTTGCAATCAGCTCTAGCACGCCTTGGATGCGCACTCCAACAGCCGTCCAGCTTGGAAGGTTCTAAGTTAGAAATGACATAGGAGGGGAAGGTGAGCGCAGCCAAGACCAGCACGAGCTGAAAATCTCAGCTGTGAAGGACGTTGGCGGATGTAGTTCATTGGTCCTCATTTCTTCTTATAAATTAATCCTTGGCTCTCCACCCCAAGTCTGATTATGCATATCATATGGATTGCATTTACTAGAATGTGAAGGTGCATGCTGTGGCATATGTAAAGCATTTATTCATAGCACAAGCTAGCAACAGGTAAGTACAATGTGCAATGAATTCATGACAGCATGTCCTCCGCTTTGTAACACGCTGTCAAGTCGTTGCCCGTACAAGAGGCCTCGACTATCGGAAAAAAACTGTTCTGTCCGTTCGGTTTGCAAATTTAAATAAAGAACAACAACAACAACAACTATCGTGAGAATAAAGATTTGAAACAACAACAACAACAACAACAACAACAACAACAACAACACCACCACCACCACCACCACCACCACCACCACCACCACCACCACCACCACCACCAACAACAACAGCAACAACAGCTCTTATAATGTGTGTGCCTACTGTGATCAGTTCCAAACTATCAATACGAATAGACTTACACATTATCACCACGGACAATGTACAACCCTAACGTGACTTGTTCCACGCCTGCTCCGGCAGAGAATACTCGCTCATGGCTGTCATCAAGGATCAAGTTTATCGTCTGGTCAAAACCCTTCAGAACACCCTGAACAAAAGGGCAAAGACAACACAGAAAACTCACGTAAAACACACAAACGTCAATAACTCAGCAGAGAAGACATCAAGAAATGCAGCATAAGTGCCACAATGCCCCCCCCCCCCCCCCCCGACACAACATAAGGCGCTTTCGATTACACATTTGGGCCCGGGTTTTATAATTCTCGAATGAACAGCATGACCGGATTGCGGCCATGTAAACGAACGACTACACGTAAAAGTCGTAAAAGGGGATCACGTGGGATCCCGTGCATCCTCGCACGTACGTGGACCTAGCAGGGCGTTATACGTCGAGTGCGTCAATTCTGGAATTAGCAATTCCTCCCTCTCTTCAGAATTGACGGAATTGGAATTGCCGACGGAATTTGGGTAATCGAATGGTGCATTCACCATAACTAATTCTAGAATTGACCGAAATGTGTGTAATCGAACGTGCCCATAGTGTGCTATTGTACATGCCTCATAAAAGGTGTGGTGTACCATTCACAAGCTGAAGCATAATGACATGTACTAGCATATGTGCCCATGAAAGCCTCAGAGAACTAATGGTATACCAAAGAACAAAGGACAATGAGTCTCAGAAATAAGACAACCCTCCATACTAAAAGTGAAACCCTTGTTGCATTTGGTAACGAGAACTTGACCAAAGCTTCAGTTTTCAAGTAGTAGACTACCAAACGACTGCCCTCATCCGGTTTCACCGCAAACTTACAAAGATAACCCGGCCATCTGCTGTGATGATGGAAACAGTGTCTGGAAAAATCTTGGTGAAGGATAAAACAGTGATTCATGTTGCATTTGGTCTGTACACAACTATCAATGCATGTACACACCATGAGCTTACACCATTCTGCAGTCAACTGAGTGCAGCACAAACCCTGCTCTATATCAAGACTGTATAATACTAGTAGTCTGGCACCGGGACTAGGTCTTCTTGTATCCCTAACATCAGCACCATGTTACTGGGTTTCTCTACTACGAAGAAGTTCAATTATAAAATAATGAGTTTCTACAGGTGCACAGTTCAGCTTTTCCACACCGAAGAAAGGCATTGAGATTGCTGTGAAGACAAGGTACAGATTGAAACTAATATCGATTCGACAGCATCCGGAGAACGTGGGATGAATAAATTGAATAATCCACCAAGACACAAACATCCACCAAGGTCATTTAAAATACACCATGGCCAGCTTTACACAGTCCATTACATTGAGCATGAAGACCAACTTGGCAAACTCTGAGTTGTTGATATCTCACAGAATGTAAGAACGTGATACTCGGAAGCGACGTTCATACTTTATCTTTAATATTGAAAAATTCAACATGTGCTAGTATTGCAAATATCTTGCCATTAAGTCCGGTACATCAAGAGTCCATGAACCCCATTCAGGGCATGAATTCTTCAATTCATGCACCAGGATTGTTTCGTGCTAATGTCACCACAAGTCCCCTGGACGGGGAACATGGCAATGCATTTTCTATGAGATTCTATTTGAAAATTCTACAGAGCACACAATGAGATGAGTTTTCACAGTGTGAGACAATCCAGAAAAAGCCAGCAGGATGTATCTATACTAAGTAGAATGGATACGATTCACAAACGAATCCAGGCCTGACATGGCAGTTTCTTTGAGTTCCACAGCAGCACAGACAGTTCTTACTTCAAAACAGCCGACTTTACTTCTAAACTAAAGGCGAAGATAACGTTAACTTTGTTTTATCTCAAAGCATGGTTCCAACAATAGCTAAAGTTGTAGACTGCTGCATGCAATACCCTCAAATCTGTGGACAAGACAATTGTTGATTTTACATCAGAAAATTACATAAGAAAATTTGAATTTATTTTTCTCCTTGAAAAAGCTTGATTTGACGTCGGCTTTCAGACGCCATCGCGAGTTGCTGTGGTTACAAAACGCATGCGCACTTTGCCCTGCCAACGTGGAACCGCGATCGTTGATACGCGGCGCTGATCGCTGGATCAGGAGCCGAGCGGTAGATTTTTTGTTTTGGCTTTTCCATACTGAACAGCAGATCAGACCCACTCGTACTTGTTTGGGGATCCATTGTGTTATTCAACTATTTTGTGAGTTTCGAAGTCTTGTTCAAAGCTAGAGTGGAATAGTCTTGACGGGGACTTGAACGCTCATCGACAATGGGCCTCACGATATCGAGTGTGTTCACTCGCCTTTTTGGCAAAGCTAGTATGCGAATTCTAATGGGTAAGATAATGGAATTTGTTGACTTCATTCATCAAGCAAGTTGCCCACTGAATAAAGACTTGGACACCACTGTTCTATGTTCGTATAGTCGGCCTGGATGCTGCTGGAAAGACGACCATTCTGTATAAACTTAAACTTGGAGAAATCGTGACTACTATTCCAACTATCGGTGAGTGTCAATTCAATTGGCTAGCGTTTGTTGATGAGCGGCTTGACACTGATGTTCAAGGAAAGTGAATGCAGTGGTTATGACTCTCAAGCAAGAATATTCATTCGTTCCTTGTTGAATAGCTTTGCATACATTGATATAACCTTGTATCACATTGGCCGTGTGGCGCACTGAAGGCTGTGCGTTACCTGCCAGGATTTGGCGGATTTCATGTAGTTTTGGTGCATGAATATCCTTACTCCTGAACTCCACACTATGCATTTACACTTTGATAATAAGGCCATGGTAAAAAATAAAGTTGATTCTCAGGTCATGAGCCTGTGAAAATCGGTGCGAGCGAGCGATTTTTTATTTTAATTCCCACAATTTTTTTATTTCCAAAGATAGGGTCACACATGTGTACGTCACAGGTTCATAATTAATTTTTTAATTATTTTATTATTCAGGCCAGGGAGTAGAAAAATACAGTCTGTATCGGCTATAGAGTGACCGGATATAAGAATATATCGGCTACAGTGATATTGGTACGAAATATCAAAAGCAAAACGTATTTTATCCAGTACAAATATCACTATAACCAATATTATCGGATGTATTGATATATCGGATATTATGATGGCAACAAAGAATCAAAACATGCATAACACACTATATTATTATCGGCTATAGTGATAACTTTAAAATACATGTTGCAATAATATCAAAGGCCCTATTTTTTTTACTTTCTTCACGTTCTTCACGTTGCTTATTTTGATAGTGACACATGTACATGTACATAACAGAATTTTTTTATGGAAATGCGGGCACTGTCAACTATGCAGCATGCTCATTTGTCAAAACGCCATGCTGGAAGTATTTCCCTGCCTTTCATGTGTCGATCGAAAAAAATCGATCGTATCGCATATAGTGATGCATCGGTTATAGTGATAAAATCACGGAAATCAAAAGGGTACGCTATAGCCGATACAGACTGTACCGGTATTTTTCTACTCCCGGATTCATGCCTTTCGCATTGACCGTTTTCATGCACGCATATGCATGCATAGAAATAAAAAAAATCGTCGGTGCGCCACCAAAAATCGATGCGCGCGTACTTGAGAATCAAAGATATTTTTTACCATGGCCTAAGGAGTAAAATTAATAGTTTGTGGACACCTTTATGTTTATTTGACATCTGTGTACGTGTAAGACCAAAACATGCAATGGGGCAACATGGGTACTGGTACCTTATTTCCCCGGTCATAAGTGTTGAAGTCGCATCCGATTAAAAGGCGCACCCGCTTTTTCAAGTCTCTATCATTATAGTTTCAGTGTGTTCACTTGAATGATCAGTCACACTCGATTGTAAGTCGCAACCGCAACCCTTCTTCAACCTTGGGATTCGCTTTTTAAAAAGGTGCGACTTATGGAGAAATACGGTATACTGTAGTAAAACCTGGTGTAAGCGACCTCTGGTTTTAGCGACCGCCTGCTTTTAACGACCATTTTTCCATGCACGGATAGTTCTACATGTAAACAGAAACTGCACCGGATATAGCGACCACCTGCCTTGCACGACCAGCGACCAACGTCTTGTGTACCAAGTGCCATATTGGACCTGCGCACAGCGCCCAAAACTAGCCAAAAGTGCCATCTTGGCTGGCAGGGTTGACTGCAACAGAGTTGAAGTGCTCTCTGAAGCAAGTGCATGCAGTCAACAGATGTTACGGGTGACAGTGCAGGATGCGCTCCATGCATTTGGGCGAGGTGTGCTTTGCCTGCACGAAAGTGTTCCACACCTGTGACTGCATGGAAGTGCAGTCATGCACATGTACATGTATGTGCACGATCCGATATGCCACGGATGTATTGGACCTGGTTCTAGACTAAAGACCACCACCTGGCTCCAACGACCGCTTTTGCTTGCACCGTGGGGTGGTCGCTTAAACCAGGTTTTACTGTATATCTCAAGCGCCAGGCCTGAATGTATGCGGATTGTTTTGTGTTGGACGAGTTGATCCCCAGTTGCACCTGTGAACAGTAATATACATGCACTTATGATGCACTCGCTTCACCACTTGCTGAGCCGAGCCAAGTACCAGATCCCACAGGAACACGCTGAAAGACTGTTAAATGCTGAAGCAAGAACAAATATACGGTATTGCTTCTAAGTAAGCAATGTGTCACCTGGCCATCACAGCCTCCCTGTCGCACTACCAACATACTTTTACAGGTGGTATACCCACCCAATAATGAAGTACTGAAACCCTCACAGTCCCATACACAGGTTTTCCTGCAGCTCATATTTAGCCCCCCCCCCCCAACACCTAAAGCATTGCACCACACTTACAGTGCCCCTTCAATTGTAGTATCATTGCCTAAACTGCAATTCCTGGTGCTGACATTTTAGCATCCCGCTATCAACACCCTCGCTTCCTTGCATATGTATACCAGCATGATCACTATTACCCCCGTGTCCGATGCTTGCACAATGTGCATGAAACCCGGAGTAACAGCACGACTAGCCTTTGTCCATGTTTGTTTTGTGTACAAAGCTTTGCCCCATGGCATTTGAGCACTTTGAGCATGCTGGGCACATTGCTTGTCGAACACGACTACGTAATAGGGAGGTTCAGTCGTGCGTGAACAAGGTTCACTTTCATTGCCATGGTGACATGACTGAACCAGCAACAGCTGGTGCTGCTGTAAAGAGACAGAAACACACACAAGTACGGGTACAACTGTATGGGTATTGGGTCACTATTGGCACATGTACTAGATCGTACTTCTTGTTTTGTCATGATGTAAACGAATCTAATCTACAAGATCTTCACGAGACTCTGGCCCAGACCTGGTCCGTTCACTCGTTTTGTATGAAACGAACGAGTCACTGAACCTCTCTAGTATCTGCAAACAGAGGATCGTACTCCCAGTCCCTGCCATGTATTTGTGGAGTGTCTGTCAAATCACCAATATCGGATCAGAACATGGCCTGTTGCGTTTGTGTTGTGCACCGTATGGTGTTGCTCAAACCCCGACGTGGGTGTTCATTGTATGATCCTGTAATTCGGTTTCTATTGTGCTTGTGACTAACTTTCATGTATTGATCCCATAGCATTCTTATCCCAGGGTTGATAGTAACTTGCTACTTGCTTACGTTTTGCTCCTTGTCTTTCTTTTGCAGGATTCAATGTTGAGACCGTTGAATACAAGAACATCGGCTTCACCGTGTGGGATGTTGGCGGTCAGGACAAGATCAGACCTCTGTGGAGGCATTATTTCCAGAACACACAGGTTGGTTGATTGCATTGTTGGCCATCAAGATGTCTATGGTGCCCTGCCTTTCAGTCGTGACTAATCTTTGTGTATTTTGTACTAAAGTAAAGCACCATATGTAAATGTATTCATCTGTGTGGGTGTGTTTGACCAGGGCCTTATTTTTGTAGTGGACAGCAATGATCGTGAGCGAATTCAGGAGTCGAGAGAAGAGCTTCACAAAATGGTGAGTGTTTGATGTTAATTGTGTGTGCACATGAATGCGTGCGTCCAGTTTATTATATTATTGTATCAAGGGTCCATATCCCCAAGAGTGTGCAATTCTGATCTCCGAGCTATAAGTGCTCTGCATTCCGCCCTGCCTTCATTATGTAGTGAAATAACGGACAAGCCGGTTGGATTTGAGTTTTGCTATGGTTTAGGCAGAACAATTTCACTCGTCATGGTAGATGCAATGCCTGTGCGTGACGCATCATGTGCAAATCCACCCGACGTGTCAGAGATCAGCTGATTTGAAAGCTGGAAACCGTAGCAGATCATTAGTGGTGTAATGCCTTGCTGATTGCAGATTCCCCAGTTCATGGCTATGTGATGTGGGCAGCGCACTGCACCAGACCCCATGTGCACAGTTGCATACTCTTGGAGTGAGGGCAGCATCCTTACAGGTCGAACCCCCTTCAAAATGCCCATCATACAGAGTACTGCTACTGCTACCGGCGTATTATCTGCTCAATCAATGCTGGCTGGTTGTAATTCTTCTTTTCCTCCTGTATTCTCTTTGTCAGACTATGAGCATGTGATATAGGAATCATTCACTCTTGAATATGGACATTGTGTAAAGACACCGCTCCATGTTTGTTATCACAGACGCTGGTTAAAGTGGTTTTGTCTGTTTCTCTGCTGGAGTGTACTTATGCCAGGGAGGTGTAGCTTAGTTCGCATGTCTGCGTGTGTAATGGTATGCTTGTGGTTCTTGTTGTGTGTTTCCTTCCAACTCCCCTAGCTTGAAGAAGAAGAGCTACGTGACAGCTTGTTGCTAGTGTTTGCTAACAAGCAGGACTTGCCTAATGCTATGAACCCAACGGAACTGCAGGAGAAACTTGGTCTCCATGAACTGAGGAATAGAAAGGTACGCACTGTTTGCGTTCAAGTTTATCTGTTACAATTAACCAGACATGCCCAGTTTGAGGTTCAAATTGTCAGATATTGTTGTATGGGAATTGTATTGATAGAAATCAGTCTTTAAGGAAACTTCAAATGAGCGGAAGGTTCGAGTTATCAGGATTTCATCTCCCCCCCCTGCAACAACCGTTTGAAATAACACAAGCCCTTCTAGAATAGAAGCGCAGGCTAGTGTCCGCAAAGCATGGGGTGACCAGGCCGTGGCGTCTACGGTAAGGTCAAGTGCGTACGAAACATCTAGTGCATGTGCATGCCTACATGTCCGTATCTGTTGAGGTCGACGCAATGCGTGTGAACTGAACCGAGGCCGGGTTGCTTTGAATATTAAAATTTTAGGGATTTGATGGGAATATTGATATGGATTGAAATAATAAAAGCCCCTGTTGCATAGAAGCCTCCTCAACAGCGGCATTGAATAAATAGAAGCGTGAGTGCGGTATACAGGTTTCACCCTCTTGAAATTTACCTTGAACTGGACGAAGCTTTTCCTCCTAAAATTGTCATCATCTTGGGCGTCCTGGAAAGTTCCCAGCAAGAAGACCAATATCAGCTTGAATTCAATCCCAAACACTGGACCAGTGCGGCAAGCCAGCTTTAGGCCGGGCGTCTCAATGTTGGTCTTGCGCTCTTGATCGATCTCTATCCGCCATTTCACACCTTTTTTTTTTGCCCGGTTGCAGCTGAAATGTGTTGTAGCCCCTAGTGAGACTCTTAGGGTGCATTCTTTTATTCTCTAACTTCTAGAAGAAGAAGAAAAGAGAAGTCGAAGAAACTGGGATTACTCAGGAACGGGTCTCGAAGAATTCGGAGATATTTTGCACATGTCAAGCAAAATGAAGCGTCAAAGAGGCCGCGATCTTGAGTGATGAATGTATGTGCGTATGCGAAAAGGGAAATGCGTACACTCATGATGAACACGTGGCTTTTAGTCGTAGTTCGCATGCGCTGATCCCAAACCGCGGGAATCTCCAAGTTTCAACCACCTCTGAAGCTTGGAGAGCTTTGGAGAGCCTCCTAAAAGTCGGAGAGGATATAAGAACAGCTCTCGTACTTTTCGGAGAGTCTCCAACTTTTCTGAGAGGATTTAAGAATGCACCCTTAGTATAGATGTACAATCAAGCCACTTCTGTGTGCGATTTTGCTGCCAGGTGTTACCTTACTGTACCTTTGTTGAGTATAATGTTTTGGTACTTCACTCATGTCATGACGTTGGATGTACAGCTTGCAGGGCTAAATTATCCCTGTTTTCGTAGTCGACAGGTTGCTGTAGTACAAGTGTGATGATGGTGACATGTTGATTGTTCTCTTTGTTGTCTTTCTTGCCTCCTTGTGTTTCTCTTGCCAGTGGTACATCCAGTCGGCATGTGCCACTCAAGGTCAAGGTCTCTACGAGGGACTTGACTGGCTGTCGAATGAGCTTGCACAGTAGAGGGTATTTTCTGACATCTTCCAATATTTGTACATATAGTGTGGTTCCTTATCGTTGTGATTGGCTGGCCTCCATTTTTTGTGTCTAGTATCTGTTTCTACTCCTTGGCTATGAAATAATATTTAGCTGTTGATAAAGACTATGCGGAGAGGTACACCATAGTTCTCCCTCACTTCTCTGTTTTAGTAGCCATGTAAAACCGCGCCTACAAATTTCAAGAATCATGGCATGCATCAACTTTTTTTCCTAATTTTCACCACTTTGTTTATATCATCCATGTAATTTAAAAAGTGAGAGCTTGCGCAATTTCGTCTTTAATTTGCTTACAGATTTCTATTCTGTGTCTTATGCGTGAGCATCGTGTGTGCATGTTGTTTGCAGTCGCATGATAGAATATAGAAAGAGAGAGCATTTTTATGCGGTGTACTGATGCCTTGGGATTCTTTTGTGCTATTTCTGCTGTGTGCAAACTGCAAAGTGGAGGGGGATACCAAATTTTCAGTCGCATGTCCGCTGTCGCAGAATGTGACCAAAGTGCAACTTTTGCGACCGATGTGTGACTGTGACTGTAACATGCACTTTGACGGGCAATGGGCCTACAATGTACGGTACATGCCTGGGGCTATCATTTGAATGTTGTTGTTGGTTTGTTGTCTTTGGTGTTGGTGGTGTTGTTTCAACTAATTACTTGTTTGTAAACTGTACTATGAAGATGTCGGAATCGGTGCAAGTACAATAATGATAATCTGCCCATGTGCAAATCATCTCCACTGTGTTTCGCAGTTAGAGCACCAGAATGTTTTTGTTGAGTACGATTACGTACACAATCATGTACTTAGCTACCACTAGTATTCATGTTTTGATTTGGCATTTACCATGTAGTCTGTGTTACAGTGTACCATTAACGTTGGCGGTGTGCGAATTTATTTCAAATTATTTGCTCTGGCAAGAGTCCATAATAAGGTATAACCCCATGCCCATGGTTATGTGCTTTTGCTACCAGGTAGATTTACGTATGATCAGGGGCGTAGCAGCCGGTCCGGCTTTGGCCGGACCACTTTTTCGCCCGACCACGACCACCATAGTAAAACAATGCCAGAAGTGCCCAGAATGCAGGATTTTGCACCCTAATTTCAAAAAAATTCCGCGGGGGCATCCCCCCGGACCACCGCCAACGGCGGTGCCACGCGCCTGATGATGATGATCACAATGTGGAAGACACACTTACCGGTACCATACTTGGTAAACTATTAATATTATAATTATCGATCATGCAAGACTTATCTGGGAGCTGGCAATCGTCAAAAGTAGCATACAGTCTGTATCGGCTATAGCGTACCCTTTTGATTTCCGTGATTTTATCACTATAACCGATGCATCACTATATGCGATATGATCGATTTTTTTCGAGCGACACATGAAAGGCAAGGGAATACTTCCAGCATGGCGTTTTGACAAATGAGCATGCTGCATAGTTGACAGTGCCCGCATTTCCATAAAAAATTCTGTTATGTACATGTACATGTGTCACTATCAAAATAAGCAACGTGAAGAAAGTAAAAAAAATAGGGCCTTTGATATTATTGCAACATGTATTTTAAAGTTATCACTATAGCCGATTATAATGTAGTGTGTTATGCATGTTTTGATTCTATGTTGCCATCATAATATCCGATATATCATTACATCCGATAATATTGGTTATAGTGATATTTGTACTGGATAAAATACGTTTTGCTTTTGATATTTCGTACCAATATCACTGTAGCCGATATATTCTTATATCCGGTCACTCTATAGCCGATACAGACTGTACTGGTATGCATTTATGATACTGTGGATAATACCAAGAGTACATAACCCCAGGGGTTATGTACTCTTGATAATACCAAGACTAGCAAGACTGCCAAGAGTATAATACTCTTGACTTGAGCATTGTACTTTGTAGTACAAAAATCATGTACGTATGCTGTCCACAAAATACTGTATCAGGCACAGACTTTTTTTGAGGTCATGCAAGTAGATTTCTTTTGTTTTTCATTTTGACTCTTGTCATTTGAACTCACTCCAATCATCCTCACTCGTTTTATATTGTTGCTGTGTCAGACTCGGTGTAAAGTTGGTAACGTCCTCCGACTTATTGCAAAGCAAACAACGAAACGAGCACAGAACTTTGTTAGATCGAAGAGAACTAGAAATGAAAAAACTGAGATTTCTAAATTACGAGTGCCCACTCTGAAGCTATCTCGCATGCTCGCATTCCCTACCCTGGGCCTGCTGCAGCTGCCACCTGCTCTGAGAAATAGTTATAAGCAGTACCAAGTTCTATAAAGCCGAAGGAGAATAATGGAGTAGTGTCTGTAACTCTAACACCTTCATTTCTGAGGTTCAGGTCCAGTTCCTTCACACAGCATGAGTGCTAGAGGTGAACCTCCAAGGAAGAAGGTATGTCGGGAGATAACCACTGCATCCAAAGCAATGGAAGAATGCAAGCAATATCGAATGACAGAACGACATTCTCTCCTGGCGCTGCATTCAATGAAGGAGATGTGGCAACGTGGCGAGCTTTGTGATTTAACTCTACTTGTGGGTGCTAGAACGTTTTCAGTACACCGAGTTGTAATGGCTGGCAGTATTCCCTTTCTGCGTGCTATGCTGTGCTCTGGGATGAAAGAAAGTCGACAACAGGAAGTCCGCCTGCATGAGGTGGATGAGGAGTCCATGGAAGTCATCGTCAACTTCTGCTATACTGGAGAGCTTGATGTTGGAATTGAGAGTGTATATCCTCTTGTTGCTGCTGCTAACCTGTTGCAAATGGATGAAGTTCGAGATGCCTGCTGTCTGTTCTTGAAGTCCCGTCTCTCCCCTGACAACTGTATTAGCACACATTGCTTTGCAGACACACATGGCTTCCTGGAGCTTCTTGCGGCTGCTGATAACTTTGCCTGTAAGAATTTTGATGCCGTTGTTGCGTCCGAGGAGTTTCTTTCATGTGATGTTGATGCCGTCACTCGCCTACTCGATAGTGAAGTTGTGCAAGTGCCATCCGAGGAGAGAATATATCATGCATTGATCATGTGGATCGAGGCTGACCGAGCTGGTCGGTCCAAACACGTCCTCGACCTGCTACGCTGTATCAGATTCCCCAGCCTCTCTCGGAGCTTCATCGAGTCCAGCATTATTCCATCCGAGCTTATCAAATCCACTCCAAACTGTGAGGCATTCTTTCAAGGTGTTCTAGCTGCTCATATGAATCCTCACACTAAGGTGAGTGATCTGTGCACATGTGGTGAGAGAAGTGTTTTTTTAATTTAATATCAGGCCACCTGGCTAGCCTTACGACACACTAGCATCATAATCACTCACACTGCAATAGTGTCATGTGCTAGTTTGTGCATTTTTTACAAACTTTTCAAGTAGGGTATACATGATTTTTTTAAGCACACGTAGTGTACAAAATTAATGATCTGCACTACTACAGGATATACAGTGGTGACAAGCGAACTTTGACCTCATGTTGTGTTGCGGGGTTAGCTTGCCACTGCTGTGTAAGTCGTGTGTGGGCAATTCTCAGGTGCAACCTTGAAAGCGATAAGAACTGTTGTGCACTTACATGCAGATGTAGCAGCAGTCTTCCTGGTTGCCACTCATGGCCGGACCATAGTTATTTTGTAATTTTGTATTGGTTTTGTTGTTTGTCAGTTGTCCATGACAACTGAGACCACCGGTCATTTTAACCTTCATGCCGCAGTTCTCATTCTTCAGCTTCAATAGATGCGTTCCAACTCTCTTTTGTAGCTTGTACATGATCACAACATTCTTCATTGATGATGGAGCTGTAGAAGTGTTTCTAAGTACAGTCAACTTTGCGTATAACGACACTCGGCGGGGCATCAAAAAAGTGTCCTTATTCGCGAAGTGTCGTTATACCCGAAGTCCCATTATGTATTACAGTTGGATGTGACTTTGCTCTGGGCATGGAAATTCTGTCGTTATTCGCGAATTGTCGTTATATCCGCAGTTGTTATTAGCGAAGTTGACTGTACATTATCTTGGCTGCATTTCGAAGGACATATTGACTATTGACTATTGACTATTGAGCATGTTTCTGTTTTTTTGTTCTTCTCTTTTTTTCTACTATGATAGGTTCGCCTGCCACCCGTTGCAGTCTATGTTGTTGGCGGCAGGAATGCCACCCACTGCTTGGATTCGTGTGAGCGTTACGATCCATGCAATAACACTTGGAATGCTATTGGCTCAATGAAGCAGGTGAGCTTGATAGTTCAAGTGAAAAGTTAGAGCTTCTTTCATTCAAAGGCAACTGTCACCGCAATTTTTCTTTGCCTAACTTTGTACTTTTGAGATTGCTAATCACGATGGTAACGTCGTTTTCTTCTGAGACGATTAATAGGCTGTCAAAACTCCAAGCAAAGGTGTCCAAAATTATCCTGAAGTACAGCGTGATTTCACGCTCAACTTGCCCTTCGCGCATATCTTCATGGTCTCGGCGAAGCAAGTCACATCTGGTGTGCTGTATGGTCAGTCAGTATGACATCATTTCTCTATTTGTCGTCACTGTCTCTATATAGCTTTTTCCGTACGCAACTTCGCTATATGGTGCCAAAATTTGGAGTCATACAGAGAAAGTCTCAACCTGAGTGGAGATATAATTATAGGGAAAGTTGCGTCTGGAGTTATATAGAGAATGACCTGGAGTTATATAGAGAATGACCTGGAGTTATATAGAGAAAGTCGCAGTGAAGTCATATAGGCACAAAGTAAACAGATGATGACATAAAGTCTCAACCTGAGTGGAGATATACCGTACTTCCGCACATATAAGCGCATGTACTTACGTCCGGGCATAAGCGCATGTGCTTATATGTGAACACTTGGTGAAACATCCAGGAGCTGAATATACCACTAAGCAGTGTGATAACACCATTGTTATGACACAGACAGACCTTTATTGCACATATAAGCGCATGGGCTTCTACCCGAACAAGTTTACACAGCCAAACATTTGCAGCAAATTTTCGCTTATAAGCGCATACGCTTATATGTGGGGAAGTACGGTATAGGGAAAGTCGCGTCTGGAGCTATATAGAGAAACGGTCGCAGTGAAGCCATATAGGCACGACGTAAACAGGTGATGACATATAGAGGAGTGAACACATATAGAGAGCTTGTGGACTACTGAGTGCTACATACCGTACTGGCAATATATGTTGCCGCGTAACGCGTAACGCAGGGGGGTGCGGCGTAACGCGCGACCAGGCTAGTGCGACAAATTTTCGTTGAGTTCGTAACGCGCGTCCGGCGGGGTGCGGCGATCTTTTCATTGCAGTTTGCACTGCAAAAAAAGGCTGAAAACTGTGAAAGCACGTGTACCGCGTGGTGAAAAGTTCAAAACTGGACGCAGCAGGAAGTCCTGACACTCGAAGGCGCATCATTCAGTGGTTGGCGATCTCAATGGTTTCTTCTTTCCCGAGGTCGTTTTGCGAAGAAGAGCGATGTGTTTACCAGTTTCCTTGTGACAATGCAGAAGTCTCTATTCGCCTTCGGCGTGAAGAAAATCACGCCCAAGCATCATTCAGTGGTTGGCGATCTCAATGGTTTCTTCTTTCCCGGGGTCGTCACAAGTTTGCGAAGAAGAGCGATGTGTTTACCAGTTTCCTTGTGACAATGCAGAAGTCTCTATTCGCCTTCGGCGTGAAGAAAATCACGCCCAAGGAAAGTGAAAAAGGAAAGGATGAGGAGAGAAAGGAGACGAAAAACAGGATTGCTGCTGATGGTGCAAAGAAAGTTTTAGTGAAGCAGAAGAAAGTTCGTGAGCAAACGAGAAAGCGTGTTCGTCGGCACCGCCAAAAGGCCCAAGCATCATTCAGTGGTTGGCGATCTCAATGGTTTCTTCTTTCCCGAGGTCGTTTTGCGAAGAAGAGCGATGTGTTTACCAGTTTCCTTGTGACAATGCAGAAGTCTCTCAATGCAAAAAAAAAAGGACTGCGGCAATATAGAAACCTGTGTAACGGCTCCTGTGCGACTTTGCATGTAACGCCCTGCGTGCGGCAAACATGTGCCAATGTAACGCTTCATGGCCTCACTGCGGCAACATATATTGCCAGTACGGTATATATTTCCCTTAGCTATGCGCTAGCCAGGGGTTGTTAGGCAGGGTTGAGAGACCGCTGCATTATGCCTTAGACGAGGTGCGGTTGGGGCAGCGGACCTTAACCTCTTTAGCACGACGCTACCTGACCGCACCCCACGTCAACACCTGTAAAAGTCGCATTTTCCCATGAAAGTACTAGCTGTTCAAGGATCGATAACTTTGCCTTCTCTCGGACGATTTCCACGATCTTGAGCTTCCTGGAAAGGTCTTGAGACGAGGAACAAACCCAGCTCAGAGCGAAACCAAAACCTCGTGCTACAGTCTGGCAAACTTCATCCACGCGCTCGACAGACTTGAGCACGGCCAAGATTAAACGAGCTCAAATATTGAGCTGCCACTTCGGTCTCCTTGCTCATATCGAGCTCATATTTTTTGTGAGGACTCACGAGATCCACTACCATCATTTGAATCTGGTTTCTATGGCAGCAGGTGGCGCAAAATGATCCAAAATGGAAAATACGCGTTCTGCAAGACTCCGCAAAAAATCTACTTGAAATTTGCCGTGTCGAGTTGCATACCTCAACAAGCGGTAGTCGTATCGCTTCGGCGATTGTTTCTATCCCCAGCTGAGAGTTTTCTCTTGCAGATACATGTTTCGATTGTGAGAATCGACCTAGTATTGACTGAGTTACGATAGTTTGAACAAACTACTATGGACTCGACACGGACCCACGACTATAAGATGCAGGTTCACTGTACAGTGTCGTACTAGTACGACGGGCGTTAGACACACAACTCGTGTGCGTCGTACTAGTACGACGCTCGCGCTAAAGAGGTTAACAGGAGGTGAACACTTTGTGTGTGCTGCCATCCTTTCGGTGGCCATTTGGGGCTTTAAAGCGCCATTCTCTTGCAGTGACCTCTGGAGGCCAGAAATGTGGGCCGAGGGCTGCTTCCTTGTGTTCCGCTGGAATGACGACGTGGGAGAATGCCACTCCAGAATACTTGGTTTCGGAGACTGAGCATTTTATCACTTGTATTTCTCGTCTTGTACACCACTTGGCGATTGAGTCGGAGGAGCATCCACTCTTTACATTGCCCGAATATAGGGCGCAACACTTCGTGAGGGACCCTCCTGACAGCTGTTCCGAGGGCTTTGGTCAGCTCTCGTAGTACGATGTGACTCGTGTTGAGGGACGGTGGTCTCAGTACGTGTGTCGTATGCCTTATTTGGTCCCGGGTGCCCAGCCTGTACTGTGATGCTGTACAGTGATGGGGGATGATGGGTCCCGTTTTTGGCGGGGATGATGGGTGCCGTTTTTGGCGGGCCTGTTTTCAGTCTGGGTTGCATTAGGTGATGTGGATAGGTTCTGGGGTTGTACGCAGATAGCAGGTTGGGCCGTTTTTAAAAAGAGCTCCAGCCGGGTGCAGGGTGGTGGCTCTGCAAACTGTCATGGGGTACAGACAATGCACGAGCGTGTGTGGGCAGGCGTGTGTTTACCGCCATATTGCCAGGTGTGTCTTTACCACCATATTTATCAACCATAAGTACAGCTGCTGTGGTGTCTTCAATTTCATTCTCTCGAGTCAAGCTCCGTATGAAGACATCCAAGAAGAAGATTGCCCGATGAGTCCAGCGGGGACGAAACGTACGTCGCAATCGAGCTATGTCGTTGCTGTGTCATCATCTATGTGCCATGCGCTACTTAATGTACCAGCCTGCTATGCCGGATACCACCAGCCATGCATCGACCAGGCGCCAGGCGCGAACTGATGGTGGTGGTGGTGAGAAGGAGAGCTCTGTGCCAGAACTTTGCAGCCTAGAGAGCGTGTGTGGGCAGGCGTGTGTTTACCGCCATATTGCCAGGTGTGTCTTTACCACCATATTTATCAACCATTGATCAAGGATAGCTTCTTGGTGAGACAACTGACCTGGTCTACTAGGCTAGTCAGTGTGTCAGACTGCGACTTACTGCCGCAGGTCCAGTGAGATCCTACGCCAGCGTCCCGCAGCGCACAGACAAGTTCCGGTCTTCCGAGGCCATCGCATCCAGCAATACCCTGTTGCCGTCCCAGCTCTCTCAGTCTGTCAAAGCCGAGCAGGGCTAGGTCTATTTCAACATTCATCTTCGTTTCCGTGAATCCACGGGAGCCAAGGGCTCACTGAACTACGAAAAGAGTCAAAATCTCACGTTTGGGCGGAGCGCCAAAAACTGCATCCGCATGCAAAAGCCTTCAGTTGAATTTCATCCTGTCTTGGTTTTCCAGTGGGATGATAGAAACTCTTGGTTCTAGCTCTCAGAAGTTGTCCACTTTGAACTCTAGAAGAGAGGCATGCCGGGTTTTTTGGGAGGGGGGGGGGCAGCACTTCCATTGTCCCAACCAGTTTTGCTGGTGTCGCATGGTCATTGTCAATTTATGTTGAACCGTCTGGGTCATTGATTTATACTTTGTTTATGCCTTTGATTAGGTACGGACAGCAGTGACAGTTGCCCAGCTGAATGGATTTATTTACGCCATAGGTGGCGAACGCGAGACTCAGTATTCCCAGTATGGTACATCCTACCTGAATTCTGTCGAGCGCTATAACATTAAAAGCGACGTGTGGGATAATGTTGCACCATTGAAGACCAGTCGTTCGTTCGCTGCATCAGCCGTATTGAACGGTAGGTACATGTATATGCGTTGTCTTTCCATTCAGTGCCTCTCTATACATGGTCTTTCACCACCACTCAAATCCCTTCCCTCCACCACCTCTTCTTCTCACCTGGGTTCTTCCTGCTTTGCACCCACCCACTCTAGTATTTGCTGAAGACTGAGCAAGTCAATCCACGCCGCAATAGAGGAACGACAGACGGACAGAAGTTAGCAATTGCGAGAGGAAGAAAGGGAGCGGAAGTATAGTTAGGGGGCGTTCGAATTACCACTCTTTGACTTTTCGAGGAGTTGTTTTTCTGAAGAGGTGGGTTATTTATTGGCCTCTTCAGAAAACGAAAGTCTCCTCGAAACTCCACAACCTCATCCAACGGGAGTGGTGGATTAGTTTAGAGGAGCTTGGAATATCCCTGCGAAAACTGCCTTTTGTATGCATTTCCCTTAGAACCCAGGGGCGGATCCAGGCCTGCGGGGTGCAGAAAATATCATGACAAATATTTTGGCCATGAAAACCTTTTTAAACAGGAGAAGTGCTGTTTTCTCTGTTGTACGTTGGTCTCTAGCCTGCATTGACCCCAGAAATGCTATTCGTATGAGGCAAAATACTATTACTGCCAGGGGTGTTAAAAGGTACAGTCAACCTACCCTTATAACGATATTTGCGTCAGACCAAGAAATATTGTTATAAGGGTAACTGCTTCATTTCATACACATAGGTCATAATGCACGAATTTTGTTCATGTTTTCAATCTTCATAGCATAAAAAACTGATGTACATGCACATTATGTACATAGCAAGGTGCCCATTGGTGCCCCCATTGCACTTCGGCATGTCCCAGCGACTTGTCAAGTGAAACTTGCCCTACCTGGATAGTGGGCTCTACATACTCCCTGCTAGATATTGTTATAAAATGGAAAATATCGATTGGTCAGCGCATTTTATATCGTTATAGAGGTAATATCGTTATACATGTATCAATATTGTTATAGAGGTAAGGCATTGTATACAAAAGTCAATGGAGTGATTTTGGTTTGGCAGAAAAATATTGTTATAAGGGTGATATCGTTATAGGGGTTATCGTTATAAGGGTAGGTTGACTATATTGTACATTTTCATTGGTGTGGCTATGAAAACGACAGGGTGTTTGGGGTCCTTCCCCGGGAAAATGTTTGGAAATATGGGCCCAAATAGCCCATAATTATTTCATTGAATCACCGGTTCCGACGCTCCTGACTAGCAATACCAGATAGCCTGGGCAGAAAAAAACGGCGGAATTTGGCATTTCGTCTGGTATGTTTCAAGTATTTTTGGTGTCCGGAAAATGCAAGGGAACACAGTTTGAGGAGTTTCTTGCCATAAGCTGTGTATGGTTCTACTATTTTCAATGCTTTTCGAGCAGAATCTGCCAGTTTTTAGCATTACTAGTATACTACAATAGTGTACTGTATTTGCCAAGGTCTACTCCCAGTCAGTCACATGAACATAAGTAGACTGTTCCATGAGGGCCTGCCACCATAGTAAAAAAAAAGAAGAGGAAATAACCCCGTCACAGTTTCACCTTTCGCACCCCCCCCTCCCCCCATTGATCCGCCCCTGGAACCTACAACGAAACTTGCCCATACGGTAAGGGAAGCCCATTTTCACGTGGATAGCACGCTTGGAAAATCTCATTGCTATGCCAATTCCAAGGAAATTGTGAGGCTGACAACAACCGTTCTATTGGCATACTTCAACTAATCTCTTTTACTAAGTATGTTTCTCGAAAAGGTGATGGGGACAATTGGAACGCGCCCTTAGAGACTGGTGAAGCGAGTGCCATGATTGAGGACTCGAGTACTCTTTGAAAAACGAGCGAGTATTCGAGCGAGTACGCACATTTTACTGACAACATAAGCAATAAACTGCACGCATTCTCGCAACACCGGATGTAGTGCACCCGATACATGACGTCTTGCCAGCAAGATAGTGCAAGATATAGTCCGACATATCGGTTGCTGGTAAGTAGGGACAAGCCACAATACTTTAACGTGAGTTATATCGCCAGCCTGCATCCGTTTCACGACAGATTTTGCCGGTGGAATGGATGAAGGCTGCCGGATAGAACTCATGCTTCAACGACAACACTAACTCGTAGAAGCACTTATCACAACTATCAAAAAGCACAGGACTTTCACAAGTTTCAGACCCGGAGATCGCAGTAGGCGTGCTTGCCTGAGTTGTGCATTACCGGTCAGAGTAACGGAAGTACATGCATACAGTAGTGCATAGTATGCTTCGAGTAATATTTTTTGCGAAACGAGTACTCGCTCTTTTCAAATTTTCGAGCGAGTGCTCGAGTATTCGACATACATGTACTCGTTTCACCCCTACTTAGAGTGTGCTAGCGCTAGGTGTTACTGGTGGTCTTGAGACACGCATGGCCTAAGACACGTGTGCCTGCTATCCATTGTATTTATTGTTTTAGATTTGATCTTTGTCATCGGTGGAGAGGATGGCAGTAACTACAGTCTACTCAGTGTAGAAATCTACAATCCGGCCAAGGACACCTGGTTTGAGGGTCCACACTTGAATATGCGTCGATCTGGTCCGGGCTGTTGTGTTGTGGATGGCTGTATCTACGTCATGGGTGGTTGCACTGCTGCTATTGAGAACTATCACATGTAAGTAGCTGTACTAGTTTCGGCACATGCGTGTGCGTATAAGGCAGTGTCCGCTCTCTTGCGTACTGGCCTATAGTATAAGGTTCCATACATGTACTTGGTCCGCCAAGTTAAAATTGGCGCTTATCTTTTCACTTGGTTTTTCGGTGTTCTGCCTGTGTCACATGGCATGGAACCACCGATTCACCATTCGAACATAACCATTGACCATTGCATCCCACGACATGGCAGCAGAAACCATCACAGAAGTTGCGATCGGTTCGTTCGAGTCTTTTTGACGGAGCTACCGCCGACAAACACTTCCGTCAGCGCAAGAAAACACTGCAACCTCCGCTCGAGTCCGTAAAATAGGTCAGGATGTTCGCATTTCAGAGCGATGGAGAATATAGTTTCTGTCTTCTTCCAGCTGTCTGATGGCAAGGATTGTTTACCCCGGGGAGGTATAGAAAAGCTGAAAAAGCGCTTCGCGAGCTTGAATTTCAGTGCTTGCACAGTACAGCGCCTAGTGAAGGGCTATCACCAGCAAATCGCTGACGAAGAAACTGCACCTCATGTCGACATCTCCAGTAAGTGGGACCAATCCGGCGGACACACTTTGAAGCTCACAGAGGACAGGGCAAAGGAGCTAATCAAAGAAAACACCAAGTCCTGAGGGAAACACTCGTGCAAAGGACTTTCAGGAAACTAGCCGAAAAGCCTGGTGCACGGCGTTAGGACTTTGTAGGTGCTACATCAAGCGGAAGCTATCACTGCGCTGCATGTACAAGCACCAGCGGCTCGCGTGGGTACTGATCAGCAAGTACGACAAGCGCAAGAGGCGATTTGAAAAAAGGACACTGATATGGCGTTGCCTTTTTGTCTCAAACAAAGACGCATTATTGCGACGAACGGGGATAACACTTACAGTCAACATGCCGGCAGTCTCACTCAGCTTCTGATCGGCAAGGTGACAGGCACGCACTGCCTTTGAGCGTGATTCGAGACGGGGAGAAGTGGAACAAGCTATGAAACGACACGTGCAGCTGCTGTCCGTATCGGACGTTTTGAGCTCTTCCTCCAGCGACGATAGCGGCGAGGAGGATGTGTAACTTGCTTGAATTTTCGACTGGGTTGCTTATTGACATGTAAATAACCATGTATATAGTGCTTTGTGATCGTGGCTTGCTTCATATATTCGTATTTCTTTTCCTGAGACAAGTCTGAAGATAAGCGCCAATTGTAACTGGGCGGACTAAGTACATGATTGTATTCAACCCTACCACAGTACACATACTGCCTGTACCGTTAACAAAAAAGCTGAAGTTCAGAATAACGTATTTTGCTGAGGGTGCCCTTTACTACTTCAAAGTATTCTGTCACTGTTGCTTCTGCTGTTGGCATTGGTGTTGTTCTCATCGTCTTTGTCATCATTTGTGCATGAATGGGTATGCCAGCATGCGTGTGTGCACGCGTGTGCATGTGTGTGTGCATGTGTGTGTGTGTGTGTGTGTGTGTGTGTGTGTGTGTGTGTGTGTGTGTGTGCATGTGTGTGTGTGCATGTGTGTGTGTGTGTGTGTGTGTGTGCGTGCACGTGTGTGTGTGCATGTGTGTGTGTGTGTGTGTGTGTGTGTGTGTGTGTGTGTGTGTGTGTGTGTGTGTGTGTGTGTGTGTGTGTGTGTGCATGTGTGTGCACGTGTGTGTGTGTGTGTGTGTGTGCGTGCACGTGTGTGTGTGCATGTGTGTGCGCGTGTGCGCATGTGTGTGCACGTGTGTGTGTGTGTTCGCACACTTGCATGTGCTTGTATGTGTGCGTTGATTTTGGGTTTGTCTGTGTTGTTATAAATCTTTATTATAAAAGTTTTTTGTTGTTGCTGCTGATGCAGATCATGATGATGCTCATAATGTTGTTTTGTTTGTTTGTGTGACAGGTCTGTGGAGTGTTTGCGACCACCTAATGAGGTCAAGGATGAGAGAGAGTATGCAAGTGACTGCCACTGGACTCTGGGCAAGAGCATGACGTTGGCACGGTCTGGAGTTGCTGTTTGTGCACTCAACGGACACATATATGCATGTGGTGGGCGCAATCGATCACAGAGCATATACTACAAGGTGAGTATTCCCGTTTGATGATAATTGTTTCGTATGCAACATGACTATTGGGATAGGGCAGTCTTCCAGTAGCTATGCTGTAGAAACTGTTAAAGGGGAAGTTAAGGCAAAAATTAAAATTTCACCAGTTGTAGTCTTCGGGGTGCGGAGTCGAATGGTCTTGGTCCGAGAAAGCTGAGACGCTCCCTTCCTACTTGAATCCCAATCGAACTCGCGCACTTCCACCGAAACTGGGTGACTGCGCCCTACTAGATGGGGATTTGTATGCAAAATGTCACTAAAAGCGCCATTTCGTTCTTATAAAAGCACGGATGACCGCGATTGGCCCATATGTTGTACTCTTTTGGACGCTGAGTCGACTGGTTTTGGTCCGAAAAGGCTGCGATGCAGCGTTCCTCCTTTATTCCCAATCGAACATGGTTGAAGAAGCGGTCACGTGCTCCTGGGTGCCCAAATCACCTGGTCACCACGCCAGCATGCAGCAGCAGGCGACAACTTTCACACCAAGGTTCAACTCGAGTTCAACTCGAGTGACAGGACTGCACCCAAAAAAGGTCAAACAGGCTAGTAAGTTGTACCCTGCTATCTCGATTGACGCACAACCTAAACGTCTCGAGAGAGTTTCACTTTACTAATCCCAACCAATCCAGTCACACAAGTAACTACAGTTAGTGATTCCAACTTACTTCTCAAATCCGTACCCTCATTCCCAAAGAGTTACTGGATACGAGCCAAGACAATGTACAACCTTTCTCTACCATCACAAAGGAATAATAACTGGCTGGCTGCCAGTGCAGCGGAAGTCAAGCCGAGAATGTCGCGTGCACTACGGACTGCACGATGGAACATGTAAACCTAGGAACGGCTATTCATGCACCGACTAGAGTAGAGGCAAAGTGTACTAATGGTGAAACACAATGTCAGTGGGGGACAAGAGTAACTAGAGTCAGCTATGCACGACTAGACCAGGCCGAGTCATGACAGCAGTCATTACACTACAAGTGGTACATCGGGATGCAGATCACGACACTCCGGCCAGCAAAATGTTACACTACTGGGTTGAAGAGTCCGAGTGGATCATAAATGCGTGCTACGTTGTGCAAAACACGCCGTTTGGATGCTATGCTGTCGACGTCAGGCGACTCGGAGCTCACACCTGGAATGTGGAATGTGTCGGCGACGGTATCCCACTGCAGGCCGAGAACTTTCTGGCTCGTGTTCGTCGCCGTCACACTCGGGTCAAACACAGAGGAGGTAGCAGGGTCATTGGACGACCACTCACGTACATTCATGGACGCGGAGTTGAACACCTGCCGAGTCTCGCGGTACTTGACCTCGGCTTCCTCTGCAGTACCAGCCGTCAGCATGATGTTATCCACGTAGATGTTCTTGCGAATTTCGGCTGCTGTGGCTGTCTTGTGTTTGTCAAGGTGATGCCTGATTGTGGCATCCAGCAAGAACGGACTGCTGATGATGCCAAATGGTAGTCGGCAGAACCGGTAGACTTCGATGTTGTCCACGATGACGTCCGGCTTAGTGATGTCACAATACCACAGAAATCGGGTGACGTCACGGTCTGTCTCTTGAATCCTTACTTGCAGGAATGCCTTCTCAATATCTGAGATTAGCACGATCGGGGCCAGGCGAAATCGTAGCAGAATGCCGCAGAGGCTAGGCAGGAGGGACGGCCCTTGATTCAGGCAGTCATTCAGGCTCGGTGCTGTCTTATTGATCTTCGCACTGGCGTCATAGACCACTCGGAGTTTGGTGGTAGCCTTCGAAGGAGACAACACTGGATGGTGCGGCAGATGGTGCGAGCGTTGACCGTACTTGGTTTTCTCTGTGACTCGCTCGATAATGCCAAGCCGTTCCTGCTGCAGCAGCACGTCGTTGTACCTGGTCAGCAGGTCTCGATCTGCTGCAAGCCGTTTCCCCAGTGACTTCATCCTTCCGTAGGCTAGGTCCTTGTTGTGTGGAAGCTGCATGTCGGGCTTCCATGGAAACTGGACTGTGTAGCGGCCGTCGGCAAACGTGACGGTCTCCTCGAACTGTCGAACTGTGTCGTCATCTGTTGGGAGACTTGCTGGGTCCTCCACACCGATCCTTTCTAGCGACCAAAACTCCGTCAGGTTTGGTTCGACTTCAGCAAGCAGAGCAGAGTCGGCGGTTGCCATGTAGTCATATAGCGGACGCTGTAGACCGGTGCTTGCCTGCGTCATGACAAGAAGCGTTGAGCTGTTGCTGTCATCCGACTTGGACGAACACTGTCCTGTGACGATGTGACCCAAGAGCGTATCCATCACGTACAAACCTGACGGTAGACGCTGCGGTGATCCTTGCACAAGATTTCCGTAATGATCAGAACCAATGAGAATGTCAATGGCCCTCGTCTCGGCTGTTGATGGTATGGTGTCTGCCATTTGAATGGATGGTTCGCCTGCCAGGAACTCCGCATCTTCAGATGGAAGAGGGTAGCGTCGGATAGGTCGTGTAATGGTGTCGAGTACATTCGCTTTGATGGGGTACCTCTGTCCGTCGGACAGTGAGATGGACGTCTGAACGACCGATGTAACAACACTGCGTGGGTGTGTCACTCCAAAGGTGATGAGGGTCAATGACTCTTGTCTCTCCGGCTGCAGCTGAAGCTGCTTGCTGAGCTGGGTACTCATGTACGTGCGATTGCTGCCGGTGTCCAGTAACGCATGCGCGGTGATAAAGCTACCATCGGCAGCTTGAATCTGCACTTGTGCTGTCTGGAGGAATACTGCACCAGTCTTGTCGCTGGGACCCTCTGACACGAGACTGGCGGAGCACGTATTTGCAAGTTCCTCATCATTACCCTGTGTGGAGACGGCCCTGGCAGGTTGTGAGCCATTTGGTTGTGGCCTTGAGCTGCCTTTGGAGGGCTCACGTCTCTCATGGGCTGGGCAGATAGCTCGGTTGTGGCCGGTCTTGCTGCAGTGAAAACACGCCTTGGTTTTCTCTGGGCACTGGGACGCCATATGGCTCCGTCGCAGACAAATGAAGCAACGACCTTGTTCTCGGAGCTTCTGTTGTCTTGTCCGAGCCAGCTTGTAGGTGACGCACTGGTCGTTGAAGTGAGTCCCCTTGCAGAAGACACATAGACGTGGAGGCGCACTATGCGTTGACTGAGATGAAAGAGCGTGTCCAGTTCCTTGCATGGTCATTGGTGAGCCGTGCTGTGTCTGTGTGGCCGGTGTCCTTGAAGACTGAGAGGCAGAAGTCTCGGAACCTTCCCGCAAATTCCGGTGGATTTCGGCATACCGCTGAAGGGCGGATCGCAGGGTGGCGACCGTCCACGACTGATGGCTCGATGTTCGCCATTCCTTTAGCTTGGTGAGTACTTCCGTAGGGAACTTGGACAAAATGTGCTGCACCAATAGTGGCTGCTGTTCAACGCTAATGCCCATGGCAGACAGCTGTCGTAGTATCCGTTCGATGTTGTCAATGGTGTTCCGGATATCACGGTGTTTGGACGATGTGCTTTGCAATCGCTGCAGCTTGGTATACAGGGCAGCAACAATATCATCTGTCCGTCCGTATCGTTCTTTCAGTAGCTGTACGGCCGTGGCATAGTTGTTGTTGGTGATAGCCAGACCAGCGAGCGTGTGGGCAGCTCGGCCAGTGAGGGCACTCTTCAAGCAGCTCAGCTTAACGACATCGGACATTGGCTGTTTGTCCACGGCAGTTTCAAACAGGTCCCAAAAATCGGGCCAGTTGGTGACCTGCCCGTCGAAGCTCGGTATTTCCATCGGTTTTAGCTTGAACACAACGGAGCTTGGGCCGGCTGCAGCGGATATGCTGGTGTGTTGTGGCGTTTGGTTTTGGCTCAAAGCCTGGGCGACATTCATAACTGCGCCCTGAAGAGCTTGCTCCAGTGGGGCAATAGCATCGCGTGGCCAGGTTGTGGCTGGTGGAGGGGCTGTCCTGGCGGCGACAGAATGGTCTGGTGGATAGAATGTTTCTGCATCTGGCTGAAGCTGTTGTACTGCTTGTCTGTCCTGGGTCTCCTGCTGGAGGTAATGCTCATAGTCATAGGCCCTGTCCTCCTCACCACTGCCATAGGTGGGACTTGGGCTGGGCACCGCATGCACTGCTGGAGTGGCAGCAGTTCTACCAGTGCCAGGGCCAATGGCATGCCTGACACGTGGTTTGGGGACTGGTGGCACTGGTGATCTTGGTTGGCTTCTGACACTGACTGCTGCGCTGGTTTCCTGTGCATTTGCTGCGCTGGCAGGAGACTCAGTTGCATCTACTACATGTACAATGTCATGAAGCACTGCACTTTGTGCGTGTGACTGTTCAGCCGACTCACATTGGGACTGTCGCGGTGGCTCAACAGTGTCACAAGCACTTGAAGTAGCAGTGTCGATATCCGTGTCGGCACTCTTCTCACTCCACGCATGTAGTGTTGGCGACGCATGACATGTTGGTTTTGGTCCGCTGCGAGGGCTAGACATGGCCGCATCAAGAACATCTAGCGCGCGTGGCCCATGCTCTTCTAGTAATCGGAGTCGGGTGCGGCGTTCGTCTTCAGCTTCATATTGAGTGCGAGAATGGTGGTCGCATTGTTGTAAACATTGTGCGAGCCTCAGCAAACACACGCATTCAAGTTCGAAATTATTCTCCCACGCGTCTTGTTCATCTAATTTCTTATCCTCGTTTGCGTCTTCTAAGCTCCGTCTAATATTGTCTTGGATACCCTCGATGTTTGACTTCAAACCGGACGCCTCATCGTAAAGGGAACGTGCGGCAGAAACATCTAGGCGGCCAAGAGCGTCTGCACTGAAACAATCAGTTCCTGGCAGGTCTAGGTGAATTTTTATCTTTTGCCTCACCCTCGTCAGTCGACGCTTCATGTTGGACCTCGATTGGATCATCTGCTTGTATTCGGGGGTGGACGAGACTAGCAGCCGCTCCGAATCTCCTGCACCAGCGTCCGTGCCATCGGTCTGGTCCTTGCTGGCGTCCTCATTACCGGCCTCATGGGACTCATCCGCTGTACCATCCACGGCTCGTGGATCTACGCTCGTTTGAGCGGCTTGGGTCACCGGTAATTCTGCAGCAGCTGCACCGGTTGACTCGACAGGCTGTTCCTGTTCAGAGGTTGTTTGTTCGTTGGGTGACGACATCCTGGTCACAGCACCATATCTCGATTGACGCACAACCTAAACGTCTCGAGAGAGTTTCACTTTACTAATCCCAACCAATCCAGTCACACAAGTAACTACAGTTAGTGATTCCAACTTACTTCTCAAATCCGTACCCTCATTCCGAAAGAGTTACTGGATACGAGCCAAGACAATGTACAACCTTTCTCTACCATCACAAAGGAATAATAACTGGCTGGCTGCCAGTGCAGCGGAAGTCAAGCCGAGAATGTCGCGTGCACTACGGACTGCACGATGGAACATGTAAACCTAGGAACGGCTATTCATGCACCGACTAGAGTAGAGGCAAAGTGTACTAATGGTGAAACACAATGTCAGTGGGGGACAAGAGTAACTAGAGTCAGCTATGCACGACTAGACCAGGCCGAGTCATGACAGCAGTCATTACACTACAAGTGGTACATCGGGATGCAGATCACGACACCTGCAGGCACGGTGACCAGGTGACTGGTGTACGCAGGAGCACGTGACCGCTTGTTCAACCATGTTCGATTGGGAATAAAGGAGGAACGCTGCATCGCAGCCTTTTCGGACCAAAACCAATCGACTCAGCGTCCAAAAGACTACAACATATGGGCCAACCGCGGTCATCCATGCTTTTATAAGAACGAAATGGTGCTTTTAGTGACATTTTGCATACAAATCCCCATCTAGTAGGGCGCAGCCACCCAGTTTCGGTGGAAATGCGCGAGTTCGATTGGGATTAAAGTAGGAAGGGAGCGTCTCAGCTTCCTCGGACCACGACCATTCGACTCAGCACCCCGAAGACTACAACTGGTGAAATTTTGATTTTTGCCACAACTTCCCCTTTAATGATGTCAGCCATGTCACCTGTTAATCATCCATCTGGGGCGTCTACAGTGATCAGATGTGAAATCCCAACCCAATGTACTCATTTATAAGAAGAAAAGAGGACCAACGAGCTACAAGTTACGCTAGAATATCCTCTCCTTTTCCCCATTTTTGTAATTTTATTGTGTGTCTGCAGGCTGTGGAGTGCTATGACTGCGATAGAAATGAATGGAGGCAAGTGCAGCCAATGCATATGAAACGTGCCTGGGCAGGCTCAGTTGTTTGCGGTGGTCTCATCTACGTATTCGGCGGCTATGATGGTGTTGATCGTCTTGATTCTGTGGAGTCATTTGATCCAGTCACCGAAACGTGGTCCAACGTAGACACAACCATGGCGTTTCAGCGTGCAGGCTGTGCTGCTGCAGTCACCTAGTGTTGAAAGTTCCCGGGTATGCCAACGATGATACGTTGCCCAGCGTGGGTATATAGATCACTTTCAAACGTGGGTATACTGCTGTCACTATTTTCCTCTTGTCTATACGGCTTGCCTCTTTTCTCTACACTGCCATTCTGCTGGGCACTGCAGTTTAGCATCTAGAAATACCTCTGGTCTACCACAGCTCCACATGCCATTGATGCTATTATTGCCATTGACTCTATATCGACTCTACTCATTGGATATATTCCTGCTGTTTATCTGTACATAGCTTGTTGTTGGCCATCCACCACTGCTAAAAGTGAGTGGTAGGCTGTGGCTGTTATCAACTGCTGTATGCTTTTTTACATGATTTGTTGGACTGCAAGTCTAAGTCTCCTCCTTCATTATTATCTTACCGATGATTTTATCAATAATAGTCATTCATGAAATATACTCCCAGGTCAAATCCACAAACGTCTGCAGCTATGTTAGCTTGGCTCTCACATTGTGCCTCCCATCTGCCACCGCTTGTATGTTACTGCTGCTGCTGCTGCTGTTACTGCTGTTGCCACCACTGCCATGATCGTTACAGTTGTTGTTGTTGGTGTGTGTGTGTGTGTGTGTGTGTGTGTTTGTTTTTAGTTCATTCGCTCCTGCCCTCGTTGAGCTGTGTACATGATACTTGGAGGTCTTACTGTTCTTAGCGTCAGAGAGTGTTCGGCACATTTCTCTTGTTGTTTACAGCTCAAGCTGTTCACAAACCAAAAGTCTTTTTTTCTTTTTATCAGCTTTCATACTTTAAAACCATTGAATGCATTTTCTTCATGATATTTTACCCAGTTGTGCAAACTCGTCTATGAAACATATTAGGCATGACACAGTGAAGTCCTATGTGAATGCTTCAGGAATGATTTTGCATTCTCAAAAACTTTTGCTTTCCTCTGGTCTGACTTGTCTAGCACATGTACGTTTTATGACGTCGTGAATGCGGCTGTGTACTTGCGAATGTGTACCTGCATGTTTCGTGGATGTGTCTGGATGTGCTCATGCGTGCATGTTTGCGTGTGCGTGCGTGCGTGCGTGTGTTTGTGTGTGGTGGTACATGGTGTGTATGTGTGTTTGTGGTAGTCAGTTCTACAGCCTTGCAAGCTGTTGATTGTTTCTATCCCATTGAATGCCAGCACACAATGTGGCATTGTCATTGCTTCTACTGTAGCTTCGCTATCTCGGGCCGGCCTTTGACGAAGGTGCCTGAGGCACGATCCACCGCGTTGGTGCACAGCAGCCGTATCACTATCAGTGTACGAAGTTATGATGTACTTTGCCTCTCAGGGGGTACTGGGGGTAATGGTTTATCAATGTGCTATGGAATACAATCATGTTTAGATCCTTTGTGCATCCCGAACTGTCGATACCAATAGTTTTACCTACTCTTACACATGATACTTTGAACTTGAAGTTCCTCTTGGACACTGAATGATAATTACATGTGGATTGTACTCACAAAATAATGTAACACTCATTTTGTTGTGAACGCAGTGGTGTCATGAAAGTAGTTTTTTTTTGCACAGCCCGTCTCTATATGCGTGGTCTACTGAATCTGTGCCAGGTACTGAGGTAGTCTTGTCAGTGAGACCTACACGACTGGAGTCTGGACTGTATGATGTACCTGCACTTACACTGCAGTTGGTAAGACTTACTAAGAGTACGTGAGGTTATGTCGTGTACTGTAAAATTAAATTATTTTACAAGAGTACAATAACCCCGGGGGGTTATGATTGTACTCTTGCCAGTCTTGGTAGATATCTACTACTCGACAATCATGTATGTGTAGAACTACATGTAGGCATGTGATGATGACTCGACCCTGTTGACAGGTTTGCTGCACGTGCCCTCGCTCCTGATCAACTCGTGACTAGCCGACTCGACAGATGAAGAGAGAGGTGTTCGCTAGTGCCGTCATACATCGCTGATCTGATCTGATTTTACCCATCTCGACGTGACACGGGCCGGCCTGATCGACTGGTACCAGTACGCGGTCGACATGGTTGGTATCGCACGATGTAGGCGGAGAACGCCGTCACATTTTTAGCACGGATGGTCTTGGGCAATAGATTATACAAAGCTTCGAAGGTGTTTCTCCTCGAGGTCTGCGACCGTTCACTTTATCGTTGTGCTGCTCCCAGCCCTAGTCTGAAAACTTTGCCGCTTGTGATCCAACAAGAGAGACAATGCGCTGCCTAGTGCTCTTCGCTTTGGCCACCATGGCCTTGGCACAACAACCTGCCCGTCCGAAAATTGGATCCACATTCGAGGCAATGGTAAGTAGTTAGCTAGCAAAGCGTGTTTGCATAGGCGTATGTCGAGCCGGCCATGGGTTATGGTTTGTAGCCAATGTAGGGTTCCAGTCCAGTGCTTTCAAATCAACCCTGACGGAATGGTACTTCAGTTCAGTAGACTGTAGTGCAGCGCTAGCGGGCGCATTTCACACAGCCGCACTCACTGATCATCTCCACTCACTGGACATGGGGCCGGGGGCCCCCCGGGTACATGAAAATAAAATTTAATATTACAAACACAACAGAGGCGAAAGGCCGTGTACTAGTAGCTGTAACTTTAAAAGGGAAGTATACCCTTAAATTTTTAAGGGGTCGTCCACAAAATATCAATATTTTTAGAGAAGATTTTGTTCGTTGGGGGGGGGGGGGAGGGGGTTTGGTCCCTGTTCGTCTCGTCCTTTAAAAAAAAATATCGATCTCTTAATTTGGGCGGGCACTGTGCAAACACCCCAACATGCAGTTGATGACCTACACAAAGTGAAAGTCAACCCAAGAATACAGCCATGGCAAGGTTGAGAGACTGGCAATGTAAACCTAGGTGTTTGATGAATTTGGAGTTCCTGTTGGTCACGTTTCGCGAGGAGATTGCACTTCATTAAAAAATATCGATACCCTGCATAAACGTGTGTATGTTCGTTTTGAGGGAGGGGGAGGGAGGGGGAGACGTGAACAAAAATCGTCTTGAAAAAATATCGATATTTACGGAAGGCCCCTAAATCAAATTTTCACCAGTTGTAGTGTTCGGGGTGCTGAGTCAAATGGCACTGGTCCAAGGAAGCGGAGATGCTCCCTTCCTCCTTCATTTCCAATCGAACTCGCCACTTCCACCGAAACTGGGTGACTGCGCCCTACTAATATCGATATTTACGGAAGGCCCCTAAATCAAATTTTCACCAGTTGTAGTGTTCGGGGTGCTGAGTCAAATGGCACTGGTCCAAGGAAGCGGAGATGCTCTCTTCCTCCTTCATTTCCAATCGAACTCGCCACTTCCACCGAAACTGGGTGACTGCGCCCTACTATAAGTTGTAGATCGGGATTTGTATGCAAAATGTCACCAAAAGCGCCATTTCAATTGGCTGCAGAGAACAAATGAGTGCCGAACAAAATGGTTAACGTTGTCTTTTAGTCCGATGCGATCAATGAAGCGGAGGTGGAACACCACCAGTGTTCTTATTCTTATTCTTCGCGATCGTTCGGGGCTTGATCGCTGGGCAGGAAAACCGGTAGAGAGCACATCACAGACCGTCCGGTAGCGAGTCAACACGCCTATCACCGTCACAGCCGAAAGACTCGATCAGGAGCCGCATTGTCTCGTTCTGCTCCCTCGTCAGCTTGTCAAGGTTTCGTGCAGTCTGGAAATCGGACGGCTTGTCAAGGGCTTCGCATGGACCAAGAGATGCCGCAGCCAAATGTCTGAAAACTGTCTAGGCATGCAGCTCACGAGTCGACTGGAGCGTGCCCAGAACACGTTGCTTTCCGGTAGATAAGGTGTCAATGCATGGCAGATGCAGCTCAGGGCGATGGCATAGTTCAGCTCGAGTGACAGGAACGTGCTTAAAAAAGCTGTAAGTTGTAGCCTGCAGGCAAGGTGACCAGGTGACTGGTGTACGCATAAGCACGTGACCGCTTACTCACCTGTGTTCAATTGGGAATAAGGGCCGAACGCTGCATCGTTCGGACCAAAACCGGTCGACCCAGCGTCCAAAAGACTACACCATATGGGCCAATCTCGGTCATCCGTGCTTTCATAAGACCGAAATGGCGCTTTTAGTGACATTTTGCGTACAAATCCCTATCTAGTAGGGCGCAGTCACCCAGTTTCGGTGGAAGTGGCGAGTTCGATAGGGAATAAAGGAGGAACAGAGCGTCTCAGCTTCCTTGGACCAAGACCATTCGACTCAGCACCCCGAAGACTACAACTGGTGAACATTTGATTTTGGGGTATGTATGTATGTATAACCAAGAGTAGATAAACAACAAGTCAAGAGTGTGCAACTCCGGATCTCTTCTGCACAATCTGCAGATACCGCCGCCCGCGGCGGAATTTTTTGTTGACGTCACCTTTTTTCAGAAAAACGCACATTTTCCGCAGAGCAGTGCGAGAGCACGTGCTGGGCAGCGACCTTGTAGTGTAAAGCCAGGCCAAGTGCACGAGGGAAAACTTTCCAAAAGACTCGCAGCGCGTGCGTCGTCGAAAAGATTACATCAACGAAAAATTCCGCAGTGGGCCAACCCACACTCTTGTTTATCTACTCTTGGTATAACCCATAACCATTCTGGTCGTAGGGGCGCCATATGCGTCATAAGGCAGCAGCATCATAAAGAACAGAAAAAGAGAAGAAAAACCTAACTGCACTGATAAACAAGCTGCCTATACCTATCACGATCAGCAGCAACGAGAGAGAGAGAGAGAGAGAGAGAGAGAGAGAGAGAGAGAGAGAGAGAGAATTGTAAGATTCATTGGTCCAGTGACTTCCCCTTTAAGTTTCACGCATTTCAGCGATCATAAGACAGCAGCATTTGCAAGTGCTGCTGTCTTATGATCGCTGAAATGCGTGAAACTTGAAGTTGCAGCTACACAGCGGCTTTCGCCTCTGTTGTGTTTGTATACTGCTCTGCACAGTTGTGCATTGAGCACTCTACCTCGAGCTGCCTAGACCGGCCTTGTTTGTGAAAATAAATATTATAAGTTGTGCCCCTTCCTTTTAAGCAACGGCCAACACGCAACGTTTTCGGTCTGTGTGCACTACATGTGCACGTATCCTGTACACGTGCAGTACAAATAGCTCATAACATACAGTGTATGTTGTGAGGTATCATAACTTATCATGATACATGATGGTCATCTACATGTACCTGTAGGATTTTAATTGAAAATCCGCAAAGCTCACAACCAGCAGGAAAGGTTTGTGAATATGTGACTAGCAAAGCGGATCAGTGCAGCACAGCGAAGAACTGTACGCAGCTTGGCCTGGTGGAGAGCTCGTTGAGGGAGTGTCACCACAATGGTACTGCTGATAACAAGTCTGTTACTGATGCAACGCTGACTTTTAAACAGACTGACAATAACTACAGGTGTGGCACGTTGTGATTAGGGTGCTAGGTGGACAGACAGCTTGAGCTGATTTCTTATGCTGCCACTGACCTGCGCATTAGTAGGCAAATCTTCTGAAAAGGGAACAGTAATTTTTAGAGAGGATTTCTTTATGCTGTTCTGCATGTCCCCGCTCTGTCAGGCAATGGTCCGTATCCACGGTCGTGAAGGTGACGTGAATGGAACTGGTAAGCAGTGCACACTGTACAATGCCGCAGGCAGTCTGCAGTGTTAAAATCAACTGTCATAACACTCTCTGCTGGTTTTCTTCTGGAGCCCGATGTATCCATTTATTATGTTGCATGGAAATTTGCTATATCCATCCTGGGTCACATTTTCCGGCGATGACTAATTTCCGGTGCCTATGTGGAATATAGCACAATTAGGGTGAATACTTCGTTATTGTCTACTTTTCAATCATTGTATTATTACGACATCACTTGTTTTTGTGACTTGTTCTACTTTGCGAAAATAGGGCGGATATACAGCTTAGATGGAATCACATATTTTAGGTCACGGGTCACTTAAAGTATGCCACTAGGAGCACTGGAAATTGGAACCTACCGACAACGATGACAATTACGATAGGCAGTCCAGTGCTGTAGTCCCGCGTACCGCCCTAGGCATGCAGCATCAAGTGATTCCATGGTTGCTATGGCAAACCATAGCTGGTACTTGCTCACGATATCCGTATTCACCGGGTCCCTTTTCACACCCACCTCCGTGTACAAAATATTCGCTTGGTCTTTCGGCGAGCCATCGTGCTACACTGCCTCCCATCCCTATCTCTTCTTGACCGTTATGTGTTGCAAGGGGTGAGCAACCTCAACTCGGAAAGAGGTGTTATGCCGAGCTAGACACGATGCTCTGAAATACGAATCTCTTGATGAAATGCTTACTGGCTGGCCGCAGTGAAATGCTTACTGGCTGGCCGCAGTGAAGACTAGCTGATGTAGGTGTGTTAGGATTCTACCTACTACTATGCCGGCGGACAGTAGGCGAATGCACTGAACTAGCTGCATGATCCTCTTGTGCTAGTTGTACACCTCACCCCACCCCTGAAAACTGGTCACCTTCCTGACCATTCTGTGGCTTTCATCCTGCAGCATCTCTGGTAAAATGCGTGACAAGTAAAAAGTAAAGTAGTGGCTAGCACTATCATACCTCATTTTCATTTGTTTGAGGGAGAGATGCAAACGGGGAAAGTCTGAAGAAAATTTGACTGTCACCGCCAGGACTCGAATATTATATTAGGCCAAAACAAATAATGACCTTGTTTCCGGTCGCCCGACCGGGCCACTTTTTCCCAAATTCTGAAACTTTTTTTTGCTCCCAAATGTATACAAACGGTGGCAATGCCATGTGTGCAAGTGCACTCAACGAGTCATAACTCAGTCAAATCTCAACCGAATTCCATAATCGAAACACCTACAAGGTAGCAGAGATTCTCAGCTGTCGGCTCGAAAACCTATGGGGTCGATACGAGCTAGAATAACGGAGCTGGAAGGACTCGAAGTGTTTGCTTGATTTCTCAGGATGTACGAAAACAGGAATACACCACATGCTGTACAAGAACAGTGAGTCAGTCAACTTTGACATTGATCCTTGCCATGATATATGTACAATGTACATGTGTAGGTGCTCTTGTCCATCAATACCACAACGATTGAGGAACCAAAAAAATATCCAAAAAAAGTTTCATTCCGGCCGACCGAGTCTCCTTTTTGAGGGGTTGCCGACCGGAAACAAGCCTATTTTTTGTTTTGGCCTTATAACTATGTTTCTTTCTCAATTGTCTAAATGCTCTCTCACTTTACAAGGTCGTTGGTACAGCGACGCCACACATATGAGGGAACTGGAAACTAGCGAACTGGACAAAGGAAAATTCCGCTCGTACCGACTGGCTCGCTTTGATTTGGTTAGTGCCTGTACTTGCACCTAACGCGTCTGGGCAGCGCAGGGAAGCCGTAGGCTGTTTGTGTGATGGTTTGTGTAAGCTGGATGGTCTGGTGTACTTGGTGAATGGAGCGTCAACCATATCAAACCATAGTAGTCTCTTGCACATTCCACAGTGTAGCTGCTCCCTTTCATTCACACACATTTGAATATTGCAATCTTCACAGTAAAGTAGTGCTATATACATGCTCCAGTATCTGCTAACGTGAGATGACTACACGCACATGTATGTGCGGCATCACCCTGCAATGCATGTAGCAGTGGTAGGTATAATGTACTGTACTTTCTTGAGGCAATATCCTCACTGAATCAGGCGTAGCATGCATTGTGCACATCATTTTAGAAGACTGAGCAGTGTTTGACTTTTAACCTGTCACGAATCTGTGACAGAGCTCAGCTGCTGGATTGTCGTACTATACTTGTGGCTGCTCAAACATAGATAACCCTGCTGGATTGTCGTATCGTACTCAGTGTGGCTGCTCAAACATAGCCTATGGATAGCCCTGCTGGATTGTCGTATCTGCGTACTTGTGACTGCTCAAACTTAGGCAGCCAGGTCAGAGTTCTTCTGCTCTCTTCAGAGAATAATATGACATTGTACTGATTGATGGTTTCATTCTGTTCTCCTCGTGCATGTATGTTATGAAACTGCAGAAAAAGGAGTACTTGATCATGGGGTAAGTCACATTAGTATTGATACTTGATCATGGGGTAAGTCACGTTAGTATTGAGCATAAAATGAATCAAGTGTTCTACAAGTCCCGTACAGTAGTGGCAAGAAATCTGATCCCTGAAATGTACATGTGTGTTACAGTTGATGTCAAAACATTCACTTCTTTCAACAATACATGCATGACGAAGACTCCAAAGAACTCAGCGCCCGTACTGCTGGTGTCACGTGTAACCCTGACAACTAGTAGCCAATGCATCAATATTGCTGAGCTTGCATTGGACACATTATTTACCATGTGATTTGACTTCCACCACCAATAATACCCGATCCGTGGCACATGCGCACACTGCACTTTTAACCTTCTGAGATCACATGGCATAAGTTAGTGCTGTACGTGCTTTTGTGTTGTGATGTTGCAGAAACAGCACTGACTGTGAAGAGCATCCTCTTGGTGAATTCCACGCTCCGTTTGGCTGGCTCGAGGACGCTCACTACGAAGGAGAGCATAGCACTCCCGCTGGTGTCAAGGTTCAAGTTTGGGCTGCAAGGGTGAGTGTATTTTGTTCTGTGGCACCTACTTCACCCCTTCTTGGCCGGAGAGTCATTGCACGTGTCCAAATCACACACCTGGGCTATAGATACACCTAGGGATCCTGATGATACTGTTTTATCCATAGGTCAAAGTTTCAAAAATAGTTCAGTGTGCTGGGTTGTACCTTATTTCCCTGATTATAAGTCGCACTCGATATTAAGTCCGAAGTACCTCTGTTTTCAGGTTTGAGCCATAACAGTTCAGTATAGTTCACTTTACGTAGATGTCATGCTTGATTGTAAGTCGCATCCCCTTCTTTTCCCTTGAAGTTTAGTATAAAAGGTGCAATTTATATTCGGGGAAATACGGCACCACGCACTTGTCGGATAGGGTGTAGCACAGGTTCATTGGATAATTATAATATTGTATGCATGCCTTTAATACCAGCTTATGCAGCGCATCTTGTTTCTTTGTGCTCAGTATTTTGTCACATATGGTATGTTTGCTAAACTTTTCTTCTTGATTCTGTGTTGTCTCGTGCCTTTGTCCTGAAGCACGACGAGTTCTCATTCATTCTCGGAGTGAAGCCGGAGACGCCCGACGTTCCATACGTCTTTGAGCGTGAGGAGGGCAAGACTGTCATTGGTTATGAGTTCACATCTTTCAAGGCCGTTGACCCACCGGCAACATCCTTCAACGTTCCACCTGAGTGCACCAAGCGCCAGTAACATGTGTCACTATCTATCAGTGTATCTTTCTGTATAGGTGAATGTCTTTTTGCTTAGTTTTTTTTTCGTGGTGTCCTCCTGTCACGGCTGGATGTTTAGTCTTATTCATTGTCTCTCTCTTCCCTGTCTGGATGTTCACGTTGTCTTAACACATGATGTGACTGCTAGTACAATAATAATCATGTGACTTCAAGCTGGTCTTGTTTTACATTGGCGTGCGTGAAGAAGAACTTTGAACATGGATGTCAGTTGTTCCCATCTCTGTACCGGCACTACTCTCAATGCGGTGTCACGAGTGGTCTGGTGCATGTTTCCTGGTGTTTTCGTGTTGCCTGTGAAGCCCTGGACGTTTGTTTGGAGTGGTGTGAATGTCACAGAATACATGCCAGAGCAGTGAGCAAAACGCTGTTCAGGACTACAGTCGCCGGTTGTTGTATCTGCTTGTAACTGAGCCCGCACATTTTCCAAAACGAAAAGCTGGATTGCGTGCTGTGCAGTCTGTGCACATATACATGTACCTGGATTACCAATTTCGCATTGATATTGCATCTAGCCAAAGCAGGGATGTATTGCCAACCACATGCAAAACAGCTCGTGTGTTGTGATAAATATGATGGTGTTGAGGGTGGCAGTAATGGTGTTGTGTAAGGCAGTACTGTGCAATGTTCACTTAACGCTGACCTGGGTTAGTTGTGTGTTGCCCACAATGCCCAGTGGCCCCTTCTATGTAATTATCATCAATTGATTCATCAACTGGAATTCCGGAATATGGCCGCGCAGTATCTGATGACTGGAGGGTGCTGCCGGGCCGTATACACTGAGTCGTCCACAAAACCTGACTGTGAATGTCAATGACACATGTACTGCACACACACACATACACACACACGCGCGCGCGCGCACACACACCGGCACACACAAGGCCAGGACGATGAGCGGGATCAGCAACTTGGTTGAGTTGAGCACAACCATCCTCTGCTACCAGTGTAAACGGATGGACTCGGATGGAGAGCCAAGGATAAATTTATAGTAAAAGAAAAAAGGACCAAGAAACTACAAGTTACACTGTTGTCCACTAACACCACCGGGTGACCCAGTGAGTTACTAAACAATCAGCTCATGCGATAACATTGCAGGACACTGACCGACTGTACTGACGCTCTACAACTAACTAACTGGCTATTATTAGCTCTAGCACATCTTGGATGCGCACTCCAACAGCCTTCCAACTATTACTTGGAAGGTTCTACAACTTACAAGTATCAGTTATAGAAATAACATGAGGAGGGGAAGGTGAGAAAAAAGCAAGCCGTTATAAGGAAGAACTACAATGGTGCGAGAAATAGCAGGGAAGTGATACATGTACTGTAGAAGATAACAAGTAGTGTAAGGTGTGACTGAGGAAATGTGAAAAGGAAAGGTGTTACTGTAACACCTTTCCTTTTCACACTTCCTTCACACTTCCTTCACACTTCCTTCACACTTCCTTCACACTTCCTTCACACTTCCTTCACATTTCCTCAGTCACACCTTACACTACTTGTTATCTTCTACAGTACATGTATCACTTCCCTGCTATTTCTCGCACCATTGTAGTTCTTCCTTATAAGTATAACGGCTTGCTTTTTTCTCACCAGTTGTTTGTTTGTTTGTTTGTTTACCAGTAACTAGTCTTACTGTTACTACTGTTACAGTAGTAGTCCAACGCCCGGGCCCGGCGACGTTTTCTCCCGCCAAGGCGATTTCACTTGGATTCCGTTTTCAAGGGACTAGACTGACCACACAGTCTCGTGACATAGGGCCTAGGGCGTGGGCCATGGGGTCAAGCTGCAGGCGCTTCGTAGTGGGCTAGCGCGCATGCTCGGGAAGAACGACCGTTAGTCGTCTTTGCATGTTGAACATGTTGCCCTTCGACGTTCTTTCGTTCGAGCTCCAAACGGCGACAGTTTACGGGTGTGTAGAATGAAGCTGTGGTAACCTGGTCATGAATACCCCATTGCCCGGGGCATTGGCGGGTTCTTAGCAGATACTACTTCTTCTTCTGAAAACGTGCTCTATACTGTAGTTTGAAAAGAACAACGGACGGCGGCTAGGTAAGACGAATATTGCTAGCATGCTGCTTCGCTTGCATGTATAGTTGCTGGTGAATGCGTTAGGCTCCTAAACAGCATCGACACTATAAACTTGTCCTAACTGCATGACTTGTACTTCGAGATTCGTTGAAAACCAATTTTTTCGACACACGAATCGGCAAGTACCTTCGGAACATAACAGGATACTTTGTGTGTTAGAAGTGTTTTTTCCCCAGAATTCGGTCGTTTCCTTCCCTTTTCCGATGTCCAGGGGAAAGAGTCACCACAAAGTGCGCCACGCTGAAGACGTTTTACGAACCGACTTCTGGCGACACCTTGCAGTGTGGTGACTGTAGCGTTCACCGTCACTGTGACATGGTCAACTAACGTGTTACTCAGTCTCCTCATCTTGATCTTTCGGCCTTTGACCTCGGGGAGAGCTCGTTTGGCAAGATCAGCAGATGTGCTCTCAAACTCAAAGCCGCACCAAACTTTTCACGCGTTTCGTTTCATGTAGGTTTCTAGCGCTCATGTACTTGTAATAATTAATTGTATTAATTTTGTAATGCATGCGTAGTCTATGATGATGTAGTTTGGTATGGGAAAGGGTACCGGCACCGTTTGTGTAGGTCTGTTCTGTAGTGGTGTTGTGTTTCATGAGAAGACATGCGTGGCTTTCGTTGGTACCCGCACTTTTGTTGTAAAGAGTAGCCATTGGCGGACTATGCTCGGCCAATCGTCAAATTATGCTTTTGATTATGCCACAATGATGCCAACAAATATGCTGAATTATGCTGAATTATGCTCGGTTCCACTATGTATTCACGCTGTACATAGAGGATTGAGAAACCACGCATACACACACGGCCATGCCCTAAGCATAATTTTGTCCAAACCGAAAGATTATGCCGACCTTACACGTTGGAATCCGTATATTATTATGCCAGCATGATTTTTTGACGAAATCCCAAGATTATGCCAAGTATTATGCCGGCATAATCCGCCAAGGGCTATGACAAGGAGTCGTAACTGGGGTATTTAAAAAAAGAACATCTGCAGGCTTTCTGACAAAGCTGTATTATGCCCCTAAGCAAAATATTTGTCTAACCGAAAGATTATGCCGACCTTAAATACACGTTGGAATCCGTATATTATGCCAAATATTATGCCGGCATAATCCGCCAAGGGCTAGTAAAGAGCTTTCTGCTTGTTCTCCGGCTCGTGTGTGTGTGTGTGTGTGTGTGTGAGAGAGAGAGAGAGAGAGAGAGAGAGAGTTGCCAAAGATACACTGCTCAACCATCGGCTAGCTGGTCATTTATGGCTTTATTGAACCAGGCATACGATATCCACTACCAGTAACCCGTGCACACATTCTGCTACATCTGCGAGCAATAGAGTAATTCTCCGGTAAGAATAGTGCATTTTCTCCTGCCGAGTACATGCATACTGAAATACTATATGTACCAGGGGCGTCGGAAGGTAATTTAGTGTGGTATGGTCAGCCATCTGAAGTACAATTCACTCGTGGGGGAGGGGTGGCTGAGCCGAAAATTTTGGAAAATTAGAGCCCAAATTAGTGCATTTTATTGATTCACGGGGTACTTGGGTCAAATAGTGGTACGGTCAATACCGTAGTGACCGTACCGTGTGCGACGCCCCTGTGTACCTTGACGGTTCTATCTATAATGTGTATTGACCTTTCGTGGTTAAATAATAATTATATTGTTATGGGGTGCACTCTTTCTGTCTGTCATGTCTTTTTCATATTGGTCAATGCTGTTCACTTTGCTTCCTGCCATGTCTTGTGTACAGGCGTTGCGGGCCCGGAATTCAGAGGGATACAGCAACCATCATGAGCCACGATGACCCGAGCAACCATGCAACTCAAGTTAACCATTATGCATGGTTTCCAAGTACATGTAGATCCAGGAGACTACGGAGTTTCTGAGCATCACTGGGTAAGCTCATTGTTGCTTCTCCATCTATATTTGTCATCGCGACCTCTTTTCTGTGGATGACTATCATAGTCTTCCGTAGCCGCGACTATTGTTTACTGGTACTAAGTACCAGCTTGCCACTTGTCGGGAGCATTCGTTCCTCCGCCGTCGAATCGTCGGAAGTAAGAGTAATATTGGTGCCGTTCCTGTAGTCCTTTGAAAGCATCATACATTACTGATGGTGTTGTATAGTTCCGTGGACGGAGAGAGTCCAGTCCTCCGATGCACAGCATGGATCCGATATGTCGATGCCGTGTACATATAGTGCTGTGAAAACTGTTGATTCATGTTCATGATCTTGTCATTCCTGTTCTAGCAGCCGAGACTTGTCGGGTGGAAGAAATTCAGAGCATGCTGTGATCCCATCATTGAAGCGACTTGTACACGATTGTACTGCAGATTCCCAAGCACAGTGATCTACACTCGCACACTGTGGTGCGGAAGGACATCAGGAATTGGCAGTGGCGGCCTCTGATACAACGATAGAATCTAGATCTTCTTCTTGGCCACAGAGCATACCGTACTAAGGCAAGTTATGAAGGCACTATCATGCTGTGTTTCTTCCGTACCTGAAACAGCACTTCAACTTAGAATCGTGCACTTTGCAGATACAGTCGAATGTCACTTATCCGACCACTTCGGGAATCAGGCATGTTGGATAACTGGATATGTTGGATAACTGATATAATTGTTTATGTGCATATATGGCTGGATTTCACTGATTTATGTACACAATACCCAAATATATTCATGCCTATTCATGAATTGCTCCATGTACACATACATGTTAGCATACTTTGACCTTTTTTGGGTGCAGTCCTGTCACTCGAGTTGAACTCGAGTTGAACCTTGGTGTGAAAGTTGTCGCCTGCTGGCGTGGTGACCAGGTGATTTGGGCACCCAGGAGCACGTGACCGCGTGTTCAACCATGTTCGATTGGGAATAAAGGAGGAACGCTGCATTGCAGCCTTTTCGGACCAAAACCAGTCGACTCAGCGTCCAAAAGACTACAACATATGGGCCAATCGCGGTCATCCGTGCTTTTATAAGAACGAAATGGCGCTTTTAGTGACATTTTGCATACAAATCCCCATCTAGTAGGGCGCAGTCACCCAGTTTCGGTGGAAGTGCGCGAGTTCGATTGGGATTCAAGTAGGAAGGGAGCGTCTCAGCTTTCTCGGACCAAGACCATTCGACTCAGCACCCCGAAGACTACAACTGGTGAAATTTTAAGTTTTGCCTTAACTTCCCCTTTAAAACAGTTTACCACGGTAGCGAGATAGTAATAATGATATGAGTCGGATGTGTTGGAGTTAGGGATCAGGTCGTTTAATGTCTCAGTACCCATATCAGTTGTGTGCCTTGTTGCACTGTCCGACTGTATTATTATCTCGTTACCGTGGCGGACTGTTAACTCATAACATGTTGGTCCTCGTTCTTAGTCACTTTGGGTGGAGGTACAAGTATGCATTTTGAAGAATATGCCGGGATAATGCTGCCTCGCTGGCTCCTTCTGAAGAATATGCCGGGATAATGCTGCCTCACTGGCTCCTTCTTAAAACCTCCATGTTCCATAGCCAGTGGCTGGCAATTGCAGAATGCGTATCACCGTGCTCTGGATTCCAACTTTCTTTGTTCTATTTTTTTGAAGGCACAGGCATCTGAGGCGAACAGACTAGGGGCACCCTGATCTACTTCAGCCAAGTGTCAAACTGATGCCAGTGATGGGTGTTGATAAGTTGGTTGGATGGCTACATGGCAACGCATATCTGCGTACCGGTATCTTTGGAAGCCGGTGAGTGTACGTTTCACATTTCCTCCATTGTCAAGATGATGGTGACGATGATGCATGTAAGTGATTTTCTTTTTTTTGTTTTAGGATAGTCTACTTCTATGAAACCCCATTCCAACGCTCCAATAATGGTCTCTTTACTGTGAATAAATCAATGCTTCACCACATTTTCGGGCCTTGCCCATCATCAGGATGAAACTGAACAACGTTTTGCCCCGATGATGGGCCAGCCGAAAATTTGGTGGAACATTGATTTATTCGCAGTGAAGAAACCAGTATTGGAGTAGTGGAGCGAGGTGTCATACATGTGTAAGTGGGCTGCGCTAGAGTCCGCGGAAAAAAATGTACTTCAGTATGATAATGCTTGTTAGTCATAGAGCATTTTTTGCCGAAGGTTTCCTCCTTTTCCTTTGCTGTGATGTATATAGCTTGAATACCAGCTGGGCAAGTTGCATTGCGGGAAAACTTCAGCTCTCGCAGGGTGTCAACATGGACGACGCCATCATGCATTGCAGGTGATTGGAATCAGCCAGGCAAATTGTTGCTGTGTCTGCAAGAAGTGGTTCTATGACAGTCATAGTCACATCGTCCATTGGATGCTGCTCGACTCTTGTCATCCCAGCCGGTACACTGTGAGTTAGTTGTATACAGCTTCAAGATACTGCTTTCCCATATCCACATAACTTTGGTACTTATAGCATTGGGATGTTTGTTGTTGGTGACATGAACACGTGTACGGGGAACACATACCAGTACTTTGGCCTGGCTCAAGCTTCAAGTTCTGAATTCTGATCCAAGTACTAGGCTGGTGACTGGTGTTTACGCAGCCCAGGCATTTTGACATTACTTGGGCCTGAACCGATGTGATACTTCCCTTCCATTTATAGACACTCCTGGGGATCCAGAAGACAATGTTTGAACACCAGAGCAGTAGCATGGCTGCAGATCTCATCGCACTTGCACTGCTGTACTCGGTGAGCTGTGCATCTCGACTTGCTATGCCCCGCACCGAGAGGTAACACCACCATTGCCATTTTAGGACACTCTTACATAGAGATAACAGCAAGAAGCATTCTCCAAGTCCAACAAGGAGAAGTAAAATCACAACTAGACTACACCATAAAATGAATCATTTCTAATGTCTGGAAGTGATGCATGAAGAAAAGCGACAAACCTAGAGTAAAAATATCCAGTGTGGCTACATAAAGAGGACAGGGAGGGGAGGGGAGGGAGGGAGGGGGTACAAACATGCTACAATCACAGCCTGCTGCAAAAGGAAATAGCGAAAAGATCTTTCATATCACCACAAGTAACAATTTTGCTTAAAAAAATATACGATAAAAATAACAGCACCAGCACAATATTATTGGTAGATGCAAACACAAAATCTGAGGATCCAGCCTCAGCTTGTCAAATCACCATAACACCTTCCACACACTCTGACTGGCTTCTTTCCTGATGGTAGTTTAGCTGACTTTGATGTACATTTGTCGCAAAATATGCACCTGCACAATAACGACAACACAACACCTAAGGATGAAAGAGAGGACTTATTCTGAGCTTACGATGATGTATGAAGCCATCCCAAACCCACCATCCCCTCCTAGAATGATTATCTTCAATTATACCCTATTCTGGCTCTGAACTTCACAACTGAAATGAATTAAACAGAAACAGCCATCATCCTGAACCCCAACCACCACCCCTATTGAATTGAACGGAAACAGCCATTATCCCGAACCCTAACCACCACCCTCCAATTATTTTATAGACTGGATTGCACGTCTGCACTGATTGGTCAAGCAGCCTCAGACAATCAGAGTCTTTCACTGGCTGCTGTGACCTCCCACCTACAGGTGAGAAGTCACAGCAGCCAGTGAATGATTGGCTGAGGAAAAGGGAAAATTTTCCTAGATGATGGATGTCACACCACGGTACTACTCCAGTTGATACATGTAAGTAATTAGTTAGATTCTTGATTCAAAATGTCTGCTTGCTCTACTGTAATAATATACTATAACTGTGAAAATTACACATGCTTTCATTGACACGAGCCAGTGCAGACCACAGAAGCAATCATTCTTGTAGCTTTCGACTTTGATTTGTTGTTATTTTATTAAAAGGAACACTACATTTAACGCGACGCTACAACAATGCAACCGTGACTTGAGCACATGGCAGGGATCGATTTACTTTGATTTGTTTCGCATAGCAGGTTCAAGTCCTGCTTGGAAGCGGAAGGATTTTTCTAACCGTGCTGCGACCCACAGTTAATTGGGAACTCGTGGCCTGGCAGGAGTAAAACATGGATGTGGCAAATGTGATTTAGGCCTTTGGCCTCTGGTTGGTGGATCTGATCTATCCTCCCCCACCGTTTAGGAGCCGCATCTGACGCCTGATCATGGGGTGGTGGCGTCCCACGAAAGTGGAAAGGTGGGTCTTGATCAGGGAGTTGTACGACTCCTTATTCTTGACCTGCCCAGTACGCGAACCCGTCGAATTTTTTTAGCAGTCACTGCTACACAGTTTTACAATTGACTAGCAACTCGCAGTATTGATTAGCAGTTTTTCTTCATTAAAAGTTTACGTGTATTATATCTGTACAGTAGCAGGATTTTGTACAGAAGAGGAAAATAGCTGCAGTTGCTATTTGCTTTTCCAAGCGAACGGTTGACCTGAATGTATTTACGTTAGGGGTTTCTCTTGGGTTTGTTACATGTTCAGCGTCTATCCGACTTCGAGTACTTCACAACACAATGTCCTTCAACAGGGCAGTTCCACGGATTCCTTCGACAAAGAAAGCTCAGGAAAGCGCTCAAGCACTCGTGACACTTCGTGCAAAGCGCACAGAACTTTCGCTTTTCTCCATTTCTTCATCGGAACGAGTCGACACTCCTGGCGCGTCCAGTTCTTTTTCCCACTTCTGGACGATTCAGGAGACCAAGAACCATCTACTTCAACTGTGTCTTGTCGAACAGAAACAAACTGAGGTTGACAGTGAAAGAAGAAAGGAGAACTTCAGGGAAAGTCGCCGCCGTGTACAAAACTAACTGTTACTTCAAAAGACTCCAGTCATGTACAACCAATGCTAATGCAGTGTCCAAAATCATAAAGAGCGCAATCCGCGACCTGCCCGCGGTCTGAGCAGGACAGGCCAGTTGGTTGGAGTAGTAAAATACTACTCCCTAGTCAGCAGTGTGTACAACAGTCGCATGTACACTGCACACAATCAGCACAGAACGGTCTTTGTCTTTTTTTGCATGGCCAATGCAACGCAGTTTTGGGCGATAAAAAACGAAAAGCGAATCGCAACCAGTGAAGTTTGATTCTCAAACTGCGATGCTAACCCGGATAAATTGATCCCTTAATGGTAAAGAATACCTATCTGAGACGGGTTGTATCTCGATCTAAGTCTTTAATAATCGCCCATCTTTACTAAAATGTTTTGTTTGACGTTCTTTTCTTCCTTTCTTCGGGCATGTGTAAGGAGGGCATGTGTAAGGAGGGCATGTGTAAGGAGGGCATGTGTAAGGAGGGCATGTGTAAGGAGGGCATGTGTAAGGAGGGCATGTGTAAGGAGGGCATGTGTAAGGAGGGCATGTGTAAGGAGGGCATGTGTAAGGAGGGCATGTGTAAGGAGGGCATGTGTAAGGAGGGCATGTGTAAGGAGGGCATGTGTAAGGAGGGCATGTGTAAGGAGGGCATGTGTAAGGAGGGCATGTGTAAGGAGGGCATGTGTAAGGAGGGCATGTGTAAGGAGGGCATGTGTAAGGAGGGCATGTGTAAGGAGGGCATGTGTAAGGAGGGCATGTGTAAGGAGGGCATGTGTAAGGAGGGCATGTGTAAGGAGGGCATGTGTAAGGAGGGCATGTGTAAGGAGGGCATGTGTAAGGAGGGCATGTGTAAGGAGGGCATGTGTAAGGAGGGCATGTGTAAGGAGGGCATGTGTAAGGAGGGCATGTGTAAGGAGGGCATGTGTAAGGAGGGCATGTGTAAGGAGGGCATGTGTAAGGAGGGCATGTGTAAGGAGGGCATGTGTAAGGAGGGCATGTGTAAGGAGGGCATGTGTAAGGAGGGCATGTGTAAGGAGGGCATGTGTAAGGAGGGCATGCCACAGTACTGATGTTACAGTACTACTGTCGTGGACATGGAAATCCAGTGGATTGACCGGGGCTGGCGCCCTCAGCGCATACAGAACAGTCAGTGCACAGTCATGCGACCAGCGAGCTGCAGCTTCATGTGTGTACTGCTTACCCACGGCTGCATGGCAAGCGCCCTGGGGCCGCTAGACGTGCGGCAGGATTTCCATGTCCACGACAGTAGATATGCCTACATGTCTTCACCAAATAAGGGCAGAAGGGTGCAGCATACTCTAGTGCTTCGGTAGACTGCCGTACTTCTGTCGAGTCTTCCTGTACTACAAACAGTTGATCAGCACAGGAAGTTTGGCCGTGTGAACGATGAAATCCAGGTAGTATACAAGTCAGCTTGAGCTAGGCACTGTGCAGCTCCAGACCTGCATTGGCACAATGCGCTAACTTTAATCACTGTGTTATCTGACCATTGCATACTAACAAATTATAACAAAAACAGCTTACCCGCAACTTCGACAGTGGTGCTGCAAAAAAAAAGGGAGAACACAAGGATGAGGTGGGATCAGTACAGCAACAAGACTCAACGCTTTGTCTCTACGAAACTGTACTTTTCTCTCATTCTCTCCCCCACTCTCGCTCTTGCTCCCCGCTCACTCACACGAGAGGAGCTGCACACACACACACACACACACACACACACACACACACACACACACACACACACACACGCGCACACACACGCGCACACACCACACGCACACACGCACACACACGCACATGCACACACACACCTTACCTTGCGAACTGCAACGCTGAATTTCACTGAGCAATCCCGGCAATTCGTAGCCTTCTCATCAGATTCCCAGTGTCTCTCTCCTTGCAAGGTTTTGTGCACCTGAGCAGTATGAAAAAGGATTCCAGTACGATTAGCAAGATGATACAAAAGTACATGCAGTGCCACAGTGGTTACATGGTTATGCATGTTCGTACATCCTGTGTCTTGTGCCTTATTCTGGACGGGCCAGAGGTAGTTTTAGTCTGAAAAGAAAATTGTTTGTAAGCCCAGGAAACAGTACAGTGGTGGTGTTGGAGTACAGGACTCAGGAGCATGGCATGGATCTACAAATCAGCAGCAGACAACACATTGAACACAATGATGATGTGAAAACAAGAGCTGCAACTGACCTGCAATGTTTGATTCTGCTGGCCGAGCTCTCGCAGAGCTGCCTGTGTTTCTTGTAACGTTTTCTCCACTGACTGAAGCTTCTGCTGTAACTTGCTACCCTCCTCTTCACTCCCTACACACCTACATAAACACAAATGCAGAAAGATAACAGATGATGCAGCCTCACCACCATGCCAAAACAGGACACCCATACAAAGAGACAGTACCGTATTTTCCGGAGTATAAGCCGCACTCTAAACACCAGTAATTCACCCGAAAGTGTCGTTGCGGCTAATACTATGATGGTCTAATTAACGGTGATAAACAAGGTAGGTGTCTGTATTTCATGACAAAAAAACTGGGTGCGAGGTATACTCCGGAAAATACGGTATCTGAAGACAACTGTCTCCCAAATGTACGGTAGTGGCTTTGTCAAGATGTTGAGTAAGTACTGCATGCACAATTATAAGACACATGTATGATGATAGCAGACACTGTAAAACGGGCAATTTTAGTGATAGTCACATTTAGCGAAAGAATCATTCTCACAAATATTGGGCTGGAGTGGGAGTCGCTTTCAAGACTTCCCTGCTGAAATCACCCGTTTTGCAGAACATGTACATGATCACTAAGAAAAGATGGCAACCCGCCAATTGGACGCAATCATGATAGAGGGGGTCTGGACATGCTCGTCATCGTCACAACATCCTCTCATTCACTTACCGACACACTAACTCTCTCTCACACACACACACGCATGCACGCACTCACGCACGCATACACAGGTATAGCATACGAGTACACATACCGTTCTAACAACACTCTTTGCTCATCCTGTGCTTGTTGGCGATTCTCTGTAGCAAGTAGTGACACATGGAGGTGGCAAACATTGACAAAAACAGTTCATTCTTGTTCTCTGGTTCGTTGCCCTGGAGTTTCCATTTTATTACTCAGCTTCTGGGCTTCTTTATCCAAGAAATTCTTTTGAACATGAATGTGGTTATACCAGGTTTGTATAACCCAAAATCTCATCCACAATCCACTCCAAGAAAATGGATAAAAGAACCCAATGTACGAAAAAGAAACTTCACGGCAATGAACCAGAACATTGATTAGTTGTTGGTATTTCGTATTCAAAACAAACTTGACAGGCAACTTCCTGTACACGATTTCAGGTTAATAGTGTACAACCGGGACCATGAGAACGAGTATCATAGAATCCAGTCCGAATGACAGCACTGGCAAATTAAAGTGCCAGAAACTGGAACGGGTTGCCCATACGTCTGCATGTTACGCCACTGTCCTGCGACTAGCCACACAGAATTCAGAGGAGACAGAACATCGGAAAATCTGCACCTTGGCTGGTATGATAAAACGGTATGTAGTACGGTCAACTTCGCGTACAACGACACTCGGCGGGGCATCAGAAAGGTGTCCTTATTTGCGAAGTGTCCTTATACCCGAAATCTCATATGTATACAGTTAGATGGGACTTTGCCCTGGGCATGGAAATTCTGTCGTTGTTCGCGAATTCATATCCGCAGTCGTTATTAGCGAAGTTGCCTGTACCTATATTTCCCTGAATGTTATACTCAAGTAGGACATATAAGTCACATCCCTATTTCCATGTCTCTGTCGTATAGTTCCAGTGTGTTTACTTGAATAATAACTCATACTTGATTGTAAGTAGCACCCCTTCTCCACCTTGGAGTTTGTTGCAAAAAGGTGTCTCTTACATCGGGGAAATACAGAAACACGAGAATGTAGCCAGACACCCAAATGTCAAGTTCAAACTGGCCCTATTACACTTTGCTCAGCTTCTCGGTGAGGTAACAATTCTCAGTTCCCACCCGGCTAGTAGGAACTAACAATTCCTAAGGAATGATCGTCTAGCACAGAGGTTCTCATTATTACTGGGTGCCTTGTATGGAGCGACATGACAAGCACTTATTTGCCACTGCAAAATACAAAGCAGGAACAAATGATGTCATTGCAATAACCATCATGCAGCAGCAGCAGCAGCAGTACTGTAGTAGTGTAGACCCTTGTACAAGTAGTGACGTATGCTGTCTCGTGATATCGCTGCCGTGGCGGGAACCTAGCCCCACACGTGACACCCTTTTCCTTTGGTCTTCCCGCGCTTCTTGCTGAAGGCAGGAGAGAGAGTTTTGGTTTTACTCGTCATGGCGAGAGTAATTTCCTGGGTTCCGATTCTTTGTGTCTTTGTGTGTTGAGATACTCTGTAGCCTTTCAGAGAGGGTTACAACTGGTGGCAGCGGTGTCTTTTCCCCACCGCCGGTTTCAGTTTGTTTGACGTGCCGTTCCGCTCGCCGGCCTGATTTGCAATTTATTTCAACTGTTCCCACGGTCCCGTTTTGATTTTTTTCCTTGCTACCATGGCTCAACGCCAACTGAGAGGTGCTGCTGCTCAAGCTGCGGCTCCACAGCCTCAAGCCCAGCCCGCCCCACAGCCTGCTGCTGCTGTGGCCGTAGCCGCTCCTCCTGCTCTCCAGCCAGCAGCTCCGGGTGTGCAGGTCCAACCAGCTCCTCAGGCTGCACAACCTGTTCCTGCACCGGGTGCCCAGCAACCAGCTCCGCCAGTTGCGCCAGTCCGTGCCTGGGCCACGCCGGACAAGTTCACAGGGGCGCGTGACAGTGACTGGCCATCATGGCTCCTCCAATTCGAGACTGTGTCCCAAGTGAACAATTGGACGCCCCAACACCAGGTCGCATACCTTGGTCTGTATCTGTCTGGAGCTGCTCTCTCCTACTACCACACTGGATGCCAATGTGCGCCAGGGCCCCCTTCCGCTGTTGCTGCAGCTCATGGAGCAGCGGTTCAATGCGCCCCAGCAAGCCGACATGTATCGGGCTGAGCTGCAGGGTCGTCGCCAACGCCCTGGGGAGCCGTTAAGCGATTACTGCGAAGCCATCCGCCGGTTGGCTCGGTACTCGTACCCAACCCTCCAACCCGCCGTCCAGGACACTCTTGGGAAGGATCAGCTCATCGCCGCCTGGACAGCCGCGACCTGCGCGTCCAAGTTCGTACGGTCAACCCGGCCACCCTGGACGACGCTCTCCAGCGGGCGCTACACATGCAGACGATCCTGCAAACAGACTCGCAAAGTGACGGCTTAGTGGAGCGGATGAACCGGACCCTAGCCGCCATGATCAGCAAGCACGTTGCAGGTCACCATGACACCTGGGATCTGTACCTGCAGCGGTGTCTGCTAGCCTATCGTACCAGTTGCCACTCATCGACTCAGCATACACCGACCTACCTGATATTCGGCAGAGAGATCCGACTCCCGATGGATCTGATGTATTCTACGCCTACCAGACCATCAGTGTCCGTACCCGAGTACGTCAGCCAACTGCAACAGTCCCTCCAACATGCCTATGAACTTGCTCGTGAGTGCGGTGCCAAGGCTCAGAAACGCCAGAAGACAGCCTATGATGTTCGTAGTCGTGCCAACCCGTTCAAGCCGGACGATCTGGTTCTCCTCCACAACCCGGCTGTGAAAGTTGGTCAGTGCAGCAAGTTCCACCGGCCGTGGAAAGGCCCGTACCGTGTTGCCCGTCTCCTGGATGACGTGGTCTTGGAAATTCAGGGGTGCTCCGACCAGAAGTCACACATAGTCCATGTCGATCGCCTGAAGCCGTTCCACGGCCCTCAACCTCAACCGACCGTTCCTGTTCCGGGACCCAACCCTGCTCCGGTGCCAACTGTCAACGCTGGTCCCTGTCCCCAGTACACACCAGGCGTCCAGTTCACAGCTGGTGATGTTCGCCTACCCCCGCCACAGTCGCACCGTGTGTGGTACTCAACTGACCGTCTGATCACGTAGACGGGAGGACAGGTACTCTGACTCGATGACTGCACTTGTCATTCCTACCTGCTGTTCTGCTTTGCGAATCTTTCCTTTTGCATGCCTTGATTTTCTACTCATGTTTTTGCACGTAACATGTGCCGATCACCGTAGCCCACCCCAGTATTACGCAGCGGTAGTTTCTGAGGCGGCAGCGCCCGCCCCACTTCAATACTTACCTTTTTTTTTAATCTCTCCATGTTTTCGGACCGTGTTCCGTGTTTGAATGAGCTTACATGTATACCCCATTGCCGCATGCAACTTTTCTCATCGTTTTCTTCACATACCCTAAGTCACTTTTCGAGGCCTTGCTGTTTATAAGTATACTTTTTTTTCCACCTCCGGCCATGAGGTCATGGCCTTTCAAAGGAGGGGGAGGTGTAGACCCTTGTACAAGTAGTGACGTATGCTGTCTCGTGATATCGCTGCCGTGGCGGGAACCTAGCCCCACACGTGACACCCTTTTCCTTTGGTCTTCCCGCGCTTCTTGCTGAAGGCAGGAGAGAGAGTTTTGGTTTTACTCGTCATGGCGAGAGTAATTTCCTGGGTTCCGATTCTTTGTGTCTTTGTGTGTTGAGATACTCTGTAGCCTTTCAGAGAGGGTTACAGTAGTATAGATTAACGTGTACATGTGCATGTAAATGTGCACGACACGTACATGTATATGTACGAGAACGAGGTTTTTCGAGTTCCGGTTCAAAATTTGACGGAACGGGTACCCGATTCTTTTCAGCTGGCGGTTCCAAAACCGGTTCCTTACCCGAACCGTTTCACCCCTAGTCTCTTGTCAGGTTTCCACAAGTTTCCACTCACCAGACATGGTAGTTTTCAGCTTGCTATTCGCTTCTTCCAAGGATTCCAGTGCCATACGTTTCTGTTCACCTTCTATACGTAGTCGTGTTAAATTCTCGCCAAGAGCACTAACATCGCGTTCTCGTCTGTCCTCACTCTCATGCAGCTGGTCTTTGAGTTGTGCTTCCAATACCTTACACTGGCCCTGGATCAGAAGCAAATGTACAAACAGCCAGCCAGACAAACAGACAGACAGACACCACACACAATATACCGAATGAACACGGTGCGGAGGACTTGTATGTGTTGAGTAATGGGCCCTTACTAACTTTTAAGTCGGGAGGAAAATGATGTGGCCGGCCTGGGGGATATCTATTTGTTGATCATCATGAGTGCATCTCACTAATTTTCGCAATTTTGCTAAGAGCCATGAACTAAAATTATTCTGATCCAAGCTCTAAAGATGCACAGAACTCCACAGGCAAAACTATGAACATATAACTGTGATTTCTTTCCTATTGGCCAGCCGAATGGCATGGTACTTTCATTACATCTCATGTACCTACACCCGCGCACTGCGGAAAATCAAACACCACACTTCCCTGTGGTTTGAAACCAACTTTTGTGCGGAACAGAGGTTCATGCTCCCAAATTTAGAGATCACATCGATACTCAAACCAAACCAAGAAAGCAGAGCTGTACTGGTACAAGAGGTTGGGGGGTTGAGTGCATGAGTACGCACACACAAGTACAGGGTACAAGTTGCGTAATGACGGCTGTATGCTGCGCATTGACCGATAAACATAGTCGTTTACTCTTGGTTCTGGACTCTCCCTAGCACTCATACACACTTCGCCCAATATCAGGAAATGGGATCAATATTTGCACATGTATGCATGCACGCACGCACACCCACACACACATGGACACCACGCCCACATGCACACATGCACACACACATGCACACACATGCACACACATGCACACACACACACACACACACACACACACACACACACACACACACACACACACACACACACACACACACACACACACACACACACCGACAGAGGTTACAGCACAATGCAATGCAATGTAATGTAGATGGTCTACATACAATGTTTGACTGGAGGTTAGTGATCTGCACCCTGAGCCGTGCCTGCTCCTTCTCGCTGTCTTGCTCCAGTTGAGTACACATGGCTTGCAGCTAGATTAGCAAGTGAAGGCGCACCAACACATCCAAACACACAATCATGTGTACACATGTGCACACACATACAGTCACACAGGCATACACCCACACCCACATCACCACACAAACACACACACAGACACACACAGACACACACAGATACACACACACACACACACACACACACACACACACACACACACACACACACACACACACACACACACACACACACACACACACACACACACACACACACACACACACACAGAACATGGTTAGTGTTGCATCAACATCAGGTGCGTAGGTGCTGGAAAACCTGCGATTGCAAGGGATACACAGATTTAAATGTATTGCACAACCCAAACTCAAGTTGATATCAGCTATAAAGCAGGTGTTGTCAAGGTGTGATGTCTACTGTTCAGAAGGACAAGTTAGATCGCTTACAATCCTGGTATTTTGTGCATTATTGCCATGCATTTCACAGCTTTCCGTACTGCGCTGCATTTCATTTTTGGCCATGCACTGATGTGGTACACGCTGATTTGGTGTGTACGGTGCAAGCCGAACGCATGTACGTATGTGCACGCTTTGCTGATGACAGCAATGTTGGCGATCGTTGTTCGTGTGTTCTCCGTTCTTTCACCTTCGTGTAGCCAATATATTTTTGTATATTCGAAGTTGTGATACAAATGGTCTGCAGTCAAGGTCAGTAGTCGAGAGACTCAGTTGCAGGACATCTACAAAGGAGCTGTAAATACGACAGCAGCATGAGTGGCATTGCAATACTATTACACATGCTCACATACCTTGTCAGCTTCCAAACCAAGCTGTTCAATTGTTGCTTTGTTACTCGAGTTCTTTACCTCAAACGATGTCCTTGCTTCAGACAAATCTGTAGAAAGCTGTGCAAGTACAACGAGCAGATCAATACAGCTACTAGTCATCTTTAGTTGACTTCTTACACAGTCATCCTGTGGTTGTGTGTGTGTGTGTGTGTGTGTGTGTGTGTGTGTGTGTGTGTGTGTGTGCGTGTGTGTGTGCGTGTGTGTGTGTGTGCGTGTGTGTGTGCGTGCGTGTGTGTGTGTGTATGTGTGTGTGTGTGTGTGCACGTGCACATGTATGTATGTGTACACATGTATGCATCATGGCATACTTTGCTATCATTGCATTGAGTGATAGTCATCTACGGCCTACAATCTAAGGTGTGTGTATCCTGTTCTTGTTGTACTGCCACTACTGGTAATCCAAAACAACACATACTGTAGAGGCAGAAAATTTCGTCGGTCAATAATTTCGTCCAACTCCAAAGAAAAGGAGTTCGTCCGGTTGAAAATTTCGTCCATGGGTCATAAGAGTGTATAGAAACGCTGGACAAATCGATATTCGTCCTACATTTAATTTAGTCCAAAAGCTCCTTGGACGAAAAAGACGAAATTAAATTCCAGACGAATATTTCTGCTTATACAGTACAGTGCTGTTCAATGAAATCTGATAGTCAAGTTTGCGCCTTGCACCATTTCGCAGCCCAGTGTTCGCAGTTCTAGGGCTGCACAACGCCCGGCGCATACTTGAGTGACTCGATCGGATTTCATTGAGCTGTCTTGTACCTTGTCAAAACAGCACATACCTTGTTCCTCTCTTCTTCTGTACTGTTCAGATTAGCTTGCAGCTGCACACAGTGAGTCTCCAATGATTCTCTGACAATAGGAAACATTCAAAACATTCAAAAGACAAGGTTCAATTTGCACAAGAGCACTGTAGTCATTTCACCGTTGCTAGGAAAAACATTTTTGATAGGAAAATTTGCTTTGCAATACTGTCCAGCCAGGCGGAGGATCCAGGCAGTACCCATTTCAAAGATTTTTCAAGAGCGTGTTCTGACCAAGGTATGCGAGACGTGTTACTGTGCAAAGTGACATAGGAGAATGTCAGTTTATTTTCTTGCTCGTGCAAAGCTCGCTGTGTTTCTCGCAGTTAGATCACTCTGACTTTGATGCTTTGAGGCAATTTAAAAAATTGCTTCGTTGTTCACTGGGCTTGACTGCGATCGGTTGGTAGCAGTGACTATGAGCTCTGCTGAGGAGGCCTAACAAGGTCGAAACAGCTAGCTGCCCAAAGATTGAGTATTTTCTTTCTACTTCAAGTACATCCAATCCACCTTGCTATACAATGATGCCCAAAAGTACTCTACAGTGTGTCCTGTTGGAGATTACGGACAACAGCCAAGGTGTGTAGGACAACATACCGAGTGAGAAGACCCGCAGTATACAATGTACATGAACTATACACAAACTGCAATACTGTACTACATATCCTACTGTAGTACAAGTGCATGCAATGTGTGGTATGCAGTGTGTTACAATTCACAGCGTAGTAGTGCAGTGTGTGACTTGCAGTGCACAGTGTGCTGTATTGCATTGCCTATTGCACTGCCTATTGCATTGCCTATTGCACTGCCTTACCTTTTCTCTTCTGAAGAAGTCAGGTTAGCACTTGCACTGGACAATGCAGATGATACATCCAGCTGAAACACAGTAGCAACATCAATAGCCGTAGCAGCAGCAGCAACAGCAGCAGCAACATCAATAGCAGCAGCAGCAACAGCAGTAGCAACAACAATAGCAGCAGCAGCAGCAGCAGTAGCAGCAGCAGCAGCAGCAGCAGCAGCAGCAGCAGCAGCAGCAGCAGCAGCAGCAGCAGCAGCAACAGCAGCAACAGCAGCAGCAGCAGTAGCAGCAGCAGCAGCAGCAGTGGTGGCAGCAGCAGCAGCACACAGTAAGTAAAGGCACCTTCCATGTACAGCAATCATGAAAAAAACGAGAGTCGGCAGAGTCTCCTGGTGTGTTCATGTTTTGTGGCAATGGAGCACCCATTAGATTGCAGTTGCTCATTTTGCTGCAATGTAGTCGGTACAGCAATGCTGCAGTTTCTTTCATGCAACGAGCAGTGCTTGTCTCAAGATAGGATGCCTCATCCAAGATGTGTTGAAAATCGCCTTGCATGGTAGATAGCAAAAATAAAACACGAGGTGCTGCGTACCGGAGCAGGTGTAGGACTCCTTGCAGAAAACTGCCCGAATTCGGCACAGGAAATTCACCTTATCAGCTTTATAGCCACGTATGCTGCGATATTTTTGTCGCACCGCAGCAATGATCAGGTTGGGGAGGGACATGAGGCACTACTCGTGACTGCCAAATGCCCATCCCCGTACTGTCTTGTCAGTCTGCTCAGCAGGTTCCTCTGTCACGCAACAACACACACTGTGACAGATGCATACTTGCATGCGCCTGCACCATTAGATGACAGACAACCGCATGCATGTTTCACATCACTGGGCTTACCAGTTTTGCTGATGTAGATGCCAATGTTGCCTTGGTTTCTGACAACTGATCATCAAGTTGAAGTACCTTTTTGGTAAGGGAGTCTTTAGTCTAAGAAAGGCCAAACAAACACACCATAAACCATATGTAGAGATAATAAACCAATACATAGAGACGTGCTAGATAACGTTACAGTCACACATAGTTACCATGCACAAGGGTTGAGAGGATGAGAGAGTAGCACCCGGATCAGCACAGTATAACAATGTATGTACAGACAGCATGCACAAGAACACAATCAACACACAGTGAATGGATACCTCATTGAGTTGTGTGACTGTCTGGTTGAGCATATCTTCACTTTCTTTAGCTGATGTGCGTATCTGCTCCAGTTCAATAGCGGTGGCCTGGTGTTTTTGACTCACCTCCTGCACACACACACACACAACCCCAGAAACACACAGACATACACACACACACACACACACACACACACACACACACACACACACACACACACACACACACACACACACACACACACACACACACAACCCCACAAACACAAACACACACACACACACACATACACTCACAGACACAGACATACACGCGCGCGCACATACACACAGAAGATTTGCACAGTTGCAACTCAGTAACGTTTACATAAACAGTTTTAGTGACATTCTGCACACAACAGCATACTCGTATCAAATCATCACTGGTGATTCCATTGTTAGTTTTCACCTGTACAAGAGGCTTGTTTATGTCTAATCGAGGACTAGTGATTCCATTGTTTACGTCTAATCGAGGACTAGTGATTCCATTGCAAAACACGAGTAACAATAGGGATATGGTGACGCCATTGTCACACTGCTGCATAACATACCGCAAAGGAGGATTGCTGTGCTTGGAGCTCTGCATTGAGACTAGTCGATTTACTCTGTGCCACCTGCAACAGTAGACACATGTGCAGCCACGTATATGCATGAACACACAGTGAGCAGTCACACATGTATGCACGGATACATGAACGCATGAACGCATGAACAGACAGACAGACAGACAGAGAAAGATGGGCACAGACAGCAAGTGCAAGTTGCCGAAGACGTTGATGTAACAACAAAGTAGAAGACACGGCTGCATGAACATTCCGTGAGAATAGTCACCCACGCCACAAGGACAAACCCTAATTCCGTGAGAATAGTCACCCACGCCACAAGGACAAACCCTAATTCCGTGAGAATAGTCACCCACGCCACAAGGACAAACCCTAATTCAGTATAGGCAGGCGGACAGAAAAAGTGAATGCAGCATTGTTGTACATGCAGTGGTGGGCTACATACCAGGTAGACAAATAGACAACTTGGTTGCAATGGACCACTACTGATGTACGGTAGGTTACATGTACAATGTATAACAGGTTTTAAAAATCATAATCAGAGACCATCATTAATCAGAGACCATCATTAATCAGAGATCATACTGCTTCACACCGACCTGAAGTAATTCATTGGCACTGGTAGCTTCCTGGCGAAAAGCATCTCTTTCCTCAAGCGCTTGAGAAAGCTCAACCTTTGCTTTCTACACATATTCAACAAAAGCGGTAAAGCCGACAAGGGCAAAACATGTCAAGACCACCATACTAACAGGATTGTACGCATTGTGACATGGCATCAGATTTGTACTACAGTTACATAACATATACTGCCATGGGATACAACCAGGTTCATGGAAAACAGCAAATGCGGCGCCAGTCCACAAGAGGCAGTCACACGCCAATGTAAAACTCTATAGACCTGTCTCCTTGCTCGGCATTATATTAATGTTCTGGAGAAGATTGTTAACAATAGCATAATTAACCATCTGGAGCAGCACCAGCTACTCTCGCCTCATCAGTTTGGCCACCGCCGTGGACTTGGTGCCATTATCAACACCCTGGAACCCTGATGTCTGACCAGTGGACCCTGCTTTCTCCACATAAATTCACGTATGGGCCCCACGTTCTGTCACTGCGGTTCTTGCTCCTACCAACCATGCAACTGACGACCAGCGGTACCCACAGACAATATGGCAGGAGTATCCGTCTGTGTCTGCGGTTGTGACTTCCGTTGTCAGAATGACTTGTCTCCACACAGGAAAATGCGTCGCCTAACAGCTATTATCGCACTCAGCTATGGGCTTTCCAAAGGTTCAAAAGTGTATACGTGTGTATCATATTATGCGCGTGAATATATCATGATCAAATATGCATCTAAGTGCTCTCTTACTTATGCGTAGCAGCTGATCTATCACGCTATCAGCGAGACAGTGTATGCAGGCAGTGCTGGTGTACTCGAGCTTGCTCTGGACTACTGACAAGTCTTCTGGCCTGGACAGCAAGGTTCCTCCTTCCACGTGTGTGTGTGTGTGTGTGTGTGTGTGTGTGTGTGTGTGTGTGTGTGTGTGTGTGTGTGTGTGTGCGTGTGTGCGTGTGTGGTGAGAGATATCGCAGGCAGCAGGATCTGCAGCGGCATGAGACCGGATGTTCTGCCGCAAAGCCGTGATGCGAGCCCTTTGTTTCCCTCCTCGTAAGGGCAGCTTAGCCGTTTAACGGCAGTTGTATGTCAAGGTCAAGGTGTGTGTGTGTGTGTGTCGATCTGCTGGTGGAATTCAATGGCACATTTGCAAGCACGGCAAGCGACCAACAGCGAGGGAGAGTCTCCAGGTCAAGTTCTTCTGTGCGTGTGGTGAGAGATATCGCAGGCAGCAAGATCTGCAGCGGCATGAGACCGGATGTTCTGCCACGAAGCTGTGATGCTACCCCTCTGTTCCCCTCCTCGTGAGGGCAGCTTAGCCGTTTAACGGCAGCTGTATGTCAAGGTCAACGTCAAGGGGTGTGTGTGTGTGCACGCACGCGTGCGCCCGTGCGTATGTGTGTGTGTGGATGCCTGTCTGACTATCGGCCCATGAGTCTGTGTGCCTGTGCACATTTCTTGTTCAATATGTCAAGTAGCCTCTTCAATTTACCTGGTATGTCAGGCTAAGCAAACATGAGAGATGATCAGTAGAAGTAAGAGCAATGACATGCTGTACAAAATATAGAAATAGTACTGTGTGTCACAAAGCCATGTACGTACCTCTATGTTGACTGTCAGGTTGACAAGCTCGTCCTGGAAAATTTTCAGCTGATCATTGAAGCCACGTTCCTTCTCGCTCCAATTACGCGTCTAATACCACATGTGTTGCGAAGAAAACACATTGCATAAAGAACAACAGTGTCTCGGGAGACTGGAAACAATACAATAGTACTGCAGTAATGAACTGATCAATAACACATACAAGGAAGAACAAAGCTGTGTAAAGAACCAACATCAGCCACGATGCAAAATTCTTGACATTTCAGAATGACAGCAATGGTGGCAGTAACTAATATGGCGGCAGTGCTGGTTGCCATAGCAACTTACCATGTTCTCCATGTCTTTGCCCTTTTCAGACACGGTTGCTTGAAATGAGATGCACTTCTGTGTTTCAGCCTGGCATAGCCAACAGAGAAAGAAGGAGAGAGAGAAGGAGAGAGAGAAGGAGAGAGAGAAGGAAGAGAGAGAGAGAGAGAGAGAGAGAGAGAGAGAGAGAGAGAGAGAGAGAGAGAGAGAGAGAGAGAGAGAGAGAGAGAGAGAGAGAGAGAGAGAGAGAGAGAGAGCACACAATGAACACACGTTCAAATACCACCGCTGAGAACAGATGATACAAGCACTGCCCACAACATGTAAGTGGTACAGTCAATGATATCAATAATGAATTCCATGCCAGCGGCACACATCATGCAACATACTGTACTCAACAACACCAGCACTACATAGACTCTGAATGCATCTATAGACATACAGACCAATGCCTATGAAATAGTATGAATGATGTCCATACATGATAGCAATTGCCGGTAAAGAGATAGGAATGTAAAGTAACAACCTAGAATGCTCTCTCTCTCTCTTGGTGGCCAAGAACTTGCGCAACAAGAACTGACAGGCAAGTAGTACTTGGCACAACTACATGTCTTAGTGAACCCATTTTATAGGGGATTCACACACACACACACACACACACACACACACACACACACACACACACACACACACACACACACACACACACACACACACACACACACACACACAAACACACAAACACACACACACACACACACACACACGGGTAAAACCACGGTTTAGGGAAAGTTGCTATGGAAGCTACCGTGCTGGGGGAAAGGAAGAACCTCTTTGGAAAAAAAAGTTGGCAAAGCCGTGGCCACAGGCCTCAGGGCGTTTGTCAAGGGAAAATACCACGGCTATACAACGATTGTGCATAGATCTTGTGCGGTTTGACGAGAGCTCTGAACCCTAGTTGTACGAGTGCATCGCAGCGTGCATTTTCAGACAGTGCCCATGCGGACAATCGCGCATTGCGAATGCAAAGTATAGTATAACATGTACTAAAAAAAGCAGTACAGATTGCCACAAATTTATGTCCAAACATGTGGCCAAGGCCAAATTGACCAGGGGTGTGAATGGCCACACTCGGTTGCCCGACGGTCTGAACTTTTACCTTGTCCCTCAGGTTTTCCCGTGAGTGTGAACACCCAATTAGCAATGATTTTTACAGCAATAGGCTAAATACCAAGCCTTCCTACTCCTGACTAGACAAGGCAACACGACTTAGTAATGACTGGACGAAAGACAAAGGCAAGATATGAGACAACATAGATGAGAGAAAGAAGAACAAGTGCTGGAGATAACACTACAACGTGTGTGCATATGTTTCATGCCAAACTCTAATGTAGAATCGAGAAAGAAGAGTGCCAACACATCCACACAATGATGTTTGCATCCTAGCACTATCAGGCGTGAGCAGCGAGAGTACTTGTATATCAATAGCAAAACAGGGCTATAGTGCCAATCCCAGGAACAGGAATGTATAAAAAACCTCAACTAAAAAAACAACACATCACTTAGCATGCCAAACTGCCTGAAAACTGTGACATTCCACACAAGCAGGGGTGTTAGCACCAGCACTACATGACCATTGTAGCACTAATGTGTGGCATACAAGGAATGACAATACTTACAGCAAGCTGTGTTTTGACTTCATTCAGTTGCACAACAACACTGTCATGCTAAAGGACACAGTGAAGCACACACACACACACGCACGCGCGCGTGCACACACACACACACGCACGCGCGCGTGCACACACACACATGCACACACAGACACATACAGGCACACACACACACACACACACACACACACACACACACACACACACACACACACACATATACTATGAGTACACATTCAATGAAAGAAAAGCAAGGAGAGGGGGCGGTGGGCACCCTCCATACTGCCACCGCTCTACGACGAGTCAGAAGAGACACAGAGTCAGGTACAATCATTGAAGAAGCAACAACCTTGTAAACAGATGAGCAGCATAACCAGTGATTAATCACAGAACAGAACCGACATGAAATCTCAAAGTTGTCCTGTCAGTGCGTAAATCAGAAACTAACCTGGTCTTGTTTACGCTTGAGCTGTGAAGATAGATCTGATGAGGATGCTTCCAACTGTTCAATGCGTTTTTTACCAGCCTGAAAGGTGGTCAAGGAAACATCAAACATACACAGAATATTATTGCAAACATTCATGTAAATGGACAAAAAGCAACGCTCAATGTTTGGTCAGGCATGCAGAACAAGATGTCCACATCTGATAGTAGCCATTGCTGACACAGAAAAGGCAAACGTGAACACCAAAAATTCATCTTTTCGCTTTTCTCTTAAGGACTTGCCCAGCAGTTGTGATGGTCTGGCTATGGCCTCCAAGCTTGTGCAAATTAAGTTACAACCAGCCAAATATTATCAAAGAGTGCAGGGAACTAACTTAGAAGTCACAGCTTCGGTAGGTAACACAGATAAAAGCAACGGGCAGTAGATAATTATATTCATCCTGAACCTGATGAGCTGACACCGTGCCATTCATGACAAGCGCTGAAAGGTCTATGCACTTGATCATATTTAAACCAAAAAAGGATGCAATAAAGAATCCACTGCAAATTCGCAGTTCAAGTCTAGTAAGTTGCACACTCTTGGTTATGCTTGGTTCTGTAGTGTTGGTAATGCAGTGTTAACAAACTCACCACTATAGTTTCTTCTAGAAGACATTTCTCATTCTTAGCCTGTGCATAGTCAATGCACATACAAGAGTACACATGCACACAAAGACACAGCCAGACACACATGTACACATGCATGCACATACACAGACAGACACAGACAGACAGACAGACCCACCCACACACGTACGTGCATGCATGCATGCACACAAACACACACACACACGGCATTCAGGAAATTGTGACAGTAAATTTGGGTGCGAAATTACGGTCTACCTGCTGTACGACAAAGGAAATGTGTCAGTAGTCTAGAGTCTAGATTTAGAGCTCGGATAAGTCCCACAAAAGGATGGAGCAGTCTGTACTGTCTGCTGGCTGGATAGATCTGGGGGGGTTAGAGCATGATTGTGCACATAGACAAGTTGTCTCCAGGTGTTGAAAAAAGAAAACCCGGTAGAAGAAGATACTCATTGACGCTCATTCTTCAGTGACACTTCCACACCACCACACAGTAGAATCATGCACAACACAGATCTTTGGATAACACAAACGTGAAGACAAGACAAAAGTAAGTGACCATTATCAATTATCAACAAGGTCCGTACCTGATCTTGGACAGAAGCTACCATGGCTGTTGTCTCCACAACCTTCTCCTGGGCTTGCTTTTTAGCCTACAGAAAACATTGCAAAGACAGTTTTAGGCTAACCTAACCTGAATCAACAGATGATACTAATGTCATGGACATTGAGATCCGATGGGATGACCAGGGCCGGGGCTCTTACTGCTTTTAGCGTGTACAATACTGCACTGTAAAATTAGACCAGCAGTGCTCACGGCTGCAAGGCCAGCGCCCCAAGGCTGTTTGACTTCTCAATGAATTTTAATGTCTGCAACAGTAGTAACCATATAGACACAGGGTTGTCTGAAGTTTGCATACTCGGTTTGTTTCACAAGGGTCATGAAGGCCAAGTTTGGAATAGTTGGAATAGTGTCTCGGGAGAGGTAGATATCTCTCTCTCTCTCTCTCTCTCTCTCTCTCTCTCTCTCTCTCTCTCCCTCCCTCCCTCCCTCCCTCCCTCCCTCCCTCCCTCCCCCCCCCCCCCCCGCAAGTTACTTTGTTTCCGTGAGAAGCTGTGCAATCAGCCATGAATATTTGCAAATAGTATTCGAACACTCGTGTTTGTCTGAGACTGCTCCTGCATCTGACTGTCGTGTCGCTTGTGTGGCAGGGTAAAGTGCATTGCAAGGAAAGAAGGACACACGCACACCCAATACCCACCCACTCACCCATCCACCCACACAAATTGTTACCTTACCTGCTCGCTGGACATGAGCAAGATTTTGTTCTCACTCAGAGATGACTCAAGAGCTTGCAGCTGGAACATAAGCAAAAAGAGATTAAGATAAGCAACAACATGACAAGCTTAACAACAAGTGAGCCAGACAACGCGAAAAGGGACATTATCCAGCCGCACGTAATTTTGAGAAAAACGCACTTGAAGTGCATCAGCTGATTTCCGGCTGTCATGTTTGGAATTGACTTGAAACAGTGCGTTTTTTGCAATACGTCTTTGGAGCAAATTCGCTCTGTCCATAGGATCTAGGAGAGTCAGGGTTAAACAGCTTCTGTAGAAGCAAACCCCGTCCAAATCGACCCATGTATCATGCAGCGGCGATCAAAGTTCGATCGACAGCGCGACCTCTTTGAAGTACACTGCATACAAAAACGCAAGTGCGAGAGTGAAGGCAAAGGCACTTGCGGGAAAACTTTATTTCAGCGCAGCTGTCTTCCTGCCTTTCGCCTTTTGCTACGTCCTTTGGTTGGCTTGGCTGCTCACCACGAGCTATCGTAAATGTCTCACAGTAACAAAGGCGCTCAAATCTCTCCTGGGAGAAGTTGATGTTGTACTCATCCCATAATTTATACGCATCCACCCACGTGCATCCAGCTTATCTGTACACCGCTTACATCATGCATTGGTATTATAGATGCACGCATGATCACATACATATCGATTATCGAGCATGCTGCTTCCGTTCTTGGTTGTTCTTTCCTTTGTTGTCTTTCAGTCAAGACAGAAATTACTTCTCCTTCAAGAGAAATAATAGAATAAACTCTATTATGTTTATCGCATGGTGCAGTGAACTGTTTTTTTATTACCTAGAACCTGACCCACTCTATGCTGCTTTTGAGCTCCACGGTGCGTGCGTTCCCGGAACTGCAAGAAATTATCAAAAGACGTAAAGTTACGACTGCTGCAGGCAACCGCATTCTCCGTTGCCAATTACAGCTCAGAGGCATGGGCACTGACAAGGAGAGAAGAAGAAAGCATGCAGGCTTTTGAAATGTGGTATTATGTGATGTCACTAGCGTCAGCGGTCGGTTCTTCACTAAGCTTGCGCCCGCCATGGTTACTGACAAGTGCCACTCAGTAACGATTCCCAATCGTTGACAACTTTCATCACGCTATTGGAATATTCTAACCTTGTTTTGGAACTCAGATGTCTTCGTATTTAGCTGCTGCTGTAAGGCTTCCAAACTTGCACTCTTTTCACTCCTCTCTGCATTCCATGACACTTGTAAATCATTCCATTGCTGTTGAGACCGCTCATAGTTCTTCTCTTGTTGTTCTGATTGCTGTTGAAGAACACGTAGTGTTGCCTGCGTTTCGGCTCTTTGCAACTGCTCAGCTGACAACTCAGCAGTCTGCAAGCACACGAGATAGGGTGGGCACACATGCACACACATATGCACAGACACACGCACACATACCCCCCCCCCCCCCCCCCACACACACACATAGACGCACGCACACACACATGCACCAGCGCTGTTGCTCAATGAAAGGCACTCCCACTAAAAGCAACTGCCGCACACTGCCTGTCATGGAACACCATGAAATGAGGGGCTACATGTACATGTATATAGGGTTGCTTGGTCTGCACAGTGCAATGCAGTATAGCCCAATACAGTAACCGGCATGCAGTTTGTCTCCACGCAGGTTTGGAAAGTAACACTTCAAGCCACTACAGAGTACATGTATCGGTATACAGTGAATACAGAGTAAATAATGCACAGCATTATACAGGGTATATTTCACATACAGTGTATACAGCCTAATAGTGCCGACTAAACACATAGCTCACTTTGCTATCCAGTTGTTCCTTTGTCTGAGCAATCTGAGTCTGCAGAAGAGATAGTTTTGTCTCCAATTCCGTCACAAGCTGCTCTGCGGCTGATCGCTTGGCTTTGTTCTCTGCCAATTCATCTCGTAACTAGAGAACACGCACACACAACCATGAATAGTACAGGTACAGACAAACATCCACACAAAGACAAGTGAATACACAGAGACAAGTGAATACACAGAGACAAGTGAATACACAGAGACAAGTGAATACACAGAGACAAGTGAATACACAGAGACAAGTGAATACACGGAGCATAACAATGCACTAGATGTCCTCAGCTAAAATAAACACGACATATTATATTACACAAACGTAATCCTTGTACTAGGGGCAATGTAAGCTAATTTTCCTTTAGCACAGTGTGTGGCACAGTGTGGGGCATACGGTCATGTAAAAAATAAATGTTGAAAATGAATCAGGTGCTTTGTTGTGTCGGGGTTTAGTCTTTCCCAACAAGTCCTCTTCACAACCATGGCGATATGAGTGTTCGCGGGAGCAAGTGCGGGAAATTCGAAAATCTTGTTTCATCTTCACTTCCCTGCCTTTTGCTCGATTTGTCCTCAAAGTAAATTAGTTTATCATGGTTGATTACGATCTACATGTACATAATCTGGAAAACTTGGTGATGGAGTATGAAGATTCAGACCTTGAGTGAATGTGCTGCTTCTGGTGTATCAGGGCAGGAAGGGGGGGGGGGGGGGCTGAAATTGCTTCAGCTGCATTTCACCGCCAGCGAACTTTCAATTTTGAAGAATTGCCCAAGCATGATTTTTAAGAAGAGATTTCGCTTCCACGAGAAAGGACAAACCTGGACCGTGCAAGGCTCATGGCATACCTGAGGAGATGACCTCACCGATTCGTCTGAGTTGGTCTGGCGTAGAAGCCCTGCGCATTGTTTCCGGGTAGCTGAGCTATTCCTGATTGAATGTATGATCTGGCGGAGATGTTTTGCAAAGGGAAGTCATCCATCACAGTTATCGTTAACTGTATGCTCTCCTCTCTGCACAATCGTCGGTCAGGACTGCTGTCTAACCTGGTGGAGAACGTGGGTTCTGGCAAGTGGCTTTCGAGGGACCGGCTTCTTGAAGCAGGCGCAGCAGTCCATGAGAAACGTCCTATCCCGAGTTGCTGGGGATTTATTGACAGCAGAGGTAGGCCGATTGCACCGCCTACCCGCGACCAACGAACTTGGTACAGTGGACACAAGCGAATGCACCTGCAGAGATTCCAGGGTGTCACCACGCCGTTTGGCATCGTTGTGCATCTCTTTGGTCCCGTGGAAGGGTCACGGCATGATGCAGCTATGCTACGTATGAGTGGGTTGCTTGATGAGATTGAAGCCCATTTGCCGGCCAGAGGACCTGACGCGGGAAATGTTTTTACACTGTATGGGGACTCAGCATACCCTCTGCGTCAGCACCGGCAGGCTCCTTTTGCTGGTGCAAACCTAACACCAGCACAACGGCAGTACAACAGCCAAATGAGTGAATGCCGTATTGCCATTGAATGGACGTTTGCTGAAGTTGCAGCCAAGTTCGCCTATGTAGACCTGAAGAAGGCCCAGAGACTTCTTCATGGCTCTATTGGGACTTTCTACCGTGTGGCTGTACTCCTGACCAACTGCCACACCTGCCTGTACGCAAATGAGACATCCTCATACTTTGGATTGAAGCCCCCAACCCTCCAAGAATATTTGCAGTGAACAGAGGACAGCGAGTACAAATATCTACTTGTACTTATTGGTGGTTCTTCTCTCTATCCATCATGCACCTCATAAACATCCTTCTTTCGTCCAGCTTTGGACTGGCCATTCTCAGGACTTGGTGCGGCCAAGTCTACCCTTGCCCGGCTGGAGCAAGTTCAGCACCGGGCTGTAAAGTTCACCAGTTGTGATCGTACCTCCCAAGCCTCACAGTGCAGCAGCAGCAAGTTGCAGCCAAGGTGTACCTCTACAAGCCGATTGGTAGCCCTACGATTTTGACGACCATGGTACTCCCCTTTCTTTGGAGTTTTCAAACCCAGCCACATTCGACGCAGCATAACAATGGTAAAATATACTTCAAGTATAATTCTTCATGCTACTGATTGATGCTGGGCAGTAAAGCATAAAGCAGGGATAAGGAACGTTTTATATTTTAACCCTTTCCATGCCGGGCCCCTTTTCTCCAATCGGCCGGCTGTCCAGTGCACTGACTCTCTTGGTGTAGTTTGCGCGCACAGCTCTGAATGGAATTTATTCTCATTTCACTCCACCATGATGGATTTTCATCATCCTGGGCTTGTTGGAAAGATCAGGACCAAGCAAATCCATCATGGTAGATCTCAGCAACATAGGCACACCAGGGCCACTTCCACCTCCTCTCCGAACTACTCCACCGTGCCCCGGAATGGCACAACAACTCAATCTCACGTTCTTGTTCGGCATCTTGCCCAAATTCAACCGATTTTCACGATTCGAACTGCGCTGCAAAGCTGAGATCCAAGCGCTTCATTTGATGTCCATCACGCATGCGTCGTGCCAAAGGGAAATCCCCTAGCACGCTCCAAAAAACTGCGACGTCATGAACAAAAATATTCGTGTTCGCTCCGGCCCGTGATTTTGGGGTGCGTTTGGTTGGTACGATCTAGAACAGGATCGAACAGCTGGTGCACATGGAGCAGCCTCATGCCAACCAAACGCTACTCCAGAAACAGAGCACATTTTGTGGAAAAATGTGCCAAACTTGGTGCATTCTTCAAAATGTGTATGGATCACCATGGTCACTTTGTACGGTACGACGAGTCCAACCCAAAAGCGTATGCACGTGATCATTTGGGAACAAAATCGATGTTCCCGCCAGGTTTCACTGTGAAAAAGTGAAACTGCTCGGTCTGCTCCGGCCTGGAGGCCGGAGCAAGCAGAACATGTTCTGGCCGACCCAGAACAGGTGCAGTCCCAACCAAACGCGCTGTTCTGGTGAATCCTGTTCTAGTTCGTACCAACCAAACGCGCCCTTGGTGTTCATCCTGTCGCCGCTCAGTGATTCTTTATCGCAACAAACGTTATATCCGCGGAAAGATGAGCTCAAGACCTTTCCAACGGTGTACTGATTGTCGCGATGCGTTTATGTTTCACAGAGTTACGATAGTTTGTACACTGGTCTATGCACTGCAATATAACGTGCACACTACGAGGACGAGATATCTCGTCCTTGGCCAATCGCGTGGGGGTCTGTAGGACGAGTTATCTCGTCCTTGGCACTGAAAGGGTTTTAAAAGTAACTCCTACTCCAGTGTTTATTGAGATCCTGGAGAGTCTGAAAGACAAACTAGTCGGATGAGCATAAGGGCATGCAAACACAAGCTTAGTCATTATGCAAGGGCTGAATCAGTGAAGCCCAACACAAACAAGCAAAGACTAGTTTACCATTGCACCGTTTCCTCAAACCAACGAAGACTAGTTATGTAGAACATTTAGTGAACGCGTAACATGTCGTAAGGAGTGACGGGAGTCGAGGGGGCGTTCATGGTGGCTCACTTGTGAACAACAAGAATGGGAATGCAGCCGTACTACTGCACAAGTAGGGATGTGACAGAGGTACTGGATTTCTTCAAGTTTCATGAAGTATGTGGGGGCAAATGTGTACAAAACGCCTGCATTCCCATTGTGAACAGGCATACTTCTACAGGGTGTTGCAGGCAACAGCAACTTGCCATAATAAGAGCACTTCCAATGCTATGCTTCCAACGATAACTTTCCGAATGGTTCACTTGACTGAGCTAAAATTTTGGACAGCTGGGATTTCACATGATTTGCTTTAAAATTGGATGGCCCAGGGCTGCCAGACAAACCAATACTAGTATACTTTTTTTCCGTGTGTGCCTTGAATTAGCATGGCACAAAGTCGTTTGCTATTTTCGGCTTTATAAGCTGGTGGCTTGAGTATACTTTCTGGCTGTTTGAGGAGAAATAATAGAAGAGAAGCCCTGAAGCCCCGAAAAATATTTTAAAATTACTGCCCACAGTTAGCCTGTCACAGACCTTGCCTTCTGCAGCACACCAATCAACGTTAGACATCATCGCAACTACTGCCCTGTGCACAGTGTGAATTGTGCAAGATTTACAGCCCATCCCAGTTACCGGCAGGCTCTTATGTTGTCCTGTACCCTTCGTTTTACATTTTTACTAGCTCATCAACGAGTGGCAACGACTAGCTACATGCATGTACTATAAATAGGACTTACTGCAGACTTCTGCTCAGACATCTCTTCTAGCTTAGTAGTGTGCTCCGATGCTCGAGTCTGTATGGACGCTTCAAGAGATGAAGTCAGCTGCTGCAGGCTCTCCTACACATAACACAAGCAGTAAGGACAAACTTCCGTCAATGAAGTACTTCACTGCAATATAGTAGCTAAAATACTTCTTGAAGTAAGAACAAGGTTGTTCTTTCGTGAACTCTGTGAATCAAATCCTTGTATCAAGAGATGCCATCACCAAAAGCGAGAAAAGTTCTACACAAAAAGATCATAATGGGACTGGAACATGGCAGTTTGGATCCAAGAGGCGGTGCGAGACATTGACTCTGGACATACCGCAAAATTCCGTTAATAAGCCCCGGGCGTATACTTTGCAGAGCGTCAAAAACCGGGCGTATATTTGGGCATGGGCTTATTTTAGGGCATGGGCGTTATTTCGGACACAATCTGCAGAAGATCAAACTATCAGCAACCCACTAGTTTCAGTGAACACCCATTTCTCCTCACGCGCCACTACGAGCCACTACGTACAGGTAAGCGCGACATGTTTTGCTACATTTTTTGGCAGTTTGCTACATTCCAACAGAACATCGCTGTCCTCGCGCGCCGTGACAGTGTTGAGTTCTGCACTGTGCTGCGTGCAGTTGGATGGCACGCACTCGATCTACAACTGTTCTACAGTTTGTACGCGAACGCACGCGAACGCGTTGGTCATTTTGAGTCCACTTTACGCCCTGGGCTTATTTCGGGCATGGGCGCTAAAACGGACTTGAAGTGTACACCGCCTAAAACTGGGCTTATTATCGGACATGGGCGTTATTTAGGGTGGGCTTATTTACGGAATTTTACGGTATGGTGCACACCACAGAAAGGAAGGAGAACCTGAAAGTTGACCAGTGCCATGTGCACAGGAGCAGCCACCGTCACATGACATGTCCAAACAGTGATTGGCCAAAGATGTTCAACAACACAAAGCACTTACTACGGTTGTGTCCGACAAGCTCATGCCTGCCCACACATACCATGTTTGTACGAAAGTTAGTACATGACTGTATTATTCTCGGTCATTTCGCTTCCTCATGGCGGAAAATGGCTTATCAGTCACTCTGCAAAGACTTTTCACGTGAATATCATGGAAGAGCGTTCTACCGGACTTCTTTTTGCCTGTACCTTGTCTTGGGTAAGCTGTTGGATAGCAGTGGTCACTCCTTCACCAGCCTCAATCTACACGTGCAGCAACAGCATACACAGCAGCAGAACATGGGTTGATACACTGAAAACCCTGTACCTCATTAGTAGAGTCAATACCAAAAGTTATGTAAAGGTGGCAATGAACGAGTATGTGGAGAATGACAACAAGTATCTTGACAGGGTCAATGATCACAAAGATTGTCTAGATACCATGACTATCTAAATGTCATACATACTCAAACACTCATAGTTTGTAAGTCCCTTTTTACCAACCTACACTAGCATGCCCAGTACAATACTGTCTGTAAAGAATGTACTCTCCATCATGACACCGTACATGTAGCAACGCCGCAGCCGCCGGCACTGCAGTAGCAGCAGCAGCAGCAGCAGCAGTGGAGCAGGAACAGCAGCAAGAGCAGCAGCAGCAGCAGCAATGGCAGCGACAGTGGCAGCAACAGCAGTAGCATGCATAACAATGCTAGCAATGTTACCTGTTGGATAAGATTCTTCCGCTCATCATCAAGATGTTCCAAGTTCTCTTTGAGTTGATTGAGCTGGGTATTTGCATCCTGAAGTTGCTGGTCACTGTAAAACATAACAGGCAAGTGTACGCACATCCATTGTTCCATACCCGGGCAACATCCCTCCATGCTGTGTGACATGGTCCATACCGACCGGAACCCTGCCATGTTTCACTCCACAGCATACCGTTCAATTCTGACCGCGGACGAGACGACCGCCCAACAACTACAGCCAGCGCCATCAGTCCCTGTAACAACACATGTCGCTTTTTCAACCTTGGCCTGTGTCGATGCAGGCGTTGCATTTACAGTTACACCCACCGCCGTGACTCCAGCAACGCGCTAAACCACTGAGTGACCTCCTGTCCAGCACAATGGAAGTCCTTACCACATCTAACCCAGACAACATAGACTAATGGTGTGACACACTAACACTAAGCTAAAGACATCGGATCCAGTATCATTTATCTTCCACCGCCTTTCATTTTTCATTTAACAACTTTCGCCTGAGATGGTACCGGTCCGTCAAAATATCAGCATGATGATGATGGCATTAACGACTCACCGGGATTGAAGTTTTTCAGATTCTGCAGCAAGCAGTGAGGTCAGACGACGACTTTCTTCTTCACTAGCTCCTTTAGCACTTGCCTGGAGCAGGTGAACAACGCGAGCACACAACCAACTGATCAACAACTGTCAAACATCTCCTGGCTGCATGTGGTTATTCAAAAAGAGATCAAATATCATGACAAGTACAACAGTTCCTGAAGTATGTAGTTGCAACACTCGGTGTGCTCCGGATGGCAGTCGTGAGTCAGTCAGGTGCCAAGTTCGGCAGGAAGGGTGTGTTCCTCGTTGGAACAACCAACTTCATAACTCTGAGTTTTATGCTCATGATGCACTCATCAGGCAGCATCTTGCACTCATCAGGCAGCATCTTGCAATCATCAGGCAGCATCTTGCAATCATGAGGTAACATCTTGCAATCATCAGGCAACATCTTGACAACACAATCATCTTGACAATCACAAAAATATGTATGAAATCCATCATGAATACGAAAGCATGACTAGTGAATACATGCCCAGAGAGCGAAGCTCGGAGGGCATGCATTTGCTGGTCGAGTCCTGGGTACGGAAGTTTTGATTGCGTTTATGACATGCACCCAGCGGACAAAACCAATCACATTCGCGGCTTTTCTGTACTTCTGACCGATCGCATGAGAAAATCTATGGTGATAGCCAATCATGCTGAATGTTAACCGCAAGCGGCGGCTGCTCAGTGCAGTCCAAAACAGGCGAAGTGCTTGTTCTAAAAAAAAAGGTTCTGGGGTGCTAAAAACTAGGTTCTTGTTCGTACTCCACAACTTATGAACTGAGATGTTTCGACACCGGCGGGAATTGATGAAGAAAGTGTCTGCTCCTAACATCGGAGCTCGCGATTCCTGCCGACTGACTCGACACTTGACTAACTCGCGATTGCGTCTGGAGCACACGAGAAGCCCGTTGAATCTTCCAATCGGCAAACCTGCAAGAAAGCACGGCGACGGGGTTCTCGTGTGCTCCAGACACAATCGTGAGTCAGTCAAGTGTCAAGTCAGTCGGCAGGAAGCGCGAGCTCCGACGTTTGGAGCAGACACTTTCTCCACAACCGATATATAGAAATTGCAATAGTGATGTCATCAAAAGGCTATTTTAGATGGGAACACACCGTGAACATGCAGATTTCACTAGATGCAGATCAAAATCCTGTTGCATTCCGGCCATTGATGGACCTATCCAATTTTTAGGCGAATTGTCCCTTCAAGAGGTGACACTTATCGAACACAGCACCACAGGGTTGCAAACACAATGGCATTGGGAGGTGGGTACCGTCTAACCACAACAATGCAACACAATCACATACCTCAGAACGAACATGCGTGTTGGCTGTATCCACGCTCTCCTTTAACTGCCCAATGGTTAGCTTCTGTTCATCATTGGCGGTGGTCATCTGAATACAGTAAACACAAACAAGTACACATACATCATGTTTTCATTCTCTTTGGCAGTGAAAGCAGTTTTAGTTGGTGTGAGAGAAATCCTGTATCTAGGGAGGCACGGGGCCACAGCAACCGAAATAATGCGCATTTCGTCCCCGGATTTCAAAGGTCTACTTGAAGTACATGATGTGTGTGGTCCATGCAGGTAGCTCACTACCTTGACCTGCTGACCCTAAAATGCTCACCAGACCAGCGATGCCATACGTGAGCATGTGTAAATCGGCCTTGCCCCAAGGGCACCTGGAACGGGCAGCCTGGGAGCAACACCCCACATGATTTCACGTTTCAGTCGCCAGTGCTATCTCCCTCAATGCTGTAACTCCCTGGTGGGTATAATATACATGCTACACTTGTGTCAAGTAGAATCCAGACTGATGTGCACTTACAGCTGCAAAGGATACTACCGGTATGCTTCGACACCCCAGGCACCCTATTCAGTACATATACATGAGGTTATCAAACTCAGCTCGCGGCTCTGAAAGTGTACATAGCTTGGTACGTCACTAGCCACAACTGCAGTAACAGTATTGAAGATGATTTACATGACGGGGACTGTGTGCCACTGGGTAGATCATTATCAGCATTAGGTCTAGCTCAAACACACACACTACTAATGTCAACAGCCTCAAGACTTAATTACAAAAAGAAGCATACCTGCTGGAGAGACTGTTGAAGTTGCAGGTTCTTGCTTTCCTTCTCCAGTAACTGCTGCTGCAGCTGGCGACCAAGCTGCAATGCCTCGGTGAGTGATGTTTGCATACTGCATTGACAACATGTAACATAATGAACAGCAGTGGAGTTACTCAAACTAGCCACTGCACCGTCGCTCATGATAGGCTGCGTGATTACTAGTATTGAGCCATACAGCACACCCTAAACTCTGACAACAAAATCTGATCTACATGTACTTTGCAAGTAAATATCTGTGGACACCTAACTAACAATGGTCTTCACTTGTAAGGTTGACTATTCTAATCAAGATCTGACAGACCAGAGTAAAGATGACACAGCTGCAAAACAGGCCTTACTTCTGTAACTGTTCTTGCTTGGGCGCTGCTGCAAGCTCTTCTTTCAGTGAATGCACTTGTGATTCCAGTCTGCACATAAAAGAAGAACAAGCACCGTAAAGATCAAGAAGCACACATTTCAAACAGGCCATGATAATATCATAACTATTATGATGAATGCCATAATACTGAGAAGTAGAACACTTCAGGCTCTTGAACATTTTGAAAGTTTTCACTGAATGCCATAACGAGTCTTTGCAGAAGATTGGCTGAATACATGCCCTATGAGGCAGTCTGTTACCCGTATCTCACTATAAGGCCGTCTGTTACCTGCATCTCAAAAATTCGCTACTAGCCCGTCTACTTTTTTAGTACTCGAGAGCTGCGCACCAGATTACACATCAGAGAAAAGTCTTTCTACCATAGCCAGCCAGAATAAATGCATGTGCAATAAATACACAGTACAAGTAGCGTAAACTTAGCTGTGTATATAATGCATACTGCCATAGAACAATCCACTGGGAAAGCATGGTATGGCATTTGCACAGTCATTCATGCTTAAGAAGAGCAAGCACATCATGCAGTATATCGGCAATTCCTTTTAACCAACAAACACACAGTGGACTGGGAGAACAGTCAGAACACGCAGACAAAACCACCATAAAGTAAATGACAAAGAAATTACCAGACAAGGCTTCACTGTTTGTTTGCTATAACAATCATCCAAAGATGATAATTGGGCACAACAGTCAATTACAGTACGAGTATGATGGACATACCTCATGACATCTGTACTAGCCGGAGCAGCTGCCAAGCGGAACTCAAGTTGTTGGATTTGAGAATCACGACTGGAATAACAACCGTACAGGTATGTGGGGAGAGGGAGAAAGAAAGAAAGAGAGAGAGAGAGAGAGAGAGAGAGAGAGAGAGAGAGAGAGAGAGAGAGAGAGAGAGAGAGAGAGAGAGAGAGAGAGAGAGAGAGAGAGAGAGAGAGAGAGAGAGAGAGAGAGAGAGAGAGAGAGAGAGAGAGAGAGAGAGAGAGAGAGAGAGAGAGAGAGAGAGAGAGAGAGAGAGAGAGAGAGAGAGAGAGAGAGAGAGAGAGAGAGAGAGAGAGAGAGAGAGAGAGAGAGAGAGAGAGAGAGAGAGAGAGAGAGAGAGAGAGAGAGAGAGAGAGAGAGAGAGCAAGCATAGTAGAAGGAAACTGTAGTTGTGTGCAGATCTGAGAAAGCCACTTCTAACAGAGTTCTGAGAAAGGATATAGCTATGCCTCAAGCCCCTGAATGTGCCGATTCAGGAATGTCTCAATCTCGCCACTAACAAGCAACTCTGGTTAACGATCACTGACAGATGCATGACCCCCGCATGATTTGCTTATGCGGGCAATATGCGACCTGTTTACATTACTAGTATTATGCAGAAAACGTTATGAATAGTAGCGTATGGCGCTAGACACGGTCCACAACACGGTATTGTGTATCTTTGTGTGTGTGTGGTCGGGCCGACACGAACCACGTGAAAGGGCGCAGAGGGCCGGTGGCGTGCTACGCGCACAGGCGTTCACCTATGCCAGGTGACTGAGCACCAGCTCAGCTAGCTCACTAAAATGATCATGATGATGATAAGCATAGCGACGGGTCCCAAGCTAGCTCTCTCGTCAGAGAGATGTGGAGATGAGGTCCCTTGATACAGAGATTAACACAATAGTACAGCCTACCTTGCAAGTGTTTCCTCCGTGGGTCTTGCAGCAAGCAATGACTGTACCTCCTGTAGATCTTGCTGTGCTCTGGACACATATGCATGTGCATGCACACACAAACACACACACCACACACACCACACACACACGCACAAACACGTACATATACACATGTGCACACATGCTCATCCGCACGCATACATGCACACACATTCACCAGAAGTACCAAAGCCCAGGATGCACATATGCACACACGGCAATGAAGGGTAAAAAATATAAGAAAGCAAATAGAAAAAATCACAACGTAAAAAAGATGAACATGTAACACTGATAACCAGGGAGCAAACACTCCTGCCACATACTTTGAAAGCTCATGTTGACGGGGTGCTTCAGCGAGCTGTGCCTCGAGTGAGGATATTCGTTCAACTTGCCTATGGAAACCAACAGACAAATACAGAGAAAGAGAGAAAGAGAGAAAGAGAGAGAGAGAGAGAGAGAGAGAGAGAGAGAGAGAGAGAGAGAGAGAGAGAGAGAGAGAGAGAGAGAGAGAGAGAGAGAGAGAGAGAGAGAGAGAGAGAGAGAGAGAGAGAGAGAGAGAGAGAGAGAGAGAGAGAGAGAGAGAGAGAGAGAGAGAGAGAGAGAGAGAGAGAGAGAGAGAGAGAGAGAGAGAGAGAGAGAGAGAGAGAGAGAGAGAGACAGAGACAGAGGGAGAGAGAGAAAGAGAGAGAGAGAACAGTGTCAGCACATAGCACAATAATGCCCCACTACTTCCTCCGCGTCATTAAAATTGTCGCTTCGCACATCGCAATATTTGTGACTTGGCTCACTTTAGTCAGACTGTCGGAATCGCTGTTTTCTGTGTTCGAACACTGGTGCGACCCTTCCTGTGCAATGTCTACTTGTTACTGAAGCCGTGGTGGTCTCGGACTTTGTCGGAGCTCTCTTCCGCACCAAGCAAATTCATCGCGCTCCGCACTATTCCACCCCAGAGCGCATTTCGTTTTCTGGAGTTCGTGCCGTCCCACATCGTTCGAGTGGGCATTTATCAAGACCGCAAGCTCGGGTATAAGAATCCTGGTATCTCTCCTGAATACGAAATGCTGAAGCTGACGATGGCAAGAACAAAGTGGTCTCAAATTCCTAAAATGCGCTACTTGCGGCGCATGTTGCTGCGAAGGTAGCAGGTCTGAAAGCACCGACAAAATCAGCGAAGCGCTTGCCAAGGAAAGAAGGTGCGGAACTGCTTACCCTGTCCCGCTGGAAGGTCGTTACAGTGTACTTGAAAATGCTAGTTTGCGTTCATCGCCTGCCACCTGGAGGCATGGATCGCTTGAAAGCGAAGTTTCTTGACCTTAATTATTTGAACGCGCGTCTTCTTCAGCGTATTGTTGAGTGCTGAAGGGTCTGCCTCAAACTCTGATGAAGACGTCGACCTTAGCTGCAAGTGCAGCGAAGCGGGAGGCCACAAACTAAAGCTTGGTCTGTCGACAATGCTCTGCCTCAATTTCTAGCTGATTTCTTTGCCCTTCGAGTGGACAAAATAAATTCGAAAAATCGCTCTGGGAAGCGACAATTTTAATGACGCGGAGGAAGTAGGTGTGCCACTGCCAGCAAACCTGCAAGTCAAACGGCTTGTAAGCAGAGTATTAGTAACAAGACGTTGCACAAGTGATCATGAATACAGTGTGCAGTAAATCAGTGTGCTACATGTACCTGAGCAGAATCTGCACTGCATATTACACGCTGGAATTCAGAGTTAACCAACAGTAGTTTCCCCAACCAACAGTTAGTGGATTGGGTGGCGGTACTGACTACTTCACAGCATTGAACGAAATAATTCTGAACATGATCATGCTGCTTCAGGCCTGCCTTTCTAACGTAATCGGCAGATCAAGAACTTATCACATACATTAGTCGCGAATGTGTTTTTCAGGAATGCGGAATGATAGCTACAGTGATGGAGTGTGACTCCAGACTGAGGAAGCAAATGAACTGAGCACCTTGCCACATAAGTCCTAGATCCCTTTCAATAGCACAGATAATTCTACAAGACATAGCGTCGTGCACACACATACTAACCTGTCAAACTCTGTTTGACTCGGAGCTTTGGAAAGATCGGCTTCCAGTTGAGCACAGCGTTGTTCATATCTACAGCAAGTAGTACAGCAGATCACGAGTATAGTACAGCAGATCATGAGTATCATCACAACAATGACATTTAAATGTACTCCAGTAATACACAGGTAGTTGGCTTGCTCAACACTGGAGCTTGCACTACTCCTCCGCTGGAATCTTGACTTGATGGACAGGCCACACTACCGTAACCTTCCCAATCCCAACTCAAGTAATTGGACAGGTCACACCAACTTCTCTCACTCTAAGAATCGTTTGAAAAATTCAAATGAGTGAATACTAGTACTCGAAGTATCCACTTGAGGTTTGCATTCATTGTTATGCTTCTGCCCGTTGCTAGGCTATATACCAGAGCGTCAGATCTACAGCCGAAAACACCCCAGCAATCACACTATAAAACTATTTTACATACGGAGGTCAAGTCACAGTCAAACCATTACGGTACATGAACTAAGAGCCATGGGACATCTTCCATATACATATACGCATTATAATTATAATACTTCTTGCGGATCTATCGCATCATACACATCACAGTCTGCTTTCCATCCATGCTTTCATCAAGTCAAACCTTGCTCTCCCTGCAAGTACATGTATTACTGCACAAAACTGGCTCTGCCGGAGAGGCACACTCAGTCCAAATACCATGCATTGTGCCGTGCCCTGTGTCACCAATATGCACGTGATATTTCCAGGCTATGTATTTCCAGCATGTTCCGTCATTCCTTTTTGCACAGGGTATGTCCTGACCACATCTAGAAGACTTCCCTTAAAGAGTACATACTTTTCTATCTGACTACGTCCAGGAGTAACAGCAAGCTGTAGCTCGAGCTTCTTGACTTCTTCTGTTTTCCTAAGCACAAGAGGAAGAAATGAAAATGAAAACAGGCAGAAGTACCGGGTATCTTGATTAATTCGGACACCGCCACCATACATGACTAATGGTATTCGTGGGTGCATGGTGCGCAGGGAGATGTGAATACCACACATTACAATACATGACGTCATGTAGAAGAGTATTGGTTGTCATGAAGGCAAAGTGGTGCTGTACTCACTGCTGTTCTATAAGCACTCACATACCAATGGTTCACACACACACCCAACAAGTAGTGTGAGCAGAGGACTTCTCCCACTCAAAAATGACAGTGGCAAATACTCAGGCAGCGCTTACACAAAAGTGAACATGGCAATCTTGTACAAAGTCATGCCTTATAGTGACCACAACACCATGATAATGTGGTAACGTCAATGGCCATTTTACTTAGTCAAGTACCTTGTGAATTCCTCCTGGCTAGGTGCTTTGTCCAAACCAGCTTGCAAATCATGGCAGCGAAGTTCAAGCCTACAGTGGCAACACATACATACATACAAACATTATTTTTTCAATTTCAGAAGTTTTGACGGAAACTCCACCCTGTCGAACTTCGACTAAAATAGGTCAAGACTTAAAATCTTTTTTTCAAATCATTGGATGCCTTTTGCGTACAGACTTTAACCAGTCGGTGGTACATGCGCACAGCTATACAAGCCAGGAAAGAACGCTTTGACTGCGCTACAGCCTGGCTAAGTCTTTTCAAAAAAAAAGCGGAGTGCAAATTGTACGAACGGGCTTCAGTTCTGTTGTTTTGCTATTACGGGCTTGGTACTGATGACAACATGAGTATTTTTTAGGATTCTAAGCTCGAATTCATCATTCAGCAACAACGAGATTGCATACAAAGAAATCATAAATCCGCAGCAAAGCATGCCGTACACCTACTACAGTACCTTTGAATATCCGATGCTGATGACACTTGAACAGACTCCAGTTGGGAAACTTGGCTGCAGCTCCTGTTGTTTTAAGGAATGTACAGACAACACATGCGAAATTAGAATTATTTATTTATTTATTCGAACACCCTGACTCACGCCGCTGCTTGGTGGACACGAGGTGTTTGCCACACTGGAAACATGTCAAAGTACGTTGGTATGCTTCGGCTGGGAGAGCATTACATAACGCAGTACCCTCACAGCACAAGTTTCATTAGCCTACTCAAGCTCAACTGATGAGTGGTGAATTATCCAAAACACAGTGCATTGAGCAGAGAATGGTGCTTTTTGGCAGGTTTGCCGAGTGGTTGATTCGACATTCTTCTTGTGTGCTCCAGATGGCAGCCGTGCGTCAGTTAGTCAGCAGGAAGTGCACGCTCCAATGTTAGGTACAGCCAACTTCTTCTACTATCAGTACCGCCACAGTTGCAACATATCAGCTCAGATGAAGAGCCAAGGAATGTCATTGCGAAAAGGATCTATGGTTCACCCAGAATGAGGAGCTATCCACCAATTTGTTAACCAAGATACTGCGAATTCAGAAGGTGTGAAAAATGGCACTATACTGACAGTACATTCAATGACCTGACATTTAGCTCCACCACGCCCATACTAAGTTGGAAGGCTGTTAGGTAGCGCATTCAAAGCAAGATGGAGCTAAATAATGTGTTAGCCGGTTGTTAAAGTGAATAAAGATTGTCACTACACATACACCGGAGGCGAAAGGCTGTGTAGCTGTATTAAACTTCAAGTTTCACGCATTTCAGCGATCATCAGACAGCGGCATTTGGCATTCACTACTGAATTCTCTACAAGTGGGACAAGATATTTGGTGCTAGTTGGGAAGTTAATAAGATTGTCACTATTATGCCCAAGTGTCGCACATTCTGACTGTGCAGTATCGCAGTCAACAAACTGGTGGACAGTTCTGTGTAACTAGTAAACCACAACTCACAGTTTGCATTTTGGAATGGTTTCAGTGCCAAGTCCGTCACTGAGTCCAACCCCTCTGCTTTAGGGAGGATGATCACTAGTGGTGAAACGAATATACCGAATATTCGAATGTTCGTTCGGTTTGTCACATTCGAACGAATATTTCTCATGGCGAATATTCGCTAACTGGGTATGCAGAGTTTACCCGGCGACTTCAAACTTCGTAACTTCGCGAATACTTGACCGAACCGCTTCATCGAAAGTTCCATCGGTATTAGAAAACTCTCAGCTGTCGTCTCGAAGCAACCCAGACGCAATCCGTGGTCCTGGAATGGAGTTATGGCGGTCGAACGAAAAATCACGTCTTGAGCTGTTTTTTGAGCGTGTAAAATGCACTTCAGCTGGGGATTTTGTGAAAATTGACCTAGAAATGGTGGAGAAATATGTGCCTTTGTTTGTCATGCCCAATAATAGTGACAATATCCAATAAAATGACTGAGAGGAGGGCGTGTGATGTCATCCGTGTTAACGAAAGAAATGGTGGAGAAATATGTGCCTTCGTTTGTCATGCCCAATAATAGTGACAATATCCAATAAAATGACTGAGAGGAGGGCGTGTGATGTCATCCGTGTTAACGAAAGAATATTCGTTCGTTCGTTCGTTCGTTAAGCCAAAGAATATTCGGCTACTGGGTTTTGATATTCGTTTCACCACTAATGATCACCCTCCTTCACATTCAGTCGCCTTTTCATTTGTGAAAGTTTGCATCGCACGCCTAGATTACGCTCATACTTGAAGTACCATTTTCCCACCATAGCAGTAGATCTACTCTCATGAGTGTGCCATACTCATTCAATGCCTAATGTGCATTTGCTAATGCTGCCACAAAGCACATGCATTCCAGGCCATGATGGTGATTTCACCAGGTAATCCCCTGGTTAATGCATGATCCGCCTTAAGAGTCTATAATTACAAACGTGCTCGCTTTCCCTCTTCTGCCCTAGGAAACCAAAAAGATCATTCGCCACTTTTTCCAAAAAAAAGGCACCGCAGACTGATGATATCTTCAAGCCACTCAATCGATATGCATGCTGTCTGCGCTCCGTAGGCCCTTGTCCAGGATATTGTTAGTACAATACACATATTTAGATGGTCGAAAGCAATCACAGCTCCTCGTGTCTTCTGGATGGCAGTCGTGACTCAGCAAAGTGTCAAGTTCAGTCGGCTGGAAAAGCGTGAGCTCGAATGTTGCGAGCCACCCACTTCATTACTAACAACAATAGTAATAATTATTATTTTTACCTCTCTAAGTCAGCTTGTGTGGCTGTTAGTTGTCGTTGAAGAGAGTTGAGCTGAAGCTGATGCTTGCTCTCTGCATCTTCTAATTTCTTCCACGCATCAGATAGGTTGGTTTGAAGTGCCTCTTCACTTGTTGTACTTGCAGCCCTGGGACAGGGAGAGAGAGAGAGAGAGAGAGAGAGAGAGAGAGAGAGAGAGAGAGAGAGAGAGAGAGAGAGAGAGAGAGAGAGAGAGAGAGAGAGAGAGAGAGAGAGAGAGAGAGAGAGAGAGAGAGAGAGAGAGAGAGAGAGCAATGATCTATTGTCTTCTTCCAAGTAACCAAAATATAGCTAACAACCACATCACCTGCTCAAACCGGTTTGCATGCTTGCTGAGGAGGTCAGTGGCACAAGACTATGCACCAGATTGTGATCTCTCATGGCTGGTGGAAAGTCAGAAGCGGAGTTGACAGTTTTTCTCAGGGGCTCGAGCGGTTCTGAGCGGGAAATAAGTAATCCAGAGAACCTGGTCATCCTAGACAAACAAATGCATCGCTGTCTAGACTGCAGCACCAGTAGCTAGTGGAAGACAATTTAAAAAACTCCTTTGACTAAAAAAGGACGATCTGCCAAAGTCCAGAACCTCCTGTTTGATAAGATGTTCCTCAACAATACAATGGAGAGAGTGAAATATGGCACTACCCTAGTCTCTTATTTTCAGCACCGCCCCATCGCTAGTCTCAGGTTCCGAGAACTCAGCAGATTCACTGTCCAACCACCTTATCAGCACGTGGCTGCTAAACGTCCCAAGGCTGTCAGTCAATGTAGTATGACCAACTGTGGACTATGGTATCAGTATGACCTAGCATGTTTTCTCTTGCTCAGCTCTCTATAACTACCAATGCCGTACACCATAGTATAGCTAGAATTTTAAAGTGTAGGATGCCATTGTGATAGTGGTCTTTATTTTAGCTTTACTTACAGTGATGGCGAAGCTGAAGAAACCTTCTCAGCAGAGAGTTGCTTGCGATCAGCCTTGAGGAATACATGCAAACACACAATGAATGCCCACATTGGCCTGGGTTAGCACAATAGTCCAGCGGTAGCTTCGCAGAGAAAGCAAAGAATTTGTAGCTGCCCCTTTGAAACAGTGTGTGTTTTGTGGCAAGAGTGCACTAGTCATGGTGTGATCTGCTGTAGCTGAACAGAACAAAACAGAACTCTGATACAATAACAAAACAGAACTCTGATACAACAAAACAGAACTCTGATACAACAACAAAACAGAACTCTGATACAGGTAGACTCCCTTTAATTCGAACCTCAAATTGCCAGGCCCTAACTTCGAATTATCCAGAACTTCTAATTATCCAAATGCAGCCATATGCACTGATATGTATGTCAAAATGCTTGAAATCGCATGCTGAATATTTTTTTGCACATTTTTATTTGCATCAACGAAACATAGGTACGGGTCATGTACAACGGATCATCAAAACACTGGATCGACACAAAATCATTTTGACATTATCTTCATCTTCTAGTGAAGAAGTTGTCAGTCACTGCAGCTTTCCTGAAACAATTTCAACGGAAAAGAACTGCGCTGCCTAATCCGCGTCATGAAAGGCCGTTGGACAGCAGCACGTCGTTCTGAAGAACGGAAGTGGAGCAAAGGCATAGACAATATTTACGACAATAGTGTTGTGCGCCAGCATCTCCGCGCACGAGCTGGCGCGGTAAGAAAGGCCATTGAGATCCGCGAAGAGAGTCAGCCACCTGGAAGAAGTCGTCTTCAATCAAACCTTTGCAATTTGCCTTGCACGGGCTTCAATCAAATTTCGAGAGAAGGTGGGTTTCTTGAACGCTATAGTCGATCCTGCAGCGGACCATCGATCGATTTTTGAGCTACTCTTGGCTAGAGAAGGAGAAAAGAATGAACTTCGAATTACAAGGATAGCAACTCAATCTCACTTCGAAATAAGCGTTCAAAGGACATCGCCAATGTACTGTAAACAGCTCTTCTGTACGAAGACTGGGTTCGAATTATCCAACCGGCGCACTTTTCGTACTTCGAATTATGCATTCGATTTTGACTTGAAGTGACTTGCAGAAGATCGGTACGACGAAAAAGTTCGAATTACACGGAATGTTCGAATTATACCGTATTCGAATTAGAGGGAGTCTACCTGTACAACAAAACAGAACTCTGATACAACAACACAACACAACTCTGATACAACAACACAACACAACTCTGATACAACAACACAACACAACTCTGATACAACAACACAACACAACTCTGATACAACAACACAACACAACTCTGATACAACAACACAACACAACTCTGATACGCAACAGATGACAACATGTACCGGTACGTGCAGTAAGCCAGTGTTACTAATCAAGCAATACACGATATTAGATGCCTGTTTGTTATCTGGACTTACTTCCATTTTCTCCACTTGGTCTTGCAGTGTCTTGTTTCTTGCTAGAACAAAGTCAACTTGCTGGCGAAGATTGGCTGTCTCCACAGCCTATGAAAAAAAAGGGAAGTACAAGTATAAGGAGAACAATGCTAAAAGCTTGACCAAGACAATCTGATGGAAAAAAAACAACAATCCGCTTCCGAAACACCATCCAGCAAGATGATCTACCACAATCGGTGCATTAGTGACTTGGGGAGGTAACCAAGCAAGTCCTCTATCTAGCTTGCTAGACTGCCAAAGCAGTGAGAGATTGCCACCTTAGAGAGCATGGGTGGCACTAGGTATAAAGTGAGACTTGCTTATCAGACCATATCACCAATGTACCAACTACAGACTTGCTTATCAGACCATATCACCAATGTACCAACTACAGACTTGCTTATCAGACCATATCACCAATGTACCAACTACAGACTTGCTTATCAGACCATATCACCAATATACCAACTACAGACTTGCTTATCAGACCATATCATCAATACAGACTTGCTTATCAGACCATATCACCAATGTACCAACTACAGACTTGCTTATCAGACCATTATCACCAATGTACCAACTACAGACTTGCTTATCAGACCATATCATCAATACACACTTGCTTATCAGACCATATCACCAATGTACCAACTATGAATAACGGTGTGAAAGACCACATCGGTTCAAATGGCTTCTATGCTACGTGTGCGAATTTGCCTTCCTCTAACAAAATTTCTACTTCTATTCAAACGTCACAATGCATAGTCCACAAATTAGCCGCCATCATAACTTTCATTGTATCCAGCATTCCAAATAAACTATTCGATGTGGTTCAGTGTTCACTGCCAAGCACTCTCACCATCTGGGCAGCTCTTGATGCAATCTTGTTGGGATCCGAGTCAGAATCTTCAATCAACAGCAAGGCTTCCTTCAAGCGAACAACTTCTGCCGTAGCTGAGCAAAGAGATGGGAAAGATAGGATTATAATCACAATATCAAGAGAAGTAGAAAAATAACGCAGGAACAGAAACACAAGGAAACAGCCAGCATCACTGTGTGCTAGAGCAATTCATGATACAAGTACAGGTACAGGTACAAGTACAGGTCTTCCGAGATAGGCTTTTTGTCTATTGATCACCAATGTGGTTACTATTTTAGAAGACGGTGCATCCCTACAGGAATGTGTATGCGTCTGTGCTAAAAGCCTAAATCAGTGACAAAATACTACATGTTTTACCATGCTGTCGAGATTCTTCGGCGCTTTCAAACATTTGCCTCAAGGCGCGTAGCTCCTACACAAGTACACAGAGTAAAAGACACTCACAGCTCAAACGCAGAAAGAGAAGCACAAGACACGAATGAAAACGCATCCACTACTCACTCTACCCAACACTAGCACAATACAACACCTGATGTGGGCGAACCAACTTACGGAGGCTATGGCAAGCAAAGGATCACAACTTGCCAGCACACTGACATTATGCACCGATAGCCCATGAACTATTTACCACATCAAACTAATGCCGACTAAAGGTAAATGGTTGCACATATGTTACCTCTTGATTCATCTCTAAACGCCTTGCTAGAGATGACTTCTCGTCCGCCTGTTGTCTCAGTGACGCACATAACAACTGCTCCTCCTGAAACAAAAAATGAAGGTAATGGAGAAAGCAGTGGTGTTGCCTCCGTCAAGCACATGATGCCATTCCAATGACAGGCATCTAAAAAAAATTTCGCAAGTCGCGTCAGACTCGGCTAGAGGCCGAGTTTTCCGCATCCGTAGGAACGCCGCCACCCTTCAAGGATCAAGGCGCAGCTGCAGCTCCTAAAGCGGTGGGAGGTGAGTGAGCAGGCATCTAGAGTCGTGCTAAATGAAATACGGTATCATGAATAAGTCAGCGCCTGCAGCCGGACACAGCTCACTCACAGCCTGCTCTGGGGATGCACAGCGAGAGGCACAATACGATCTGTTAAGCAATAGACATAAACATCACTGAGAGCACGATAGAGGTACTGCTTTCTTGTACATTTCCATGCCAAAACCTGGGGGACTTTGGCTTTGGGCTTTCGAATCATGATATAGCTCCCATTTTTTAAATCACTAATTCAAACACTAGTAGAAGCATATCGCACAAACCTGACATCAACATCATCCTCTGGAAAGAGTTAACATGTACATGTATACCATACCTTCAGTGCCGACTGCAGTAGAGAAAAGCTAGACTTCAGCTGATCTTGCGTTGCTCCATTTCTGCATGGGGGGGGGGGGGGGGGGGGAGACACATGATAATAGAAAACAATAAGACAGGTCAACCTTGACCACTTTACTTCCCAGCTATACTCTGCACAGGTGGTCTTGAAGGAGTATGATTTACCCGCCAGTGATGATCAATACTCAATAGATGACAGCAAATGACCTTTGCAAGGTAACTCTCATTGTGGCGAGTAAAACCCACCACTGCAACTCGACCCGGCTCGCTGTACACACAGAGCTTAAGAGTGCTACCATTTACCGGTAGATCGGACTTGGAGTACTGCACTTATTCCAGGTGGGAACTTCACTTGTGACTCCCTTATACATGTACATATAACATAGTACTACAGTACAATCCAGTAGATTCAACAGCACCAGCAACAGCACCAGCAGCAACAGCAACAACAACGACAGCAACAACAGTCGTGAGAATAAAGATTTGAAACAGAAAGCGTCCATGACTATTCCAAACTGCAACTTACATATCCTATGGTGTTCAACCGAAACAGTGACAGCATCATTGGCAATTCCCATAGCAGTGTGCCATGCAATACATACAAAGTACATACAAAGCCAACACACACACGCACACACACACACACACACACACACACACACACACACACACACACACACACACACACACACACACAGGCAAACACACAGAGACAGACAGACAGACAGACAGACAGACAGACAGACAGACAGACAGACAGACAGACAGACAGACAGACAGACAGACAGACAGACAGACCGACAGACAGACAGACAGACAGACAGATAGACAGACAAAAACAACAAAATACAGAACACTCAAAAGGTAGAAAGATGTCCAAATGCTGTGCATTAACATGTTCAGTGTGGCCCCAGCTTTCCTGCACTCTTTTCACTACAAGACGAGTACACCAGCGGAGAGAGAAGCGATTGGTAGCATAGGGCTTCTAAAATGTTACCAAATGCACATGTACACGTGCACTAGTTACGCCAAACATACACATGGATCTCTATGTGCTGGCCAACCCCTTATGGATACCTGACAGCATGGTATCCATGCCGGCTGCGCACCTGGTGGTTAACAATAGCTTGCTCTATCAGCTGAGCAGCCTATGCAATGTAATGAGTGTGTGTAGGTGAGATCCTGAGAGGTGCTAGTATACACATGCACCTGCGTGTGAAGCATAGACCGGTACTAGACATCAGAAAGGAAGAAAAAATAGGTGCATACTGCATACCAATGCAAGGACTTCCGGTGGCAATGAATCAGCAGTTGATTGGTGTTGCTCAAGCGCAGGAGGTGGAGATGCAGGAGCCTAAGGACCATGCACAGGACAGAGAGCATAACATACATGTATACAGTGTAGCGGCAAACGGAGAACAACAAAAATGAAACTGATTGGGTGACACTGCAAACGTTATGTCACACACACTGGTATGGCCAGAAACACACAACACACATCATGAAGGAAATGAAAAGTCATTCTACTTAGTTGGTCCTTACCGGCGGGGCTAAATGAGCTTCCTCAAAGTGGCCCTGGAGACCTTCTGCGGTGATGAACGACTGCAAGCAATCTGGACAAATAAATCCCTGCACAACATTCCAAACAGAAAACAGATATTGGCATAGTGCCATGAAACTCAGAGTAAGAACCTGAACGTCCTTATTACCATTGCCAACTCGTGTAAGCTATTCTTTAAAGTGAGACAGTCGAGATGAACAACAAGTTGTCTAAAGTGCTGCTCAGTGATATCCGACCATGCGAACTAATGTCACGTCGGGCGCTGTGCAGCCCTAGGCCTGTAAGCACTGGTGCAGGGCACAAACTCGATTCAAGTGACTGGATTTCATTGAGCAACACTGCACATGCACAACAGTAGCCTTTTTGTAAACCGCACTAGCACTACCCATGCTACTGCTAACGTTATGTCCATATCGCCAACAAGAAATTGTGGTTCACTACTGTAAAACCGGAAAGTCTAACGACCAAAAAGTTAACGCTTTTTGTAATTTTGGCATGATTACGTGCAGAAAGTTTAACGATGGCAACGTGGTCACCCATCTGTATGCGCATCTTTACACAGACATCTAGCAATAACGTTTTTTTTTTCAAATAACGAAAAATAATTGGTCGTTAAAACGTTCGACTTTGTGACTCGTTAGACTTTCCAGTTTAACAGTTGTTTAGTTTACTCACAGCATTGTGACTGGTACTCGCTGCAGCAACATTTTCTTCATCGATTGAAGTAGCACTGTCATCCACAGTCAACTACAGCAAAAGACACAAACAAAAACAGCCATTCATTGACAGAAAAATATTGAAGGTGGCAAAGCCAGTCAAATACACCAGCCGCCATGCCACCAGCAAGAGGTCATTTTCAGCTCTTCACCGACTTGAAACCTACCTCCGAACCACAATGGCCCATTGCTCCTACTGTATGTCCACAAGGACAAAGCAGATTTGCTCAGCTTGCAACAATGTGGTGATGATTTCGCTGCCGCCAATGAGCATCGGCTGAACATCTTAGGAAGTTGAAATGGACATCTTCATAGAGAGATCGGACATCCTAATGGTATGTAGTGCTCACTGGACTCATGTTTCACTGTCTGCCTGTCGCTTTCCCCTCTCTCTCTCTCTCTTTCTTTTCACCTATGCACTGTAAATAACTTCATCAATTGTAGCCATTTGAATGGCACATGACACTTTCTGAGTTTCATAGCATTCCAACATACAGTAAAACCTGGTTTAAGCGACCACCCCACAGTGCAAGCAAAAGCGGTCGTGAAAGCCAGGTGGTCTTTAGAACCAGGTCCCATCAAGAGTACATGAAAACAAGAGTGTGCAGCTCGGATGGGTTGCTGTCACGGCGGAATTCCGTGATTACATCATTCTAGTGATGTAGTGCGTACAAGCAGGATTCAAGCAGGTCTCTTTCTGCACAACTGCAGCTCAGTTGTACGCACTACGCCACTTCCCGCCTCAAATCTGCGCCAAATATGATGTAATCACGGAATTCCGCCGTGACAGACACCCATAGTAGAAAATGCCCCAAGCTGCACACTCTGGTTTTCATGTACTCTAGGTCCCATACATTCGTGGCATATCGGATTGTGTACATACATGTATAGGTACATGTGCATGATCGTACTTCCATGTACTCATATTGACAGGTGTGGTGCATAGAATACTCTCGCGGGGGGGGGGGGGGGGGGGGGGGGGCAAAGCACACCCCACTCAAGGGTATGTAGCGCCTCCTCCTCTGTCACTTCTGTTGACTGCACGCACTTGCTTCAGAGTGCACTTCAACCTTGTTGCAGTCAACCCTGCCAGCCAAGATGGCACTTTTGGTTAGTTTTGGTTGCTGTGTGCAGGTCCAATATGGCACTTGGTACACTAAAAGTCGGTCGCGCAAGGCAGGTGGTCGCTGTATCCGGTGCAGTTTCTGTGTAGAACTGTCCGTGCATGGAAAAACGGCCGTTCAAAGCAGGTGGTCGCTAAAACCAGAGGTCGCTAAAACCAGAGGTCGCTAAAACCAGAGGTCGCTTACACCAGGTTTTACTGTACATGTACTTTCTTGATGTCGCCACGTTGTGAAGGACATCCGCAACCTGTCATGTCATGTCAGCGCACTTCAAGAATTCAATTCAGCGCAGATCGTGAATAGCAACTGAATAGAGCGGTTGCCAGTTGATAAACCCCTTTTCTGTCAATAATAATAAAAAATATTACAAATAATGACGACCAGCCAAAGTCCAGGATTGTAGATTGCCATTGTGAACAAAATAAAAGTGAAGAGCAAAACAAACACACAAAAATTAAAAGGAATATCCAACTAAAATGAGCTTCTTCAATGTAGTACATGTACATGCTTTATTCCCTGTAAGAGACCATGAAGAGAAGGAAACGAAAACGTTCGGTTCTCAAATTCCCTAGTGTTCATTTGGACTGGTGTGCAGATGCATGTACTGCATTGAAGAATTGGAGATGCTTCCAATCAAATTATTCGTTCTAAAATGAGCTTACCTGTGATTCTTTCCGCCGTCTATTGAATCGATTAAACATTGTTCTGCTATGCTGGAACCTTTACAAGTAAAGTCGTAGTTGCAGCAGCGTTACATGTATTCCACTGATGACATTTTCTGCTGCATGTTTACCTCAGAAGGCTATTTACAATCGGGCGCAAGGACGACACGCAGCGCAGCTGAACAAACTATCCTCCTCTGTCGGAGCCACTTAGATAATTACTCGAACGCTGATCAAGTCATGTGAAGCAAGATTGCCAAGAAGCTCCATACCAGGACCATGCATGCTTCACCTGTTCGAACTGGGCTTTAGTTTTATTTTGAATCATGTGGAGAAGAAAAAATCAGCGCTTCACCCCGCGTTGTCCAGGGAACAATCCCTCACGCGTGCACGATCGATGCGATCACGATCGACGTACGAGTCGTGCTTCTATTTTTTTTTTTTTTTTACATGTCAGGGAGTCGGTATTTGACGACTCCCTGGTGCCGCGCCCGTGGTGTTCAAGCAACTGACTGTATCCATGGTAAATGCCTGGGCTGAGTCTCTGACTGACAACTGACAGACATAACCGTTGCTTGATGTGTAGCACTTGCACTTGCAGTAGCAGCTAGCTCTAGTCTAGCAGCACTGGCAAGCATGCAGCAAGGACGAGACTCGTCACTCAGTCGATAGTCTGTGGGCCGTATGGTGGTAATGTTATCATTGAATGGCCAATAATAATAGTCTGTTACGGTACATATATACAGTGTGGGGAGCAAACCCTTTCTGTTACGGATGAATCTAGTTCTCTTGACTTGAGTCTTGACTGATCCCCTATGCCGCGTGAATTGAGCTCCTGGCGATTAAATACCGGGGTGATCAGTAACGGTTACGACGTAACTTGCTGTCAGGTGAGGCTATGTCGCTGAGAGACTTTGAGAAGTATGAGGAGACCTCGGACAAGAAAAGGAAGAAAGTAAGGGAGTATTTTGATAGCATTCGTATTGAAGGCGATTCCCAGGAGCTGGTGAACAAGCTGTACTTGGAAAAGCCGAAAGATGTCAACGGATATGCGGTGAGTCAGTTACTATACAATGCCAATGGCTTATGTACAATGACTATGTACATGTAGATGAACTACTGTCGTGGACATGGAAATCCGGTCGCACGTCTAGCGGCCCCAGACACAGCCAGAGCGCTGGCCATGCAGCCGTGGGTAAGCAGTACACACATGCATGGCCGATTAATTATGCGCTGCAGCGTGCTGGTCGCATTGGGTCAACATGTGCACTGCATGCAACGTTCTGTAAGCGCTGAGGGCGCCGGCCCCACTCAATCGACTGGATTTCTATGTCCAAGACTGTACTAGGTTAGCAGGGTCGTAGCACCCGGTCTGGCCGGTCAGGTCATGACCGGTCGGGTCATGACGGTGTCGGACCGTATTTCGAAAGCGTTGATCCACCCAATACGTGCAAAAGGGGTTTTCGTCAATAATGTTCACTTCCGGTCAAATGCATGTACCAGTATGTAGTAGTATCCCATTTGACGGGACCACGCGGACTCCCGGTGCTATAGCCATGATTAGGACTGTCTGCCGTTTGTTTGGCATCCTTATTATAGTGATACACAGTGACCCGCTGTATGCCACTGTCTGGTTCGCCGCAGCATGGGTTTATACTTGGAGTAATAGGATACAATTATTACACCCAACAACAAGCCTCAGTGCCTTCAAGGCACCTGGCACACGGCTAATTTGTTGCAACCGTCTGACTTTCATGCTACGCAGGGAGTCGTAAACAGACCAAGTTTGGGTAGGCCGGACTCTCTGATGCTATGCAATCATCAGGCAGCAACAAACTAGCCTTTGTGTCTTGTTCTGTGGAGTACGCTATGCCTCAGTCAGACCTCATAACCGCACACATCAGTTTTCCACAAAAAATATCCGGATAGGCGAGGGAACCAGATAATCGAACACACACGTACTGTATGTATGCACGGCAAATGCTGTAAATCGGTAACCAACGATTTTCTTCCGGATGGCGAGGGATCCGGAAAATAGAGAACTGGATAAGCGAGGTCTGACTGTATACATGTACATGTAAGGGGTGCAGACATTAGCGTAGTAATCACCTGTGATAACACCGGATGCAGGCTTAAAGTACAATTATATTCCAGAATTGCAATTTGCTGTCTCCACGTCGATTATTTACATAAAATGAGCGCGCACACAATTTTCTTGCCGTGTTCATTAGTGGGCAGGGCTGTAGCACCCGGTCTGGCCATGGCGGGACATTTTATTAAGTTGACCCACTCAACTCGTACAAAATGTTTTGTTTTTTTGTCACTAATGCTTCCACTGAATTGGCCGGACCACCTGAAGTCCGAGTGCTATGGTCCTGGTGGGTATGACTGAAGACTAGTGCTGCAAGGCCACATTTGTTAACCCCATTTAAAGTTAACGGTCTCCGGATTCTTGTTGGTTAGCAATGTAAAATGCTTACATATTCTGGCTGTCAAAACCAGAACACAACTGTACGTACTAATTACCCAATGCTGTAGACAGCAAGCTATTCAAGCTGGCCATATAGGCTGTGTTGTAACTGCCTTTTCTCCACCTACTCCCAGTCCCGTGCCATCTCCACACTTCTACAAAGGGACGACGATAACTACATTTGAAAGACTGTTTATTGCAAGACGACTATGGAAACACAGCTAGACATGACGAACTCAAGACGAAGACTGCTTCTCACACCACAGCAACACGTGCATGCACCAACACGACGTACACCGGCACGATGTACACAAAATAACGTACTACAACAGCTGCATCAGTACAGCTACGAGCTTTAGTTAAGTAAGCCAAGCTACCGGCCATGGTACAAAGGTGGTAGCACATGTTAACTGTGAGTCACACATTTGTAGAGAAGAGCAGTCGGTAGAGCAAGAGAAAAAGGTTGCAGGGAACTTATCTTCTGGAAACTAATCTGCACGAAACTAAGAATGCAGCAGCTTTTATAGGGTGAGAATCTGTATGCTAACGACTATGGCCAGGGGATACACAGAGCAGAGAGAAGTAGGACGAAAGGTCAACACTAAGTACATGTGTGGGCAGAAGAATGGGAAAGGCGAACAGCGGTAACATTCCGACAAGAGGAATGACATTAACATTACCCGTTGCTCATACAAATTGTAAATATGTACATCATTTTTGCAAACGGTGAGGAGACAATAATTTGATACCGCAATCAATAAGACAAGCGGCACTACGGTAATGAAAACGTGCTATAAATCGAGATGCACCCAGCCTCAGGTAGATATTCTGAATCTTACGCTGAAAGCACGTTTTCATCACCGTAGTGTCGGTGTTTATACACAAAATTAATATTGATTCAGCTTGAATTCTTTTATTCTCACGACAGCTTGTCTTATTGATTGCGGTTATCAAATTATTGTCTCCTCGCCATTTGTTTAAATATTTTAAATCGAGCTACACCCAGCCTCAGATAGATATTCTGAGTCTTACGCTGAAAGCACGTTTTCATTACCGTAGTGTCGCCCTTAAATAAGGGCCTAAGGCCAAACTAAAGAAGGTGTGTGGTTCGACTAACATGGACATTTTTTTTACGGGCGGGCGGGCGGATTTTTTTTTTTAATATATTTTTTAGTACATGTAAATACACTGTATACGCGTATCGAGTAGACTCTACTACCAGCACAAGGCAGCAGTCGTACCACTCACTGCACTGCACTGCAGTACAACTACAAGTCAAGTCCAAAAGGAGCCGCCTGCGTCCGCAGACTCACGCCGCACAGCACGTAGACGTGGACGTGTTCAGTCCACGTACGTCAGTCACACGACAGCCCGCCGAAAAAAAGTTACGGTCGGGCTGAAATTGTACGGTCGGTCGGGTGAGTCGAACCACACACCTTCTTTAGTTTGGCCTAATGTAGTTTTTCTTAGGCGGTGTTTAGGGGCCGTCCGTAAATATCGATGTTTTTTTAGAGACGATATTGGTGCGTCTGGGGGGGAGGGGGTTTGAGCCATGTGCGTCTTTTCGAGCATCAGAAAAATATCGATGTAAATATCTGAAGTTTCGCCGATCCCTGCACGCGGACGTCTAAATGGCTATACAAGAAATGTGAAACCAGCTTCCGTTCGCGGAGCTAAAACTCGCGACACAAGAACAAAATCAAAAATTGGAAGCTGTACGCCCATGGCGAATTTCAAGAGCAAAAGAATGAGCTATTGATTGTGGAAATCGGCCGAACGATGCCTGCAGGAGACCTTTTTCAAGACGTAGAGGCAGTGCGAACAAACACGGACGAACTCCACAAGAGTTTCCAGTCTTCACTGTCTGAACAAGGATTTGAAAAAATTCAAGCCCGAGCGTAGCCGCTTTGGCTACACCATGGTACCAGTACACGATGGCTGTGAGCACTGCAGCGCCAACCCGGTTCGCTCCCCCCAGGCGATGCAGCTATTGCGTGAGTGCGGCGGGATTTTCACGCCTACACCGGACCCTCAACATCCTGGGCACTTCATGAGCATCCAAAAATATTGATTCCATGATCTAGATGTACATGTGCGTCTTCTGGGGGGAGGGAGGGGGGTCAAGGGAGAGAAGCACCAATATCGTCTCTAAAAAAACATCGATATTTATGGACGGCCCCTTATACACAAATGTCGATTCAGCTTGTCTTATTGATTGCGGTTATCATTTTTGCAGATAACAAATTCAACTTTAATTATTAACGACTTGTTTTTGAGGGACCACCAATTATTTCTGCCTTATTGTAGTCATATTTTCCTCTTTGTCCATCACATCACATTCTTCCGTATACGTGTACAGTAAAGCCGCTGCGAAATGTCAATTCAGACTCAGTTGGTTCTGTTAATCAATACATATGGTCTACTGTCTTGTACATCGCCAATGCATTGTCTACTGCTACGTTTACCCGCATGCCGTAACAAGTTAGTTACCCAGTATTGTACATTCTTGAGTTTCAATCTTTTGATCTTCCAGTCTTGGTGCTGCAGTTTTAGTTAGTAGTAGGGGTGAAACAATTATACCGAATATTCGAATACTCGTTTACTACCTATCGGTTCAACCAGGGTTGTATCATGTGATTTTTGAGGCGGTTGGTGTGCGATTTTTAGGATATCAAGAATACTCGAATATTCGATCGGAGAAAATCAGAGTACTCGAACTCGGGATCTCAGTGCCAACTTTCACCCCTAGTTAGTAGCGAGCTACAGTCCACAGGACGGGTGTTTCTGTTTCTCACCCCTGTCCAGGGCTACGATAGTTTAGGAGCCGACAATAATGCCGGATTCTGATGTAACCTGGACGGGGCCTGAGCGGTTTGCCTGTGGGCATGCTCGATGTGTGGTGCTTATCAGAGATCCGTCGATGATTTTACAATATGTTTTCAGTGTAATTGAGACTAGGACCCGGTACCCATTCACTGCTGGGAGTAGTAGTGGCATGGTAGAACTTCTGTAATGGTTATATCCAAATAAGGGAGCGAGCACTGTGCGCAACTTTGTACCGTAGTGTGGAGTTGGGGAGCTCGTAGCCAAGCACGAATAAGTATTGCTCACTCAAATTTGGAAGTGTTCCGGTTCTCGGAATGATATTGCACTTTTTTACTTGAAAGGTGACTTGAAATCAATGTCACCAAACACCATTAGTTGAGACAAGTGAGACCAAAAGGAAAAAAAGGTAGTGAAAAAGGAGCCACTGGCTCCACTGCCCATGCTCTGGCCTGAGAACTGCAACACTGCGCTCGCGATGCGTGCAACGACATCAGCATGACTTACACATGAACAAAATAATGATATAATAAAGAGTGTAACGTGGATTCGTGATATTCACGACAAGCACCATGTCCATTCTTAACACACATCCCCTGCAAATTTCCATCATTTCTCCTTTTCTTTGGTAGTAACACAGGGATGCAAAGCATTCCAGGTCCTCGAAATTATCCACTGCAGTAATGATAAGTCTTGGCATCACCGTGCAGTCATGCACCCTGGACTATAATGATGTGGGTAAGGAAAATCAGCATTTCAATGTGATGCAACAAGGTACTTCTTTGAGATAATTGATTTCTCGGATAGTTCACATTAGGATAATCAGCATTCTACACGTACCGCATGGATGCATTATATCCCCAACCAAACGAAACATGTACTGGACAAAAACCCGAACGATGCCACTTCACCAAGATTAAAAGACAGTGTAGGGATACAAGCCAATGGAAACGATAGAGAGCCAACGACACAGACGAAGACAGTGGACATTTGCCCACTAACCTACATAATATCCATGTGTACACAGGACTTGCCCCACCAAACATGAGTGCTGATAAAATGAAAAGAAAAAGAAAGACAGTGCATGCACTACACGTGCCCGGCAACATGTAGACAACACCCAGAACAAAAAGACTACCAGCACCCATCAGCAGCAACATGGGCACATCACACACTTCAACATGCACCGTTGGCAACCAAGACATATAGACGGGTATACTTGCAGAAGGCTTGAACCGCAGAAGAGTCAGTGTTAGTCAGTCAGAAACGTTTGTTCTGGGTAAGATATTACCCTTCAAATGGTAAAACTTGTTGTGTCCTTCAAATATCATAGTATCAACAAAACAAAGAGAAAACTGCTGGCCTACAAAAGAGACAAAAATATGAAAACTGTGGAGCAAGAACTCGTCTAACAAAGCAAAGCAAAGAACTATAATGCTAAAAGATAATTATGCCGTGGGATTCAACATGGAAATAGCATACACGCAACGTGTTAGGAAGAGAAGATTTGGGATACACAGGTAGCATGTGTGAAATGAAATATAGCTGTATGTCATGTGCCTATGGCTGTTTAATAGATACTATGTTTGTCAATCCCACAACACCAAATCAAGTACAGGTCTTTATCAAGGTATGGGAACTCATAGTACGATGGTCATCTGCAGGTATACTACTAGCATGCATGTCGACATCTATGCTTCATGCGGGACTGGTGCTGCCGGAAATGACACACAATAAAACAAGCAGTTAGTTCGATTCGGCTAGCACTCGTACATGCTTGCCGATAATCTCTGCGCCTTGACTCAACTGCTCCTCTTCCGAATAGGTGAAACACAACCTGACATAGTTGTTGAACTTACCATCAGGGGAAAAGTTACGACCGGAGAAGATCAGAACGTTGTCTTGCAACACAGACGTCTCCAGCTCACCGCCATCAACATTTTCCGGTAGCCTCAGCCATATAAAAAAGCCACCCTCAGGGAATACCCAAGAGCAACCAGCAGGTAAATGTTTACGAAGCGCTGCATCCAACACTCTGGCCCGTGTTTGGAATACTGACTGACAGTGATCAACATGTCTACCAAGCAGCCCAAGAACAATGAGACCTTCAGCCAATCCAGCTACAACATGCTGCACAGCACCACCACCTCGTATAAAATGACTCGTACGCAGTGGCTCAAGAATACGATCAGGCCCTTCCAACCAGCCAAGACGAACACCAGGTCCAAAGATTTTACTGAAAGTTCCGTTGGACACCACGTTGCCACTCGTCTTGTCACCTGGAGCGATGTCATCATAGGCCAAGAGTCGCTGTGACACCTTTACCGGCTGATCGTCGCTGGGACTGATTGGTAGAAGGTTATACACATCATCGCACGCTACTAACAACTCACATTCGCGCGCAACACGGACCAGCTCAGAACGGCGTTCGGGTGACAAACAGCGTCCAGTCGGATTGTGATATGTTGGTATGCAGTACAGCATTGCACGGAATGGACGCTCGTCACCTGGTGTACGCAGCTCAGAAGAATACTCATCTACGCGTCGCTTCAATTCACTGGGAATTATGCCCTCGCTATCTGAACGAATGCTGATAACTTTAAGATTTAACTCTTTGCGGAAGAATTCCAGAGCGATAAAGAACGTCAAATCCTCAACAAAGACAACATCGCCAGTAGAAAAGTAAAATGATGTCAGCATAGCCAATCCTTGCGTAGCACCTGCAGTCGGTATCAACTCGTCAGCCAGTACTTCATCTCCATATCGAGAACTCAGGAAGGTAGCCAGGGCACGACGAAAACCTGGATCGCCTTTTTGTGGACCATAGTGAAATAAGCTATCAACATCCTCCTGTGACATCTTCCACGCAGCTGCTTGTCTCAGCATATCTGCACATTTCGCCAGCTCTGATGGACCAGGACTGCCAACTCGCAGATTAGGACCATCTACTTCAGCTCCAAGATCCTGAAATAAAGTTGCGGAGCCATCCGTAGGTGCAGAGACAGAGAATGGTGCTGCCCTCACGCGCGGGACTCCATTGAGAACGCCTCTCTGCGGCCGTCTAAAGGCGGAACTGAACAGTGGCGCTGAAGCCAGGCGATAACATTGACGATACATTTCTATAGTGTCAGGTGATGTTCCCAAATCCACAGTCCACACAGCACCATGCTGGTCATTTCAAGAGAACAGCGTCGTCATTGCACAGAGCTATGGCTATGAAACGAAGTCCAGTCAGTCCACCAACCATTTCACTCCTATTGATCTCCACCGCCACGACGAATTACAAAAGCTGCTCCCGAAGCCCGGGCAGGACTGAGCTTTCTCTCGCCTTTCTCTCCTTCACAACAAAAATTAATGTCAGATAAAATTTCTCATCGAGTATCCTTTGCTTATCGCGATGTACATGTAGTACGAGTACCGGTACTTCTTTGTTTCAGTAGATCTACGAGTGAAATCGCCACGTGGCACTCGTCTAGATAGCTAGCTTAGCTAGCTAGCTAGCTAGCTGTGCATTTTGCGTGCAGTGCAGCATGCAGCACAGCAGTACAGTGCTAGTGGTGCAGGTGGTGCCATGCGACAGGCAGTTCCGGCGGGAAATCCAGCTTATAAAAGAGAGGTTAAGTTTCACGTAAAAGTCTTACGTCCGTGAACTTTTACGTCAAAAAGTGAAAAAACTCACGTAAAATTTGACGTGTTTTACGTGAGTTGACTGTCCCGCGCGTAAGTTAGTTCATGACGTGAGTTTTTGGACGTTTCGCTTGGTTATCCCGACCGAATTTGTGTGAGTTTCCGGAATTTTATGGAAATTTATCGAGTTTGTTGGAAGATTTGATATTTGTGCGAACTAAACCCGAATCCTGCAAGGCAAAATTTCACGTCACGTCGCACGTATAACTTAACCTCTAAAAATTACACGTAACGTGAGATTTGCACCGCGTTTTGAAAAAAGGGCAAAAAACGTGTAACTTAACCTCTCTAAAGTCAGACCCGCGCGCGCCGTAGTCTTACTAAGTAACTACTTTCTTAGTAGTTATATTACTGCATAGATCAGGTAGCTGAGAGTAGACCGGTTACGGCGGTTAGGTATCAGGTAGTCGGTAGAAGCATGAGTACAGTGGATATCGGTTATAAAGTCATCGGACATAGTGATAAACCGGCTATATTGATACAAAATGAAGATATCAAAAGCAAAACCAGAAAAAGCCAGTCAAATTATCATTATAACCAATATATCGGATATAGCGATAAATCGGCTATAAGGATACAGAATCACCATTCCAATCACCTCTTTGTGCAGAAAAATTATCGTCTATAGTGATAGCAACACACGAGTGTGAGGTATTGATGTCTCAACTCGGAGCCACATGTGTGTTTCCATAGTGTATTCTGGTCTGATGCTTCCTGGATGATGCCTTTGGGCCAAGAAGTTCTTCACTCTAGACTGGGGAAGGTGCAGCAGCATGCATCATGTATCAGTATGCTACATTAGCGCGATCGAGTACCCACACGTGTATAATGTGTATGTATGACGAGCGCAGTTGAAAATCGCCTGTAGTGATATACCGGTTATAGTGATAAAATGTGAAAAATCAGAAGGGCACGTTATAACCAATATCTACTGTACATGAAAACCAGAGTGTGCAGCCTTGGGGCCTTTTCTGATAGGTGTCTGTCACGGCGGAATTCCGTGATTACATCATATTTGGCGCAGATTGAAATGGCGTAGTGCGTACAACTGAGCTGCAGTTGTGCAGAAAGAGACCTGCTTGAATCCTGCTTGTACGCACTACATCACTAAAATGATGTAATCACGGAATTCCGCCGTGACAGCCACCCATCCGAGCTGCACACTCTGGTTTTCATGTACTCTTGGTAGAAGCAAGAGTACATAACCCCCAGGCCGGCAGGGGTTATGTACTCTTGGTAGAAGTAGTACTACATGATGTAGATCTACTCTTGGTACTACTAGTACCGGTACCAAGCCGCGGTGCAAGGGCAAGGCGCAGGATCTACAACTACATAATCATAATCATAATCATTGTATTTGTAGTTACAGTTACAGTTACAGTAGCCTGACTAGGAGTGCCCACTGGTCTTGCAGGTCTGCCCCGGCCGTGCACGTTGCCAATCCACTGGATCATTTATTCATGAACTACAGTGAAACCTGGCTAAGGCGACCACTCAAGGGACGAGAAGAAGTGGTCACCTTGGCCAGGTGGTCTTCTTATCCAGGTTCAGTGGGTCACGTGAACATACTCACTATACATATACATGTGATATATCACTTTGATCAGTGCATCACATTGCACACACCTATGCTACAACTCATATTTGATCATGTGCCTGGGGGCCTCATACCTGTCAAGTGTCGTGCATGCACCATGTAGACCTACATCAGATTCTACACTCCCTGCTGCGCTGATTGAGTATACTTCTTGCGCTGATTGAGTATACTTCTTGCGCTGATTGAGTATACTTCTTGCGCTGATGTGTAGATCTACCATGTTATGTGGTGCACAGTGCAATGCGTGCCTGTACATGACTAGTAGGGTGCAACGCGGTCGCGGGGGGGGGGGGGGGGTGGTCGTTGGTCGCGTTGAGCGAGTGGTCGCCTTATCCGAGCAGTTTGAGCGTGAATGCGTCCGTGACAAGGAGAAGTCGTCGCCATGGTCGAGTGGGCGCCATATCCGAGTGGGCGCCATATCCGAGTGGTCGGCATTACAGGTTTTACTGTACAAAGGTGTGGAATTAGGTGAGGTCTCATTGTACATAGCTTAACACGTTGCAACATCGTTTTGTCTTGTTTGTGCTCCATGCAGACCGAGTTCTTCTCCAGAAGAGCCCACGCGCCCACCGTCACCAAAGTAAGCTTATTTAGTGGGCAGAATCGACAGCGCTTCTACACATTGAATACGGCTGTACTGTGTACATTGCATGTGTTGGATAAATTTACTTCAACATGTTTACATTCAAACGATATGCTGATAGAGTCCAGGCTTTTTTTAAACTGTTACAGGTCAGACACGGCTCTACTACGGCTACTACTACAATGTACTGTTCTAGTGACTGTAAAGAGATCCATAATGCTATCGGCACTGACGGTGTGTACACAATGTGTTCAATTACACAGGCTTTATCATCACGAGCTGGTTGGATAGGTACAGCACTGAAGTTAATATTTCAATGAGAGCCAGGTTTTGCAATTATCAGTTGGTTCTCACTCGGCATGGAATATGTTATGGAGCCGCATACATACCTACATGTGTATAGTACAGGTGGAGACGGTTGAGAAAGTAGAATCAGAGTAATAGTACGTCTACGGTATGTTCTCTTGTGGGTTATTCAGCACTAATGGTCAATCAAGTGCTGAAACTGGCTATCTCAAGTACATGTACTCATTTAGTGTTTTTTGGCACTTGTTACTGCACTCGTGTGTGTTTCAGTGTGTCATTAGATCTGGATGGTCGGTGAATGCCACGCCAGGTGTAGTAGCAGAGCTCTATGGCATTCTAAATGGCGTACCAAGAGTAAGTGCATAATCATGGTACCGAGTGTGTACTACTGTAATCTACTCCAACAACGTGGTTCCCAAGTTACTGATGGAGCCATCGCTAACACATACATGTAGATGACTTCTTTAGGGACCGGTCACATTGAGGGAACAATCCTCAGATTATAAACCGGGAATACTTTTTTATACTTTTCATTGCGGCCACACTGGATACGCACAATGAAAAAATCTCACCCACACAAGCTATTTTTTGTCACCATTCGCTTCTGGCAGTCTGTCAGCTCCGCTCCTGGGCCAGAGCTGCATCAGAACAGCCTCTAGAGTATAGCTCCACTTCATAACGCAATAAAAAAATCAAGGAAACTGAAAGAAATGTGGAAGCCGCGGATGATTATAATCTTCGGCGGAAAAGCGAGGCCTCGAGCTGATTTTCATCGAGTGGATTAAATCTCTCAAATCTCCCGCACAGCGGCAAATATCCATGGTAACCACAGATTTTTTCAAAATTTCCCTCAGTGTGACCGGCCCCTAACCTGCCTATTTGGTGAGGACACTGGTTGATACTTCAAGTAATATTATTGGTAGAGCTCCACTGCAGGGCTCTTAAGGTTACACCAGACAGGACCAAGGGAGGACAAGTGAAATATGCTTTTCAAGACAAGGATAATTGTATCATAGTGAATCAAGGGCACATGATTATTACTGGGACATGCTCTGACTGATGAGGCCTAACATGGACAAAACAGCTAGCTGTCCGGAGATGGAGCGTGTTCTGATCTTCTATATTTAATTTGCTGGATATAGAGACTCGCTGTGAGTGCTGCTGTGCGGACACAAGATTCAGTATCACTCCGTGAAGCCAACAGCAAAGTGCATGAAGCACCCACACAGGGCAAGCAAAACGGTCGGAAGAAGGCAACTTCTTCACAGGTGAGCAAAGGCTATGCCAATTCTGGAACTTACTTCTGGCTTTGTGCCTGAGTTGCCCGCATTGCCTGCGACGAGAAAGGATCTTGATATATGTACTTGTATTTGAAACTTTATACTTCAAGTGACGACACACCCATATGGCTAACATGGCACATGGCAAAGCCGCGTGATTCAAGGTATTCTATGCTGTGGTATCGGTCGTAATAACAGGCATCAATTTCCAGCAAAACAGACAATGACGCCAGCAGCACATCATTAGACACTTCTAGAGGCGGCCGCCATGATCTCACCCCACAAGAACAAAGCGAGAAGATTACATCTCTCCTTGGAGGAGATAGAGTGTGGCACATCTCACTGCCATGCCATAAGCTAATGTAAGTGCAGAGGGAAAGCATAATCACCGGGTCCAAGTTGGAACCTTCAGTGGTGTACTGAAAAAACGGGCTTTTCCAATGTTAGAATTGGCAAACAGCTACATAGGCCAGGGCTATGTAGGAATGGCATGCTGTTATTTGTCCCTACCTTATTCGTTGTGGATTTCAGCACCTAGGAGTTGATGGGTTGGGTTATTTATTAATGATAGCTTGCATAGACCTCGGTCCTACCGGTAGGACCATCATACACAGATGTTGTAGTACGTTATTTTGTGTACGTCGTGTGTACGTCATGTTGGTGCATGCGCGTGTTGCTGTGGTGTGAAATGCTGTCTTCGTCTTGAGTCATGATGTCTTCGTCTTGAGTTTATCATGTCTTCGTCTTGAGTTCGTCATGTCTAGTTGTGTTTCTTCGTCGTGTCAATAAACAGTCCTCTAAATGTAGTTATCGTCGTCCATTTGTACAAGTGTGGAGATGGCACGGGACTGGGAGCAGGCATAGAAAGGGAGTTACAACAGTGGTGGCAGCGGTGGCCACTCGTGCAAGTCGCTACCAGATGATGATAATTATACAACAGCGGTGACTACTAGTGCAAGTCGCTACCTAATGATGACTACTAGTGCAAGTCGCTAACTAATGATGACTACTCTGCGGCAAGTCGCTATCAACTATGATTAAGTCTACAAGATGTTGATGAAGGAACTACAGTTGTAGTCACAGGCTAAGTCAGTGCTGCTGTGTACCGTGATTTATGTCCTGCTGAATGAATAAAACCCTCTACCGTATCACTGCTGCCGTGTTCTGGTATTTAATTGAAGTACTGTATTGCAATTGGTCAATGTGGATAGTGCTGTCAAGATAGAAGAGCACGACTTGTGGACTTGTGGAGATTCAAGGAATTGGAACTTTTAAGTGCTTTGTTTAATACATTACACTAGATTGTTAACATAGTTTTCCTTGCATAAAATTTAATTTTAATCTTGGAGCATAATGGCACAACGGGGTGGGAATGCACAGCAACCACAACAGGCAGTACAACAGCGAGCATTGGCACGACCGGTGATAGTTCCGAATCCGTACCTGGGGAAGGGCGATGAGGATTGGCAAAGTTGGCTATCCTCGTTCAATGCTGCATGTGTTGCCAATGGTTATGGCGATGAGGATAGAATTGTGTTCATGGGAGCTAGACTGGAGGGAATCGCACATCAAATTTTCAATACCGTGCGGGCGGCAAACCCAAATGACACGTATCCAGTTTTATCCACGAATCTAACAGCCCACTTTGAGCCCGTGCAACAGCAACAGCTGCGGGAGGTGGAACTCAGGGCCAGGGTAAAACTGTCAAACGAAACACAACCAGCTTTTGCTGCGGCTTTACGTTCCCTTGCATCACGCGCTTTCCCGGGCCAGGGTGGAAATATTGTCGAAAGAATTGTCCTGCAACAATTCATAGACGGGCAGAACACATCAGAGGTACGCCTGCAGCTAGCGTCAAACAGGCCGAACACGTTAGATGAAGCTGTACAAAGTAACAAAGAGCAATCACAATCACCACGGCATATCAAATGGAGGCAATGCGTGCTCCAAGCCGTACGGCATTGCCTTCACCTTCGGAGCATTTTCAGGTCGCGGCAGCAACAGCTACTGCAAATGATGTAGGAGTGGGTGACCTGATCTCACTTCTAAAGAGCATCGACCGAAAGTTAGACCGGATGGCTCAAGGCACGCAAGAAAGTAGACAGCACACCAGGCCACAAAACTCACGGCCCAGAGCCTGCTACAACTGTGGAGAAATCGGCCACTTTTCCCGGCATTGCCCCCATCCGCGTCGTCAGGGAAACGGTCAGTGACTGGCTCTGAGGAGCAAGAGTCAGTCAGTCATGATGTTACCGTAGATATTTCATCAAGCGTCGCCAGTATCAGGTCACGTCGATGTGTAATTAATTGTCAGCTTAATGATGTAGTTGTTACTAATGTTTTGGTGGACACTGGCTCCAGCGTGTCGTTAATCAGTTGCAACAAATTAATGGAAATTTGTCCGGGTGCTGTGCCAAGCCCCGACAACGCACGAGTTCATTCGGTTACTGAGAGCTCTCTTTCAATTATGGGTACTGTTTTTTGCACTGTTGAAATTGATCGGCATGAGAAAATAGTGCAGAAATTTCTTGTGGCACGGAACATCAATCCAGAGATTATCTTAGGCACAGACTATTTACACAAGTCTGGTGCCAAGATCGAGTTTTCAAATGATGGCTGGACATTTGAGCAAAGGAAAGCAGTTCCAGCAGAGTCAATGCGCATCCGGGTAGCAGACAAGACCGTCATACCAGCAGAACATGTGTGTATGGTGCAAGTAACATGTGACAATAGTAGCCAAGACGAGTTGTATCTCCTAGAGGGTCTAGCAGCATTTCAGGAGAAGCATCCACTGTTAGAGATTGGAGAGGTACTCCTATCTGGGGCTCAAATGTCTGAATTTTGCATCCCGGTGACAAACAGAGCAACATGTGATGAAACTTTGTACTGTGGTACAAATGTTGCTGTAGCGGAAGTGTTCGAGGAGATTGACATTGCAGAGGAATCCGCAGCAGAGTCTTGTGCGTGCACCGTAGACTGCGATAGTGCTACTGGTGACACAGGTGGTGAACAAGAGTTGCGAGAATGGTTACGTACGCAAAGTCACCTCAATGCCGAACAGCATCAGCAGTTACTCGAGTTACTGCTGGAGTTTCGAGACATCTTTGTACTGTCGGGAGATTCGCTTGGGCTGTGCACCTCATGCACGCATCGTATTAAGACTGGTGACGCAGCACCCATTAAACAGGCTGCTAGGAGACTGCCTTTCCACAAGAGAGCTGAACTGAAGGCACTGATCGTAAACCTACTTGAGAAGGGTATTATTAGCGAATCCGACAGTCCTTGGGCTTCCCCGATAGTCTTAGTGAAGAAGAAGGATGGGACGTTGAGATTATGCGTGGACTACAGGAAACTGAATGCGGTCACTGTTCGAGATGCGTACCCCCTACCACGAATTGATGACACGCTCGATTCATTGTGTGGCTGTAGATTCTTTTCCACGATGGATTTAGCAAATGGGTATTGGCAACTAGAGCTCGAGGAAGCGGACCGCCACAAGAGCGCTTTTGCAACGCCTGTCGGCCTTTACGAATTCAATGTCTTACCGATGGGAGTAAGCAACGGGCCAGCAACCTTTCAGCGAGCGATGGAGAAAATCCTTGGAGACCTGTTATTGACTCATTCGTCGGAGGTGTGTCGAGTCTTCTTCGACGACGTGAATGTGGCGAGCTCGACACTAGATGGGCACTACCTTATGTTGCGAGATGTCTTCAGCCGTCTTCGAGGCGCCAACCTTAAGCTGAAACTTGCGAAGTGTCGGTTCCTCCAGGTCGAAGTTGCATTTCTTGGGCACAAGATAAGCTCGCAAGGCGTCGCAACAGGGAATGAGAACGTAGCGAAGGTTCTCAACTGGCGAACCCCAACCGACAAAGGTGACGTGCAAGCATTTCTTGGGCTAGTTGGCTATTACCGCCGGTTCATCAAGAACTTTGCAAAGATTGCGGCACCATTGCATGCCTTGACAGAGAAAGGAAGAAAGTTCGAGTGGACAAAGCCATGTGTTGTGGCTTTTCGCATGCTCAAGGAACGTTTGACATCAGCTCCGATCCTTGCATATCCTGATCTGTCTCCAACTGCACAAGATTTCATTCTTGATACAGATGCAAGTAGTTGCGGTATGGGAGCAGTTCTTAGCCAGCAGCAGGGCGATCAGGTCGCGGTTATTGCTTATGCCAGCAAAGTGTTCAACAAGGCGCAGAGGAATTACAGCACTTACGATCGTGAACTCTTGGCCTGTGTTACGTTCATTGATCAGTATCGCCACTACTTGCTAGGAAAGCGTTTTCAAATCCGTACAGACCACGCAGCCTTGAAAGAATTGATGAAAACGCCGGAACCTCGAGGTCGTAGAGCACGATGGTTAGAGAAGCTGTCCGAGTATGACTTCACGATCCTTCATCGTGCTGGGTTGCAACATGCCAATGCAGATGCATTATCCCGCTATCCTGTCGAAACTGACATTGCGACTGATGAGGTTGAGGTAGTCACACATGATGACATCGATTTGGTCTCTGCGATCTTACCACAGATCACTGTTCAGCCCGATTTTGCCGCTCTTACCGAGTTTGATGTACGGACCGCCCAGTCCGCTGATCCTGAGATTCAGAAAGTGTTGTCTTGGTACGACAATGGGACTGGATCTCTTGTCCGGCCACCAGAGAACCAACTAGTAGCTGTTTCCAAAGCCACCCGCCGATTTGCTGCTGAACTACACACCTTCCAGGTCTCCGATGGACTTCTATGGCGGAAGAAGGACGTCGACGGCGTAGATCACCTACTTCTAGTTGTGCCCGGTGACTTAGTAAACACAGCCATATCTTCTCTACACGACCTTCCTGGGGGAAGCCACGGCGGAGTCGACAAAACCATTGCCAAGTGTAAGCAACGCTTCTTTTGGTTTGGGATGACTGCGTCTGTACGTACATATATCCAATGTTGTACGGATTGTCAACAAGCCTCTAACAAAACCACATCAGGCCGTGCAGTTTTAGGCTCGCTGCAAGCTGGCTACTGCTTTGAGCGCGTCGGAATTGATTTAGTAGGTCCCTTTGTAGTGTCGGAACGAGGCAACCGCTATATCTTGGTCGTAATCGACGGCTTCAGCCGCTGGGTGGAGGCATATGCACTACCAGATATGTCTGCAAAGACTGTAGCTAACGCAATTGTTAAAGGGGAAGTTAAGGCAAAAATCAAAATTTCACCAGTTGTAGTCTTCGGGGTGCTGAGTCGAATGGTCGTGGTCCGAGGAAGCTGAGACGCTCCCTTCCTACTTGAATCCCAATCGAACTCGCGTACTTCCACCGAAACTGGGTGACTGCGCCCTACTAGATGGGGATTTGTATGCAAAATGTCACTAAAAGCGCCATTTCGTTCTTATAAAAGCACGGATGACCGCGATTGGCCCATATGTTGTAGTCTTTTGGACGCTGAGTCGACTGGTTTTGGTCCGAAAAGGCTGCGATGCAGCGTTCCTCCTTTATTCCCAATCGAACATGGTTGAAGAAGCGGTCACGTGCTCCTGGGTGCCCAAATCACCTGGTCACCACGCCAGCAGGCGAGAACTTTCACACCAAGGTTCAACTCGAGTGACAGGATTGCACCCAAAAAAGGTCAAACAGGCTAGTAAGTTGTACCCTGCAGGCACGGTGACCAGCTGACTGGCGTCCGCAGGAGCACGTGACCGCTTGTTCAACCATGTTCGATTGGGAATAAAGGAGGAACGCTGCATCGCAGCCTTTTCGGACCAAAACCAATCGACTCAGCGTCCAAATGACTACAACATATGGGCCAATCGCGGTCATCCATGCTTTTATAAGAACGAAATGGCGCTTTTAGTGACATTTTGCATACAAATCCCCATCTAGTAGGGCGCAGTCACCCAGTTTCGGTGGAAGTGCGCGAGTTCGATTGGGATTCAAGTAGGAAGGGAGCGTCTCAGCTTCCTCGGACCACGACCATTCGACTCAGCACCCCGAAGACTACAACTGGTGAAATTTTGATTTTTGCCTTAACTTCCCCTTTAACGAGTGGGTGTGTCGCTTTGGTGCTCCGGTCAGTCTTCATTCGGATCAAGGCGCACAATTCACATCTTCAGTCTTCAAAGAAATGTGCCGTGTTCTTTCCATCCACAGAACACAAACCACACCGTACCATCCTCAGGGAAACGGGCAAACCGAGCGTGTAAATCGTAGCATTGTCTCTGCACTAAGAGCGATTGTTCAGGGAAACGTAACAACCTGGGACAATTTGCTCCCTCATGTGCTGCTTTCCTATCGAAGCTCTCTTCATCGTTCCACTGGTTTCACACCAGCCATGATGCTTTTTGGTCAGGAACTTCGCTTACCTGCCGATGTGGTCTTTGGTCTACCTCCGCACCAACAATCGTGTGAGTCGGCGCCTGCACATGTCCTTACTCTCCAGAATAGTCTTCGCTCGATTCATGCCCGTGCACGTGTTAGTGATGATGCCATTCACGCGGTGCAGAAAGATTATTTTGATACCAAGGCGGCTGGGACTCACTTTACCACTGATGATATTGTTTGGCTGCTCGACTCCGTGATTCCGAGTGGTTCTGGCCAGAAGAAGTTACATCGTCCCTGGAAAGGCCCGTATCGAGTAATTCGCAACCGCCACCCTGTGTACGACCTCGTCCGAGTTGATCACACTGGTTCCTCTACGCGTGTACACTTTAATCGATTGAAGAAGTGCTTCTTAACTGGTCCCGCTTTGCCCACAGAAGATCAACAGCCCGCTGTGCAGCCATTGGCACAGAGTGCACCTCCCTTGTCACACTCTCCTTTCATCGCATTCCCTGACGACGAAGGCCCAGCAGTTCCAGCAGCAGCAGCTCCAGCAGCAGCAGTTCCAGCAGCTCCAGCTCCAGCAGCGGCAGTTCCAGCACCAGCAGCTCGTGCTCCGCGCAATCGCCGCCCTCCCCTTTGGTTGAATGAATATGCTCGATAATTAATGGAAATGTAATAGCCCAAATGTCCCACACTGGTAATAATGTACGGCAGTGCACATGGTGTTCACATGGGTTGAATAATGGAATCTGCATGAAAATCCTGTTGTGTCAGAAAAGCTCCTTTTATCTTGTTTTAAGTAGGAAAACATAAGTCTTTAAAAGATCATTGTTGTTTTTGTTTTTAAGTCATGAGGACATGACTGAAGAAGGAGGGGAGTTATGTAGCAAGTTGTATTAAGCCCTTTTAAGAATAATACCCTTTTTAGGCATAATTACCCCTTTCCCTTTTAAGGCATAGATACCCTTTTCCCTTTAGGCATAACACCCTTTTCCCTTTTAAGGCATAGATACTCTTTTCCCTTTTTAGGCATAACACCCTTTTCCCTTTTAGGTGTAAATACTCTCTTCCCTTTAAGGCATAAATACCCTCTTCCTTTTAAAGGCATAAGACCATGTGCTTTGGCACAAGAGCACATGGAGCTATGTACTATGATTGTACTCTTGCTTGACAGGATAAGTTTATGTTTGTATACGCTTGGTATGGTGATCCTGTAAGCTTTTATGTTGTAGATTATAGTATTACCATAAATATTGTACACATCTTCTACATGTATATGGAGCTTTAGACACCCCCTCCCAGACTCCAGCACCCCAAGATTCTTAACTACTATATACTATAATCTAGATGCTCTGGTTGGCTGGTTGAAGACCCCCCAGAGTCTTCAATCAGCCTGATAACCACGAGATTGGTCTAAGCATTTTCATTCGGGTTCTGACTCAGATTCAGTTCACTTCCAGTTTTGGTTTCGCATTCTGATTCTGAAAGCTAATTCATTCGGATGCCGTTCCGGGCTCCCTTGCAAGTGTTCTATGAGTCCAGTGTCTGATGAGTCCAGTGCCAGTCAGAGGCCTTACTAATACAGTAGATTAGGCCTACAACACAGACATGCTGCATGGCCTCTGTTCTAACATTGACCTAAAACTTGTTGCAAAGGGGCTAATGAAGGAGTCCACAAATTTTAGACGTGATCGCACAAGGCATACTACGAAATTCCATGGTGACAACCCATGGTAACCATGGACACAGAGTATGGTATTATGCATTCCACTGCCTTGGCAAGCTAATAAAAACATTAGGACCTCACCACAATTGATGTGCCATGGTCAAAATTCACTTTGGACTGAGTTGTTAGCGCACCAACAGGATTATGTGAGGCCATTTTGACAATCGATAAAATTGCGCATACGCAATGCACTGGACATAGCCTTGCATTTTGCGCCATTACTTTGCCTGACAAAGATCTCATCTCAACAATTGTTTCAAGATATTTCTCAACCGAAAGCACTTTTGCAGCTCGATTTCTTGGGTCCTACCGGTAGGACGGTATGCAAGCTATCATTAAAACTCGAGGACTACATTTACCCTTACTTGTGCTGTGAAGCAACATGTGTTAATACAATTTGGTGCGTGGCTATAACTGAACTATGAGACAGAGCTTGAACATCTGAGATTAACAATAATGAAAATATCGTAAAGAAGAACTCGGGCCAGGATGTATCAACAGTAATTCAACTACACATTCAAGCAGACAGCTAACAGTGCCGTCACATTATATCGGCCTACAGTCCCAATCCTGCCAGTCAACCGCAACAGCCACAAACTGCAATGTGCATGTGCTCTACTCATAGGAATGGGCCAATATCACAGGACATCAAGTACTCGGTTGATGTTCTTCGACAGAACACTCCATTCTCAAGTGACCTACCCTTTGCCAGTACTATGGCTACATCCCTTGCACTACTCTCAGCATCAACGTTCACGCGAAAGCGACCATCTGTTGTGTGCTTCATTGAACAAGTGAAGGAAATCAAGGTGAGTCTCATCATGCACAGCTCTTAAAAATCCTGCTATCACTATGATTGTACAGTGTACACTAGTGCAAGAAAGTGAGCACGGCATAACACAATCGATCACATGTCACTCCCCAGCAACCACATAGGGACCAGCCCTGTTTGAATGAATGTTGGAATAATCTGTACAACTGGAACTGTGAGCAATGACTGGAGAAGATGGCCACAGGTTATCTTTGCGATCTGGTGGCAATTGGACCAAATATTTCGTCATCATTCTTTCGTGACTTTTTGAGTGAAAGAGCAATGTGTGGAAATGGTGAAGGAAAGAACGAGAACGAAGAAGCAAGATAACGGGAATAACGATGGGCATGCCTTAGAAAACATCCTATAGGTGTTCTACTGTGTGTATGTTTATGTGTTTTGTGTGTGTGTGTGTGTTTTTGTGTGTGTGTTTTTGTGTGTTTTGTGTGTGTGTGTGTGTGTGTGTGTGTGTGTGTGTGTGTGTGTGTATGTGTGTGTGCATGTGTGTGTGTGTGTGTGTGTGTGTGTGTGTGTGTGTGTGTGTGTGTGTGTGTGTGTGTGTGTGTGTATGTGTGTATGATTGGCATGTGCAGGCTAGCATGTATACTATGCCATTTCTAGTGATACCCATGCTATCCTGCGGACCTGGTATATCTAGTGGCAAGTTGAAGTGGCAAGAATTTTCGCTAGTTCCAAACACAAGCCATTCCATTGGACAGGTACTGCAACGAGCTGCATGACAGCATGCGCCTCTGCACGTATCTAAAATTCAATGCTAGTATAACATTTCTGAATCGACCAGGACCAGGACCTCTGTACTCTCATGCTTGAATAAGGCTGTCGTTAGGAATTTTACAATTTAAAATGGTGATATGTGAACATTCGCTGGTTCAGTTTGAGCAGTCTTGCCTTGCATGCGTGGATCTGATATAAATGTGGTAGGCTTTGGGGATCACTTTCATATCTCATGGCTACCAGGACGGTTCAGTCTTGCTTTTTTTTTGTGCTGTGCCAGCCAGTCCCGGCACTAAATTATGATGAAACAGTATTCTCTGCATATCATGAAATGGGGGTTGGGGTTTTTAGCTTGAATTTCCACTAGCTGACTTTCCAATGCACATATGCCTGTGAATTTCAAGTAGCAGGGGCAACGTTGGAAGGCATTTTAGGGTGGTACGGTCATCCACCTGAACTACAAATTACTCGTGGGGTTGGGGTGGCTTCTCTGAAAAATTTCGAAATTTTAGAGCCCAAATCAGTGATTTTCATTGATTCACGGGGTAGCTGGGGCTCAGAGTGGTACGGTCAATACCGTAGTGACCGTAGCGTGTCCGACGCCCCTGAGTACTGTACATATAAATATGCTGTGACTTTCACTGTGACAGTATCTTTTACTAAGACTGAGTGTGCATTGTACTGCCGCTATTGGTTCTATCTGCAGGTTGTTGAGAACATCCAAGCTGTACATCAGTGCATCAGAACAGCTCTGGCAGAGAAAAGTGGAGTAAGATACCCATTGTTTCTTTCTGTGGTCAATTCAATGCAGGGTGACTCCGACGAGCATGGAGTTAGAAGTGTTCTAGAATATGCACCGTATGTTTATCAAGTATTCAACACCTCCCTGTGTACTCTCCAGGTCCCAGTTTACAGATTACTGTACAGCAGGAATGCTCACAGGACCAGTGAAATATGGGACAGTTTTTGCTGTGTCGAAACTCAAAATGGTCATGCACTCACAGGTAAATTGATGCCGCATGGCAGACTTACGATATACATGTATACACTGATTTTGTAGATAGATGAGGTATTAGAGTGACAGCATATTGTCCGTCTCTTTTACGTACATGTCAATGCTAGGCAAGTGCTACCGGTCAGTTGCCAGGGCTGGGTACATTCCTGCCGAGTCTGGACAAGCCTGAACAAGCAATGGAGTTATTGCAAACGTCAGCTACTGATGCTGGTTTGGAACTGGGCAGTGACTTTGACGTGTGTGTCACTGTTGCAGGAGGCAACATGTATGATTCGGTATGTAAATCTTAGTAGGTATCTATGTGATCATGACTGATGAGTATTGTGTTCTTTTTTTAAACCACTGACCAATGCAGTTGATGTACTAATACTGTCCATTGTTCCAAACAGTGCCATCAACCCAATCATCCAGCAGTGGTAATGTGACCTACATGTGCATCCTGTCGCAGCTATCTCAGTGACCGCTTACTGATCACAGTATCATAGACAAACAAGATAATGCACGAGCCTACTATGGTACATGAACCAGAGTGTGGAACTCCGCTTGGTGTTGGCCCATGGCGAAATTTCTTGTTTATAATGAACTTTCCTGGAGATCATTAGCCATACCGGGGATATACCATACACGGCATGCACTACACGTCTGTGGCCGGCTGGGTCTGACTGGGCCGGGTTTCATGCCTACTAATCTGCCCATGCTTTGTACAGCATGCGTGATGCAAATGTTGACGTCGACAAAATAATTCCTTTTGTGGACCAGAGTTACACATCATTCTGGTTTATGTACTTCGTACTGTTGATGAGCCTGACCTTGGTGTTGTTGGCTGTGGTTATGTTCAGGTCAAGAACAAGTATGAGCTATGGCCGGGTCAGCAGAAGTCACCCGCTGATACAGTGGAGCAGTTAGCTACTTTTCTAGGCAACTGGCCAGCCGTGAAGATGTTGATTGACCCATTGCACAAAGGGGTAAGACTGAATGCAGCAGCACCAATAGCATGGCTAACCATTTTGAATACACTGCACACTCTAACCCTGCTGTTTCCGCGGCACATTTTCCTTTTTAGTACGGTGCAGAGAGAATGCTGAGTGTTGTCTGTACCGGCTATGGGATGAAAGAATTGTATAGTCGTAAGTGTCAAGGTAGTTGCTCCAGACCCAGGTAACCGGAGAGCCAGAAAAGACAACGGAAAAGCTAGAAGTCAAAAGCTGTCCGGCAAAGCTGCAGGTAACATCACAACTGACTCCAGTAGATAAACCGAGTGGAACTCATCTCCTTACACTCGCTAGCGAGGTTGCACAGAGCGAAAATGTGTAAGATCTTGATGGTATTGGGTCGAGTGACGGAAGTTCTTTTGAAACTTCCTCACGGCGCGACCGTAGCTTGCTCTGGCTGCGGAACTTACACTTTCCTGAAACCTGTTGCTGTTAGAAGTTGCCTTGAACTCCAAGCACTCTCCTTTCTATGATAACCTCTTTGGTTATTGCTCTTCGCTCCGTGCAATAGAGTTACATGTACTTCACAAGCAACTGTTTTTGTTAGTCTTTCGCTGTTTTCATTGATGCCACAAAACGGATTTTCGTCTTGTGCAACCTCTCTACTGTTATATTATGTCATTTCTGTGTTTGCATTGTCCATAATTTTGGTAGGGTTACGAGGATTGGCAGAACTTACAACAGAAGGTTGGACAGCAGTGTGTCCTGATAGGGAGTGACATACTGGCCCCTGACACGACAAGTGACCACGGCACACAATGCATCTTGAAACAGCAGGCGACCAATGCTGATACGACATTAGCGGAGACTGAAGCATGCAAAGAAGGGGGCAAGAAGCTGAGTACATGGCAAAAGGTTCAGCAATGGAAGCATCAAGCTAGCAACACAATACTCTGGCCACCAAGTCTATCGTTTTCACCGACAGTCAGTCACCTGCTATGTCAGCTGCAAGAACTAGGAGGTAAGGAGACCATGAGAACTAGATGACTAGAGGACTAGATGACTAGGGGACTAGAGGACTAGATGACTAAAGGACTAGATGACTAGAGGACTAGATGACTAGGGGACTAGAGGACTAGATGACTAGGGGACTAGAGGACTAGATGACTAAAGGACTAGATGATACACAAGAGAACAAGAGGTGGTCAGGGATGCTGCAGCGGCGACACAACGGAGAAACTCTAGAAGGGGTGGTGCTTGGGGATGTTGTGGCACTTGAAGCTCGGCTGTTGCACTGCTTTCGCTGCAGCATTGCGGAGTATGAAAGGAGAAGCTCCAGAAGGGTTGGTGAGGCACAGTTCACGTTGCTCTGACCCAGAAGTGTTTATACGTCCCGTAGCTTCCGCACCAAACAATTACTCTGAACGCAGTCCACTGACCGACTTGGGTAATATGACGAGAAAAAAAAAAGCGCGCATCGGCTTGTTGGTTGCTCCCGTTGCAACACCCTTGTGATGTGCAATACAATGATCTACACAGTGTTTCTTGCATGGTGGATAGCAGAATGGTGTACTGTGGCTGTTCTACACATGTACTACACACAGAGTTTGTTCAGGTTTACCATAGTAGCCTGAGTCTGTTCCAGTGATATCTATTGGCTTGCTTTTCTGACTATCTATTTAGAGAAAGGCGGCGTGATGTTTTCATTCACTGGTCTGGAAACACAAAGTGAATTGCTGCTAGACGTCGTAAGTACAAGATTTGCATTTTCCTTTCTTGCGTGGAAGGGGTACAGTGCAGTAGGAGAGTTGGTGGACAAGCCGTTGATTTTTCACTCTCATTGTAATATCAAAAAAGTATTCTTTCTAGACCAAAGAGTGGTATATTTGATAACATATTAAATGTTATCAAATATACCACTCTTTGGTCTAGAAAGAATACTTTTTTGATAGTGCAGTAGGGGTAGAAAGTACCGTGTCACGGGCACATTGACTTTTAGATCCACCTGAACCCAGTGATTCTATGAATCGTTTGGAGGGTTTCCCTTCACAGGAGGGTGGCACATCCGCAGGTAGTGACTGGACCGAGCCTTTCCGGCCGGGGACCCATCTATGGTCCAGAAGAAGTCACATCTGCATGCAACACAAGGGACCTACTCACCAAATACTGTACGTTGTACTGTACTTTGTACTTCACTATGGTCACAGGGAATCAGAAGTTCTTGATTTTTTTGTTGACTTGTAATGTCATCATATCAAGCCCTATACAGACTGTCGGGCGCCGAAGAACAAACCGCCGAGGAACGGACCGCCGAAGAACGGCTAGGCTAGAATTTCACCATTTTTTAAGAACGGTGCGGGCTGGATTTTTTCGCGGATAAGAACGGAAACCGTAACATACACTATAATGTACACCCAGACGTATAACTCTGCATAAATGTACATGTAAGACTGTACCATCGAATAAGAACGAAACTGCTGTGTTCGCTAAAAGTAAAAACGGGCTAGGCTAGAACCCTGATCTCTCAGTTCTTCGGCGCCCGACAGTACTGTATACATGCTGCAGTAAGGTATACTGCTGCATGGGGACATGTAGATCATGCAGCAGTAAGGTATACTGCTGCATGGGGACATGTAGATCATGCAGCAGTAAGGTATACTGCTGCATGGGGACATGTAGATCATGCAGCTCTTCTAGCAGGTGATTATACATGTACTGTACAGGAGAGGACACTTGCTGCGACCGACAAACCAACAATGCTGCTTGCTACCCTGATTGAGGGTTTGTCAGGACGTGGCGTAAAGTGTTCTGAGCATGACATAATTATGCTTACAGAACGCGTGCAAAGTATTGAAAACTCATTTGACACGTATGACTGTCAGAGGATGATTGTTTGGGACTGATTGTGGCTAGTTCTGATATGGCTGCTTCGTGTCTCACCAGGCAATCGTGTCACAGTGTCAGTACTTGCGCTTGCCATCGCCAGTGCTGAGTCCAGTCCTGTATGATCACTTGTTAGAAATACACCAGGAACTGCAGCGCTTCAGCAAGCTCAATCCACAGCCAGCACAGCACTGCTTCAGCACACCAAAAACAGAAGAACCACCAGCGGAGGGCTTGGAACGAGCAGACATGGACAACTGCCAGGCGAATAGTGAGACCGATGGATAACACTGATAAAGAGAGAGAGTCACATGCCCGGATACCAGGATAGAGGAGTCAAGCAACTTGTATGAACCCACAAGTGAAGTGACATGGAGCACCAGTACATGCATGCAACAGCCAGGATCAGGAGATATACTGAGATAGTGCAAATACTGCCATGCATGTTTCCCCTACAGCATTGCACAACTAAAGAGTGCTGTTCATAGTATTGAGCAGTGAGTGCTAATACTCTGTTTTCCTAACTACTCAGTACTTGCTTTCACCTGTGTCCTGACTATTTCACTAACCCATACTTCTGTACTAGTATTTGAAGGATAATCTTGTATTGTTGATCATACGTTAAACACAAATTTACATTGTGGACTTGTTTTCTAGCAACAGTAGTGGTGAAGAAGATGTGCAAGGAAACTGAAATTTAAACACAATAGGTGCATGTAAACTTAAAAAATATGTACATTTGTATAAAGGAAAGAACATTGCAGCCGCTTTACATATCGGAGATTGAGTACCAACTATGTACATATTTCAAATGTGCCAGCACCTGGATCAGCAGCTAGCATGCATGTAGCTGAAGTAAGGAAGAAGAAGTATGCCGAGCATAAAATAGCTGAACATGTGATATTTTCATATCGTCTACAATTCGGATGTGTGTTTCTTGATGGCAGATTATCAATAAGAGTATGCCAATGCTCGTCGTAATCTGCTGTTTTATGATGATTGCTACTGTATTGAAAAGAGTTAAACTTTCAAAACTGGCTAAGTGTGCTAGAGACGTAGGAGAAGAAGCGACATTATACTACTTTGCGTTGCACTGATGATGTCCCTTTCATCTTTTGCCTTGAGGAAAGAAACAAAAACAGAAACCCATAAATGGAAATGCACGCAAATGCTACAACAAACGACAAGCTGCTTGTGTACCAGCCAAATAACCCCTTTTCACATGTGCGATAAGATTTTTTTAAATTAAAGAAGCCCAAATTGACCTCCAGAAGTGACCAGCATACATCTTAGGCCACACCAAGTTATTTCTATGTTTCGTGTCACCGCGCGCGTACCTTATCGAATCGTTGACAAGAAAAAAAAGCACCCAGACGAGTCCATCGATTGCTGTTCTAGCGAACATTCTCTAGCCAGTATGGCAGATCAGCTTCTCAATACTCTTTCATTCCGGGCGATGGTACGTAGAAATTGCGAGCGATGAAAATTCTTTCCAAGCCGGCCGGGAGGGCCTGCTCACCAAGCGAGCGGAGATTCCAGGTTTCAAGGACTCCGAGATTTTCCAGAATCGTCGTGATGGAGAGGAATTCCACTCGACTCATGTCAAAGTGCAGAAGGTGCCATCCATGAAATCTGTTGCGGTATCGCTCCAGTGCAGTCTGCCAGTTGTACTGTGCCGACTTTTTGTTGTTTTTGAGAAGTGACAGCTTACAGACTGAGTGTACAGCAGTGCTATTCTGTGTGAAACATGGCTCAGTACACATAGAAAGAAGTTTTTTTTCTTCTGTTTTTTTTTCCGCCCGCCCGCATGCCTTTTCCAGAATATTTCCGACGCGAAACATAGAATTAAGTTAATTAACTTGGTGTGGCCTTATGGCTAGGAAACCTATCCCGATTGTAATATCCTTTTTTACATTCACAGAATCAAACGGATGCTGCACACATGCACACACACTTGCGTGCGTATGCACACACAAGAATGCACGGATGCACACACATACACACACACACACACACACACACACACACACACACACACACACACACACACACACACACACACTATAAGTAGTAAGTACCTCTTAGCGGTAGGCTGCACATTATTGAAAGATTCCAAGGCACTGGATGAAGGACTGGAGGAGTATTCACTATCCATTTGATTTCCACTCACTTGAACTGGTAACACCTGTTGCAAAGCAATCTCCACCTGCAAAAGATGATGATGATAAGAAAGAAGTCAGGCAAAGAAAACACAGTCATGCCCCATAACTTGTGGGATGCAAAGATACACATACGGACAAAGCATTTCATTATCCACTAACATTGTGTACAGTGCCACACGACTGTGTCACTATTCTTGACATCTACGTCGACGGAATACGTCACTATTCTTGACATCTACGTCGACGGAATACGTCACTATTCTTGACATCTACGTCGACGGAATACGTCACTATTCTTGACATCTACGTCGACGGAATACGTCACTATTCTTGACATCTACGTCGACGGAATACGTCACTATTCTTGACATCAACGTCAACGGAATACGTCACTATTCTTGTCATCTACGTCAACGGAATACGTCACTATTCTTGACAACTACGTCCACGGAATACGTCACTATTCTTGACATCAACGTCGACGGAATACATCACTATTCTTGACATCTACGTCGACGGTATACGTCACTATTCTTGACATCTACGTCGACGGAATACGTCACTATTCTTGACATCAACGTCGACGGAATACGTCACTATTCTTGACATCAACGTCGACGGAATACGTCACTATTCTTGACATCAACGTCGACGGAATACGTCACTATTCTTGACATCAACGTCAACGGAATACGTCACTATTCTTGTCATCTACGTCAACGGAATACGTCACTATTCTTGACATCTACGTCCACGGAATACGTCACTATTCTTGACATCAACGTCGACGGAATACGTCACTATTCTTGACATCAACGTCGACGGAATATGTCACTATTCTTGACATCTACGTCGACGGAATACGTCACTATTCTTGACATCTACGTCGACGGAATACGTCACTATTCTTGACATCTACGTCGACGGAATACGTCACTATTCTTGACATCTACGTCGACGGAATACGTCACTATTCTTGACATCTACGTCGACGGAATACGTCACTATTCTTGACAACTACGTCGACGGAATACATCACTATTCTTGACATCTACGTCGACGGAATACGTCACTATTCTTGACATCTACGTCGACGGAATACGTCACTATTCTTGACATCTACGTCGACGGAATACGTCAACGGAATAGGTGACTAGCTAGAGTTAGTAATACAGCATCATTGGACATCCACCAATGATATCATTGGACATCCACCAATGATATCATTCGACATCCACCAATGATATCGTCTGAAGAAGAAGAAAAAAAGCAATGAAACAATAGGAGTGTGAGTCATATCTGGCATTAGTAGATAATATCAGTGTACTTACTGCACGCTCATGTGCTTTCTCTTCTGACCGATGTTTCGCACGACTTGCATTAGCTTGACCAATGCAGCTCTCAATACTTTCCAATGCTTGCTGACACTGAGAGCTCCTAGGGAGATTATTACACAAAGAAATACAGAATAGTGCACACACGTGTATACGCACACGCGTGTATACACACATGCCAACGTGCACACACACACACACACACACACACACACACACACACACACACACACACACACACACACATATACACACACACACACATACACTTACATACGCAAAATAGTGCGCGCACACACACCTCAGACCTCAGACCTCAGACATGCCCATCGCGGGAGCGATGATAGCGAACAGCTATGTTTTTAGACATAGCAACTTGGGCTGGGATTACACCATTCAACAGCTTGCAAGGCTGATGAATTGACCGCCACTATTTTTAGCCTGGTATCCACCACACAGCTGTTTGAAGTGACTTTTTCTGGCCACAAACGCACACACACACGCACACACACGCAAGCAAATGTGCACACACACACATTTTATCTTGCGGTATGCCTTCAATGAACATGCAGTCAATGCCAGGAAAATTGGCAAATGACTTGGGGCAGGCGTCTTATTCAACATCTTCATGCTTACGGTGGGTGGATGCATAGTGAGGATATTGGAGACATAGCCAACGCAAGAACAGCGAACAGACAAGGTGAAAATCACTTAGTATGGACTGAGATAAGACACAAATATTCATCAGTTTGGGGGAATGAAGTGGAAAAGTCTGAAAAAATATACACCTAGCTATGGCGTACTTCGAAGCACTCTTAATTTCAGAAAATTTCGGTGCTCAATATTTTCGGTATGAGGGCAACAGGCCAGGTTAGGTGAACAGAAATGTTCGGTACAGAGAAGCAGTTCCCTATTAGATTACTTGTACGTGTGTTAGTGTTTGTTCGGTGTATTGAAATTTTAGGGATGAAACAGACCGTGAGACGCACCGAAAGTACCGAAAATAAAAGTACACCGAAAATTTGTGAAATTTCAGAACTTCAAAAAAAGAAGTACACTCGGACGTCTCTTATCCGGGCACCTTGGGACCGGGCACTGCCCGCATCTCAGATTTGCCCGTATCTCAGGATAACTTATCTACCACGTATCATCATTTTTGAAGAAGTTTATTTGGCACATATTGCACATGTTCAGGATACGAAAAGAATCCACTGATAAAAAAATGTGTGGATTACACAGCTTGGCAGTGACAAATAAGCACTTGTGCATACCAAAAAAGTTCAAACCTCCCAAATTCGGAGCATTTTTGCCCTAGGAACTCAAGCAGAAGGTGCCCGGTAGAGAGACGTGCCCGTATCTGAGGCGTCCGGATAAGAGACGTTTGAGTGTACACACTTCATAGCACTGATTCTACGTCTATGAGAGTGCATGCGCATGTGTACTGTTACGGCAGACTCAGGTAAAACGTACTTCCCGCATACTGTGTTGGTGGTATACTCCTATCACAAGGACACTACTGAAATGCCTGAACCGCACAGCATGAAAACATTGACAGATATGAGCATATTGGTATGTGCTGCGGCAATACGACAACTTACCATTTGGATAGAGTTACAGCCATGGTGTCAAGGCTGCCAGGTTGAATGTCCCGGCCAATGGCAAATTCCACATCAAACTATAGCATGGATGGAGAAAGAAAGGGAGAGCGAGGGAGAGACAGGGAGAGAGAAAGAAAGAAAGAGAGAGTGATAAGAGAGTGAGAGGAAGAGACAAAGAGAAAGAACGTCACATTAACAATGGGGGACATTATAGCTAGATGGTCTTTACAGTGAGATCCCTAGATTCTTGTGCAGCGTTCACCCACAGGGAAAAAGTCCAGGAAAAGAACATAAAGCCAGGAGTGAGAGCCAGGATAGCCACACTCACACTATGTATACTAGAGTACACAATGGCAATTGTCTAATGATCGGTTCAACCATGAAACTCTGAGTCACAACGGAATTTGCCAAGGTTTTCATTGTGTGCCTTTGTGTACGCCGTTCTGCCTGAATCAGGTATTGAGCACATTCGCAGAACCTAAGCCAATTGCCTCTGCGTATACTAAAGTAGAAATCAGTGAAGAGCCACATAGCAACTTCAGGCAATATCGTACAAAAGAAGAGGAAAGCGGGACAGACTTGGTCATACCGTAAATGATTTACTTCAAAGTACATGTACCACCCATCTCTGCTCTACATTACCACCATAGTGAGGACAGTTTTATTGAAATATCTCTTCTTCGGAATAAAGAGAAAGCACAGAATAGTTCCAACAAGAGAGCTTGGAAGCTCAGGGCCCTACGCTATGCTTTTTTGCCTTGCTCATCATACATGTTATGAGAACTGATGGACATGTTTTTTCCATTGGTTGGCTATAGTGTTTTACGTCGACCATGACGGCTACAATGCCCAACCATACTACAACGAACTGATCGGCTACATCATTGTATTGCAAAAAAGTTTCCATCTGTTCGAATAACATGCATGATGAGCTAGGCAAAAAAAGCATAGCGTAGGGCCCTGAGCGAAATAAATAAACGTTCTCTTTGCATTCGAGGGTAATACGACACCATCTACCACCTTGATGACCTAGGCAAAAAACCCATAGGAATGTTATAAATATTTCATTTCTTCTATTTTTTCAAGACATAACCTAGGATTCGAACTCGCACTATCGCCCTGCATGCATTCCCCCGACACACTTCGCATACATACACATTCTTCCAAGTTGCTTCACGTTATGATCTTGCATTTGAAAGCCCTATTTGAATATTGTGGCCAGCTGTCTTTGATGGTGCGGTACGGTACGGGACAGGTACGGGATAGCGCCAGGCATGCCGACGGCAAAAACAAATACCAAATTAAAGCTGTGTGGACCCTCTGAAGTAACGTCTTTTGCATAGCTACGGGAATAAAGAACTGGCTTATCTATACTGACCACCAGAATTCATGTTCATAACCAGAACCATCAAACAGACACAGCAAATCTGGCAAGAAACACCTAAAAAAAACTAAGCAACGTGACATGAGTCATTACAGTCGATGCGCCAAGTATGAAAAAGCTGCAGAAAGGGTCCTCTTTTTATTTGCAACCGTGGGAAATTTGAAGGGCATTTTGGTGGTGTTCTCAATTTCGCTCAAGGATTTAGACAACTGGTTGTGGAGACATTTAAAAGAGGTTCCGGAGTACGATTTTTCGTGCCAAAATCCGTAGAGGCGCTACGGATTTTTTATACGTCGTTTTCGAGCAGTGAAATGTTCCGGAGTACGGAACTTCTGTGTTTGCCGTCATTGCCTAAGTTACGATCGCAAACACGTCACATTCCCGCGCTATGCCTTTATATTTTAATTTGTACCGAAATCAAAACTTCCCGCCGAAAATCGATGTTTCTCGTACCAAATTTGTACGCGAAAAATCTTTCTGCACCCGATGACGCAAAATCTCCATACGAAACATGGTTCGTATGAAAGCCAGTCCACACGGATTCTCCATGCCGAAAAATCGTATGGAGCATGCCTCGAAAAAATCCGTAGAGCCCATACGGATTTTGGCACGGAAAATCGTACCCCCGGAACCTCTCTATTGTGGACAAACACTGAGATATCGATTGCTTTTGCGCAGTTCCAGTGCTTCGAGGGTGAGTGGAGAGCCAATCAAGCAGATTTTTGAATAGGTCTCCAAACATCTGATCATTTTCCTTCGACATTTTTGTTCCGTTTTTTTCTCTTTCAAATACGAACTTCGTAGGTACGTCGCAGATTATTTCGGGCCGCTGCTTGTTGCAAGAGCGGAGAGAGAAAGCATCCACACATATAGAGTCCCAAAGGAGGTACTCACAGCGTCTGAAACGCTGGCAGGTGTCCGACCACCCCATGCCAAAATCTGGGCCGGCAAAATTTGGGTACGCAATTGCACCCTGGTAGAGAGTGTGGACCCTGCTCTGTGTGCCAGGAGACACCACGCGATGCCAGATATACCCACCCAGCCTCAATTGAAAACTGAGATAACACCAAGTATCCAGCTATTAAACCAGATGCATGTATATGCAAGAAATGCATAAAGCGTTTGAAGGCACAGGCTGCACAGCAACATCAACAGCCACAAGCAACAACCACTACAGAAGCAGCAGCAGCAGCAGCGTCAAGATCTACAGAGCCAGCAGAAATGCAAGCACGGAAGCCACGGAGTTACAGTCATCACCCACACCAGATCAGCATGGAAAGGGAAATGCGGTGCAAGTATGTTCAGTTGCCGGCTGCGACTTGCCACGGCATGCAGCAGTGTCGATGGCAGCTGCTGAACGACGGGCTGCGCTAAAAGAACACATAACAGACATGTCATCTCTGTGCCTATGTAACAAGCACAACATGCAGCTGCATGATATGGCCCGCCCCACATGTGCCATGTGCAGCACACGCATCGTGATTCGTGGGCACGAAACGCAAATGCCCCAATGTAGGTGCTCTCCAGCGCCAGCTGAATGTTGCGCATGGCATCAGTATCAGCGGCGACAGCACCCTGTGCCTCACATGCTACAAGGTACAGCTGGAGCTGGTAGATGCTGATGGAGAGAGTCGGAGCACAGACCACCAGCTCCAGGTGCTCCTACAATCTCTGCGAAAGGAGACACCATCTGCATCGAGGTGTGAAGCAGCTCGATCTCAACAGCCGTATTTGCCGGGCAGACATTGTTTGAGAATAGGGCCCTTATGCTCGCCACAGCTGCTGATCATCACCCAGCCCTAACTGATGGTGAGGCTGAGATGAACAATCGGTGGCTGCTATCCAGCCTACAAGCAAAGCTAGGCATGCATCTGCAGCACGGGTCATTTGGAGGGTGGAAGCAGGGCACACTGCTGTACCGAACTGGTTGCGACATGGCCTTGTCACTTGTGCTTATCCCACCTCCCTATCGGAAATTAAGCTAGAAGCAGTGATCACTGAAGTAAACCCCGGTCTTTGGCGAAATGTGTGGCTGATGGTTTATGGTAATGAGGAAGGCGGCAAGCAAAACTGCCCAGCCGAATCCCCCTACCAACACGTCAAGCGCGTCCGTTGCCTATTCATACTGTCCTGCATGAAGCATGCAGCTGTGCCATCCTGGTGGTATGGAGCAGAGTGGAGCCATCTTGGAGCGCCCTGCGTCTGCAATGGCAGAGAGTGTGCTGGGTGGCGAACATGTGGGCGCAGGCCAACCAGGAGCAAGTCAATGTTCTGGATCCCAATAAGTATGGTTGGAGGACAGACGGCAATGCTATCAGTGTCGTCTGGGACACAGAAGAGCACATGGCTGCAGTTAGGCCAAGAGTGATGCTGCTGACTCACGGGTGCAGCTGTAAGTCTGGCTGTGTCACCAGGCGCTGCAAGCGCTACAGGTCTGGTCGCTGTGGTCCTGGTTGCAAATGTATTGGCTGCAAGAATGTTGTCAGCAATGTCGTCAGTGAGGACGGCAATATTCACCACTCCAACCCGAGTCTGAGGAGAGTGGCAGTGATGCTGATGAAGACTCAGATGACGATGCTGATGAAGGCGCCAATGATGGTACCGTGCAGCATGGCAAATCACTGGATGAGCACACACACCAACCCGCGCTCGTTGACACCACCACTCCTGCAGAAGTTGAAGAAGAGCATATGGAGCCATGATCGTCATGGCTCTGTGCAACTATGGAATGCCTGTAAGTGTCACTAATATTTTATAACCAGCTTTAACCAACTTTTCATGAGACTTTGTGGTTGGTGTGTTCATGTATGTATTAATGCAGAGATCAATAGATTGCCAAAAATATCGACATGCTGGTTGACAAAATATACCAAGGAGCTTCATTTTTGGTGCTAGTAATAGTTAGGCTTAGTCCCAAATCTGCCGTGACACGATAGCCCTGGGGTTCATACATACGCACAAGGAGGAAAACGAGAAAGCTCTAAACGTTCACCTCGATGCAAGCACAACTAAAGTTACTTTTTTTTTCAGATTGTACAGTACTGCTGTATGGAATTTCGGGCTACACCTTGTTGCACAGTCCGATCACATCCAATTTCACACTGCTAGAACCCAAGAGAATAACCAACAACTTACAATCATAGAAACTGGTGTCCGTGACCGATGTCCACCTCTGCACGCCCGAGAAGTTGAGCGTGCACGAAATACGAAAAAGGACGACGTCGAGGAAACCTCTCCTGATGGATCCCAAATCAACACAGCTAGTCTCAGGGGAAGGTCTAAGAAGAGAGTGGGCACGTGCCAGTAAACTAGTTTACAACAGCTACTACATCCACGAAAAGCTGATAATTATAGTCCATGAAGGTTCACAAAATACCAAGAAAAACAATTGCCTCGGCGGCGGCGTTTTCACCTCATTTTTCCCCGCGGTTGCAAATAAAATCGGCCTCATCAGCGACTTGGCGTATCGACTGATTAGTCAAGGAGCGTGTTCGAACTGCGAAGATCAACTCACCTCAGAATGGACTTGATCAAGCTTCCCTCTCACAACACCTGAATACACTGCCAGGATGATCAGATCCTACAAGCACGCAAACAGCCATACAAATGCACAAATGCATGTACAGTTCTGGTTAATGAAACCCATGCTCAGATATGCTATCATCTTGCACCAATGCACAGACCAGTTTGTGTAGGTGTAGAGTTACCCAGCACCAAGATCTAGCTGACTTGTGACGACGAGATGTCATTGAGCATCATTGTACAGGAAAGCTTAGTGACTACATATGGATACGTATTGAAACACTTCGACTGGCTTGGGCCGGAAAAAGTCAGGTGACACAAGCCGGGAACCTGACTTTTTCGGCTCAGGTCAGTCAAAGTGTTTCAATTTGAATAAAATCTTACTGTGCAACTCCCCACTGAGCTTTCTGCAGGGTGGATAGGGGTGCACACATCAAGCAAGTCGGCAAAGGGGTAAGTGCCGCTAACCACAGTATACAAAGAAGAACAAGTAGAAACAACATATGTGCCCACAGTAGTGAGTGCAAGCAGTGTGTTGTGGATGAAACCTCGTCCTTACCTCCAACTCACGGACACTAGTGATTCCCAGCTCCTGCTGGAGATCTGCATACTTGATTTTCTGATAATCAAAACAAGAGGAGCGCGTGTGTGCGCGCGCGTGTGTATAAGATAGAGATAGAGAGATAGAGACAAAGAGAGAGACAAAGAGAGACAAAGAAAAAGGGAGCATATGAATACGTGAGAGTAAAACAATACGCCTATACGTTAACATATTCTAGACCAGCCACCAGAACAAAAAATGACCCAAAGGTTTCTCTGCAGACTTACTTTACAACCTGTTGCTAGTGAGGCGATGGTCAGAAAACGAAGTTTTCGAAGTTGCTCTGGTGTCAAAGCTGGTAAGCATGCTTGCCGCTCTAGAACAATAGCAACAGCAGCAGTAACAGTCACAGCCACAGCAACAGCAGCAGTAATAGTCACAGCCACAGCAACAGCAGCAGTAACAGTCACAGCAACAGCCACAGCAGCAGCCACAGCAACACCACCAGCAATATCACCACCACCACCACCACAAGCGACAGCGACAACAAGAACAAGAACAACAGCAGCAGCAACACCAATATCAACAGCAACAATAACAAACAACGAGTATTTTAACAAGAGTACAACTTCAACTGTACAAGTACACTAATGTGTGTCCTGTTCTACCCTCGCATGCATACAGTCACATGCTTATGACTGTATGAATGGCTGCACATGCAAAATCGGACACGAAAACAATGGAAGAAAGGTGGACATACATGCTTGAACCATGATACTCAAGCCAAGCCTCATCCAGAATCCACCAATAACACAACGTTACATAATTTCCCCTCGCACAGCATCAATCTAAAAATGGTTGTACAATGTGTTAAAGTCTTAGATGGTTCAGAGAAGGACTACGGGTGCATCCTCTGGAAAAAAAATGCACTTGAAGTACTCAAACCGCTTTCAACATGAAACACACGTAAACCTGAAGAAAGCCCAAGAACAATCTTCATGGGGCTTGTCATACCTTTATACGTAGTATAGGTACCATAAGCAAAGACGGTCAAAAGATCAAAATATGGTGAGTGCTCGGTCCCCGCAAGCTGCAACACGATACAACACATAAAATCACACCAATCAGCTAATATACGAACACTGGTACACTGGTAGCACAGTACAGTCAAACGTCTTTAGGACAAATCTTAATGGACTGGTGAAATTTGTCCACAATACAATGGGACAAAAATGAAGTTAAAGTAAAGAACAGAGCTATCTTCCGGCTGCTCATAAGCAACATTTCAAATATCTCCACCAGCACTTTCAATGCCTTCTCTTCCGGTGGATACAGGCAGGAAAGAAACTAACCAGTACAATCACTAAGTTATTATACAATGTACAAAAGGTGATAAAGTAAGCAGTATTAAAGGGGAAGTTAAGGCAAAAATTAAAATTTCACCAGTTGTAGTCTTCGGGGTGCTGAGTCGAATGGTCTTGGTCCGAGAAAGCTGAGACGCTCCCTTCCTACTTGAATCCCAATCGAACTCGCGCACTTCCACCGAAACTGGGTGACTGCGCCCTACTAGATGGGGATTTGTATGCAAAATGTCACTAAACGCGCCATTTCGTTCTGATAAAAGCACGGATGACCGCGATTGGCCCATATGTTGTAGTCTTTTGGACGCTGAGTCGACTGGTTTTGGTCCGAAAAGGCTGCGATGCAGCGTTCCTCCTTAATTCCCAATCGAACATGGTTGAACAAGCGGTCACGTGCTCCTGGGTGCCCAAATCACCTAGTCACCACGCCAGCAGGCGACAACTTTCACACCAAGGTTCAACTCGAGTTCAACTCGAGTGACAGGACTGCACCCAAAAAAGGTCAAACAGGCTAGTAAGTTGTACCCTGCAGGCACGGTGACCAGGTGACTGGCGTACGCAGGAGCACGTGACCGCTTGTTCAATCATGTTCGATTGGGAATAAAGGAGGAACGCTGGATCGCAGCCTTTTCGGACCAAAACCAGTCGACTCAGCGTCCAAAAGACTACAACATATGGGCCAATCGCGGTCATCCGTGCTTTTATAAGAACGAAATGGCGCTTTTAGTGACATTTTGCATACAAATCCCCATCTAGTAGGGCGCAGTCGCCCAGTTTCGGTGGAAGTGCGCGAGTTCGATTGGGATTCAAGTAGGAAGGGAGCGTCTCAGCTTCCTCGGACCACGACCATTCGACTCAGCACCCCGAAGACTACAACTGGTGAAATTTTAATTTTTGCCTTAACTTCCCCTTTAAAGAGCAATATTCATGGTGGGTTGAGAAAGTTGGGGCAATAGTGAGAAAAAAACACAAAATTGTGCTGACTCTTAAAATCTCCGTGCCCAGTGACTTAGGAGCCCTCTGCATTTCCTACATGCCAGTTCACTGTGAAACCATTTGAATTGCAGGACATACTGTACCAGTTTCATTTCAGCAGCTGGAACACCACTCACCAACTCGTAAGGCTAAGCGGCATGCCGCTTTCATAGTACAGCCTACTATAATGAAGCATATCTAAACAAACTTGTCTCTACTCAAACCTCTGTGGAACACTGTAGTTATGTTGTTCTCCCAATCCTCCCAGTAGAATCCGCAAGTGCTATTCAGCCAAGTGTTCACTCTGCTCGTAGTCCTCCTGCAGGGAATTTGTTGTTGGTCATGGCTGGAACAACACTCAACTACCCCATGTAGACTAGTGCAGCCTCTCTACAAACACGTGGAATGGGTGGCAGGCAGTGGAAACTGGAGACTGACAGGACACACCTGGGTCACATAGGAATGGAGTTGGCTGGAAAGAACCTTGCTATTATACATGCCAGAGCTACTGTTTGTTCCTGGCTGTGACCAGAAAGGAGGGTAGCAATATCCAACCCAACCTGAAAGCATGGCTTGAAATCTCCCCATCTTCCAATAAATCTTGCGCAAGTCACTCAAATCAATGAAAGATTTTGAACAGCTGCTAATAGAATTTATTATCATCGTACATGAATTGGTGCCGCAGCGGACAGGGACTACTCACAACGTATCAGTCACCTGAAGATTTTTAAGTGCATGAAGAACGGACTAGTCAACTGGTGATAAATAGTCCTGGTCCACAGTTGCGCAAATTTGGGTGCACGCCACCATCTCAGTATCAACCACTTGGCTTTTTCTCGATCAGTCAATACGGTAGTTAATGGTACATGCACATAATCAGTGACTACAAACATGGTAGGTTCTATTTCTTTCTCAGAATCTGGTTGTAATTGCCCACCTCATGCCTCACCATTATAACCTTCAAAATTTCATTCTAAAAACTCGTGCATAAGTGCATTTTCTTTTCATACACTAAAAACAATGGCATATCATCCTGGCCAGATGTTGCACAAAGCTCACCTCTGCAATTGCAGATGTGTGTAATAATTCTTCGAATACAAATACATTGGGATGGCTGATAATCTCTTGAACTAGAGCTGCAGCAGAAACACCGCGAGCATTCTTAGCAAGAGCAAGGAACTGCTCCATAATCCAAATCACAGCTCTCAACTACTCCTTCTGACTACTAGCTTGAAGCGATTACCAGTATGGTACTGCTCAATTCGGTCATCCACTCATCAATTTTCAGCGTCATACAACATACCACAACATTATTATAATTTATATACTAGTAAATCAAAACGTTCAAAACTACTTTTTATTTCTTTGGTTCTTTGGAGTTTGGTTCTTTGCTTGTTCACTGGTTTTGACCAGGGAGTATTGTACTACTCCCTGGTTTTGACGAAACCTGTGGCTGCAACAGTTACGCTAGTCATACATCTACGTCATTGTACAGTCATCTGATCTGAGACTGATGCATGCATGGTCGTAGAAAGACGTAGATTACATGTACATGTACATGGATTCGATGCACACACATCGCACAAAAATTAATCGTGGACAGCATAGATACCATGTACGACTTCGTACCAGATCTGCAGAGCGCATAAACAGTTTTTGTCTTTGGTAGTGCTGTTTTTATGAAAACAGTGTGTGTTTGGAAGGGTGTGTCGAAAGTGGTTTGGAAAACGATAGTCGATGGCACACCCGTTCTTGTTTGTTTAGCAGCTCATTGTTATTGATACTTTGCGCAATGGCGTCTGCAGCTGTATTCGAAGAACGCCGAGGAACTCAGCTTGATGATACTATTCCTCTCAGCTGCACATTTGATGAACCCCAAGTGGAAGGTTCTCACGTTGTATGTTTCGATAGTTATCGTATTGCCATGAGCTATTGTCTCTGGTCGTAAACGAGAGGTATTCTTCTGTTGATGGTGTTGTAGACTTATCTTATTCGAGTTCAACGTGGATGGAGTAAAGATGATTCCTGGGGTGTAAGTACTTTGGACTGTACGAATCACACAATTATTTTTTGAAACTGAAACACAAAAAACTGTCAATAGGTAAATTAATTGATAATTGTATTGCTTTTTCGCTCTGCAATGTCCATTCCTGAGGTCTAGGAGCACCAATACATACGAGTGTGCTTCCCTTATATCTGTAGCTGGTAGTTCTTCATATATTTTCTACTTTTGACATGATCAATATCAATGTGGGTCCATCAATTTTTTTTACTCAATTTAACAGAACTCTTCTATAAAGCAAGTATGTACATGACAGTATACATGACTATATTTCTCGGCAACATACACACAATCCATTGTGCCATATTATTATTATTAATTTTATTATTTTACTAGGGCAATCCCCACAGACTGTGAGTCTTTTTACAGGGTACCCTATGCCAGTGCTCTGATGTTCTTTAAGACAGCAAAGTCTTGTGGTGCTGTTTGAAATTCTTAGATCAGTCGACGGTACAGCGATTTCGTTCGACTTCACTCAGATCTTTCGGTGAGTGTGATTTGAAGTGTATGAGCAACGTGTAGCATTAAACAGTGCTAGAGGGTGGTATAATCATACCGCTGGTGGGAGGAAATTTGTGAGTTTGAGCCCCGCTCAGGCTCTCACACAGTACAAATCATGTACAGTGAAACCTGTCTAAGGCGACCACTCAAGGGACGAGAAAAAGTGGTCGCCGTGGCCAGGTGGTCTTCTTATCCAGGTTCAGTGCGTCACGTGACCATGTCCACATGTGATACATCATTTTGATCAGTGTATCACAGTGCACACATTTATGCTACTCTAGCACGGCTCCTGTGCCTAGGGTCCTCAGTCCTGTCAAGTGTCGTGCATGCACCATGTACATCTACACTTCCTGCACTGATGTGTAGATCTACCATGCATGGTGCACCATGCAATGCGTACATTTACATGTACTAGCACGGTGCATCGCGGTCGCGGGTGGGTGGTCGTCGGTTGCGTTGAGCGAGTGGTCGCCTTACCCAAGCTGTTTTGAATGTGAATGCGTCGTGACAAGGAAAAGTGGTCGCCATGGTCGAGTGGTCGCCATATCCGAGTGGTCGCCATTGCAGGTTTTACTGTATATGCATTACATACTACAAGTAGCTCTGCACATCTGCAGTTTGCACATGGAGCAAACTAGTGCTAGTAGATTCTGAATACGCCTGTAGTAGCAGGTGTAACGTTTGTGGCTGTCTGGCTGCTTTCATGCGCATGCTGCTTAGCATTCAACAGTTACCGAACAGTGCACAGTCATGTACAGTAAATAGTGGATATAACGTGCCCCTTTGATTTTCGATAATTTATCACTATATCCGGTGCATCACTATATCCGATTTCCATGTATGACTGACTAATGGCACATGACTGTGCATGAAATGATGCGTACATGCTGGAAAAAGCATGAAAAGCAGCCACGTGTACATGTGGCTGCTTACAGCATACAGAGAAGAATTTTCTCTCAATCACGTCTGCTGCCAGATGCATCCAGGCAACACTGGATCAGTTTTGGAAGAAATAAACTAAATTTGAAGAACAATTGTTTTGTGATCATCACTCTTGATCAGTATATACGATATTTTCCTGTGCATTTGATATGGTTTGCTTCCTGAAGCCCATCACAATAAGCGATATATCGGTATAGCCGATAATAGTGTGTATAGTGATATTTTAGCTGTATTTTTTTGTGATTTGATTTTGATTTTGGCGAGTTCGATCATTATAGCCGGTATATCGTTACACCCGGTCACTTTATAAACGATACTCACTGTACATATGTGTTAGCATGATGACGTCAACTGTATGTGTATGTGTGGTGTGTGTGTGTGTGCACGCGTGCGTGCGTGTTTGTGCGTGTGTGTGTTTTGCTGCTTATGTGATATGTGTAGAATTCAGGTGTTGAGCTTCCTCTCCCTCCGAAGAAAGTCTTTGGCAACATGGATCGCATGTTCATAGCTGAGAGGAAAGCTGCACTACAGGTACTATGTATGCTCCTGCTGACCAACACTGACCAAAACCAAAATCATCATTCATGATGTCATCTTTCCACCATCATGGCTACGTGCTTCTCCTGTATTACCTTTCTCATTTGCATGGCCATGTATGTTGCTTACACTGTATTGTGTATTTGCTCTGCTGTATCTTGTTTTACAGGTGTACTTGGAGTGTGTGTTGAGAGAGCCCATCCTAGCGTGTCAACTTTGCATGAAGAGATTTCTAGATCCAACCAACTATGATGTTGCTGTAGATGGTGAGTGGCCATGACATTCCTGGGTGTCTTTTGCCCATGCTGTCAGTATGTGTATTCAACTGATAAGTACTGCTATCAGTATGTACTCTCTGACTGGGTTATGATTGGAATCAATTATTCAATTGGAAGTCCCATGTATGCACAGGAGTATTTTTCCAGTGGAGTTGTCTTCTGAGTTCTGTGAGCCCTTTCCTGACCTCTGTGTAACCATAGCCACTGTGTATGTCATGTGAACGATTTCAGAGGAAGCACTTCGGCAAGTGTCCATGTTCTTTCGCAATGAACCCACTTGGGAAGTTGTGGAGCGCTTGCCAAACATTGGCTGGAGAATACGAAGGCACTACTACGTGGTGCGGCCGCGGGATTCGCCCAAGGCCGTCAAACATATGTTAACTCTTGTAAGTCCTTACATGGTGTGTGTGCGCGCACGCGTGCGTGCGAGGCTGCCTTCTTGCCAAAGCATTAGGAAGTTGGACTAGTTTTCGGCTCCACGATCTAGTGTGTCGTTACTATAATATAGTATACTGTGGCTTTCATGGCTGCGGTTGTTAATATGTCTATTGGCTCTGGATTCCCAGTACTCCGTTGCCGAGGCTGGTTGGTAGAGCAACTCCAACTTCACTTCAAGGTACATCTAGTGTCTGCTTTAATAAAAGCAGCATGTTGTCTATACTGGTTACCCCAGCAAGTGTATGGTGTGCAAGGTTTCTGTTTTGGCCGTCCTGTTCTGATGCACTTCGTGTGGCATAGACCAGGCGTGCATTGGGGGTCGATTCACATGGCTTCGCCAGTTATGTGGATTAGGCCGATATCTGGCGATAGTCTTGATCTGTCATCAACCGCCACACCATAACTGCGCTGAATGCCGAATGCTGCTGATTACCCCGTCATATTTAGTCTTGATCTGTTTCATTCGAATCTTGTCCGCTATAAGAGAAAATCCGTGGGTGTACATCCAGTGCATTTGCAGATGTGCGTGCTTCTCTTGCGACGGGTGTACAGTGTACACGGTACATGATGTGTGTGTGTGTGTGTGTGTGAGGGGGGGGGGGGGGTGCGCGCTTTTGTGTACATGTGTGCGGGTGTGTGCGTGCATGTCCCTGTATGTGCGTGTGTGTGTGTGTGCGTGTGTTGAATACATTAGAATCTGTTCTTGTTTGATTCTATTTGCCGGTGAGAAAATCCCATCCCATGCTCTGCCACGTGTTGTGATGTATTGTGTGTATCCTAGTCAGTTGTCAGTGTTGATGTGTTGACCTTAGCTAAGGAGTGCAATTGCCTGTAATAATTAGTGATTGACCTGACGAGACTTCAACTGGAAAGCACTGTTCCCTGTCCATCCTTCATTGTTGAGTGCTTTGGAGTATGGAGCATTTCCCTGTGTATGATAATGTGATGTTCTTTTGCTGTATGTACTTTTATAAACATTTTTCTTTTGTATTTGTGCAGCTACCACCTGGGCCACAGTTGTTCCTGTCAGAGAAAGATCTAGTTTCCTTCTTCAAGGTTCTTCAGAACCTGATTGTGAGTTTTCTCTCTCCACATGCATGAATCTCATTGTCTGCGCTCTCGCTGTATTAAGTAGCATGGTTGTTATCTCTCCTCTCGTTAATGAGCAAAGGAATTTGCTTGCTATCGTCGTGTGAGGCCTGTGTAGTGTTCACGTACACTGAACCTCTCGCTCAAGCCAATGTGCAGTGTTCATGTGAACATACATGTACTTTGGTCTTGTTCTGTGTGTGTGTGTTACTGTTTAGCACCCCAACATCCTTCCTGTTCAGTTCTCAACTTGGAACAACTCGGCTGCTCTTCTGATTCAGCCCTTTGTGGAGCATGGTAGTCTGCGTGATTGCATGAATCCGAAGGTGCGTTGACATTTCTGTTTTCACCACTGAAGGCATCATTATTCCATGCTTGTTTCGTTTATACTGTTGCAGATGTCTTTCCTGAATTCCCTTCTTCTCCAGTTTCAGCTTTATGAAAAGCTTTCTGTTGCAGTTGTCACTGTTGAATGTACTCATGCTTTTTGGTTTCATGTATGATCCTAACTGTCAGTAGCAAATCATCCCCGTTTCTCCTATTTTCTTGGCAGACAAAGCTTCGCCAGCCATACATGAAGAAATATGCACTAGGTGGCAATGGGTTGTCTCTGATGGAAATTCGTAAATACTGCCGGCAAGTATTGGACGTAAGTGCACTAGGTCATACAGTCTTCGATATTGTGAAGTGGGAGCATCTGACTCTAGTCATTCTTCTTGTTGTAGGGCTGCCTGCCTTGTTTATTGACCATTTTCCATATTATCTGTGTGCTTGTGACCTTGTTGCTGTGTGCAATGATTTACTATATTGTGCGATAGCTTCGCAAGTTGTCCAGGCCCATTTATCCTTCTTGTGTTTGGTCTATGTTCATGACTGTAGGCTGTCAAGTACTTGCATGACAAGCAAGTTCCTTTTAGTAAGTACACTTAGTTGTGTGTTGCTTGTGTAGGATACTGTTCAGCACTGTAGCTGTTTCTTTTGCACCTGCAGTGGCATTTGAGTTACTGTCGTCCTCTATATGGTAGTCTTATGTCACCATAGTATAGCATGACACCTGCCTTTTATGTGCGGTGGCACTTGTGCGGTGTCTTTCATGTGCATTGTTTCCAGGTATTGGTGTTGTGTTTGTGACGTATGTTTACCATTTGCTTTAGGTTTGTACAGCTTTGAAAGTTCCCTTTTGTTACTCAATATACCAGGCTTCCTTCTCTTCCTAACATAATAATAATGGTGACATGAAGAGTCAATAAGTTCCCAAGAGTGTGCAAAACTCGCATCACGTGTTCCAGGCACATTTCATAGTGTGAATACTTAAGCTAGCCTGCGTGCAATCCAAGTAATTATCTACCATGCTCATGCTGATGACTCGCATAAGCTTAGTGGGTTTCTGTTATGGAGTGCTATTTTTATTACTCCGCTGCTGGCTAAAAACAAGCTGGATATGTACAACGTGAACACTGCACCGCGTGATGTGAGTTTTCGCCATCCGCGAACCCCGTCGAAAGGGTATCCAGAATGGCACACTCTTGGTAACTTATTTACTCGTGGTGACATTCATAGACCAGAAGACTAGGGCCGTGGGTAGTAATGACCATGGTGTGCTTGCGACTCTGTTGCTATATCCACTGTGTATGCAGCCTGTTTCCATGCTGGCAACATCTTCATTGATGCTGGCAATGTCAAGTGAGTACTGCCTTTTCTTCTTCTTATTTATTATTATGTGCATTTTCGCATTGAAGTCGACTGATAGGTCCACTTCTTCGCTTGTTCTTATGCTTAGTAATATTAATAGTCACATCTGTGTGCGCATGAGTCCAAGTCCAACTGATTGTACGACCACTTGCTGTTGATTTATGTCATGCAATAATACTGTGCCCCTGTGAGCTACATCCGGTCAGTGTCTGTTAGAACTTTGAACCATTTTTAGAGTGGCTTCTATTTTGCTTGCTTTTTTCCTCCTAGGCTGAGTGGCATTGAGGTGGCTGCCCTTGGTCTCCCATCACCCTATCGGCATTACATTGTCACACTGAAGAAGATCCAGGTATGGACCACTTGTTGTGTCGAGTGCACGTTGTCTTCATCATGGAGGGTCCTGACACTGGTACAAGTAGAGCCCATGCATTCACATTGTGTACTTAGTCCATGGCCACCAGGTGTATATACAAGTACATTGTGAGAATCAGGGTAATGAGTGTAGAGCTGATGATTCCACTCCCTTTGGCAACTGTGTGAGTACGTGCATGTAGACACGTGTGTGTGTGTGTGTGTGTGTGTGTGTGTGTGTGTGTGTGTGTGTGTATGTGTGTGTAACAGTATGTGTGTGCACGTGCGCGTGTGTGTGTATGAGTTGGCATGCTTGTGTCAAGCCTTATTGCCATGGTTTTCACTTACATTACACCTCTAAATGTATGTCTGATTGTATTCTGTGGCTGTAGACCAAAGAGGCTGAGGCAGTGTACACATTTGGTCACCTGCTGTATGAGCTGACGTTTGGGCAAATCCTGAAGGTTCCTTGCGTTGAGCAGATCCCAGCAACGTGCCATCCTGAGCTAAGTATGTTTGTACACTGGTATATTGCAGTATTACGTAGTCAGCAAACAGTACTTTTTCTCTCTTTCTTTTGTGGCTCATGAACACAGCAGACATGAATGAGGCTGAACTTTGTAGCAATGAAAATTGATTTTCTAAGCCAGCATTTATTTATTGTACCATAACATTCTAGTTAACTGTCAGAGGAATCTGGGCAATATTTCATTCTGTAAACATATTGTCTCACGTTTGGAAATGTGAATTGTTGTGCAAGTCATTTGCGAGAAAGTCTGCCAAGTGAGAGTATCCCACTTCATAATCGCCTGTATCTCTGCTACAGTCAACTTCGCGTATAACGACACTCGGCGGGGCATCAGAAAAGTGTCCTTATTCGCGAAGTGTCGTTATACCCGAAGTCCCATTATATGTATTACAGTTGGATGTGACTTTGCTCTGGGCATGGAAATTCTGTCCTTATTCGCGAATTGTCGTTATATCCGCAGTCGTTATTAGCGAAGTTGACTGTATTTATGTGTATTTGTTCATTTTTAGAACCTGTCCTTGAGTCATTGCTGACATCGTCAGGTGTAAAGTCCGGAATGCCATCGCTCTCCTCACTCCTTGCTAGCCCGTGAGTAGTATTCACTTCTACAGTACTGCATGTTACTGCGTGTCACTGCATGTCTCTTTATACCGTACTTCCCCACATATAAGCGCATGCGCTTATAAGCGAAAATTTGCTGCAAAAAAGATCTTTGGCTGTGTAAACATGTTCGGGTAAAAGCCCATGCGCTTATATGCGCAATACAGGTTTGTCTGTGTCCTAAACAATGGTGTCATCACACTACTTAGTGGTATATTTCGCTCCCGCCTTTTCACCAATAGTGTTCACATATAAGCACACGCGCTTATAATTGAGGGGTGCGCTTATATTCGGACATAAGGACATGCGCTTATATGTGCAGAAGTACGGTACTGATACTGGCTGCAGAATGCGTCATGTACATCTTGTGACATGACATGTTGTGTTCCAGTCTGAAAACACAGGTGGAACGTTAAAACGTTGTCTGTGATGCTGTGGATACATGCTGTTTTTACGTGTATGTAATTTCCTGCAGGGTATTTCCAGAACTGCCAACTGCTTTGATGGACGCTAAGCCGCAATTCAAGGTATTATACAGTACTTCGGAGAGTGGCATGAGCGCCGGTGATATCATGGCATGTGCAATTATTTGTGACCATTGTCACCTGTTTCGCATTCAGCACTACAAAATATCAACTGTTGTCTGATGATCTTGTGTACTGTGAACTTATATATTTTTGGTGCCTCCGTGATAATCTTTTTTGCAGCAGTTGTGTAGAATAGAGGTGGAAATTAATTTTAAGTGGTGGTTTATAGCAATAAAAGTACCAAAACCTGAAACCTATCGGGGGGAATGCGACTGCAACACTGTGTACAACTGTGCACATGTATGTGCGTGTATGTCGCCTGCCTACCTGCCTGACCATCATGCAATTGGCATGGCCTGTTCTCGTTTGTTCTTTTAGCTGGGTAGCAAGTTAAAGGAGTCGCTCCGTACCGCTAAAGAATCAGCAGAAGGTCAACTGTCAGATGAGCAGAAAAAGGTATTGTACTCGTACATCGTGGAATGTGTCATATGACCTGCTACCTGTCGAATTCTACGTGAAAAAAAAAGTACACCACTCATTGAGCTTGGTAACCGCAAGCTATTTCAAGTTAATGTTGCCCTCCTTGTCACGCTCACTTCTTTCGATGTATGGCTGCTAGATTATGATCAACTGAACGTATTGTTTTGAGAGCTACACAGTAACGCTGTACCGGTAGTTGTGGACTGAAATTGTGTCGAAGTTTGGTCTTATTGTGTCTGAGACAAATGTACTTACCGGTACCTCTTGCGTACTTACCGGTACATGTGATTATTTGAATTACTTACTTCTGAAAGAGAGATTTTGTCGAGCATGTTGCTGGGAGATGTTTCTTAGGACAGATTGGCTCTGCCACCTCTTTCAGAGTCAATGGTGATTGTTGGGATTGGTTTTGATATGTGTTGGTAATCATAGGTTAGTCAGTTACGACGGATCAACACAGCGAAAGAGAAGGAGAAAGCTATATCTGAAGAAGAGCGTCGTCGGCGAGCCAAGGCCAAGAAGGTACTGTTATTCTGTTGTGTTGAGATGTCTCTTGTTCATTGTGTAATGCTGTGTCAACTGTGTTACTATTGTGCAATGCTGTGATATTGAATGGATGTCTTGAAAACTGACCTTTCATGCACCCTGGATCTGCCCCTGTTGCTGTAGGCAAGGTTATGTATCACGCTGATTCGTCTCTAAGACTACCGGTATTCTAATTCATGTGTTTGTTCGTGCGTGCGTGCATGTTGATCTACAGAAGTCACTTGTAACCGCCACTAGTTCATCATCAGTAACAGCTACTAGCTCCAGTACAGCCAGTGGTAAGTGTGCAACATGTCCTGAGCCGCTTGTCTTCTTTTCATTGACTGGACATGGATATTTGGTCTAAAAGTGCACAGCTGCCAGTCTAGATTCTCGACAATATTAATATTAAAAAAGAGTTGGTGGACAAGCCGTTGATTATTCACTCTCATTGTAATATCAAAAAGTATTCTTTCTAGACCAAAGAGTGGTATATTTGATAACATTTAATAACGATAGAAATTTTTACGATACTTCTCCAGACGTTTCGTTGTTCTGAACAACATCGTCAGTGGATAAAGAATGGAGGGCTTTTAGCCCTCCACCTCTTTTAGCCCTCCATTCTTTATCCACTGACGATGTTGTTCAGAACAACGAAACGTCTGGAGAAGTATCGTAAAAATTTCTATCGTTATTAAATGTTATCAAATATACCACTCTTTGGTCTAGAAAGAATACTTTTTGATAATATTAATATTTCTTTGCCGTTTATCTTTTCTAAGCACCATTAATCTTTACGATTTTATCATCTAAGTAGGTCCTTACGGCAGGTGAGTTTTTTCTGCGGTGTGATGTTTGGTGGAATTGTGGCGGTTTGTGGGTGGCTGTGGGCAAGCCTGCAACTCACCCTAGAACTGGTGATGATCATGTACCTACATGAACCCATATACATGTATTTTCTTCTTTGTCATTTAATGTTTTGTTTGAAGCTCGTCCAGCTCAGAAGTCAGCCTCACCAGCCCCAGCGGCACCCAGTGCACCAGCACCACCTCCAGCACCAGCACCTCCGCCGCCTGCACCGGCTGCACCGGCTGTAGCTGCTGAACCGCCGGCATCCGGTGAAGGACGTGGTGCACTGCTGTCTTCAATCTCAGGCTTCTCTAAAGGTGGTTTGAAGAAGGCCGTTACTAATGACCGCAGTGCTCCACAGATGTGAGTGCCCCTGTTCATACTACCTGCTCCTCCACTGGTACCGCAAGGTGCACGTACACGCGCACACACACACACACACACACACACACACACACACATACAAAAAGCACTTTACTAGAGCGTCTAACCGTGCCCAGTAGCTCAGTACCTCGCTAGGCATGTTTTCTCTTTCTCTTCCCTGTTGATGAGATGCTCAATTGTTGAAGCCGTTTCCACAGATAGGAAGACAGACATAACAATGTCTAGGTAATGCGCTCCGTACCCTTGCTTATAATCTATATGGGTTTTTATCTTTGTTCGCTCTTAGCTGATGTTGTGTTCTTGCCTGAGTCCACTTCGCATAAAAAACTTGATGCCCTCACGTGTGCTTCTTTCCAAGATACACGTATACATATATATATTATATTTGTGCATGCTTCAAAGTAGCTTCTGAGTGAAGGCAATTTGTGGCGTACTTCTGATGTGTTGTGCTGGTCACAATCACACTCACATGTCTATTGTTTTACTGGTATGTGTATAGATATAATTATATTGCATCCTTATTTCAAAATCAAACTTAGTCAAATTTATGACAGTGAATAGGAATAATCCGATGACATACTTCTTGATGCTGTGTTTCAGTATCTGTCTTCTCTCTTTTCTGTTTCATAAAATCATGGTCTCAACCTTCATATACATTCCATTCAATGATTCACACATCTGAATACGGATTTTCAGGTTTTCAGGTTTGACCTGCTGTCAAGAATCATCCTGTGATTTTCAGGTTTATGAATGTTCCTGGATGTTATAAATGTTTTTGCTGTCTACTTCTACGGTATGTGCAAGGTGTTCTCCTAAAAGTAAAGGTGCCTCCATTGAACCTTCCACTCGGCAAACCTGCAAGGAAGCACCACTCCCTACTCAATGCGCAGGTTTCGGGGAATTCACTCTCATCAGTCGAGCTTGACTACACTGAGGAAGATTGTGATTGAAGAGAACCACTTTTATAGTGCTCTCCAGGCCAAACCATCACCATGGTCACCAGGGATACAAACGTACAGAGACGCTCCGTTCCCAGCGCAACAAACACTTCGTGAACACCAGATAACAGCACGAGTCAGTGTCGCTCATTGATACCGTAGTGACGCACATAAAGGCCCATGCGCTTATGAGTTTTTGCGTTATTTGATATTTTGCGGGTCGTTTTGTCTCACACATAGGCGCATGGGCTTGAGTTGCTAGTGTACTGTGGTACCATGCATAATTATGCAAATAGTGCAATACCGCAATGCGCATTGAACTCTGTGAATATGGTGTTTTTGTGGTGTCTGTTTGTCGCGGGATGGACTGCATATAGGTTCACTTATAAGCCCTTGCGCTTATTTGTGAGGGTGCGCTTATGCCCGGGTATAGGCACATGCTCTTATACGCTCGTCACTACGGCAGGTAGAACAGACGTTGACGACCCCCGGTCATTCGCAACGCTGTTACCCCAGAATCTTCCTCGGCCAACTCAAGCTGAGGAGGGGTAAATTCCCCGAAACATTATGTATTGAGCAGGTGCTTTCTTGCAGGTTTAGCCGAGTGGAAGGGTCGATGGACTTTCGGTGTGCTCTGGATGACAGCCGTGAGTCAGTCAAGTGTCAAGTCAGCGAGAAAAGCACGAGCTCCAAGAGCGGGGAGCAGCCAACTTCTAAAAAAAAGGTGCGGTTGACTTGGGTTGCACTGGGAAACCAATGCCCTTGGCACAGGGGTTGACTTATAACCGGGACTGACATAAAACTGGTAAAATGCGGTAGTCCACAGGAGCCACATCTGTCAACTTAATGAAACAGCGAGCCATTTTAAAAGTAATCACAGATGTCGGATGATGTTTGAAAAGAGAGATTGAAAACTATAAATTTTCCACATAAAGGAGAGTTTCAATCATGCCTGAAAATAAGTGGAGATTCTGGAGGGGGGTATTACATGAAAAATGGGCGATCTGAAGCAGGTAACATGATGGAAGCTGTATAGCACAGGGCCATTGGAGATGTAAAAAGCGGATAGAACGAAATGCCCACAAGAGAAGAGGTGGTACACAAGCCCGAGGCTAGAGTCAGTAACTGTACTTCTGCGTATGATTGTACCATGAACTATGCTGTATATCAGTGCCGACACATCGTACAAGTTTAATAATTACTGTCGTAGTGTTGCCATCGCGACTGCCATGGTCAGTGTACTCAAGATAGTCAGAAACTAGAATCAGTTCATAGCAGCATCCACACTCATGTCACCGGAGGCAAGGTTGAAGATGAAGAGGGAATGCACTAGAACTGTAAAATGGATAGCAAAGCTTAGCTTGTAGTAGTCAACTAAGAGTTAGCTAGGATCATCCTGGTTCCAGCATAAGTACAGGACATGGATGTTCCAGTGCGGTATGTACGGGACACCATTCCCCAACGTAGAGAAAGAGCAGGCAACTGCAGTATGAGCAGCAGCAGTAACTCAGCACATATACACTTTATACAGGTAATACTGTATAGGATCAAGTGACTAAAAGTACATAGCTAGCCCATTCAAGATGGACATGGCAGAACTATCACAAGCAGCGGGGCAATACTCAGTAGTTTTTCTACAACCCATCATTCCTTGTGCTTGGTTAGGATGGTTGCAGACAAGTTGCACAGCTAGTAGATCTACCTGCGTACCAACGTATCAGTCCACCCTCCAGATATTCATATGCGAAGCAGTGTGCATAGAACACCAGTCCTGATCTCATTGCCATGCAGCACAACAGGAAGCAGGCGAGATGGAACCACTAACAAGAACAACCGCTAGAACCTTGCTCATTATCAATATTGCTCAGTTGGATCTGGTCAGGAAGGTCGGTATACAGGCCTGTTCCCAATTCAGCTTCCTACAAACACAGAGATGCACAACACAAGCAGATAAACCACATCGTGCTTTTCAGCTACCTAACAAATAGAATCATTCTTGGCAGTACTAGTCATGAAGTTGGTTGTTCCAACTAGGAACACACGCTTCTTGCCGAACTTGACACTTGACTGACAAGAAGTGTGTGTTCCTAGTTGAAACAACCAACTTCATGACTATTACCGCCGAAGTCGCAACTTCTAAGTTTGGATACAGTACTAGTAAGTAAAATTCATCGTAATGGCACATAGAAATAAAAAGATGATACATGTACAGTGCTGGCAACTGAAATCCGACCCCCTTGCCGGCAAGGGGGTCGGATTTCAGTTGCCAGCACTGTACATACAATGGTGCATACCATAATGACACAAGACAGCCATCATCACGTCTTCATTCTAGCAATGCGAGCTGTACGTCCCGAAGAAAGACAGACAATATACATTACAGATCATTGTCCTTTTTTGAAGAGCATGTGCTCACCTGTTCAAGGGCATTCTTGGCAATAGCCTGGAAAGCTTGCTCCACATTGATTGACTCCTTTGCACTAGTCTCATAGTATGGAATGTCATTGAACGTATGACACCAGTTCTGTGCACGCTTTGTGGACACCTGAGCATCAGAAGCAAGCAAACCAAATACATGAAGTAAGCCTACTTCAAGCCGGGCCTGTCACACTACAGAATAACTATACCATACCTGACGACTGATATAATAATTATTACCTCAGCCAAGAAACAGCAGCAGCAGCAGCAGCAGCAGCAACATACTGACAACTAGCATCACACTCTGGTACGTAGATGAGTCCGGTGACTGGAATACTTATATTCAGCCACTTACCGCTCGCGAGTCCAAATCAACCTTGTTACCAAGGACAACAAAGGGAAAGTTGTTTGGATCTCTGGGACTTGCTTGGACTAGGAACTCATCTCGCCAACTGTCTAGATTCTTGAAGGTATTGGGCATTGTAACATCATACACTAACACACAGCAGTCTGCTCCACGGTAGAATGCCACTCCAAGGGATTGAAATCTTTCTTGGCCAGCTGTATCCCAAATCTACACAGTCAGGATAAAGACAGTGCAGCAATAGCATAGCTGGGTGGTACGCACAGACAATTTTCTACGGCTACTGGTGCATGCGTAGGCATTGCTCACGCGGCTGGAAAAAGACCGTTGCCCAACAAGCACCAGTTGTCTGCTCCCGGCCATTAGTGCAGCTCCACATGCAGTGCACATTCCCAAGTCACAGGCAAAACTTCTGACCGTGCATACTCCTAGCCTACATCAATGCTCTAAAGTAGATCTTGCCCTGTCCCGACACGTTGCAAACTGGGACAGAAGAGTGCACGTAACCCCAAAATACATGATCATAGTTGATGAGGGACCCTACCTATGGGGAATCTGGCATGTAGTGATAACTCCGATACTCTGATGAAGAAACTACCACGAAAACTCAACTCCCTGCACTACCAATAATTGTCATTAGAGTGTACTTTATGTAACAGTCTGCTGGGGGTCAGATGCTCACACTGGCCATGGTCAGATGCTCACACTGGCCATGGTCATTTGCTCATAACATAAGACATGAGCTTTCATTCGCAGTGCGCATGTTGTTCATTTAGACTTTGCAGTAACCAGACGACTTCACGCATGCGAGTTTGGCAGACCATTGTACATGCACTGTGTGTGTTCGACACAGATAGACACTGCAGGCGCCCCGTTAAGAGAGGGTTCGGACAAGAAAGATCATCCTGCATTAGCATGCAATAGGAATTGGAGAGCAGTGTGCAAGTGGCTTCTCATAGGAAAGTGAAAACTGATGCTGATAACAATTCCTTTCACCTTAGATATACAAGTTTGCTGGCAAACAGTAATGCCTGGCAATGAATTAAATGGGCCTCTAAGTGACCCGCCTCTGAAAATGTGCCGTATATTTTAGCAGTGGTCATTTATGACAGACTCTGCCATGCAATAGAAATGGGCCAGCCTCGTCGATGCCTCTCTTTCCCCACTATTAAACAGGGTACAAGAGAACACACAAGAGAGGAAGAGTGGGGAGGGAGAGAGGGACCCAGACTATCACAGTGCTGCCGGAATCGCAGCAGCAGCAGCAGCAAAGTGCCTAAAAGAAGTACAAAACATGTAGTGAAGGCCTATTTAAAATTTAAAATAATAATAAAGACGCTAACCTGCAGAGTAACAAGACGGTCATCAACCATAACTTCCTTTGTGAGGAAATCTGCTCCAATCGTTGCCTTGTACTGGTTAGTGAACTTTTTGTTGACATATTGGTTCATCAACGACGTCTTGCCAACACTGCAAGAAACACGAAGAGGATAGAATGGACAAAATCCATGCAAGTCTCAACATAATTGTAGACACGGCGCCGTCAAGGTCCGTGAATCGGTCGCGACGCTCAATCCATACCCACTGTCTCCAAGAATTATAACTTTCAGAAGGATTTTCTTCCTGGAAGCCATGGTTTGCTTCCGTATCAACAAGTGAGAACCAAATCAATGTTGTCCAATGGAAAAGTCAAATTCTCGTGCTACAATTATTGCAAATTGTAGAAAAGGAGATCTCGTGAAATCTACGGAACGAAGCAACAACAACTACAAGAAGATATTCCAGACACGTTCTCTGTAACTCCAAGCCAGTAACAGTGCCCTCATAAATCAAAATTTGCCAACTGATTTCCTTCAAGAACTTTTGACCTTTCGTTCATTCAGATTGTCAAAAGTATGTCTTGAGAGAAGAATGATCAGCAAACAAAACAAAAGTGGAGTGAGTCACTCACAACATTCAGTCATTCACAGACAGAGAATCACATACATAATACATTCATTTTACGTCACTCCTACTAGGCTTACGTCATACAATATTATCACATGACCAATAGTCACCAGATCACGTGCACTGCTCGAGGATTGACTCGACTTTGAGCTGGAGACATAGGAAACCTGGCAGACTTTCAGTAAACTCACTGAATTCCTGCGCGAACATTCAAAAATCGCCGGGTTTCTTACTTTGGGCTCACACAAAAATTTATGCATGAATTTTTATATTTTGGCGCGCTTTGATAATTGTGCCTGGACGACGTCGGCTCCAAGGTACCGAAGCAGCCAATAATCCAGCCTGTTGCAGCTGCTTTTTGACTTCGAGATCGAAATTTTGAAGTGGTATTGAAGCAGGTGCAGTGGCTGACTACATGGTGTGAAAGCCAAAATAGTTCAATCACGAATAGTGTCGAGCGTACAAAATTGAATGGGAAATGTGAGAGAAAGAAGTACCTGGTCAAGCCATTGGCTGGTAATTGAATTTCTCTTTTGGACATAGAGAAATCAATGTAACAGGCATAATGGAACGCACTGATATACCAGCTGCAATGTCAACTGCTCAAAGACCCGTTCCTAATCCTGAAGAGTGGACTGCCCTACGGTAAATAGACGTGTTCTCAGACTTGATTTTGATTTTTGAAACTCATTCAGTTACACCAATTTTCTCGGAAAGTTCTTTCATCTGCATGGATTCTTTCCGTAATTCAAGGCATGATATTGTAGGCTCCCAAGGCGTCTTTTTTCCTGGTGCGAGTGCAATCCTTTCCCCAATCTTCATTGATTCACTTTGTTAGCATTTCACTGCTGTTGTATTATGTGGTGATAAAGTCCCCCCCCCCCCCTCCCCTTTGTGCATCACTTGGGCAGTGAGGTTAGGGGCACCCTAGTCAGTTTATGGTAATTTTGCACTGATAGAAATCGCTTTTTGGAGGCAGGAAACAGGACAGGAAGCTTGCAATGGCAAAAATACTACAAATTGCACTCCACTTGACGAGAAAGTGGTTTGTGAAATTTCTCGAGTCGTGATGATGGCCGTAAAGAGAAATTTGTAGTTTTTCTTGTCAGTCAAGATCACATTCGAATTTCATCATATCCCTTATAAATTGCCGTGAGCGAGGCAATAACTTGCAACAAGTGCAGGGGTCTGCAAGGAATGAGCCGTGCATGTATGCCGTTGTGTCTTTGTGTGGTATATTAGTATTGTGTTTGTCTGCGCTGTGTTATGTGTTTACTTACATGCATCATGATCCGGCGACTTTACCGGCTACTTGGCATCCAGGCAAATCTCTCCTATTGATCACCCTGTATCACAGCTGCATCTTTTTTCTCCACCGCGGCCGGGTGAGTGTGCTTTGCTATGGTGCACACTCTATGGCAGGGAGCCATAAAAACCTGTCAGGGTTCTCAGGCTGACAGTTTACAGCTCAATACAGTTCACAATGTATTTACTATTTAGTGTATGTTGCAGTGCAGATGTCCGTACTACATAATTATAGTAGCACTGCTAGTATATATGGGCACAGTTGATTCCTTGTTTGTACCTATACTCGTATATTGGTACATGGCTACATATGTTGATGTGTAAAAGTCTTGCTCCAGTAAATGTTTATTGTGTACATTTACAGTGCTTAGCTCTCTTGGAGACAAAAATGTAATCAGACTAAGAAATGGCACAAGCTTCAGGCTTTTTACCATCAACATTCCAAAGTTCCCACTTGCACTCTTTCATTGCCTTCTCTTCGGGTGGATACAGGGAAAACAGCGCCGCGTTTACATCATGCACGTTACAAAGCCCATCCGAGGGCTTCAGGGTCCGCATGAGCTTGGCGTTGCTTTCGGCTCACGGGTCGGATTTCTTTGTCCACAACTGTAGATTAGTGAGAACAACACACAAAACAGGGAGTAAAGTGTTATTCTCATGCAGCACGCACGTAAAAGCATAGCACATCTTACAGTTATGCACTAGTGGTATACATGTGAAGAGGTGTGATCAGTGTGATATGCACTGTGATTAAAAAGGAACCGAACTAACGATATGTCAATGGCCTACCTAATAGGGCTGAAACGAACCCCAAAAGAGGCGAACGAAGCATTCTAATGAACTGTACGCCTCGTTGACGAACTCACGAACTATTCTTAACAAATATAGCCCCCACAAATGTCCACACAAGCACTCTATCACATTCGTAAAAACAACCAAGAATCAATTTCTTTTTGAATAGCTGCTGTTACCTGTAATGGGGACCTGGGGCCGAGGGTGGCTGGCTGAGCTCTGCACAATAGTTATACATGACTGTACATTTTTATTTGCAGTACAAGCATGGGACTGCATGTACCTACGCATGCATCGACGAACGTTCGACACCTTGAAGTAGCGAATCGAATTCTCTTCAACTCCCATTTGGAGTGAACCTAGTCGAACGGTCTAACATTCGTTTTACCCCTACTACCTAACAGCCTGAGCGTGAATGTGATCTGTCTGTTTCTGCTTGCATATGTTTTGTTTTAACTTATTATTTGAATGTGGGCAGCCTCCGAAACATTCAGCAATTTGGCACCACACTAACGTGACAAAATTGACAAACAACTACCGAACTATCTCAATAAACATCACGACATTCAGGTCCACTATGCACTACTACTGGTGCATAACTTTACGATTTCCTCTGCTTTTCTGTATGTGCGTGAGAATCAACACATTACTCCCTCTTGTGTTTGTTCTCACTAATCCACCTACTGCTGCCTTTATCACGTATACATTGCTTTTAAATGCTATTGTGCTGGTCAGTTTCTTCTTCTGCCTGCACCCACTGAAGAGAAGGCAATGAAAGTGCACGCGAAAACTTTGAAATGATTGTAAAGAGCCTGGAGCTTGTGCTATTCCTTAGTCTGATTTACAATGCTCTCGTTCTTTTCAGGAGATGTGTAGGAATGTCAAAATATTCATGTCTTTATCTGGGCAAGTATTTTTCTAGCAGTGACGGGCAGTGTTGGAGTACACTGCAATGAGATGATGTCACACATGCTTTCAACAAGTGGGCTGCAAGGGACTTGGTAGACTTCTATACCCTGTAGCTTTCTTTTCCAGCACATGGTGTGTATATGGCTGTTGTGTCGGTGCTGAAGATATACACGTTTTCTTGGCGTGCAATAGTTTGGAATTCGGTGTTGTTACCACCACACTGTATTGAAGTACACCTGTACAGCGTACAACTGTTCTTGTTCTTACTGCCTTCTGAATGATGTAAATCAGACTGAATCATTATCATTTTCGACTTTTCATGCTAAATTTTGCTTTGTGTCCTCTCAGGTGATGAGTCATCTTATGGTCTCCTGGATGTGAACAACCTTGTCCCTGGTGAGTACACTTCTGGTAGCATCTTTTCTTTATAGAGATGAATGGCTCAGTGTACATGTACTGTATATGCGGGTGTTTTCTTCATGGCCGTTTTACCAATGTCGGGCGGCCATTTCCGCAGTAACTGTACTCGTATTAGGCAATTTTTGTTTCAGTGTGTACTGTTGCTGTCCGTAGTGAATTGAGTAGAGTACGTTGATTTGACTGGACTCGGTGAATGGTTCTTATGGTATATTTGTGTACATGGCGCACTCATCAAACTGCCTATGTATGTGTATATGATTGTGTCCCTGTCTATAGATACAACTCAGCTTTTTGCTGGCAATGCTGGAGATGCTGATACAACACTAAATCGCTTGGCCCAAGAGATGGTGAACACTTCTCGGCCAGCCACCTCAGGAATGTCATCAACTAGTGCACTGGTCTCACTTGGCGTAGATGACATTTGTGAACTAAACAGTGACGGTGACTCCTCTGTACCTTCGGCTTTGACCCACTCAGCTATTGTTAGCGATGCGAATGCCGTAGCTCGTGCCTTGAGCAATCAAAGTATTGGATCACTGGAGCCATCTGTTGCATCTCTTATAACAGCACTGTCCCAACAGCAGACCGAGGTATTCACTGACAGTTCAGCACACCGCCTCTCATCCAGTGTTCACGAGGCAACACAACCGGAAGACTGGTCCAGAGATGTTCAGCGCATTGCATCATCTCTAACTGGCTTGGATAATTTCAAATCTGCCAGCCATATGTCCGGGATTGATCAAAGTGCCACTGCTTCACCCACTACTGCAGCTTATGATCAAGCCATGCATGCATCTACATATTCAACGGTTTCCCCTCACAACACCAACTCTATGAGTTCAACGTCAGCCCAAAGCAGTGGAAATTTTAGCTCCAGCCTGGCTGATAGTGATGCACACTACCCTTCTGGTGCTATTCAGCATTATGACGGGACAATAAGTAGTGGTGACCAACAGCATACTGCAAGTAGAGACTATGAACAGGTACGCATGGTGCCGGGTCAGGAGGTGGATGTTGATGGTCTATTGCCTTCAGTTGCATCTACTAGCATGATAGCAACAGCCAGTGAGAGCCTGGGGAGATTCCCATTGCCCGGCCAAGAGCATTCTCCGACTGGCAGTGCATCTAATGTTTCAGCATCAGCACGTCCTCTGGGTGAGGGTCAAGATAGTGGTGGTGATCAAGCTAGCCTGTTTCGCAACTACTTGAACCCCAGTGATGCTGGTGTACTTCTTGCACAGTACATAGCCAGTCAGCAGCAGCATACACTGGGCGATGATAATACTGGTGACTATGCTAGCCAAAGTGACCATAGCTTCTCTGCAGACAGCGGTAGTCCAGATGCTTCTATGGGTGCTCCACGAGGTTGTCGACGACCACTTTCATCCCCACTTGGATCATCTCTTACCGGATCGTCTAACGTACTGGGAATGAGTCCATCTATTAGTGGTACTCCTGTACACGGCCTTTCTCCATCACACTCCCTTGGTAGCGTGTCAGATTTATCTAGCCATGGCCTGCCGTCTAACAACCCATACTCGATTCCTCGCACTCAGGGTGTCGGTGTTGGTCTTTCTCAAGGTGATTTAGCAAGCTCGGCTGACAGTGCAAGCTTGGTATTGGCTCCTGGATCAGAGACAGATGCAGTAGTATCCGAACCATCGTCAATTGCGGGTGCTGTGTCAATGACTATTGAACAACCCCCCTGGCTTGCTTCATTACGCCAAGGTCCCAGTGGTCAACCTTATGATCGGCCGGATGTTCTTGGCGAAGTCAATGTCTCTGGATCTTCAGTAGCGGCACCAATACCGGTGTCCTCTACTGCATTGACTCCAATGTCTTTAGCTGACATTGAAGCTCATGCAACTTTGGATTATCAGTCTCAAGCACCAAGCACAGCCACGGCGTATCAAGCCATACTAAGCAGCACTGGACCCAGCATACGTAGTAGTGCCACAGCTAAGTCTGCTCTAACTGATAGCAGTCCAGTACAAGCATCCAAAAGTCCAAGGTCAGTGGTATCGCTAGCAGCACGATTCGATCAGCCAGCTCACTCATCATCCAGTCTGGAAAGTTCTCAGCATTATGGTGCTGCTGAATGTTATACATCATGGTCACGACTGGAAGATGGCGCTGCTCCAGTAGATTCCAACGCTGCAGCAGCGTTTGAGATGGATCTACGTGATCCTGACTGCTTTGCCGACATGCCCCAACAGGATGGCAGCCTGTACGGTGATATAGAATTTGCTGGTGATGGCTATCAACAACTGGATGGTGAAGACTTTGTCCCCACTGGTGCTGGTGTCAGTGAGTTACTTGATGCTGATCAGCAGGAGAATGCACGTGAGTACCAGTTTGATCCTGCCTTCATCAATAGCATGTCTGCTGGTTCTGATCAACTAGATTTCTCTTCTGGACCAGTATTCACCGCTGACAAGTCAACATTGCCTAGTAGCGCAGGTCCAGTATTGACCACTGACAAGTCAACATTGTCCAGTAGCGCAGGTCCAGTATTGACCACTGACAAGTCAACATTGCCTAGTAGCAGCGCTACACATAGTACTCGTGGTACTAGTCAGGATTTGCTAGTCACTACGGCAACAGCAGCAGCAGCAGTCGTTCCAATTTGCACGTCATCTGCTGATCAAAACCTGTCTACTGCTTCCGTTCAAGCACATGTCGTCAGGGATTTCACAACTGATGTGGTCACACCAAGTAAAGCTGTTTCAGGCCTGTCTGCTCATCATCTGTCCCACTTACCCAGGAGCACTGGTCCATTCAGCAAGCTCTCCAATGACTCCAGCAGTGCTGACATCTTTCAATCGGAGCCGTCGCCGGGTGCATATTTTGCCGCCCGCAGCAGTGTACTTGGAGGCTTGGATGACCTATCAGTCCTCAACTCTGCTCAACGTGTAAGTTGATTAATTAGTTATCTATAGTTTTAACTCTGATACTGAGCCGTAATAAATGTTAAAAAAAAGAGAAGAAACACATGAGAACGAGTTATGCAGCAACTATCCACGACTAACAAGATGATAAACAGTCAGAAAGTGCGATAATAGGGCACAACACTGACATTGGAGTTGGAAGGCTGTTGGTTTGCGCACTGGAGATGTGTTAGAGCTAGGTTTCGGGTCGCTGAATGTCTCAGTAGCCTGTCAGTTTTGTGCCCTATTATCGCACTTTCTGACCGTTTATCATCTTGTTACAGTCGTGGATAGTTGCTGCATGACTCGTTCTCATGTGTTTCTTCTCTTTTTATATCTGTAGTTTGTCTATGTATCTGTTATGTTGCATATTGTATTTGCTACATCACTTTACTGCTGCTGTAGTTCAGCTTCTTGGTGATTGGTTGTAATCCTTTTTGCCCAAAGTGCACTTTCATAAGAATCGAACATGCCGTCTATAAAATGCAGTAGAAAGAACCAGTAAGACATGGATGCGAGTCATGTTACCATCCATAGTCATAGACAACTTGTTAGTATGCGTCATCCGTGATCCAATATACCGTTTTGCTGGAATTAGGAAGATATCTAACTCCTTTTTGGGTGTCGTGTGTTTGATTATCTTTTGTTGACAGCCACATTTTGACATGAGTCATCCTCTATTCAGCCCACCTGGAGCTGGCGCAGCATCCTCTGGGAACGCATCTACTCTCTCTGACAGTGTCATGTTCAGCAAGCCTTCTTCTGCGTCTAATGGGGATGCCGTGTGTAGCCCTTCAAAGCTGACGCAGTACCACAAGCCCGACACTCACAGCAGTGGCGGCAAGCGGTCAACATTTACGTCCTACTCCGGCTCCCACCTGCCACCGTCGCTAGTTGGGTTGGATGACAGCGCGGTTCAGAAGCATGTGCAGGGTGCACTTCATATGGCTACTCCACCTAATGTACGTCAATTACTACAGTCATCACCTCACAAGTCAGGCTTGCACAGTGACGGTTATGTTGAGACTACAACTGCTACCCCTTCCTTTACTGCTGCTACTTCTGTTGCTCCTTCAGCTGGTGTAGTGTCGTCTGATGACGTCAGCACGTTGTTGAATGAAATTCGAACAGTTGCCGAGGCAACATCGAGCCACATGGTAGCTGCGCACAGGCAGTTTTCTGGCACACACGCTCATCCTGACCAAGTACCTACTAGCAGTACTCTAGACAGCATTCATCGTAGTGTGCATCCGCCTGTGACTACCAGTTCCTATGCTGCTAGTGATGCACCTCCGCTGGCAAGAGGTGACGTGACTGATGAAGCATATACCCATACTGCACCACATCCATCAAATGCGTCGGACATATTTCTCTCGCCCAGTCGTGTTTTGAGACCAAGTTACACACTGGGAGAGTTTGTGGAGACCATGAATGTTCCGAACGATTCTGTCTTGGCAGATATGACTATGACTGAGTATAGCAGCAGTAGTGCTCTCACTGTTCGTACCGGTGAACAGCACCCGCAGCACTTGCAATCACATAGCCTTGAGCCGCAACGTCTTCTAGATGCAGCACAGTCTCCTGTACGACCATCTAATATGGTTACGCCTGGTGCCAACTCATTCCCAGCAGCCTACTTGGATGGAGATGTATCCATGGGTCGTGACTCAGTAGCTTCCTCTGCATTCAGTACTACCTTCTCCAGTAGCAGTTCTATGTACAACACTCGTGATGGCGATAGTCCTAGCAAGTTGTCTATGACTACGGATGGTGACAGTGCTCCTGCTGCTCCTACTGCTCATGCTGCTCATCAGTATGTCAATACTCTCATCCATGGTGAAGATGAAGAAGGAAGTGATGACAACGAGGAGAAAACTCTTAGTCTAGCACCGGGTGAGGAAGACGTCACTCCTGTAAGAATGTTTACTCATACCAGTCTGCAATCGGTTTCTTCTGGACCAGTTGAAACTGATAGATTACAGCACAGCTTTGTCACAAGCAGTTTACTTACTGTTGCTACTCAATCTAGTGTTGGGAAGAATGACAGTACACATGGCCACTCAGTTTCTCGTGCTGAGGACTCACAGCTGAGCAAAAGTGCTAGTCCCCGCTCGGGCTCTGCTAGCAGTTCCAATGTGCAGCACGATGTGGCAGCTAGTGATTTGCAGTCCGATGGTATGGAAGTGACTGTCAAAGTCTCTGTACAGCTCGATTCTAGTATAGCTGCGTCACCCACCAAGCTCGCTGGTCATCAATCACCAAAGTATCGGACTGATGATAGAACTGCCATGTCCTCTGCTACTGCCGCACCAGCCGCTTCTGCTACTTCTGCTACTTCTGCTACTGGACCGAATACCAGTGTGACGACCAGTAGAAGTCTGAATCAACCACCGTCTTCAGCCTATCATTCTTCTTCAGCAACAGCAGCAGCATCGCATACTCCGGTGAAAGTAACTGTATCACCGGCATCGTCTCAGCGATCTCCTACCCAGGTGGCTCCATCAAAATCCCCTGCTAAATCTAGCCCTCTTCCATCACCACTGCAGCGCGTTGTCCAACCGAAAAACATTGAGAAATGGCTGTCTGAGCTGCTCCAACATTCTCCAGGCTCATCACCTCGCAATTCTCCTGGCAATTCTCCTGGGAAATCACCTAGAAGCAAAGAAGCTGTGATGCAACTAGAGACAGCAAAAAGGAAAGTTCTCCAGCCGGATTACATTTCTCCTGGCCAGAAGTCAGATAGCTATCAGGAATCACTGGATTCTTCGATGTCCACACTTGCACGCAATCTTTCTGACAGTTTTCGGAGGGATGGTGCAGAGCTGCTGGACAGCGCTGCAGAGACACCTATACTATCTGCTGGTCACTCTCCACCGCAGCTTGCTAGACAGCAGTATAACACTGATCCGATACTGTCTTCTCAGAATACACCCACCACCACTGGCCTATCAACAATCAACAGGCAACCTATTGCGACTGCTGCTGATATCGCAGTTTCGTCACATGTGTCTGCTACACATGGACGCAATGAAGGCAGAGTGCTCGGTCAGCAGTCGCCACTAAGAGCTACAGCAGCGACCACCCAGCTGCACAGTCATTCAACACAATCGTGGTCTCAAATCGACTCTTCTCTCGAGTCATCCCAATCTGTTGTGGTGCCCAGCGAGACTTCTTTCTCAACGCCGGTCGTTCACGAATACGAGAAGAACAGGTCGCGTCCTCCCGTACCTCCATCCACTACAGCTGGCCTGAGCCAATCACCCCGATCATCCCAGGGTAGTCATAGTATTGGGCCGGTTGTAATGCCCGCTACTTATGCTGTGCGTGGTATACAATGTGTGGGAGTTCCGGTGGCTCTTCTACTGCCAGTACGGAATTCCGGCACGAAATGGCTTAAATCTGCTATTGAACTCAGAACAGTTGATGGAAGCACGGTAAGTACAATCTGTTTGGGGGTCATTTCACCTAGTTTACCTGCCAGTGTGCTGTGTGTTTGTGCGCAGGGATAACACTGCCAGTGGCTTGATTATTTTTCTAACTTGTTTTTGATGGTAGGGCTGATGTGTGTAATGTTGGGAATTAGACCTGGGATTTTTGTTTGTATGTATCATCAAGAGCAAATAAGACTTGTAAGAGAGTGTTCAACTTTGCATATGAGGTCTTCGACGGCGAAAACTCGCATCACGTGGTCCCAGTACGTTTCGTACGATGTGCAACGAAGGCCAGCGTGCACGCAGTCTACCACCCTACCAATATCTACCATGTTCAGGCTGATGGCTGGCATAACGCTGAGTGGGTTTCTGTCGGGAGTGCTATTTTTTTACTACTCCACTGCTCGCTAAAGATGGGGTGGGAACAACGTGAGTTCTGCACCGCAGGATGTGAGTTTCACCATCGGTGTACCCCCAAGAAAGGGTATCCTGAGTTGTACACTCTTGGGCGCTTGTGTATTCTTGGTATCATGCTTGTTTACTTGATTGCAAAGGGTTGCGATTGTTAATGGTGTTTTCCCGCTCTGTGTGTGTGTGCGTGCACTTGCACGCGCGCGTGTGTGCGTACGTGTGTGCATGTGTTTCCGCTTCAGCTCCCTGAGGAAATGTCTTTATTTCAAGTGTCGCCTCGTATGACTTTAGGACCCTTGAAGACAGATGATATTCAGGTGTGTTTGGCAGGAGCCGTTGTTGGCTCTTTGAATTGGCTCATTGCTATCGTTTCGCAGCCTAACCGTGCTTGCACCTGCCTGCCATAATAAGATGCCCTGCTTCAGGGCCAGGTCAACAGGTTCAGTAGATACCCTGCTTCAGGGCCAGGTCAACAGGTTCAGTGATCCGCTTGACAGTGTATGTAAACTCGCTTGAAAGTAGCCATCTGTTTTTCAGTCCTTCCTTCCTCTGCCCGCTCTCACATACTCGTACTCTTGCCCATCGCTGAAGCGATTATTGATAACGAACAAGCTATGTTAGACACCATTCAACAGCTTGCAAGGCTGATGAATTGACCGCCACTAATTTTAGTCTGGTCTACACCACACAGCTGGTTGAAGTGGCTTTTTCTAGCCAATGATCCCTATTTAATTTTTTAAAATTTTTCATTCCCTCTCTCTCTCTCTCTCTCTCTCTCTCTTACACCACACACACACACGCACGCGCACGCGCACACACACACACGCACACACACACACACACACACACACACACACACACACACGCACACACACACACACACACACTCTCTCTCCCTCTCCCTCCCTCTCCTTCTCTAATTGCATTGTTTTTGTTTTTCTTTTGTGCTCTCTTTAGATCACTTGCCTACCTCATGCAGCAGGTTCTTTCTCAGTTGAACTGGTCATGACATCAAGCCCTGTCATTGAAGATAGCTCAGCTATTGGACAGGAGAGTTCCGTTATCAGTCGTTGTGTTCTTAGTGTGAATGCTATTGAAGCTCGTCTTCATGTAAGTAAGGTTACTAAACTTAGATTGAAGTATGGCAGTCTTTGGCTTTGATGCTGGTGTCTACTGGATAGTTTGCAGGACATTATTACATGCTGCAGTGACAAAGTATTGGTGTTAAATTGCCAGTAATTTATCCGGTCGTGTTTATTCCTTGAACCTATCGTTTCCCTATGGTCTTCGGAAGAAAGTAGACCATATACATGTTGTCACAGTGTTTTTCTTATTCAGTACCCTTCTTTCTTACAGCAGATGTCAGTCAGCTGAGATTTGCTAACTGACCACCATCTCATTGTTTTTATGTACCTACTACAGGTTGTACGACCACCTGCAGCCATACCAGGTCTGCCAGAAGTGCAGACTAGTCTATCTGCGTTGACCAAGGCTGACATTGATCTTGGTCAAACTCTAGCTGGGACGACTCGTTATCATCCAGTTTGCTTACGGAATCTAAGCAACATCAGCCTTCCTGTTCGACTGCTCATCTGCTCTGTGAGTGTACATTTTATGTGTCATTGTGGGTGATTGTGTCATTGCTGGGGTGAAATGAACATAGAATTCTCCCTAACGCCCTACCATCCGTCTGTGTCCAAGTTTATGTAAATAAATACATAAATATGCTAGCATTGACTTCAACATTTTATCCGTTTGTGTCTATGATGAGCTGAGGGGATGATTGTGATGAAAGTGCACCACCATCATCCTGCAAAGCATCTAACTCCGTGCCTGGGATCCTCATAGGGGGTGGTGCCACATTGACCCTTGCCTTTATTGATTTGTTTCTTTACGATGTTTAATTAAAATCTTCAGGGGAAGACTAGCCTTCAACTGTTTTCAGCCGCACTTGACTGTGGCCCCACTAACGTTAATTGAAATACCAGCAAGATGGATTTTTAAAACAATGAAAATGCTGTTAATGATCACACATCTTCTCAGGCTGTATGTGGGTAGAACAGGTCAGACGTTTGTTGGCTTTGTGCTTTGTATGGATGAAATGAGGTACAATGGTTGGCGTCACTAGCAGTTTTTTTAATGTACTTTTCCTGCCTTTGCTCTGCCATTTCCTATTTTTCTGTAGGACAAGTCATCGTCAGTCAACACGTTCTCATTTGTTTCTTCACCGGACTCGTTGCCATATCAGTGCAGTCAATTAAATAGCACACTAACTCTGTTACCGCCATCACCACTAACTTCCCTATCAACTGTTGCCTGTACATCTATTCCACCATGTCAGGTAAGTAGTGTTCATAGTATTCCCAACTCAATCACATGTTAATCCGTAGGCTTCAATGGTCACTTGTTAAGTCTGGTTTGTTTGCTGCCTTCAGTGTCATCTAGCCATGCCGGTGCATGTACCATTTTTAACATAAGACAAAATTAGGGGCCGTTAGAGGTGTGTGTGTGTGGTGGTGGGGGGGGGGGGGGGGGGGGCATGCAGCTGAAGTGGAGTTGGGGTGACATGCCCAGCATCGTGCATTAGGTATTGATAACAGTGGCATGCTGTTGCTGATCAGTTTTAGGAAAGTTGAAATATGTGCGCACGTGTGAGTGTGTGTGTGTGTGTGTGTGCACGTGTGCATGTGTGTGTGTATGCATGTTTTGCATGTGTGTGTTTGTGTGTGTCTGTGTGTGTCTGTGTGTGTACATGTGTGCATGCCTGGGTGTGTTATTTCTTCTCTATAGACCAATGAGTACTGCGTGGCATGGATATGTTTCAAGGCGCCTTCCCAGGATTCATCAGGTAGGACATGTCTTCTTGTACTATCCCATCCAGCCTTGTAGCTGTCAAGTAGCCTCCTGTCAACTGATGGTTCTGGATTGATTTGAAGGCAGCCCGGCATGCCTTCTTTTACGCATTAGCACACACCACACCCCACTTCCACACACAATCATGATCATTGATTTGTGTGCATGTTTTTTTCACAGGGTTAGGACACACACACACACACACACACGCACAAATTATAGTGTTCAGTTGTGGACATGGATAGTAATTACATGTATTATGCTGCTGCATGTAACCAGACAACTTTTGTTTTGGTTTCTTTTCATTTGACTGCTTCTGGTATTGTCTGTGACAGCGCCTGACCTTGTACCGTGTCTCATTAACTCTGTGTGTTTTGTTTGTCGGGTATTGTTGCTTGCAGATGTGTCCGCCGCTGCGTCTACTCTCAGTGATTACTCTTGTACTGTACAAGTGGAGCTGGATGTTGTTGCTGGTGAGTTCTATTTCTATAATGCTAGCTCTACACAGAGGCAGTGTTTCTAGAATGCTAGCTCTACATAGAGGCAGTGCGCCTTTTAACCAGTGCTAGAGTGCTCAGTCCCTATGATGGCCGCAGAGCTAGTTTTACACAAGAGGTACACACAGGAAAATAGGGAAATAGGGAAATAGAGCCCCGCTTTCCTTTGTGTACCTCTTGTGTGGTACTAGCTACTGTATATAAACTTCTTCTGGTGCTGTGTGCTTGCCCAATGGTCATTTTGGCTTGACCAATCAGTCACAAACAAACCTTGCTCGTAGCGCGGCCCAACTGGCTTGGAGATGAACCTTCTCCGCTTGTCTTTCCCAGCACCAAACAACACGTTCCACTAGTCTTCCGCAGAGCTACGTCAACGCACTGAAAACTGCACTCTCTGTAGAGTGCACTGACCATCGCTACACACTAATCAGCATGAACACAGTGTACAGCTGCTAGGGCTGTATTAATGTCCGCCTCTGTGGTGTCACCGTGTTTCAAAATGGTGGCCTGGTTTGCGTAATTTGAAATCTGAATGGTTGTGGTGAGGCCTGGTTTTGTCATGTTTATTAAAAAATCTGAATGGTCGTTGGGAGGCCGGAAGTTAGGTTTAATTGATTAGGGCTTTTCGAAACGAGGTTAGAGAAGGTGTATATGAATTGCTCTTGCGTGGATTTTCGAACAAGGCTTTCTCGTGTCTTTGTTTTTACTGTGCAGATTTCCCTCTTGCTTCTGTACATTTCACATCGTGTGTCGGTTGGGCAAGACTGCATGCACCTCGCTCAATGCAGGTAATATGCAACATCTCTTTTTTGCTTTACATGGATGGTGTTAAGCTGTTTCTTGGGTCTTTGGTTGTACACTCGCTCTACCACTGTGGAAGTTTGTGTCTAACAACATTTGCACAGAATAGCTTTTTGCATTATTCTCCGGTTAGATTGTCTTCTGCTTTTCAGCCTTTCTTCCCCGCGTCCCGCGTAGTTTCTGTTGACGTGTGGTGAAACTGGATTTTCACTTCACTGCTCTAGACTTGATGCAGCTGTAGGCGAATAATTCCCTGATAGTACATACGCTTATATGTCTGGTGATGCTGTACTGGTGGGTGCTATTTGATCAAGTGGATACGGTGTAACTTGTTTCTTCAGCAAGCACGTTGGTAAACCCCCGTGTTTGGTTTGCTTTCCTGTCACTTGTGTGTATATGTATTGCAGGCTCTGACATTTGCAGCTTCTCCTGACAAGCCAGCACATCGCACTGTTCCCTTGCGCAATGTTGGCAATGTGCCTTGTAATGTGGAGCTGGGCATTAGCCCTCCTAGTGCACTGTTTACTGTCCATCCGACATCATTTACAGCAGTACCCCAACAGGTAAGTCTAATCTGTTAAGCGGTTTATGCCCATGTATTGTCTATCTGAGGCTGGTTCAAAACTGAGACACTCCCGACACTCCCTTTTCCCAATCGACCTCCCTCACTTCTTTCAAAATTGGATGAATGTGCCCTACCAGGAAGGGATTTGTGTGGAATTTGTTATTAAAGTGTCACTTCATACTTGTAGAAGTACGAGTGCAGATGAAACTCTCAGGACCTGTAGTCTTCTGGACGCTAAATTGAATGGCCTTGGTCCGGGGAGGCTGCAATGCAGCGTCCGGCCCTTATTCCCAATTGACCGCGGTCCCGCAGTGATGCATACCCCAGTGACCGCGGTCCCGCAGTGATGCATACCCCAGTCACCACACTAGTGCACTGTATACCTATGAGTACTCACACGTGCAGTGATGTGACGTGATGTGATGTGCACTCATTGCTTCATATGCTATTGATATGGACCATAGCCGAGAAGAGTTCACATGTTCTATAATACGTTAGTGACGACTAACCGTCCGTACGCCGGTAGGTCTATGGTCTACAGATGCAGTAGTTGCATGTGTTGAAGGAAGTTACCCGCTTTTGCGATCGTCAGGCACCGGATCCGTGTGATGTGTACTTCTGCTTTTCTTTGTTGTTGTTTACCTTGTTAGGAGGTGGAAGTCCGTGTCACGTTCTTATGTTCTATTGCCCAACATTCTGCTGGAAGGTTAGCTAACTTGCTTGCATCCAACTGTGTGGCTGGCTGTATACACATCTCACCATGAATACACTCTCTTCATGCCTTGAGATGTCTTCGATTTTTTTTCTTGTCTTGCACCATAGGAAAATACTGCCCTTTACTTTCTTACCGGTATGTTCTTGTACTATTTGAAGACAAGTAGAATCCATGTTGTGAAGTCGAATTCCCTGTGCTCAATACCTTGTTTTTGTTTTGTCTTGTTCTATTGTTGTGTCCCGTACAGCTATCTAGTAATGACAGTCAAAGAGAATGGGAACCAGTATGAACTATTGCTACGTGGAACAACCTCCGACTATTTACACACTAACGGTCATGCAGCAGCACTGCCTGCACCAGACCTAGCCGTGTGAGTGCAGGTCATAGGTATCAATATATTATATCAGTCTTTTTGGGGTAGAGCACGTATAACAAACACTGGACTACGCGCTAGGGCACGTATAACAAACACTGGACTACGGCTGGTGCTGTAGATTCCTGCCATACGCGATAGCAGGAGTACATCAACTAAAGGGTGAAACTCAGTATAATTTCAGGGTGGCAGAATTCATAGTTTTAATGTCGACTTTGATGAGTCATGGAAGGGAAGCCGCGATCCATGACTGCATAGCTGCTCTGCATGAGTACCTCTCTTGACATCAGTATGTACTGTGCATTGATTTGAAAAAATGTCGTGAATGGTGTTTTACACTTTGCCTTACTCGTATCTCAATTACACACTGTGGATTACTGTTTGTATTCTTGCCAAATAGGAACACAATGTACATGTGTTGTTTATGATATAATCCAACACTGGTAAACCAGTATTAGATAAATCTTGTTGTAGTTCACGCAATTATTAGATTGACAGCATGAAACAAGGTGTTGTTTCTGACAGGTGTAAATAGTAAATACCCAGCCAGCTTGAACACCACTTCATCATGCCTATTGATGGTCCGAAACTCTGAATAAGAATTTGATGTGAATTGCAGCGCAATTTGAGTTGTGGCGGTTAGCCCAAGACATACTCGTTTTAGAATGAAGCTGCAAGAAGCATCCAAGCGTATTTTGTTCATACATTTATGTTGAATTTATCTTTCACACTGTGTTCTGTGTTGGTTGCAGGTCCAAGTCTTTGCTATCTTGCAATCGCAATCAAGTGACATTTGCTGGTGTTGCTCTGCGAGAAAGCCGGTGAGTCTGCTTACATCAGATATCCCCACCCCGCGCCACCCCACCACCACTGTTATGTACTGTCGTGGACATGGAAATCCAGTCGATTGACCGGGCCCGGCGCGCTCAGCACGTACACACCAGCGCTTGATCCGATGCGACCAGCGCGCTGCAGCATGTGTGTACTGCTTACCCACGGCTGCATGGCCAGCGCCCTGGGGCCGCTAGACGTGCGACCGGATTTCCATGTCCACGACTCTAGTATAAGGCCATCATTTTTTATATCTATGTTTCGCGCCAGGTCAACTTCCAGAATCATATGCGAGAGGTGGAAAAAAATAAAAAGTTGCAAAATAATAAAAAAGGCTCATCAGAGGTGTATGCACTGTACATAGCACAAAAGCTCGTGCATGGTGTACATTTGAAAGAAAAATCGTACATCGAAGCACAACATCTGGGTTATCAGCATGAGTAAAATATTTACTTTGGACGGAGGAGGCAACCGTTGGTGCCTATGCTTCGCTGGATTATTGTACTCAGACTTCAGCAGCGGTGCAAAGAGCTCCGGAACGACACATCCTCTCAGCTTGAGGCGATCAATGCGGTCTCAGGTGTAACGGCTCATAGAATATTGCTCCCACATGCCGAACAAACGAATTTACCAATGCTGGCCTAGAGGCCATTTCTGAATCCCAGCTTCGCCCTATGCAACCAGTCCACACTTATGACTCGCACGATCGTACATTCACTGTGCATGTTCATTTTTTTATTTTTTTCCAAAAAAAATCAAAACGTATGCGTGCGGACGACGCGAAACATAGCTATAAAAAATGATGGCCTAAGGGCTGGCCGCATGGCATCCAAGTGCATGTGCAGTAGTTCCTGTACAGAGCAACCATCAGTGCAGCCCTGGTAAAAGGACTGGACTTGTATTTGCTACTTCCAGCCTCAGTTTCCATAGTGTAGCGGTTATCACGTTCGCCTAACACGCGAAAGGTCCCCGGTTCGATCCCGGGTGGAAACAGTGATTTCTTTTTTTCCCAATTTTGCAGCGGAAATTTTTGGTATTCCCATGTATTTTGAGTCTTGTATGAATGTCTGTTTTGGCTAGTACAATGTAGCCTGTTTTTGACAAGTGCACCCAAACGCACAACTGAGATGGTGATAGTCAGTTTGCTTGCCCAAATCCCATACATATGATCAAGAGTACATAAGCTCCCAAGAGTGTGCAGCTCTGGATACCCGTTCTATGGGGTTGGCCGACGGCAAAAACTCACAACATTTGCTGCAATGTTCACGTTGTACATCCCCAGCTTGTTTTTAGCAAGCAGTGGAGTAATTAAAATAGCACTCCATAACAGAAACCCACTCAGCTTGTGCGAGTCATCAGCATGAGCATGGTAGATATTCGGACTGCGCGCACGCTAACCTTCATTGTACGTGTAGTACAAATCGTACTTTGAACACGTGATGTGAGTTTTCGCCATCGGAGACCCCGTATGCAGAGTTGCACACCATTGGGAGCTTATTTACTCTTGATATGATGAGCCCACAACTCACGAGTGTACTCGAGTATGGAATACTATGGGCCGGCTACGCAGCGCTGTCATCCTTACATCGCATGTTCATCTGCACACTACGAAGGATTGCCTGTGGTTTGAAAATGGGATTCTTATGGTACCTTGCAGTCTTCAGATGGAAATTTGTGTGTCTAAGTAGGCCCAAACAAAAATAACCTTGTTTTGGGTCGGCCCTTAAACCCTGCAACTCTTTTTCTTGGTCCACGTATGTGTACAATAGGTGCATGCTTTCGCCCGTAGGTAGCTGGCGGAACTGCTCACGTACATCGTGCATGCATCCACTAGACGTCCACACGAAAAAATTGTCGAGAAAAGTTTTGTTTTGGCCTTTATATAGGCTATTCACGCTGCAGGAAAGCCATAATTATGATGTTAAATTTTGTTACTGTCAACGGAAAATTGCCACTGCAATGAAAGTGACTACCGGTATATCAACTTTGTTGTCAGTGAAAGGCATGGGCATGATGCAGATAAGCACAATGATGAAGGGAGCATGCCATTCTCTGGCCCGTGATCACAGTTCAATACTAGTGGGTCCTAGACTCTTGTTGGAATGGAAGGGTATTCTAAATTTGCATCACACTGCATGCCCATCTTTCCTTTACATTCCTGGTGTGCACCTGCTTCAACATTTGTCTGCAACCTGAGTGATCAAGTCACTAAATACTGTGCTCAGCAAATATTGTATGTTAGCCATGTACAGTGGTGGTCATGGAATTAGGCCGGCTGCCAAATTTGGATGAATATGAAGAACTAATGGCTGAAAAGGCTATCTAAAAGGCTAAAACTAATAATATGAAGAGTCTATTGCAATTTATCGGTGTTTTGTCATAACACAGGGCATACTTCTGTCACAAGGTCAACTTATCGGGCTATCGTGGCGGTCTAATGCCGTGACCGAAAACGGCAAATATAGAAAAACCTACCTAAAGTACTCGAAAGCGAAACTAGATTGTTCTAAATCTGTCTAAAACTTCGTCAAAGACGAACCCTAGCTTACACTACCAATCTACGGCATGACCTTTGTTCTTTATCACGGCCTTCATCCTCTTCGGCATCGTCGCGACGATCCGGCGGCACAGGTCGGCATCGATGCGACTCCAGGCCGCCTTGCATTCCTCCCACAGCTCAGCCTCGTTTTGCACTTCCTGCTGTTGTCCCGGTGCCGGGACAAGATTTCCCAAAGGTTTTCGATGGGGTTGAGGTCTGGGCTTTGTGCGGGCCACTCCATTACTTCGAACGGCTGCTCATCGAGCCATCGCTTGGTTGCTCGTGCGGAGTGTTTTGGATCATTGTCCTGCTGGAACACAGCAGTTTGGCCACCAAACAAGTCCGTTATGCTGGGTACCATGCAGTTTTGCAGTATCCCGATGTACTACTGGTGTTCCTTCCGCCCGTCAACACGATAGAGCCGGCCAACACCACCCGCACTCATGCACCCCCATATGATTATCCCACCGCCACCGTGCTTTACTGTGCCGCGGGTGCAGAGTGGGTTCAGCCGCTCTCCTCGTCGTCTGCGGACGTACTGAATACCATCCGAGTCCACCATGTTAAACTTGGACTCGTCACTCCATAAAACATTCGCCCACTGGTCAGGTGTCCAATCCTTGTGCTGCTTGGCGAACTGCAATCGCCTTTTTCTATTTTTCTCGCTGATAAAGGGCTTCTTTGCTGCTATTTTGCCATGCAAATCAAATTGTTGCAGACGTCTGCGCACCGTGCGCGCTGACACAGGTGCCACGCCATCTCCAGCGACTTCTTTCAGCAGTTTCGGTGCTGTTTTGAAGCGATCAGCCATTGACAGCAGCTTCAAGTGATGATCAAATCGATCCTCAGTCTTTTTTGGGGGGGCCAGGGCGTTTGGTTCGAGCAACAGAGCCCTTTCTTGTCGCCTCCTGAACGATCCTCCGGGCAGTTTGCGCCGACACACCCAGCACAGCAGCGATTTTTGAGGATGATGATCCATCCCTACTCATTGCCACAATGGCCTCTCTCTTCCCAACACTAATGTCTGCCTTTCGTCCCATGGTGAGTGAAATTGAAACAATTTCCACGTGCAGTTCTGGCTGCGACTTGTCAAATAGATATTTGAAGTTTCCCGGTGCCATTTTGGTCGTCCATGGTAACCGTGCGGTGCACGCGTGACGGCAATCATGGTTCAACTTGACTGTCACGTGGCCACAGCATTATGCCATGTGTACCGTACTGAATGTGTACCGTACTGAATGTGTATGCACATACTTAGTTTTTTTCCCAACATGTAGCCTCTTGTACGGGCAAAGCAAAATAAAAAGAAGAAGAGAAGAAAAACTAAACTAAAAAGAAGAAAAAGTAAACTAAAAAGGAGCACCCATTTTGTTAAGCCAGGGGCTGACTCACGCCTGGCATGAAAATGAGAGACTGAGAACTTCTCAGAAACTAGACATGATGACAACTGTCTAGCTGACCACTAGCTGTGCCTCTGCTCGGACCAGGTCGACAGGGGCATGGTCAAAGTGACGGCGGCGAATTGAGCGTGATCCACGGACACAGCGAAAAGCTTAGCATGCATCTGAGCGAACACACCATTTGGCTGTACGGCGCATGCCTCTTCACGGCTAAAGCACTTGCCAGCCTCTTTACCATGATGGCAGCTTCGTGGCCCATCCCCCCACAGGAAGAGAAGACCAGAGGGGTGAAGGAACCATGCTCGACGTGGAGAATTCTCTCCCCATACGCACGCTTCTACTCCCCTTCAAAGCTTCGGTACAGAGAGGAGAGGGATCTGGAGCGGTAGCTTGACGCATGGGGATAGAACACCCTTGTATCAAAGAATGCGTTTCTGCTATCCGTTCAGAACCCCCTCACTCTCAGGTCAGCGCGGGCATCCGGATCGGTGTTGGCGGTGCGTCGCTGGAGGACCTCACCGGTGAGAGGTTGGAGCTTCGGCTCCACCTCAACGTCACAATGCACCTCCTTCATGCATGAGGCGATAAAGTCGGTAGGATCGTTGTGACGCATATGGATGAAGCCGGAGAGTTTACAAATCTGTGCATGATCCACCGAGTAGCGTGCTCCACATGGGCAAGAAGCCGGCAGGTTGTCCAGACTCCAGTGGCCAACAATATCGCATGCGCACGTGGTCATGGAAGTCTGACTTGACGTCGAAGCAGAATCCGTGCTCAGCCACCGGTATTGTTGTGAGCGTGCTGGAGGCTCCCTTCTCTCTTTCCAACGCCATGGCCCGTACTTAGCGCATGCACTTTCGATTTTTTTTGCTGTCAAATCGCCTTGTTTTAGAGATCATGTCTTTAGGAAGAGATTTTGTCCAGAAATTTTGGTTGGATGTATGTATTCTTGAGGTTTGGCCTGTGTGGCCTAGTCCCATGGCCACCACTGTACATGTCATGTAAGTGGCCTGTGCGTGTGTGTGTGTGTTTGTGTGATTGTGTGTGTGTGTTTGTGTGATTGTGTGTGTGTGTTTTTCCAGTGAGGAAGTCCTTACTCTGTGTAATACATCCTACACAGAAGATGTAGTGCTGGAGATATCTGTTCCGGACCATAGTGATGTGTTGCAGGTAAACTATTGCTAGCTTGCTAGTGTACTAGCACACTATAAAGTGCACTGGTGTACAAGTGTACATGTGATACCATAGTATAACATTGCAGTGTACTGGTGTACTGGTGTAGTAGTGTACTGGTGTAGTAGTGCACTGGTGTACAAGTGTACATGTGATACCATAGTATAACATTGCAGTGTATTGGTGCACTGGTGTAGTAGTGTTGTAGGGTAACTTTTAGTTGTGTACTTGCCACTGAATGATTTGACAGTTCACTGTGTTGCACTGTGTTGTTGAAAGATATCACAATGGATAACATGTTTGCAACACCGCTATGCAAGAAACAGCTGTATAGCTAGATTTGTGATCACTACTTATAGCTAGAGTTTTGATTGTTTGAGGCTGCTGCCACACAAGTACTTCCTTGTTACTTGCATGTGTGTACGTGTGGAATGTATGTAATGTGTGTTAGTGTGTAGTACATGATATGAATCATTATCCACGATCATGAATTCTCATGAACGCGGTTCTCCACGATTGTGATCTGAAGGCAGCAGGTAGCATCTCTGTGGAGAAAGCTCTCCGGGCTGCAAAGTACAGATCGACTTGACTTGGCATTGTTGGCAGATGTCTGTGTGACAGGCTCAGCGGAGATACGAAACACTGTGTATTGTTATTGTTGTTATGAATAATGCATTCTCTCTCCATTCCTTTAAAAGTCAAGTAGTTTCTTTGACTGTGTGCTTGGCATCTTCCACTGTCAGGTGTTGTTACCAGTGTACAAGCCAACACCAGTACATACTGAAACACATGCAACGTCTCTTGGCAAGAGCAGCCAAGATCAGCCAGTGACTAAGCTTGGGCCCCAGGTACAGTACTAACTACTATTACATGTGTATGAGTGATTACCGTGTCGTATGCACAGCAGCCACAGTGTGTTATGTCAGTGATGACGATAGTGTATGTGCAGCCACAGTGTGTTATGTTGGTGATAATGATGGCTGTATGCCAACATGACTTCCAATACCATGTGCAATTTCATCTGCCTTCCCCAACTTTTTCCTGCTAGGAGAGCATTAGAGTGACATTGAAGTTTACAGCTCGCCAACAAGCTGCTATCAAGTCATTTTGTCTCATCCGCGACTTGAAGCATGCCATGAAATTTCAGGTTAGTATGGTGTGGTAGCACTTTTGCATGTGATGCCTGTCTTGTATCGAGTGCCACTGGTAGGATGGTTGCTGAATGTAGGTTTGACTGTACTTCAAAGTAGGTTTGTTGCTTCTTCGAGGGTGTGAATTGAAAGTGCTTAGTCTCAAACTTTTAATGGCGTGAGTCTTTGTTAAATTGTCTTTCCTGGTGGTGCAAATAATACAACTGGTATAGCACCCCAGTTTGCTATGCAATTCTTCTGGGATGCAAAGTGACTTCAGGAATCTGTCGCAGAAAACCTGAGGCTTGTCGTTAATTTTGATAGCACCGTGCAATGCACGGTGCATGTACATAGGTGCAAACTAGTAAATTGTAATACTGCAGTAATGGACCAGTTGAATTGTGGGTTTAACGGAACAAGTACCACACAATTCACGTGTTCGTAGGATTTCAGAAAGCTATTTTCAATTCCAGACAGGTAGCAAAAACTGATGTAAACGACCAAAGGAAAAATTTCAATTCCTCATCCGAGGAGGTAGAACGAAGTCTTGGCGAAAGCCCAAAGGAATAAGATTATCATTCTGTGTTTTTCTCTGCTGTTTGCAGATTCCTCTGTTTGCATATGGCGGGCATTGTGACATTCAGGCATTGGGTAGTCTACATAACAAACCTCTGACAAGGATAAAGTTGGGACAGGTATGTGTCACTTTTACAGTTTTTTTAAGTGCTCCAACGGGTCAATCGTTAGTGTTGTCTCCCTCTTGTTATCGCCACCACTGCTAGGTTGATTGTGTCTGTGGACGACTTTAACCTTTGTTGTGCCTGTGTCATTATTACTAATAACATTGCTGTAAGTTCCGTTCACTGAACTTGTGAATATTTGATACTTTGGGGCTGCCCACATACTAGTTTGTGCATGAAGTGTGTGGGTACAGTGAGGGCTATGTCCGTCCAGCCTGTGTAGTGTCACAGGAAGCGTGTGTTTCGAAGTCTGAAAAAAATGTTGAACGGTCTCTGCTCGCATGACAGCTACACCATAGCTCAGTGATTCGAGCATCGCTGGCCTCAAGCGAAGGTCCCGGGTTTGACTCCTGGTGGTGACGTCAATTTTTCTTCTTCAAAATTTTCCCTTTTCCATTCCCTCAACAAGTGAATAAGTACTAGTACTAGTTTTTAAAAGTTGTACTGGTTGTAATTGGAAAGTAGACGTGTTCATTCTGCTTGTGGATTGCAGTACATGTAAGTTATGTTGCGGTGGATGCAGCCAGCATGCTGAACGTGCTCTTACATAACGGGGCAACCTTTGTCCACCGTTCTATTGGGAGCTATGCTATTTGCGTTTCTTGCTATGTTGTTGATCTGGCACTAGCTTGGCAAGCAACGATCAATCAGTAAACTAGTTGTGGAGAACCGTGGAGAAAGAGATGGTTTTGTCAAGATCCTCTGTTTTGAAGGTAATTGTCCTTCTGTTCGTGCCTTTTCTGATGTGTTCTCTGCCTACCATGCATATAAGATTGGCAAATTACCCCTTTGAAGCCCACACTGCACAGTGGTACGGATATCACCCTACCAAAATTACTGTGCAGTGCACCCAGACGTAACTCGGCCATTCCTTGACTGAATCAGATGATCGAAAGGTCTGTCAACATTAGTATTTCCTCAGCTACCGGCTGAAAACCCCCGAAGGCGATCCGAGGTTGCAGAGCGGAGTCATGTCACTCAAACCAAATTCGCTCAGTACAGTCAACTCGAGCCCGTGCATTTTGAACTCACTTTTCGGGTGTTGGCCTTACAGTTCCATTACTAGCTGTCCGCACATCCACGCGTAGCTCACGTCATCGCAAAGGCAAGTTGCTCAGCTCTCATGTAAAACAAAAGCGATCTGCGATATACTTTGTTGTAATGGCTGAGGATTTGAGTTAGGCGCTCGCAATGCTGGCTTTGGAGCGGCCAATTGTGCTGCGGCTGTGGCCCTGTGGCATTCCTAATGGACTCCTGGAGTATAACTGGGTTCCTCTTGCCAAGAGTTTTCTAGAAAGACAAGATCACCAAAATTGGCCACAGGACACCAAAGTCACGATCGAATAAGTTATTAGGCTCACATGTGCAATGCATTTCTTGAAATAATCTTGGCCCTACAGTTTTATGAATGATCCGCGTTAATTGTTCTCGTACCTAAACACTGAAACTCAAGGTTGTCCGAAAGTGAAAATGAGGCAAGAAAGTTTAATAATAGCGGGCTATTTTCGAGAGATTCACGAAAATGCTTTTTCACATTTCATCTCAATCTTGCCTATATAAACTCAAAAATGATGTTTATTATTCTTCATTCCAGATGAGAAACTTAGTACGCTAGTACCGGCAGAATGTCTGACAGTATCTCCCGTTGATGCCATCATTCCTGCTGGAAAGTCCAAGGTAATAGTCGTATTGACTGTGGCTTAAGTTAGGGAGGTTTCATTTCACGTAATAACGTATGAAAATAACGTAGGGACTGCACTTTTTTTATACATAAAAATCCGGCTGCTTGGTTTCACTCTACGTGATTTCTCCACGACTGCTAAGCATGTCTTGTGACATGCTGTTCTTGGATCACACTGACTCGTATGATGGTGATCTTGTGAATTTTGCGTGTTACTGTCATTGCTCCTACAGCAATTCCTTGTGATCGTGGAGCCAGCTGCCTGTGGCAAGCACTCTGTCCTGGGTAGTCGTCATGACAGCGCATCACTGGCAGCGCTGTGTCTACACAGTGGGGATGAGCTGGCTCGTTGCCGATGGAGGCGGTAAGGAGAGGAGAGTTTTGATTTTGAGGGTAGTATCTGATGATAGGGTAGGCAGGAAGGCATGGGGATATGACGGGTGAACTGGCAGCTATATTCCATGCTTGTGACTATAAAAGTTTTCTTCTATTGTACTCCACACTGCCCTGGGGAGGACTGCTGATTGGCAGTTAGTTGTAGAACGTCAGTGCCATTGGTCAGTGTCGTGAAATGTTATCGCATGAGCTGATTGCCAAGGAACTGGTGGTATTAGACACATTTTATAGCGTAACTTGTAGTTCCTTGGTCCTTTTCTTGTCTATAAATTTTTGAACCTTTGTTATGTACATTTCTTTCACTAGCCTCTGTCGAACAGTCGGTGAGGTCTCCTCTACTCCTAATTCTCCTGGCCACACCTCCTCTTGCGCAACAGCTGATGATGATGGTGGTGGTGGTAATCGTTCACAACCGGTGTGTCCTGGACTCAGTAAAGCGGGTCTGCATCGTCCTGTTGCCGGTGAAAATCTTGAGCTTCGTGATTTGCAGAGTGAGTGCCTTGGCTGTGTTGTGTACATGTATATACTGATGTGTCACTGATAGATGATATTCTTGTTTTAGTGTGCAACTGGTGAGGAGAGCATGCAGACTTCTGTAAGCTGTGGACACATGCATTATCCAGTTCTTCATGTCAGCACTGCCATTTTTGTTGTCTATTCTGGGTCGACTGAAAGTGTGTTTACTAGTACCGGTATGTGTGTGTGCATGTGTATGTCCCGTATGGTGCAGTGGTATGTGCAGCGATTTCCAATGGATAGGCTGCGGGTTCGATTCCCGACGATTATGGTCACACACGTCTTTCGTCTCTTTCTCAGACTCCTCCTGACTTTTCTTTCATTCTCGATTACCAACAGCCAGTGCATGCCGGAGTATGTGGTGTGATGTGTTCGGGGAAAAAAATGAAAAAAGACCAAAAAGTAGGGATTCACTGGCCAGAAAAAAGCCACTTCATAGCTGTGTGGCTGAATAGTGTTGGTCTATTATTCAGCCTTGCAAGCTGTTGAATAGTGCAATCCCAGCACAAGTTGCTATGGCTTCTGCTGTAGCATCGCTATCATCGCCTCTGGCGATGGGCGTCCAATGGTCAAATGGTCAATGGCATGTGTGTGGGTGTGTCTGTGTATGTGTGTGATTGTGTATTTGCAGCCTATTCTGCGTCTGCTAGCCTCGTTGAGGAACAGCAATTGTTTGAGTCTGGTGTTCAACAACAAACTATACAAATTGTAGCAACACTCACTCCACCGCTTAGTGTTCCTGGCCGCAACACTGCGTCAAGAAAGAAGAAAGCTATCACAACGACTGCTGGCGATACACAAGCTATGGGTGACTTGTTACAGCAGCTAGGCAGGGACAGGCCTGTGGCAGAGTCTAATGGTGGAAAGTCTTTGAGGGCCATGCCAGACATGGAGCATGAGTTTGATTTCCAACAGTTCCCTCCATCACAACACAGCTCAACAGCAGTAGCAGCAGCAGCAGTCAGTACAGCAACAGCTACAGTCTCAACAACTGGGAAAGTACCGAACACCAGGTCTGGTACGTTGTGTTGGTGGATGTCCGGTATCCGGGTGGTATACAGCATATCTGGTTTATATCATTTTTGCTGGTCTCATGATAATAGAGTCTCACACACGGATGGGTTGCAGTGTCTGCTCTAGGATTGTAGGACAGCCGGGTACACGTGTACCTGGCGCAACCATTTCAACCGGGTCGGAGCCGGGTACACATGTACCTGGCGCTGTCTCACCAGCCGAGTCACATGCTTTAACTGGTTGGTTGGTTTATTTTAATTCGGACAATAAACGGGAACTAGGCCCAATGATATAAAGGTGAATGGATAAGCCGCATTTAGAAAAGAGAGGACAGGAATTAGAAAATTACGAAAGAAGAAGAAGTATCTGACACATACAGTCACATCTGTCGTAAGCGACCGCCCCTTGGTGCAAGAAAAAGCGGTTGCTTACGGCAGATGGTCTCTTACGGCAGATGTATGGTAAATCCGGCATACCAGGTATATGCTTCCATGTACTCAAATCGACGAGAATAATGTGATTTTTAATATCATTTTATTGGATATTCAACGACGACCATACCCGTATAGTACGCGTATGCGACACGGCAGTAGATCGACACTGCCTGGACTTGACAGCACAGCCTCATTACAGGCCAGGCGCCAGTCGATCGCACTTGCAAGACAGCGCATTTTCACACTTTGCAGTTGACAGCGCACTGGCAAGTACAGTTTCGCACCTTACTGAACCTGGGTCGCGGTCGCTTACAGCAGATTTGAATGCAGCCACCGTGCATGAAATCGCGGTCGCAGGTCGCGCACAGCAGATGGTCGCTCTGGACAGATCAGTTTGTATATGAAACCGTCGGTGCACGGAAAATCGGTCGCTAACGGTAGATGGTCGCCTACAGCAGAGGTCGCTAACGGCAGATTTGACTGTACAAGCAAGAGGGGGGGGGGGGGGGGTTATGCACTCTTGATACAAGCCATGTAGTCAGTCCTTTCAAAGTAACTAGTTCGAAAGTGTAAAGTACCAACCGGGTCACAGGTGACCCGACCCGGTACTATATTTTCAACCGGGTCCAAGCGCCGCCCAACCGGGTGGATTACCCGGCTCACCCGGCGCTGGAGCAGACACTGGGTTGATAATGGTTTGATGAAGCAGCACTAGTAGTTCCAAAAGTACAGTATTGGCCAAAGAAATCCAACTTCATAACTAAAATAGCGCCGGGCACTGCGCAGCCCTAGCACTACACACACTGGTCTGTGCACTCGAACGCAGCGCTACTTTATTCATGAGGTTGGATTTCTCTCGCCAGCACCGTACATGCACATACTAGTACATGTACATGTGCTGCAGTTCTGCAGTAGTACTTTTGATCTGACTTGTGTCATGTATCAGTAGTCAGCATATGATCAAGGTATTTTGTGCTTTATGCTATGCATACTCTGCAATTATACCGTTTTGCATGATTTCTTTGTGTATCACCAACACACCGCTGCATGCCTGCATGAATTGCCTGTATGCATTTCCCGCATGTACGTATGGTGTGTGTGTGTGTGTGTGTGTGTGTGTGTGTGTGTGTGTGTGTGTGTGTGTGTGTGTGCGTGTGTGTGTGTGTGTGTAGCAATATCAAGTTCATCATCGAAACACATGACTGATGCTGATTGGTTGCTGTCGCCGACCTTAGTCACATTGAAACCCGTTGGGCATGGTAAGGCTATGATAGTTACAGCTACTCTCACTTTTCCGGGATATCCTTACTTTAGTTACTTGGTGCTACATTGCCGCTTGTCACGTGTGTAGGTATGTGTATGTATATGTGTATATCTCTATACATCTAGAATGGTGTCTCTGCTGACTTCATGATCAAGTACGTTGCTTGAATTTGAGTGTGTTTCTGAGTTATGTTCTTTGCTTTTACAACTAGTAATACATGTAATGTGCAGGCATATGGCTGCGGGGATGTTAGGAGGGTGCAGCCACCGACAGTCTTGAAAAATCGAGAAAAAACTCTTGTTTAGACATGTACATGTCTGCATGACGTATTTTATAATGTAGCTGGTATATGATTGTAAATGTACCCCCCCCCCCCCCTTAACAGTCTAGCTACATGCCTGATGTTGCATTTCCCTATGTGCTGTGCTGTGTTCTATCATGTACTGCTCCCCTGCTCTGCTGTACTGCTGCGTGTGTGTGTATGTGTGTGTGTGCGCACGTGCATGCATGTGTGGTGTGACAGGGGAGAACGCAGGTACTATCAAGATTCAAAACCTATCTAACCAGCCATGCAAGTAAGTAGCTTGATTGGTATCACACTACATGTATTACCAAGAGTAAATAAGCTCCCAAGAGTGTGCAACTCTGCATATGGGGTCTCCGACGGCGAAAACTCACATCGCGTGTTTCAGGTACGTTTTGTACTGCATACAACTAAGGATAGCGTGCCCGCAATCCGAAATGCTGCCATGATTATGTTGGCGAGTTGCATAACCGCAGTGAGTTTCTGCCAGGGAGTGCTTTTATTGTTACTCCGCTGCGCGCTAAAAACAGGCTGGAAACGTACGACTGGGACACTACACCACGTGATGTGTGTTTTCGCCGTCGGCAAACCCCATAGAAAGGGTATCAGGAGTGGCACACTCTTGGAGGCTTATATACTCTTGTTACGGTGATGTCAATTATTATGCAGCAGCAAACTGCCAATAGTCCTGAAATCAACACTGTTGCTGTTCTGGTGATCGCTGTGGTTGGGATTAATGCTAGTACATGTAGTTCCTTGCTATGTTTCACTAAGTGGACCAGTTCAGAGCTTCTCCGGCACATTCTGTTGTAGAAACTATTGATTTCTGTCTTGTTACTTTTGTTGTTGTTGTGCCATGTGCTTGCATTTTCATTTTTTCCCGTTTGTGTGCGTGCACGCGTTTGCGTGTGTGTGTGTGGGGGGGGGGGGGGGGAGGGGGGGGGTGCGTGTGTATGTGCGTGTGCATGTGTGTGTGCGTGCGTGTGTGTGTGTGCATGTGTGGCTGGTGCATGTGCTGGTTGTGATTTCTATTTGTAGATTCGGTGTTCACTGGCCTGGTTATTTGCTACGTGTATCACCAGACCATGGCATTGTACCGGCTCGGTAAGTTGACTTGTGCGCGCGCACGCGTGTGTGTGTGCATGCGTGTGTGCGTGCGTGTGTGTGTGTGTGTGTGTGTGTGTGTGTGTGTGTGTGTGTGTGTGTGTGTGTGTGTGTGTGTACTAAGTTAGTATACATATACATGTACTGTACCTATATACCTACATGCATGCAAGTGGTTTGTTGTTTTGTTTTCTGCTGTTTGTTTATGTGTGGCCAGGGGCAGCCTAGCTGTGTCTGTGACGTTGAAAGTGTCAGCTGATATCTCCTATCCACCAAGCACTACACTAACGTTTACGTGCGGGCAGACAAGGAAGGTAATGCTGTGCTACAGATGAATGTGTTCCGGCTTAGGAGAACTGTTTGTAATCATATGATCCGAGATTTTTCTAGTTTGGTTATCGCCAACCTCTTTCGGTCAGTCCATTCAGTATAGTACGTAGAGATGCTTCCCAGATGCAATGAAAGTTTATTATTATGAAACTATACAAAAATTCGCAGACACCAACACATCAGACATCAATTGCAAGCACCAGCAAGACGAAAGAAACCATACTACACTTCCGGACACCGGCAAAAACAGTTAACAAGACTTGTTGAGCCCTCCAGATAATTGGAAATTATCAGAGGAGAGTCAGTTGTTGAATGATGCAATTTAAAGGGGAAGTTCTTTCAACAATTGTAGTCTTTGGGGTGCTGAGTCGAATGGTCTTGGTCCGAGGAAGCTGAGACGCTCCCGTCCCCCTTTATTCCCAATCGAACTCGCCACTTCTACCGAAACTGGGTGACTGCGCCCTGCCCTACTACAGTCAGTTTCAAAAAGATTAGCAATCCTGGTGATCGCCCGGGGAGTTTGCCGTCTTACCGTATGAGCGATCGAGCGCTGCCTGGAAAAACTCACTGTGAACTCGAAGAAATATTCCGCGCGAAAGCATGAAAAATGACAACTCACTCAGGTCGATGTCGGTACAGTCGTGTACGTCTGGTTCACAACAAACGAGTTCTTCCTCGTATCGATTATGGAGTCAGAGAGGACATGTCGAAAGTGTAGTAAATGCCGAGGCTGACGAGCGGCATGGGTCCCAATATGTTTTGTGACCAAATAGTTTCTTTGAGCTGCGATGCAATTTACTCTCACCATGTGACGAAAACGACATCGACACAGACTCATACCCAAGGCCATGACTTGGCGAAGCTATCCGTATGACTTCGACAACATTTTGAGAAAAGCAGACGCCTGTGGAAGCTGATACAATGTAGAAGTCGGCGTTGACTTCTAAATTCAAATAAATTGGCGATCTTGAAATACTAAAATAATTCTCAAAAAGAAATCGATCGATGTGCCGGTGTATTCAACACGTAGCTACAGCGCAATGACTTCCGTATTCACTCACACCGTTTCAGTGTTGTGGGTGTGTTCACATGGCGTGAGCCAGTCAAGTGTCAGTCAGTTCGGGAGGAAGCGGGAGCTCCAACAACAACAACAACCGTGAACAACAACAAGTCTGCTTGATCACCAAAAAACAATGAAAAAAGTGTGAGTTGAAGATGGGTTAGGATTTGAACTCACAACTTCATGGTCAGCAGACAGCATCCATAACCACAGGGTCAGAAAGGAAAAGATAAATCGTGGGTTTTGATAGAAAAAGCGATACTGGCTTCCAGGGCAAATTGTAAACCATGGGAAAAGGCCGGAAACCTGGCCGAAATTCTAACTCCTTAACGGCTGGTCCAATTGTTCCGAAACCTTCACAGAACAATTTGCCGTGCCCTAACCAGCCCTTTTATGTACTTCGTTGTCCAATTTTCCCTGATCTTCATACTTTTTAAGACCAAAACCTGATTGCTAATCTTTTTGAAACAGACTATAGATGGGGATTTGTATGCAAAATGTGACTAAAAGCGCCATTTCGTCCTTATAAAAGCATGGATGAACGTGATTGGCCCATATGTTGTAGTCTTTTGGACGCTGAGTCGACTGGTTTTGGTCCGAAACGGCTGCGATGCAGCGTTCAGCCCTCATTCCCAATCGAACATGGTTGAATAAGCGGTCACGTGCTCATGCGTACATCAGTCAGCTGGTCACCGTGCCTGCAGGGTGCAACTTACAGCCTGTTTGAGCGCATTCCTGGCACTCGAGTTGAGCCTTTGAACCTTTGAGTTGAGCCTCGGTGTGAAAGTTGTACTTCCTCCGCTAAGCAAAACTTCGTTGCGTTTTTAGTGTTCTTGTCATGATATTTCTGTCGGCATTAGACATACATGTCAGTGATCTATCCCCTACATAGGGTAGCTGAGTTGTCGTCCATTGTTCTGACAGGCTTTTGAACCTCCGAAAAGCATGGAGTCCTTTGAAAAAATCGGCGAAGCAGAACCGTTTCTCGACAAGATGTCACCAGAACACAGCCCCAGGCGCGCGCGCATGACACAAAAGTGCGAAAATGAGAAACAGTTTGAAAGGCCGCGTGGCTCGAAGAAGTGTCCAGGAGCCGGCCAGCACTCAGGCACTGCTGTACTAGCACGAGTCGATGGTGCGCATCCGCACACAACCAAAATCAATGCACTTGTGTTTGCAGCGCAGGGGAAATGAAAAGCTTTTGACATTCAGGTTGTCTTTCAGTCGGCGCAAAATCCTGATCTCAACGTCGACGACTTGGCGTTCTTCCACAGCCTGTAGACAGACGTGTCACTCGTGGCGAAGGAAACCAAAAAGGAGCTTCGGCAGGGTGTGGAAACATGCTGGCACGACTACACCGCTGCGAAGATGGGGAGCGTTTGTTTGGGTCTGTATGACTCCTTCCATGGCGTTCCGGAGAGTGGCTATAACTACCAGTGCCACTGTGGAGGTCGTCAAGCTCACAGTTCGAGCGAAGAACTTGGCGATCTCCACGATCAAAATAATCGTGTCTTGGAAACTTATAAATGCTGCGGAACAAAAGCTGGCAGCGCCGGTGGCGACAGTCAGCGATGATGCAGACTCGATGTCATCAGGGAGTGAGTCGTCATCAGATTCAGACGAAGAGTGAAGCTGGACTGCTTTGAAACGAGCTGTGTGACCTCTGTAAATAAATATCTTTCATATGCTGCCTTGTTTTCCACTTTGCAAAGCATGTTCGTAGCCATAGAATGATATGGACTGAACCGTAAAAACGCAACGAAGTTTTGCTTAACGGAGGAAGTAGCCTGCAGGCACGGTGACTAGGCGACTGGGTACGCATGTGCACGTGACCGCTTATTCAACCATGTTCGATTGAGAATAAGGGCTGAACGCTGCATCGCAGCCGTTTCGGACCAAAACCAGTCAACTTAGCGTCCAAAAGACTACAATATATAGGCCAATCGCGTTCATCCGTGCTTTTATAAGAACGAAATGGCGCTTTAAGTGACATTTTGCAGACAAATCCTCATCTAGTAGGGCGCAGTCACCCAGTTTCGGTAGAAGTGGCGAGTTCAATTGGGAATAAAGGAGGAAGAGCGTCTCAGCTTCCTCGGACCAAGACCATTCAACTCAGCACCCCGAAGACACATGAGATAATGACACAATAGTGTACACTGAATAAACTCAAACATGAAGAAGAAGAAAAAGTATCACAAACCGAATAGTGCAGGATGGCAGTATTGTAAACACGCTATACCAGACAAGACTATCATCAGAAGAGCTAATCACAAGCTGAACAGAGACACCAGTAGGTTGCTGCCTAAACTACGCACCATATGTATATGAGATTTGCTGCAAGGATGCTGGTATCAGCCACCTGCTGTGTTGTTATGGATGCACTGTTATGGTTACATTGTTTTGGCATCCTTGTGTGCGATCCCATTACATGCATCTCCCAACACCATTGCTGTGTACGTGTGAGATTGTAGTTACGGCGGTAACCTGTTATTGCACCTCTCTTTCTCCTCATGATCAGCAGTTCTGATGGTCAATACTGCACTACTAGTCTTGTTTGGTAGTGTGTGGATACTACCGCCATTCAGTTTGTGTTATCTTTTCATGTGTGACATTATCTCATGTGTATGATGGCAATACTCATTCAATTGTATCATTTTCCTCTGGTGAGTTCCCATTTTCTTTTGGAACAAATCAACACGCCTAGTCAGGTATTTTTTCTGCAGTGGACTGTTTGGTGGTGGACGTTGCGCAGGCGCGTTCGCAGGGTCACCTCTAGGGGGATTTCCAACCGAATCGCAAACAATGACTCATTTTAAAACCCCTTTCTAAAGAGCGCTAGGAAATTTTCAAAATGATGCATTTTTCGTGTTCTTTGGATCATAACGTCAGTTCTACTCACTAAATCTTCATTATCTTAGGCTTCCTGGAAGTGGAAAGGTACCAGGGAGAGAATGAGGTCGACCATGATAGCCAGGACACAGTACAGCCATGTACATATCCAGCGCTATATGCTATAGCGGTAGAGTGCAGCGACGGTGCGAAAAAATGCCCCAAACTGGGCCAAAGGCCCAAACGCGTCCTGCTCCAGCGATTTCGTTTTTCTTGATCGCAGAGTTTCGATTTTTGCTGTGTACTCTTGAAAATATCACAAGTGAAGCCCCTGCAAATTTGAGCAAGTCAGCGTGACGAAAAGTCTCAAATTCTCGATACTCGAGTCGCACTGCGCGCTTTTGAAATTGCGAGATCGCGGCTCAACTTACGAACGATTTATCTCAAGAGCCATTGCTTGCAGCGCGTCGCAAATTGTTTCAACCGACAGCTGAGAGTTTTCTATTCGACCTGGATATTTGGATCGTTGGATTTGAGCGAGATTTGACTGAGTTCCGATCTGTTGAATTTTTGCATTCTTGCCAGATCGATCGTGCACCCTACCAAAATATGCTCAAAAACGTTAATCGTTTGGAACATTTGGGGGGTTTCCGGGCAACGCCCCCCTGCGTACGCGCCTGTTGTGTGCTGGTAGTTGCAAGTGTTGCGTGGTCGGGTCGGTCGGGTCAAACAATCATCCCTAGTGTATTAAAATTCGGGCTGAAACGATTATACCAATTACTCGGTAATCGATCGATAATTCCTTATCAATCAAGTAATCGTTACGTTATAGATTACTCGTTAGGGGTTTTGAGTCCAAAAAGTACTGAAAACCCTCGTTTTGTGAAGCTTGAATCAGTTTACACTGTGAGTATGTAGTTGCCAGAGGCATGGTGCATATTCTGAGGTTAAATTTACTTTATAATTACCATGTTTCTGAGCTACCCTGTCACTAAAGCGGGATTCACAGAAGCTTTTTTGCGATGCGACACGCGATGCGACAGACGCGAAACCGGGAAAACCCCAAATCGCAGCCATGTCGCACCCCACGCAACTGCCGCAACTGGGCCATCGCAGGCCATCGCAGAAGTTGAGCTTGGCTCAACTTTTGCGATGCGATGCGATGCGACAAGCGATTTGGTGTACGATTTTGACCTTTTCTACAGCAAAGTTGTACAAAGGTGCAAGAGTTGCCTATAAATTTTTACAAGTTGTGTCAAACCGCGCGAATATCATGGTGACGTACCCAAATCAGCAAAACTTTGTCGCATCGTTGACTTCTTCTGTGAATGGTATTTCGCGAGTTCGCATCGCACGCATGCATCGCAGATCGCGTCGCATCGCGTGTCGCATCGCAAAAAAGCTTCTGTGAATCCCGCTCAACTTCTGCGATGGCCTGCGATGGCCCAGTTGCGGCAGTTGCGTGGGGTGCGACATGGCTGCGATTTGGGGTTTTCCCGGTTTCGCGTCTGTCGCATCGCGTGTCGCATCGCAAAAAAGCTTCTGTGAATCCCGCTTAATGCAAATTTGTGGTATTATAATGGCTTAGATTTCGGAAACAGAGCAATGTTTGCACAAAATTCTGACACTATTTGCTAACGATTATAATCGATAAATCGATCGTTAAGCTCAAGAGTAATCGATAGGTGAAAATCCACGATCGTTTCAGCCCTAAAATTTAAAATGTATCTGTCACTGTGGCTTTTCGCTGTTCAATACATCTTTGCTGCTCTTGTGGTTGTCGTCGTCATTGTTCCTGATTTATTTTCCAGGATGTTATCATCAATGTTGCATCCACTCTCCAGTACCCCTTTTCTCCTTCTGTTGAGCAAGACAAATCTACATCATTGCCAGATTCACAGGCAGCACCAACAGCAACACCAGCAGTCGCCGGTACACTGAAGACGACTGTGGGAAAGAAATTACGCGATAAGCCTACTTCAACGTTATTGTCACAGGATGATGGTGGTAGTGCAGTTCATAATGCACCATCATCATCATCTCTTCGAACTATTGCCTTCCCACCGGTTCCCATTGGACAATCATCTGGTGAGATGCTTGTTGCCTGGTCGCCAGCTTGTGCCTGTCTGCCCCCTCTCTCTCTCTCTCTCTCTCTCTCTCTCTCTCTCTCTCTCTCTCTCTCTCTCTCTCTCTCTCTCTCTCTCTCTCTCTCTCTCTCTCTCTCTCTCTCTCTCTCTCTCTCTCTCTCTCTCTCTCTCTTGCGCGCGCGCTTGCACACGTGCTGTCTGTCTGTCTCTCTCTCTCTCTCTCTCTCTCACTCACTCACTCACTCACTCACCCACATGCACACATACACACTCACACCCCCACACTCACACCCCCACACTCACACTCACACATACACTTACACACTCTCTGTATGTGTATGTGTGTGTATTCATTTCATAGCTGTAGCCAGCTTCAAATTGAAGAGGGGCGATTGGGAACTTTTGTGCATGGTTTTACCATTGTGCATCACTCCACATATGGAGTACAGCGTTGTAATGTAGGCTTATTAGGAGCCATCGCGAAAACTTTTTATCGTCCCCGAAACAAGCTTCGTTCATTCGGAGAGGGGGGGGGGGGGCCTAAATCACAAGTCGATCGACAGCTTGTGTAGCAATTCTGAACCACAGTGATGCAACTTGCATTAGCAGATTAGCTGTGCCAAGCACAAATTTCTATTTGGAATTTCTGGTTTAGGACCGACACAGGGCAGCGCAACAAGAACCATAAGCGCTCTTGTCGAGTCTGATCTCAGGAGGAAGAAAATTGTGTTGGTCACTTGGGTCATTACGCTGTTACAAACGTTCAGAAACATTCTCACCGTGTAGAACACGTGTTTCTGATCTAGACTTGGAACGGCGCAGATCAAGGCAGAATATTGTTTTGTCAGTTTCAGTGGCATGACAAACACATTTCCGTAATACAATGCCACCCATGCAGCTCCATAGCCAACACCAGCGTTTTTTTGATCAGTGATATGAATGAAGGTGGCTGTACCAACCTTTTTTTGGAATGTATCCGCATGTGCACGCATGTTATTCGTTTGTCTGTGTTTGCCTGTCTGCGCGGTTGTGTGCCCGGTGTTTTTTTTCTTCTCTTGTAGAATCTGGTGTTTCTCTGAACAATGTGACATCGTCCGTAATGAAGTGGCAAGTCTTGTCTCTGAGACCAGCCTATGTGATGGTCAGTAGTATAGTAGGCCGTACAATGTTTTGTCTACAGCTCCAATATTACTGTGATACGGGTATTTTTAGCGATGGTCTATTAATTGGGAACTCGTGACCTGGAACGAGGGATACATGAATACAGGGAATGGGATGTTCTGTCTTCGACCACTTGGTGGTGGGTCTGATCTACTCACCTCTCACCGCTTAGGAGCTTCATCTGCGGCTTGATCCTGGTGTGTGGTGGCGTTCCTGAGGGTGCTGAAACTCAGTTTAACTGAGTCTCATGGAAACCATGACATTTTTTAACTTCAAGGATTCTCCGAAGGCACTGGAATACCTTGGAAAGAGAGTCCCCTGAGGAACTAGGGATGTCCCGAAAAGAACACACTTCGGTCCATACATTTTCTAGTTTGTAACATATTATGGCTATGTGTCGGTGTTGTTCTTGGTCAGTAGATATTGTGCGTTATATTGACCTCTTGTCTCCGCCGTTTGCTTGCTAAGCTGTCATCAATGCCATGTCACACTTTGGTTCTGTATGCCGTATTTGGTCGGTTATATGTCGACCGTGGCTTTTTAAAGTCTACTCTTGCTCTTTGAACCTCCACAATCTATTTCAAAGTTTACTGCCCTGTGCTACACGATGAGTCTACACATTCACACACACACACACACACACACACACACACACACACACACACACACACACACACACACACACACACACACACACACACACACACACACACACACACACACTCACACACTCACACACTCACACACTCACACACACACACACACACACACACACACACACACACACACACACACACACACACACACACACACACACACACACACACACACACACACACACACACACACACCTTGACATGTTGGGACTCATTCACTGTTTGATGGCACATACAGCAGTGAGTGTGAGTGCAGTATTTTCTGAACAATGCAGTCTCAACAACTTACAGATGGCTCGGGCGAATTCCCGTATGAATGTCCACCCCTGGTTTTTGAATTTGCTCTTTGCTGCGTAAAAGGCTGACGTGTCCGGTAAAATGGGGTGAATATTTGGAAATTGATTTGGTTTGTTCTAACATGATGATTCTCTGTTATGGTTTTGTTACTTCATACAGCCGGTTGGAAGTGACATGTTTGAAAGTCAGGCACTGTATGCAGCGTTTGTAGTGGATGGTCGTTATGGTGCACTAGATCCACTGCAGAACAAGGAGGTAAGTACATTACTAGGCACATTGTGCTGCTACAGGCACTACAAGCACTGTGCTGAAGCAAACACTGTGCTGCTACAAGTACTGTGGGGTGTAATGGCTACGGGGGAGGTACTGGCTACGGGGGAGGTACTGGCTACGGGGGAGGTACTGGCTACGGGGGAGGTACTGGCTACTAGCCTGTGGTGTTGAGTTGATCTGTCACATGACTTTTTGAAACTTTCCCTGGCCTGCTGTGTCTTGTAGTTCTTCGAAATAATTTTTTTTTCTCAGAGTTTCTTGGATCAGAATGTCCTTTATTGTGTGCTCTGTATTGCTATGCAGATCCATGTGACATTTGAACCACGTGACGTTGGTACATTCTCTCAGCTCTGGCAGGTTGAGGTAGGGCAGCACGTCTTGCTCTGTTTTCCTCGTGTAGTTGATGTAGTTGCATGAGAGTACGCGGTGAGCGAGGATATAATGCTTGATAAAGCTCACCTTCGCCAGCACCCCAGCAAGCGTTGTATGAGATTCTTTGACTGGATATTGTGCTAATATTGTGTCACGGCTACATTGTGAGTTCTCATGGCTGCGTTGTCTCACGACTGTGTTGTGTCATGGCTGTGTTGTGTAACGGCTGCGTTGTGTCCTTATTTTTCTTCTCTGTTCCGTTAATGGCAGTACACACTACCAGATCATAAGGGAGGGTCAGTTAGCAGTCAGCGCAAACGTACTCAGCAGCTGATGTTTACTGGCAAGGTGTGTTTTGTGTAACATTGTAACTTGTGTTATTTGAAGCATACTGCTTAACATTGTGTGAGTTCTATGCCAGGCATGTATATACTTCTTTTTGTTGTACTTGAGTGCAATCTGTGTGATCTACCAGGGTTAGGGTAGCTGTGGTGGCATAAATACAGTTTGAATTTCCCGACCGGATTGCCACTCACAAAATACTGTTTGACTGGAGTTATTCTATTCGCTGAGTCGAGAGAGCTCTACAATTGTAGCTCTATCGTTACTGAATTAATTGTTACTGACATTGGACACAGAGCAACAAGGATTGGACTTCATCGTCGTCAGACGTACCATTAGAACAAAAAACTGAAACTCCTCGAGTGCAGTCAGCCCACCAAAAACATCATCGCCAAAGGATCAAGCATGCGCATCAAAACTGCCAGCATTGCACATCACCATGGCAAATATGGCGATAGACAAAAAAAGGAGAAAAGTTACGTGAAACATTCAAACTGAGTTATTTTAGCATTCGCGAATGTTACGTAAGATCGAATTCGCGACACTCCCGAGACAGCAAGAGAGAAAAAATGTGGTGAATGCAACAAAGGTAGAAAATGAAAGAAAGAAATTCTAAATTATGCTGAGGCAAAGTGGTTGTGACTGAAAACTTTGCGAGTACTGACACTGAGTCCACAAGTGACTTGGAACTGAAGTTACCTATTGAAGTGTAGACAAGTAAACCTGAAAACTGAGAAATAGGCTGAGCTGCTTGAAGGCAGCGGAATTGTTATTAACCCTTTCAGTGCCAGGCCAGATGTACGCTGTTGGCCGGGCCATTTTCATAAAAAATCTTATTTTTTAAATTAGTCGCATCAATTCAAACCCACTTGTTGTCCCTCGCTGGCGTAGCTTGTGCTGCTGCGCCCTGCTCAAACTCGACATCGACATCTCCGATATCCTCAGGGCCGTCCAAGGCGACCACGGCAGTAGGTACAACATCGACCACGGCGGACGAGTCCGCGAAATTTGTTCCGTCACGATCGCGGACGGCTATGTCCGCATCCGAGTCATCGCCTTCACTATCGCAGCTCCAGTCATCAATGTCCGAGTCCATGATGGACTGGAGCACCTCTTCAGCCGACATGCGGCGACTCGCCGTGTCTGACGGACAGCTAGAGGGACCTAAAGTACGTTCCGTCAATCTAATTTTTTCTGAATCGAAATATGTTTTTCACTCGAGAGCTCTGAATGTAAGCTCCCGCGCCCTTACTTACTCAGACATGGCGAGTGAGGTCTTATTCAGTAGGGGAAAACCCCTAGTTTCCCCTCGAAAAGCCACAATCGGCCAAGCTAGATTGTAGTGCATGGCCGGTGAGATATAGTAGTGCGCACTACGAGGACAAGATATCTCGTCCTTGGCCAATCGCGTGGGGGTCTGTAGGACGAGTTATCTCGTCCTTGGCACTGAAAGGGTTAATAAGAACGGAAGAAGAAGAAACTGAACTTGAGCGAACACACAGCCGCTGAAACTGTAGGCAGTACAGTTGACAATAGTCCGACCAAGACCTAGACTGAAATAGCCATAATATAAAAGGGATCGGAAGCTACACTGACGCAGCATGAGCTGAAAGTAGTATGACTGAAATAGCAAGAATACATGGGAGAGCTGAAGAAAATGGATTGTCTGAGATTGGGTCTCAGCTTGACATATTGCAAGAAATCATCCGTGTTTGAGTTATTGTAAACTGACTCGAACGAATGGTGTTACACAAGATTGGAGTCTCTCAGAGCGACCGTTTGACGCCGGCTCTGTGTTGCAGTTCTGTGCTGCGGTCTGGTATTAGTGGTGGACGCTACATGAACAGCAGGTGTATGCACATCTTGAGATGGTACTGGGGTTGGTGCATGTGCATCCTCACATGTTACATCCATGTAACTCACATGTAACTCACATTCTAGTGGATACGGGGTACTAACTGGGCGCTGCAACAACTTGCCTGTAGTTGTTCTGAGTGTCACAGACCTAGTGACGTTGTCCTTCCCCTTGTGGATAGTTTGGACTACGCCTAGCTTCCACGTGCCGCGTGGTTGGCTGTCGCCCATGAGGACCGGCTGTCCGACTCTGGGTACATAGGTTCCTGTGCCTCGCTTGTGGCGTCCAGTACTGGTGCGCTCTCTGAGACTTGGCAGGTAGTCCCGTTGCCAAATTGTCCAGAAGTCCTTGACGAGGGCTTGGCCTTTCTTCCACCCCTGTAACAAAGAAGAGGCAGAAGAAAGGCGACACAAAAAGTCTGGGTAGATATTCTGTTCATCAATTAACTCAGGAAACATTAAATTAGGTTTTAAAGATAGAAAGTGGGAAGGTGTGATCACATCAGTGCTAGCCACAGGTGTATCTCCCCCCCCCCCCCCCACGTAGATGAGCGGCCGACTGTTAACTGCGGCCTCCGCTTCTGTAACAAATGTCCGCAACTGGTCTGGGGTCAGGTGGGCTGATCCGACAGTCTTGCGGAGAGCTCGTTTCACAAGCCCTACCATTCGCTCGTAAATTCCACCCATCCAAGGGGTGTGCTGCACACTAAAGTGCCAGTCGGTGCCGCGTGCCGTGATGGTGTCGGCTACTGCTGGGTCGCTGATCACCTCCTTCCAAGCTTTGTCGAGGGTCGTCTTTGTCATTTTAAACTGTGGCGCGTTGTCTGACCACATCGCTCTGGGCACACCTCTACGTGATATGAACCGGCGGAAGGCTAGTAGAAACTGCTCTGATGACATATCCGTAACAAGCTCGCGTGCTGCGCGTGTTGATAGGCGTGTGAAGAGGGCTACCCAAACCTTCACCGATGCCTCAGCTGTCTTCGCGAAGAGAGGACCAAAGTAGTCGACTCCGGTGTACAGGAATGCTTCTGCTACGTTAACTCTTTCCGGTGGTAATGGAGCCATTGCTGGCATGTGAAACGGACCACCTTCAGCTCGACGGCATGTGATGCACTTCTTTAGGATAGTCTTCACTGTACTGCGGCCTTTAAGGATCCAGTACTTCTCCCTTATGCTAGCAAGAGTATGCGACACTCCAGGATGCATGAGAATGCGGTGATGCTCTTCGACGAGCAGGCGTGTCACCGCCGAGTTATGAGGCAAGAAAATAGGGAACTTAGAGCAAGGCAGAAGGTTTGCATGTTCAAGTCTTCCACGGCTTCGGATGAGTCCTTTGTCGTCGATGTAGAGACGAAGAGACTGTACGGTGTTGTTCTTCCTTTGTTCCCGGGTTTCGGCACCAGTTTGTGGTGGCATAAATACAGTTTGAATTTCCCGGCCTGATTGCCACTCACGAAATACTGTTTGACTGAAGTTATTCTATTCGCTGAGTCGAGAGAGCTCTACAATTGTAGCTCTATCGTTACTGACATTGGACACAGAGCAACAAGGATTGGGCTTCATCGTCGTCAGACGTACCATTAGAACAAAAAACTGAAACTCCTCGAGTGCAGTCAGCCCACCAAAAACATCATCGCCAAAGGATCAAGCATGCGCATCAAAACTGCCAGCATTGCACATCGCCATGGCAAATATGGCGATAGACAAAAAAAGGAGAAAAGTTACGTGAAACATTCAAACTGAGTTATTTTAGCATTCGCGAATGTTACGTTGGATCGAATTCGCGACAGTAGCTGCCGTAATCAACACAGTGCATGTATCTATACAATAGAATGTGTGCTCTCTACTTTTTGCAAGTACAGTCGTGCCCAAAGTGTGCGCTGAAAGTAACGCCAAGGCTCATGGGGGCCCTCGGATTGGTTTATGGACCGTGTACTGTATGATGTAATTGAAATGGAACGGCGGTACTACTTTTGACTTGCGGGTTGGATTTCTTTGGCCGCGGCTGTACATCAGTAGGGAGAAATGGGAAGTGTGTGTGTGTGTGTGTGTGTGTGTGTGTGTGTGTGTGTGTGTGTGTGTGTGTGTGTGTGTGTGTGTGAGTGTGTGTGTGTGTGTGTGTGTGTGTGTGTGTGTGTGCATAGAAATTTACTTTATATTTGAAGTATACATACCTGTTAACCGTGGACTACTTCTGGCTAGATTAACTCTTGTGTAATCAGTGGTGCTAGTGAAGCTTATATCAGATCCAGTCAGATTTAGTCACCCACACTAGTAGCAAATAGTATCTTCCTTGGGGGCCGGGGTAACTGCAGTTGGATCCCGGAACGGATACCTTGATGCCGTCAATACCTTTTCTGCACCCTGTCCTCGCCCACGTACTGAGGTGTGGTGAGCCCATAAGTGGGATCATTTCCAAGTCCACCCAGAGTTTGGGGATTTCAGGGGGTGTCACCCGTTGGGCTGTTCAATAGCCAATTGAGCCATCTTTCCCAGCTTCCTTTCGAATCTCTCTCCCCTCTTCGGGGGAGACTCGCGTGACCAGTCATGGCAGTGAGCAAGTACTGTACAGTACAGTACAGTACGTATGTGTGTGTTTATGCATAGGATATTTGGACCGCAGTATGCCATTGAACACCCATGTTTGTGTCTGTGCTCTTCTCGTGCATTCTACAATATTGTGCAGGGTTTGCCACAGTTCCCACAAGGTGCCCACATGATGAAGTCAGTTGTCACCAGTGCAAGTAGTGTACTGTCATCATCACTGCATGCTGTGACTACTGCTGTTCCTGAAAGCTACTCATCCATCGACGCACCACAGGACGCTGGCACTCGGTATAAACATGCCACCATCGGATCAGCCGTTGAAACGTGAGCTTTTGGGCTGTTCAATAACCCCCTAAGAGTGTTTTTGGCTTGGAGAACTAGCACCAGGAGTGCACACCGGTTCACATTATTTGCATGGATTTGAAAGAGAAAGCCATGCAAGGTGTGAGGCCTGATTACATTCCTACTTCACCCAGGACTGAAGACAAAGTGGCATATGTTAGCATGGCAGCTTTTTCATTGTTCTGCCACTGTAGAGTAGGCACCTGTTCAGGTCCTGAGCAACAATTGAGGAAATAATGGCTGTGCTGATGAGGCCTAGATGGCCAGAACAGCTAGCACTGTGTAAATAATGGCAATAGGCTAAAATTACTGGTGTAATACTGTACTCCGTGTGTGGAGTAATGCGGATGTGTGAGCGTACCCAATCTACCCGCACTTCAAACTGACTACAGCCCTACTTCACCTGTCTCCTATTGTACTTGGTCCGGCTCATCGCAATTGTCGCTTATCTATCGCCACTAAGAACAGGAGTTTTTTTTACCGCTCTGTGAAATTTCCATTAGGCATAGTGAGGAAGCATGATACACAAATACTCTCCGCCACAAGAAAAAAATTCAGCAATGGAATCAGGTGAAGCGAGTCGAAGAAAGGAAGCAAGGTAAGCAAAATGCACGAAATAAATCCGCGAAGGAGCGCGTTCTTGCACTCACACTCTTACAGGTCCAGAGTTCATTCAACTCTGCATCACTCGAGCTGCCGCGCCGTTACATGTAACATGAGCTGACATTTGCTGGTGTCTAGCTGCTGGCGTAGACGGAGTATCTCTTGCTTTCTCACTCAGGCTGTCGTATGGCAGCAATGGGAAAGGAACAGCTGTGGCTGTCACTTCGGTGCTTGAAGGAACCGTGGGCAGTGTGACCTGTGTGTCTCCACAGGGCGTTTCAACAAAGCCTTCGAGGCATACAGCATTACAGGCCTCTCCAGACAGCTGTCATACGCTCCGCTGAATACGCTGACCACGACTCTTGTAACGCTGCTGCTAGGTCCACCAAGCAAGGAACAACAACTGTCGGCCGGGCGCATCGCATCAAAACACCTTTCTTCTTCAGCATGACGCTCATGCGGCTCGTACTCCTCTGCCGTGCACGCGTGCCTGTCACGCTCTCCAGGATGTCAGTTGCCCCTGCCACAGTTCCGGTCTTCGGGTCGCTGCGCGCTTGGCTTTTGGCAACACAGACAGTGAATGGCCAGATTCCCACTTCCCCAAAAAGTCGAACACATCGCGATTCAAAGTGCTAGTCGCGATCATTTTTCTTTGGTGCCTCCTTTGATCTTGCCATCACAACCTCCCAAGCAAAAGTAAGTTAGATATCGTGATCGGACTGGGTTTTACCCGTCAAAAGGTGCGTGGGAGATAAGCGACAATTGCGATGAGCCGGACCAAGTATTAGGCACGCCCTAGCTTCGCTAGCTTTGTTCTATTTCTCCTGGTGGCTATTGTGCGGCTATTGTAGTGGTCACTTACATTTCTCCTGGCTCTTGTAGTGCTCATTAATATTTTTTAACTCTTATCCGACAGACAAAGTGGACAAATTCTCAGTCCCAGCGAGACGCCGCGACCCATTTTGATGATAACATTAGTTTCAGTTTGGTGAAATTGGCACTCTTAGGCTTTTTGGAAAGCTTGAGCCATGAGGAGTTCTCTAGAAACAGTTTCTAGCCTTCATTTGTAAGAGCAACAAAAATCCATCTCCAAGTCCATTTTTTGAAGAGAAGTACGCCTCATCGACATGTGGACTATTTGTAGTCTTAAATTTGTACTTTCATGCCAACTCATTTTTAATGTACTTGCCATCAGGGAAGCCTCCAGGCAAAGTTTTAGGAGGGCAAGATAATCATTGCCAAAGTTGCACCGTGTGGAAACTTGTTTTTCGTACGCGGTGTGAAAACAGACCTCCTTCAGAGACTTATACCTTCTTTTTGGAACATGCTAACACGCTCTGTTTTTTTTTGCAAATGAATGGTGGGTCTTTCCTGCTTCTTTTGACACTAAAATAGTGCAGATTCGATCAAAATGAGCGAGTTCCAGCTTGTTAAAGTCATCGACGGATAGCCATCGATTTTTGACTGGCCACTCGGATAAGGGTTATTCAAGTTAATGCAGACAGGAAACTTGTTTTTTTTTAATTGCTTTCACGGTATTTTTAAAACGGGTCACACAATTCCCAGACAGCTAGCTGTATTGACCTTGTTAGGTCCTTTCAGCAAAGGTCAGAGTGACTGGCCAAAGAGTCAATTGTGATGAAGACTAGTGAACAGCAAATTGTTTTGAAATTGGCTCAAGGCGTCAAAGTCAGAGTACCTGGTATCTGGTAACTTCGAGAAGTATAGCAACTAAGCAAGCTTTGCAATAAAAGAAGTATAGCAAGCTTTGCAATAAGGCACATCCATTAGCTTAGCTACTGTAGCTTTCATGCAAACCAGAAAGAGTGCTCAGCCAAGACGAGTCAAAATCGTGAGCTCAATGCATTGATTGCATTATCGTTCGCCTCATAAGTCATCTACCGTATCGTACACAAATTGGAATACTATGCTGTCTGTAGCCTGTATTTAATGGTGCTTATGTGTTCAGCATCGTCAGCAGTGCTTGTGATACTCCTTCTGTAGTTGACTGATGATCTTTTGAAAAGTACTTTCGTCTCGCTGAAGCAAACTGCTCCTTTGCCCTGGTTCATTGCATGTTTCCTGCTATGTTTGCGCAGGGGAGCTAGCAAGGTTTCAACCCCAGGTCATCGAGATAAGAAATTCACCAAGACTGGATCCAGCCAGGTCTCAGCTGACATAGAAATTCTCAAATTCTCTGTTGAGTCACTGAGCACCTCTTCAGTGCTGAAGGCATCCATCAGTAACCGTGCCCACCATGCGCATGAAGTAAGTGAGAACTAAGAACTTGCACCAGACTACGCATACTGCCCCTAGTATAAATACTCCACACCACCACTACAGCACATTTAGAAGTACAGGTCCACCCTCGTTAGTAGACAACTCCAGGGGTTTCAACATTTTGTCTTTATTGGGGTCGTCCAAAAATATCAATGTAAGACCGCACTGAACAAGTCTCTTGTTTCGGGTAACATGGGCAGAAAATACCGGTCGGTCGGTCGGTCGGCTTTCTTTTTTTTTGCTGATATAATTATTTTATGCATGCCTGATCCCTGATGCCTGATCTGGTACGCACATCTGTACAGCACACAGCCCAGATACAAAATGTGTGGTCGATATTATAAAAGCAGGCATACAATGCTATGTACATGTCAACTGCGGGCAGAATCACAGCCACTAAAGTTTCTAAACTAAAACATATAGTGTCGAAAACGTTACACTTGGCAACTACAACCACCCTGCAACAAATCCGACTCGATCGAGTCAACTCCAAACAAAGGACCGACATGTCTAGCCAGAGCCAGGAAGGAAGAGCTTTGGGCCTGGAACATCGCGAACTGCGCGTACGTACATGTACATCCGTATTATGCATGTATTAAAAAAATCGGTTGGGGCTCAAAACATCGGTCGGCCGGGTTACCCGAAACAAAGGACTTTTTCGGTGCGGCCTAATATTATATTTAGAGAAGATATTGGTTCGTTTAGGGAGGAAGGATTTTGGTCCCTGTCGTCTTTGGGCAATTCGCATGATGCACAGAAATCTTATCAGAGAACTACACACAGTATGGAGAGAGGGAAATTTAAGTTACAGCTCCGAGTTTCACACTCTGGCCGATCTTCAGGTAGCTGGTGTTCGGGTAGTTGGGGTCGCAAGTAGGGAAAAGGAGGGGATAAACGGGAAAGCCATCACCTTTGGTTTCCTAGCGTGGACTGTAATGTGGTGTGTGCTGATAGCAGAAGTGGATGGAAAGTTGATACTTCCCGGTCTGCGTGAGAGTGCTGGAAATGTGTGGAGGGGGAAGTGTGGGGTATAGGGGTGGCACAGTTATAGGGAGCAAAGTAGAAATGAATCACATCTGAAGTGTTATCTCTGAACACGGTTGAGTTCTTGTGATGTAGTGTAGTATGATTTGTTGTCTTGAGCAATTATTGTTTTTGCTTTCTGTATGTTTAGCTGTGTGTCACTTCTGTGGACAGTCCATTCACAGTCAGATCAAGTCATCGCCAGTTCACTTTAAGGTTGGTAACAATATTGGCTGATTTCTTCATTGTGTGTGTGTGTGTGTGTGTGTGTGTGTGTGTGTGTGTGTGTGTGTGTGTGTGTGTGTGTGTGTGTGTGTGTGTGTGTGTGTGTGTGTGTGTGTGTGTGTGTGTGTGTGTGTGTGTGTGTGTGTGTGTGTGTGTGTGTGTGTGTGTGTGTGTGTGTGTGTGTGTGTGTGTGTGTGTGTGTGTGTGTGTGTGTGTGTGTGTGTGTGTGTTGTTTTGTTTGTTTGTATTTATTTTGATTCGCAAATTTAAACGGGCATAGAACCCAATAACATGAAAGCGAATATGAAAATTATAATGAGAATGAGAATTTAAAAATGCTTCAGCGTAGAGTCAGAGGGAGATCGGGTACAACAGAAAGAAAACAGAAAAACAGAAGATTTCGCTTGTCTTCAGCATCTACAGGGCACAGGTATAGGGGATTACCTGCGTGCGAAACTGCCGAGCGTGATGGATTGCACGGATGTCGCTGGGGAGGGCATTCCATAATACAGCACCCTTGCAAGCAAAGCGCCCCCACCCCGCAACTGAATGGGAAACTGGCACGCACATGCCCATGGCAGATTGGAGCCGAGTAGGGCCGGGTGCAGCGGGGGTTAGCAGGGCTTGCAACTCTGGACTTGCCAGTGCATAACGACAGCGCCACACCAGGTATGCTAGCTTCTGATTGAAGACTTCTGCCACACGGAACACTGCCATGCGCTCCAGCAGGTCGCGGGCAGACGACCACGGAGGGCGGCCAAAGATAGCACGAGCCCCACTGTTCTGCAGGACCTGTAGACGGTCGAGGTACCTTCTTTGCAGTGAGCTAGAGTACGCGTTTGAAGCATACAGCAGGTCAGACATGATCAGCGATCTAAAGTAGGTCATGCGTGACTGGTGATTCAGGCAGCGGCGCATTCGCCAGAGTGCTCCGATCTTCTGCGACACGCGTGCAGAACATTTGGCAATGTGGGCGTGCCAGGACATGCCGGAATCGATTGTGGCGTCAAGATAACGAGCACTTAGCACACTAGGCAGTGAAGTGGCATGGCAGACGACCTGTAGATCAGCTGTGTGCTGACGGCCGGCAGGAATTGGCACTACTTGGCTCTTGCCAGCATTGAGGATCAGGCCTCGATCCTTCAGCCAGTCTGCAAGGATTGAAACCGAAGCAGATACGACATCGGATACCTCCTGTGCTGTTCGCCGGCTGCACGCGAGCGCAATGTCGTCAGCGAATTGAACTGACTCGGACTGGCCAACTATAGCGGGGACCTCGCGGGTGTAAAGGCTGAACAGAATGGGGCCCAGCACCGAACCTTGGGGGACACCACTCGTGCAAACTGATATAGAGCTAGTCCGCGACCCCAGACAGACACGTTGAGTGCGACCGGATAGGTAGCTGGCGAACCAGTCCAAGGCAGAACCGGACACCCCAACACTGTGGAGATCCTGCAATAGCTTGACATGTTGGACTTTATCGAAGGCTTTGGAGATGTCTAACAGGCATACACCTGTGAACAGGCCCTGGTCCTTGGCTGTTAGGATGCGGTTTGACATAAGGACTAATGCGTCTTCGGTAGAGTGGCCACGCCTGAACGCAAACTGGGTTGTTGGTAACGGTGCTGTTATGTCCAGGAAGGTGATGAGCTCCTTCTGAACCAACTTCTCTAGCAGCTTGGAGAGTATGGGTAGAAGGGATACAGGGCGGAAGTTAGTTGGCAGCGATGGATCACCAGATTTATGCAGTGGGATGACATTAGCTAGCTTGAACGCCGAAGGCACATGTCCGCACGACAGCGAGGCATTGAACAGGCTAGTGACAGACGGCGCCAAGACGTCAGAGCAGAGTTTGAGGACTGCCCCTGGTACGCCATCGCTGCCTGTTGCCTTCGCGGGATTAACTTGCTGGAGTAGCCGTTCAACAGCACCGATACTGACATGTGAGAACTTGGGGAGGGAAGTGCGGGGTGGAGGCCCGAGGGGAGCAGACAACGTTTGCGGTCGACAGTCATCAGTAACCACCTTGTGGAAGGCTGAGGCGACATCTTCGATCGTACAAGAGGGTTCTACATGGGGACGGTCTCTACAGGTGACTTTGTTAATGGTACGCCAAAGCTTCTTGGTGTTTCCTGCGTTTGCTGTACATTGTCCCTGGAAGTAAGCGTTTCGCTTCTGTCGGTATGCATTTCTAGCTTCCGCACGGGCGCGCTTGAATGCAGTGTGGAGCGCAGCGTTTACCTTGTCTCCCCGCCACCGCCTATGCAGCCGATTCTTGCGCTGGGTGAGCTGGAAGAGGTGCCAGTCCGACCAGGGTGGTAGCTGCTTCCACTTGGCAGTAGAACACTGGAGAGGAGCATGCTTGTCGAGGATCGCCAAGAGTTTGTAGTGCCAAATTGACCACATGTCGTCAACTGTAGTGTTCGGGGGCCAGGTATCAAGTGTGTGTGTATGTGTGCGCTCGCGCGTGCGTGTGTACTTTTGCTATGCTTATTTTTAAAGTTATTTTTTGTATATATTGGTTCTTCGTAGCTGCCGAGGCCGCACTAGCTCCCATGGCCTCATCAGCTATGCGAATGCAATACTAAGCTAGCTCTCATGGCCTCATCAGCTATGTGAAGGCGATACTAGCTCTCGTGGCCTCATCAGCTATGCAAATTGAAGACTGACCTGGTGCAAGTCTTGATCTGTTGTCGTTTCCTGTAAGAGAAGCCCAGAGGGTGTGCAAGGTGTAGAAGAGTCCATGCTTTTTTTCCTCACCTGTTTTCATTTCTACTGCTGTGTTCTATTGTCACCAGGGCCAGAAGTTGTGTACGCCTACCCGTTCACTATCAACCTTCGAGTGCAGGCTACCATGAAGGTGTTCTGTGCCTATCCATACCTGCACTCAACCATACCCTGACTGTACAGCTCGAAGGTAGCTGCTGCTCGCCACACTGAACACAATAAACAATTTACTCCGGACACACTTGAACCTAACAATATATCTCTTTCAACGAACCATGCTAATTTCACCTTTTTTTTTTAACTGCATTGGTCGGCATGTGCATGCAATAGTGCAAAAAAACTATCGCCCGTATAGAATGCGTGACATGATATTATTGTGATACATGCTGTACGTTGAAGTTAAAGGTCATCCTGCTTTGTTTACGTTGATGATGGTGAGGATTGTTTGCTGTCGGCAGACACTTGACTGATGGATTTCCTTACCGGCTGGCTTGTGTTTTTTTTAAAAGTACAGTGCCTACTTTGAACCGTTTCTGTCCTGCCTGTGTTGTTGTATAGTGCAAGCTATAGTACAATGTATAGATATTATAGATATAGAGCAGTTCTACTAGTTACATGCATCTGATTTACAAAAACGACAAATAATAATATGACGTACCCCTTATCAATTTATCATCCATGGCACGGCTTCTCCACTATTTTCCACGTCGCTCCACCATTGCTTTTTTTAAATTAGAGTTGTGGTGAACGGTTTCTAGACTATTTTCTCACTTGCCTCCTCCATTGCTTTTTGAACGAGTTGTTGGTGAGAAGCAAGGAGTCATGGGTTTTCAGGACTCCCTGGTAGTGGTGGGAAGTCACAGACCTTGCACAGCCCGAAGAACTCTGATTGGCTGAGCCAAGAAGTTAGTTAGCTCCGGTTACTAAATTAATTCATAATAATTATGAATTTAGTAACCGGAGCTAACTTTTTAGTACATTGGCACACGAAGCAACAACGATGGCTTGGTCGAGAGTTTGCCTATCTGCTGCCTATCTGCTGGCAGGTATTAGACACCAGTGCCGTGGCAGTGTGCCTGGTTCACACACAACTAATTACTTTACACGAAGGCTTGAAGCACTACATGCAGCAAGGCAATAAGCCAATATGCCACCAGACACGTCGCAGACTAGACATATACCAGTAACCTGTATACGGCGCACAAGGAACGCAGCGACGACACGAACTGTAGCTCGTAACTGGCAGGGTGATAAGCTATCTTCCTGGACTGACAGTCTAGCAGATCTACGTAATGTGTTTTGCCTCAGAACCGAGTGAACCTCTCACAGCTCCGGAACCCTCGACGTTCAGGGCAGTATGTTTACCAGTACCGGTACGCTTGACCGACCCAGCAGTTAGCACCACTAGCAGCTGTGGAGTGTTCGAGTGTTTGTCTGTCTGCTGGCAGGTAACAGACAACAAGAGAGGGTTGAGAGGTTGCAAGTAAGTAGTTCAGTGGTTGAAATCGCTGCGTTACCATGGTTACCTGTGCGTCGAGGGTTCGGAGGCGTGAAAGGTGCAGAGGGCATTGTCACCTTTCCCAGAGCGCTAGCATTGCACTTTGCAGCTGCTGCATCGGTTCGCAAGGGTATGCATTTGCAATTCATCGCCTTCTCACTCGTCGTTGTTGTTTGAACTGGTAGGGAGCACGTTATGGCCTTCTTCTCCATTATTTTACTTTCTTCCAGGAGAATCCTAAACGTAGAAAACAGATGGTAGTGCATGTAGTTATAATTATGCTGAGTAACGATGGAATGCAGATGAGCGGCAGATTTTGGAATAGTCCAGTGACTCCTGCGCAGGCTTCATAGCGAAATGAGCACGGCAAGCAAGGTAAACATTGCTATCCATCTTCATCACCTTGTTTGTGCATTCCCTGTCGGAGGAATTTGTTGACTTTCTCGAGTATCGCTCTTTATATTACTACGGTTCAAGCATAGCATCTTCTTCACCGGAGGGATTACATTTTGGAGTACTAATGAGTCACATTTCTCTTCTTGTCCTTATTTCTTCGAAGTAAAGGAGCTTGGAAGTTGCGCATGCGCAGTACGGCGGGAAAGAAGGAGACGACTCCCTGGTGCGTGTACCAGGTGGACTACAATGTAGTACCGGTACGTTCCTTTTTCCTGTTCTTTTCACGAGGTGAGCTCCATGGTTGACGGCCTTTGTTGTGATTACGGTTTTACAATGTATTGTACATGTAGTTGTCATGGTTGTACTGTTGTCATGGTTGTACTGTTGTCATGGTTGTACTGTTGTCATGGTTGTACTGTTGTCGACCAGCACTTGCGGAGCATAGAATGCTTATCCATCAGTTTATGATAATGGTTCTACATGAATGTACTGTTTGTTTTTCTCTTACGAGCTCCCAGGCTACCTACCCTAGGAACATGTTGTTTGTGGATTCTCTCGTGAGGTTGTTGTTGTTGAATTTTGTCGCAACACAAACAGGCGATGGCGCCTCCTTTTATACATCTGCAAGACTACCTATGATGGGGATATGTTCGCTGTGCTTTTGTAAATTGTAGGGAACTTAGCGTGTTGCACCGAAAGCAGTTGATGCGGCTTTCGAGGCTGTGTGATGCAATCATGTAACTCTGCCCGCATTAGCATAATATCATGACGCACAAGCTGCATTATGAGAAGATGCAAGCGGTGCTCTCTGTACGAGTATATCCCTCTGTCGTCTCATGGTCTCATCCGATGATCGTCACGGCTGGCTGTCATCGCCGTTGGAGCGCAATACATCCAACGCTGGAAGATTCTTCCCGGACTCTATTTGCCTAGTTGCATTTCTTCTTCATCTCTCTGCGGCCATGTTGAGCCGGGAACGCACTTAACGCGACGTACTGTTTAGGAACCGTGGCCCAAGTTTTCAGTTTGTTGCCGTTCTATTATTGGTTGAAGGGCGTATAAATTGTGTGTAATATGGCTCAGAACGTGAGCTATGTTACCAATAGCTTCTTATACCTGATAGGTGATGGGCGGCGATGGATTTCAAAAGCCTGGCACTGTCTCAGTTCCGGAAACGCCGGGGGCGACGGAGGGGACGAACAGGGGGATATGCATGTGGTTTGCACATAACTCCTGATGTCCAGTATATAAATGTTTGCTTCTCTATCATTTTATGCTTTCCTTTTACTGCTTTTCTTCATTTGGTGATTACTAAGTACCCCCCAAGGCTAACCGATTGCTAAACTACTGTTCAGTACACGATACGAGTATGATGAGTGTTGTGATAATTACTACTTCAGTGACTTGTAATCCTGAAAGCTCAAAATACCACGTTGAATAAATTAATGACCAGTTGAAGCTTCCAATGTCTCTCTTGTAACTAGTTGAACTAATAATTATGATGCAAGTTGGTCACCGAGTGCTTATCAGTGAGCTCGCTACTGCTAACTTTCAAGAAGAGTAATGACTGACGACTTATCCACTAACATTAAATTTTATTTAATGTTATCCCCACTAAAATTCTTGTCTAGAAGAAGGCAGTGCACTCCATTAATCTGAATTTTGCAGTCTGCGGCATTCATACTTTTGATACCTCTAAAGAAATTAATTCCAAAAATTGTCGCTGGCCATGATGGGTTTTCGATGAGGAGGAGGAGGAAGAACGGTGTATTTGTTGCTCTCACCTACACTGTTTCCTTTGCTTCCTCCCATGACTGCTTGGTTATGGGAGGGTATTTTAGAATGCAGAACTGCAATCTCACACTCTCGGCCATGCTTGCGAGGAGATCACCGTGATTGTGGGAAGGTAGGTAGCTGGTAGTGGTATGTAGTGTTCCAGGGATCAACTTCTTTGCCTTCTGCCGTGCGTATACTATGCAGTGAAGCATGACCTGGTCATCTGTGTCATTGTGTGTGTGCATGCGTGTGTGTGCGTGCGTGCACATGCGCACTGGCGCTTGAAGTTTTAACTCTGCGGCCTAGGATGGTCACCAGGCAGCTAGTGCACAGCTGATGGCGGCACAAGTATCGTTCTCGGTGTCAATCCTCCATGACCTTTCCATATCCTGTAATGGGCTTGGTCTTCGTCCGACTGATTGCTCTCTTTCTCTCTCTGCCCGAGGTATGTATGCTTACGACAGCTGTTGGATTGTTTTCGGCGGAAGACCGTCTTGGTCTTGTGGAAATATGGAACATTGATAAGATATTCCCGCCGAGTCCTTAGTTTTCACCTTTGTGTGTGTGTACGTGTGTATGTGTGTGTGTGTCTGTATGTGTGTGTGTGTGTGTGTGTGTGTGTGTGTGTGTGTGTGTGTGTGTGTGTTTGTGTACGTGCGTGTGTGTCTGTATGTGTGTTGTACATGTATGCTGATCCACAATGCCAGAACATGTAATATTATTGTTGTTTTTATTCCAATAACGTCATTGGGTGCATTTATTTCCTTGAGTCTGCTGCCCAAGTTTGTGGGAGTGTGATCAATATAGGTGGGCTATGTGGATATGAGATAAGCAAACAGCAAAAGGCTGCAATTGGCATTGCTTATTCCATGTTCCCGGACGCTTGCTTATAGTGGGTTGCTATCTATTAGCTCCAGAAACCTGGCTCTGGCTGGTGGATGCCACCGCCAGTGTCCACTGTGTTAGTTACTGGGTGGATCACTTCTCACTTTCAGTCTGTAGAACATTACAGCATGTTCCTCAAAGCTCCCCTGCTTCAAGAGGTTTTTGTGCTATCACAACTTTTCTTCAGTCACATTTATTGAGAGTGTTGGAATGTGACCAATATGGGTGGGCAATGGGGAGGTGAGATAAACAACGTCAGGCGAAATAGCACGTCATAGTACATTCGAGATCAGCGGGAAGAAGATGACGACGTCCACTAATTTAGTATCTGTGCACACGAATCTGCTGTGTGTGTTACTCTGTGTGTCAGCTATGGCATCATCGCCTGTGGTTCCATGCCTAGCATGTATGTCTGAACCATCCTGCAAAGTTTGAATGACGTAGGTTGAGCGATCGCTCCGCGAAACATACTTTTTGAAATTCTCTTCATAGTGTATCTTCCACCATTGATATTTCGAATTTCTTCGAATTTTTTTGCTGAGAGGAGTGGCTTGCAACCTCGATATGGCTTGTTCCAGGCATGCTTTGGAGCCATCGCCTGTTGAAGTAGTGGCGGGGATCTGCCCTGCAACTGCTACAACAAAAAATGATTCGATCTGAGAAAGGGTGAGACCGCGAATCTCGGTTGAATATTGAGTATTTCAAGCCTTTTCACGACGAAGATGGAGTTCTTTTTGGAGATGGACGTCGCGGCAAAGGACATGGTGTCCGACTTCTGGTGTTTGGTGAAGCCAGGGATCATTTGTCCAGTCATGTCGGCAGCCTAACCGTCGGTAAGCTTGTGTTTGGATCCCGTTCTGCTCGATGTGGTAGATCACAAACAATTTGATATCGCACAAATTGACCTCAGCATCGTGCGTACGGTATTTTATATTCAGAAAATCCCAAAGTGTCTCTGTGTGGCCGTCCTATGCCACGAGAAACTCCAATCAGGCTCCTATGTCTTCTGCCTTCATGATTGAATGTCCACTTCGTTTGAACAACGAACACAACAATCGAGGACGGCTTTGCAATGAAAAATACAGCTACTGTAAGACATGTATATATAACGAGGAAGCAAATCTAACGTTTTAACGGATGACATTTCTTCGTTATAATAAGATCCGTTGAGGCCGTACTGCTTCATATATGCTGTGTGTGGATATGGCAGAATACTGGAAGATCGTTAACATATCTTCTCGTTAACCTATGAATTTTGGACAATCGTTAAATTGCGACTCGTTATAATAACATGTCTTACAGTATACTGGAGCTGAAAAAAAGAAGAAAAAAACGTGCTCAGGATGAGACTCGAGTACACGCATACTCTCCCAGCAGGTGAAACGCAAATTTTTGTGAAAAATGCGTGTCGCCGACTGACCAGTAATTTCGCCTGACGAACGCAAAAAAGCTGCTGCAATTGGCATTGTTTATACCATGTCCCCAGAAGCTTGCTTGTATTGGATGCCTTCCTATTGGTTCCAGGACCTGGATTTGGCAGGGTGTGTCGCCATCGTCTTAGTAGAATACTTCTCACCGGCATTTCGTCTATAGCATGTGCTTTAAATTTGAAGACCTATGGCCATTTTGTTTTTTGTTGATGTCTGCCGTTTTGTCTGTGGCGTTATTCTACACATTCATATACTCGTACATGTACACATCTCACAATCCCACAGCATTGGGTAAAACTCAATGTATGTATTGCAGTGTTTTGACATTGGGTAATGTATACCTTGACACAAGGCACGTCCGAATTGTGTATTTGTGTGCGTGCGTGCGCCAAAATGGGCAATTTTTTAAGCAGAATATACTTATAGCATTTCCATTTTTTAACAGAATTCTGCTAAAAAGACAACTATGGTTATGTGTGATTATGCTCTTTTTCTTCATTGTCAAGTGCTATTGTATTGCAAGGAAGAGTGCCAGGGTGCGGGTTTATCAAATCATTCAAATGTTGTGTTGCTGAGCCAATTCCATAATCATCCTGGTTGATGCCAATTTTCCAATTTCTGCTAATTTATTCCAACGTACGCCAATTTGTGGCAATAAAGCAGATTATGCTATTTTCGGAAAACTTCCTTTTCTCTGCTAAAAATTATGCCAGCCGATTTCGGCAAGGCCTAACCATGATCAGCATGATCCCAGCTCCCATCAACAACATCTTATGGATTTCATTCACAAGCTCCCTGGAAGACCACACGTGTTGGTACTTGCCGTCCTTGTCGGCAATGACGAAAGCCAGTGTGAAGAAGAGGGGTATTTTCGCCAAAGCGTGCATCTGCCGTCTACTCAAGGTAAGGATAAGAGGCCGGCTGTGTACTAAATGTCACCTGATTTGGGCGAAAATGAATGTTGCTAGGTTGTTCCTATGCATAAGTAGCCAATTTCCCATTTGATCGCCAGAGAAAATACACCCATTTCGGGGGTGCAGGTGAAATCCTGATAAGTCAAACCCCAAAATTCTAGGGAAAAACTTCTAATTATCCAGATGAAATCACATGGAAACGAGTTATGAAGCAACTATCCACGACTAACAAGATAATAAGCAGTCGGAAAGTCTCAGTAACATGTCAGTTTTGTGCCCTGTTATCGCAGTTTCTGACTGCTTATAACCTTGTTACAGTCGTGGATAGTTGCTTCGTAACTCGTTTCCATGTGATTTCCTCTATTTTAATTATATTTATTGGCTCAATATCCGAGTTATCCGGACATTCTAATTATACAAATACAGTCAAACCGCGTTGGGACGAACACTGATAAGGCGAACTTTCCATTAGTATGAACTAGGACGAATCCTATGGTTGGCCAGGCATCATGAGAATCGAACTGAGCCACTCCCTTGTGTTGGCCCATTGTCTCCAAGTTGCCCAATTTTTCGCGTCAAATTAGAGGTGGCTCCAAACCGGAAAGGTTTTAGAGTGCATGTCAAATTCACTCTTGAGTTCTGAAATTAACATATTGCTATCGCTCCACGACAGCCAGTACAGAGTAACAACAAGCCTGGTGTGTGCTTCCATTAGTTTTCATTGGTATAAGGAGCTTTATTGGCGAGAGGCGAGCCGCTGTGTACCTACAACACATGTATATCAAAATGCTCGCATCTTCATGCAGAGGACCATTTGTTTTCAAGTTATCCGTTTTGTCCAACACCGACGATTATAAGCAGGATATTGGTCCTGCATCCATACAGTGTGTGTGTGTTCGAGGTGCAAACCAACAGCCTCTAGATTCTGAAATAACGTAAGAAAGGGGAAGGTGAGCGCACTCCGTTGTCCCTCCAGGAAATTGCGATTCCATGAATGCAAAAAATTTCGTGTTTTTAGCCCAAACCCGTGATTTTGTGCAAAACACGCGATTTCCAGCGTTTTGTTTTCTGTACTTTTTTCACATCTCTATGCACGTTTCACGCAGTGCTTTCCATGATTATGTTGATTGTTTGCACACTACGACTCTTACTACTCCCGAATAGATCTATCGCACAAATAGAGATTCCATGGATGCAACAAATTTCGTGATTTGGCCCAAATCCGCAATTTTCTTCTAATAATTCCGTGGATTCCTGGCAAGTTCCGCACTTTTCGCCGCATATCTTGTTGTTTTCTGCCGCAATTGCTTGCGCACGTTTTCGAGAATTTTTCCGCAAATTCTAGCAGGGACAGACTCCAGACAAAAAAACTCTTCTTAGGCACGTTACTAGAGGTCTGAAGTCCCTATATTTCATGATGTAAATTTTCTTTTGACTATGAAAAAGCAGTTTTCTGGTTGGCAAACCGGTAAATTGGTCAATCTACATGTACTTGCAACTTTACCAAAAACTTAAGCAAATTCTCTGCGATTTTTCCAGATACATGTACCAGAAAAGTAAACACAAGCTCCCACATAGGGAGTGACACTTTTAAAAAAGCTTTGTCACTTATATTTTGTTACCGCATTTGCCGGAGTATAGCGCACCTGAGTATAATGATAGCTTGCATGCCGTCCTACCGGTAGGACCCAAGAAATCGCGCTGCAAAGTGCTTTTGGTTGAGAGTTTTATTGAAACAATTGTTGAGATGAGGTCTTTGTAAGGCAAAGTAATGGTGCAAAATGCAAGATTATGTCCAGTGCATTGCATACGTGCAATTTTGTCAATTGTCAAAATGGCCGCACATGCTCCTGTCGGAGCGCTAGAAACTCTGTCCAAAGTGAATTTGGACCATGGCACATCGATCGTGGTGAGGACCTAATTCGTGTAATGCGCCAGTTATGAACACAGCTTTACAAGATAATGTGACTCGGGCACCATCACAACTTCAATAACTTCAGGTTTCTATAAAAATCTTTTATCACACAAAAATAAAATGTCTCCACCAGTACACCATCAGGACTCAAAAAAGTCAAGTACTTCCAGGATGTTCATTAGCTAGATTTTTTAAACCAAGTATTCGTTTTATTTTCTTAAAAGAAAGGACTTTGCAAAATAACCTAGCCAAAATTGATTACCAGGAGAATAATGCGCTCGGCAACTAACTCTACAGTCTTGAATATGGTGGCAAAGCAGATTGTACAGCAGAGTGCAATGGAAGACAGGCCATTGCATCATGTTCACAAGGTGCTCTGATTTAAATAGTATTACTTCAAAGTATCAGTAAGAAAAACATCGCTCCAAAACTTGCAAATCGTCAGCTTGCAGTTGTCTAGGGGGTAGCAGAAGATTCAAACCTTCTGTAAAAGAAAGGACAAAAGCAAAATACAGCATATCTGATCAACAGTCGTTCGTGCTTACTCTTGTAACCTGGATCGAAAAATGAAATAGTGGGTATAATTGAGAAAGCTTGGTTGGCCTGTAGTCAGTCTGTCTCAGACAACCCGAGTCCTCCACTGCCATCTAACTGTTTTGTAAATACGAACCTCATTTTGATCATTGCAATGAATGCTCACTGCAGCAGATTGATGAGTGCATGTCGAGCCCCAGCTAGTGTGTTCGTTTGTCACGCTCAGATCAGTGCACCACAGTAAGGCATGCGAGAGAGCATTTCATACTTCAGGTTAACGCATTTCCCGCGCATACTATAAATGTACTGAAGGTATTGTACACAAAACCAATGAATGGGACTGCGATGAGCCATCCATTTCACTACGCTCAATCCCTCAAAGCTCAATTCACAATGAGTGTCACTGAACCTCGAATAAACATTCGAGGCAATGGCTTGAAACGTCGCACATGAGCAAATTTGAGTGATTTACGGCTACGTAGAATGACAGGGAATGAGCGGCCTATGACCATGAGCAGCCATTTAGCTACATGTATGTAGAATCTATTGTATGGATTCTGTTCAAGGTCCACTCAAAGGAAAAAAGAGTAGAAAGATGCAGCTTAGTTGCGTACATCAAACACAATGCCATGCACATGGGAGCAGAAAGAAAGACATAATATTGTAAGAGCCTGCCTTCACTTCTAAACCGGTGCAACTGGATTTTGTTGACGAAGTTGTGTGATAAGATGATGAATGTATGTACATCAGAATGAAAATCTAGAAGGTACGAAATGTCTTGGTCTTGCTGAAAATCCCTTTGTCTTCAGTGTACTTGAAAGCGTTGCTCGTATGATCCACGGACTGGCGCATTCGGCATGCATGCAGCCTTGCAAGCACTCTGCACGTCGTGTAATGCTCGTAGTACTATTCCGGTGTGGTACATGTGCATGTGATGTTACACAAGAGCACCGCGAGCAAACGTCAAAGTAAAAATACGAGATTGTCGCCTGTGACCTATAAAGTTCAACCCCACACTTTCTAACGCAAATTCAGCCCAATGTACACCGCAAGATTTGCACAACTCCTAGATTGCACAACAAAAACTGCATGCAGCAACCTCGCACCATGTGTCGCGCAGGCCAGGCAGGGTGCACATGTGCATCTGGTCCCCACAGTGCAGCACAGGTTTTTTCTCTCTTTCTTCCAGACTCCTGAATCGCATGCGCGCGGGTGACGAGAAACATAGAAGTAAAAAACGATACTAACCTTTCAAGAATATCCACAGGCTGGATAGGGATGACTGCAGCTGCTTAAATACATCACATACCTGCAGTGTAGATAAGAACATAAAGACATTTGTAAATCCAACTCTCGTTCAACCCAAACTACAGTCTGTATCGGCTATAGCGTACCCTTTTGATTTCCGTGATTTTTATCACTACCGTAAAGTACCGCCAGAGCGCCCCGCCATCTCATCCTTTCGTGGAGGTGGTCTGCTGTCTGTAGGTCATACGACATGAACCTTGTACATATATCGCACGTTTTGCAGTCTATTCGAACCTTCGAGCGGACACAAGCTCCACACAAAACCTGCCAAGCGTGACCTTAGTACACTAAGATTCTCACATCGTACAAACTTCGTTGCACTCTGCCATACGATTTTCCTTTCTCTGGCTGTAAAATCAAGGTGGGGCGCTCTTGCGAGACGGGGCGCTCTGGCGGTACTTTACGGTATAACCAATGCAACACTATATGCGATACGATAGATTTTTTTCGATCGACACATGAAAGGCAAGGAAATACTTCCAGCATGGTGTTTTGACAAAATAATGAGCATGCTGCATAGTTGACAGTGCCCGCATTTCCATAAATAATTCTGTTATGTACATGTGTCACTATCAAAATAAGCAACGTGAAGAAAGTAAAAAAATAGGGCCTTTGATATTATTGCTACATGTATTTTAAAGTTATCACTATAGCCGATAATAATATAGTGTGTTATGCATGTTTTGATTCTTTGTTGCCATCATAATATCCGATATATCATTACATCCGATAATATTGGTTATAGTGATATTTGTACAGTCAGGGTATATTCTAGGACGAATTTCCAACCGGTTACGGTCCAATGAAGAGTCGGGGGTCCCCCGGAATTTTTTTCAAAATACAACCCAAATATGGCACTCGACAGCAATTTAACAGATTTCTTGGTGCTGGAGTGTAGCAAAGATATAAGCAGCTCCATTCATCCACAGAAAGGTACGGGCGGTTGGAACTGATTTGTAACTATTCAACCGGTCGCCAACAATTTCAACCGGTCGAAAACCGGTTGGGGCGGTTCTAGAAAATTCCCTGGTACTGGATAAAATACGTTTTGCTTTTGATATTTCGTACCAATATCACTGTAGCCGATATATTCTTATATCCGGTCACTCTATAGCCGATACAGACTGTACAGTCAAATCTGTCGTAAGCGACCGCCCCTTGGTGCAAGAAAAAACGGTCTCTTACGGCAGATGTATGGTAAATCCGGCATACCGGGCATGCATATAATTATACTTCCATGTACTTAAATCGACGAGAAAAATATGATTTTTGATATCATTTTATTGGATATTCAATAGAATATATAGGGGCGCACTTGCAAGACAGCGCATTTCACACCTTGAAGTTGACAGCACACTGGCAAGTACAGTTTCGCACCTGACTGAACGTGGGTCGCGGTCGCTTACAGCAGATTTGAATGCAGCCACCGTGCATGAAATCGCGGTCGCTGGTCGCGCACAGCAGATGGTCGCTCTGGACAGATCAATTAGTACGTGAAACCGTCGGTGCACGGAAAATCGGTCGCTAACTGTAGATGGTCGCCTACAGTAGAGGTCGCTAACGGCAGATTTGACTGTACTGGTAATCTGCTACGTCTGAATACATCAGGAAATTTCCTGATTTACGCATGATGCTGTACTAAACGGAAGCACGCGAGCATGGAGTTTTCAGTTCGCGAAGAAAAGAACATGTTAACAACGTGCCAGTGTACATAATTATAGCTTTTAAAGGGGAAGTTAAGGCAAAAATTAAAATTTCACCAGTTGTAGTCTTCGGGGTGCTGAGTCGAATGGTCTTGGTCCGAGAAAGCTGAGACGCTCCCTTCCTACTTGAATCCCAATCGAACTCGCGCACTTCCACCGAAACTGGGTGACTGCGCCCTACTAGATGGGGATTTGTACGCAAAATGTCACTAAAAGTGCCATTTCTTTCTTATAAAAGCACGGATGACCGCGATTGGCCCATATGTTGTAGTCTTTTGGACGCTGAGTCGACTGGTTTTGATCCGAAAAGGCTGCGATGCAGCGTTCCTCCTTTATTCCCAATCGAACATGGTTGAACAAGTGGTCACGTGCTCCTGGGTGCACAAATCACCTGGTCACCACGCCAGCAGGCGACAACTTTCACACCAAGGTTCAACTCGAGTGACAGGACTGCACCCAAAAAAGGTCAAACAGGCTAGTAAGTTGTACCCTGCAGGCACGGTGACCAGGTGACTGGTGTACGCAGGAGCACGTGACCGCTTGTTCAACCATGTTCGATTGGGAATAAAGGAGGAACGCTACATCGCAGCCTTTTCGGACCAAAACCAGTCGACTCAGCGTCCAAAAGACTACAACATATGGGCCAATCATTGACCATTTACCATTGACCATTACCATTGCAGGGCCGGCGCACTGGTACGGCCATAGCCGTACCTGGTTTTAACAATTCTAGCTTTCACAGATACCGTAAATAGGTACGTATTTACTTTCGAATTTAGTGACCACACCCGTACTAACTTTCGGGCAGGTACTGACTTTCGGGCACGAACTAACTTTCGGACCTGACTTGTGTGTAGTGGAGAAGTCATTTTCATGTCGATGTACATGCTACTTGCTGCATGTGTGCACCGTACCGGTACTTATTTCGGGCAGTATGTTTATCGGGCTTGACTTGACACTTCAACAGACAGAGTCAAAAGAATGAAGGGGGTATTTATTTCGGGCAGGTACTTATTTACGGACTTTCACGGTAGTCCAGTGGATGATCAATTGTGTGCGGAAGTACTAATACGGTATACTACCCTCGCTAGAGTCTCTCCCTCCTAGACTGTTCGTCGTGTCCTGTGAGGACAGAGGACTACTGTGCTAACTGTATACACTAACATGTATCTTTAGCTGCTGGCGTTATGTGTAGCTCAAACAAGCAGATGTAATGCCGCACAGAGATAGAGATGCATCTTCCTGTGGCATGGAGAAATAAATCCGTCCTGCAGCCGACCTGGGGCCGTACCAACCCTCTACAGTAGGGCTAAGCCATACTAATACAGAAATAAATTGCAGTTGGTCAATAATTCCATCCAACTCCAAAGAAAGGGAGTTAGTGAAGTTGAAGTCCATGGGCCAAAAGAGTGTATGGAAAAGCTGGACAAATCGATATTAGTAATATCAATTAGTCCAGCTTTTATAAGTTGCCCGGCATTTAATTTAGTACAAAAACGCGTTGGATGAAAAAGACGAAAATAAATTCCAGACAAATAATTCTGCTTATACAGTGTGTTAGCATGCGATTGCTATCGACGCCGCAACGAGCTAACCCTGCGTGGCCCACACCAGCAATGGAATCTGCCAGTGTGTATAAATTATCCAAACCCCAACAGTGATTGGAGCAGGCAGCCCAGTTGTTATGTTCCATTTGTCAGTGTTGTCTCCACTGATGCTCCGAGTCCCTGCTAACCACTCGCAATTGATCGTCTTGAACAGCATGATCAGCTGTTCTCTGACCTGCAGTACAGCACTGCTATGACCTGATCAGATACACACTGCTATGACCTGATCAGACACACACTGCTATAACCTGATCAGACACACACTGCTATGACCTGATCAGATACACACTGCTATGACCTGATCAGATACACACTGCTATAACCTGATCAGACACACACTGCTATGACCTGATCAGATACACACTGCTATAACCTGATCAGACACACACTGCTATGACCTGATCAGATACACACTGCTATGACCTGATCAGACACACACTGCTATAACCTGATCAGACACACACTGCTATGACCTGATCAGATACACACTGCTATAACCTGATCAGACACACACTGCTATGACCCGATCAGCTGGTCCATAGCCTCTAGTAACTTACAGTATTGGCATGAATGGATTGGACTGTTAATGGCCAACACACAGTATACAGAGTCAGCTGGGGCATAGCACCATGTTTCTGTGTGTGCAGTCGCAGAATGGCAAAGGAGTCAAGGCTGCAGTACACCAATGTCAATTCCCAGTGTATTTCAACAGAATGTTTACCTTACTAAGCTGGCGACACTCTGATAAACTGTCCGTGGATGCCTGGCAGCCTTGCTCGCACATTGGTATGTGATAATTCGCTGCACAAGAACAATAAATGATCCACAACATGATGAATAGACCATACATACGTGCATACAAAATGTTGGGCTGTGATCGTTTGTGGTCGCTTTTAGTACTTTTTACCCCCCCCCCCCCTTCCCCTCCCCCCTCACATTTAGACTCACTTCTGAAGTATGACTTGTCCCTTGCTCATGAATGTGGTTGCTCAGCACATATCAAAACAATAACATTCTAGAACAAAGTGCCATTTTCCTAACAACGAGATTCCAGTGTTTGATATTAGCGAATTTTAATACAGAAATTTTTCAGAAATTTTTCTGTAAATTCGCCCTCCCCCTATGAACTAAATAAGATTGCACAGATTGGGTGTGGATAACAAGATGCCTAGTGATACATAATACTGCAGATTGTGCACAACTTGCACTGGATAATACACAACCGTGGGTAGCAGTGTACACGGCATTTTCCTGATCCTGGAGTGGACGCTATTTAGGATAAAGACTCGACATGTACCCGTGTAAAAAAGAAACCTCTACATTGTAACTTACCACAAGCGCTAGCCATCTCACAAGAATAAAGTGCTATTGAAGAAAGTCGCTTGTCTTTCAATACTGCGTGCATTTCAGGTGGACGGCAATCTTGTTTCGTACCATCCTCTGCTTCTTCTGGGTTTCTAGCCAAACATGACCGGAGAACTAACTCAATTTCACCGATAGTTTGTGCAAGACGGGACAGGTGAACAACTGCACAGACAGGACGGACAGGAGGAGCACATGTGCCAGCACACACCAGAACACAAACAAGCATGAACAAAGCTGCGAGGAAAACTGCATTATAAAAAGAAAATGTGGAACTGCCACTGCTAATACTTGTAGATGACAACTACACACTAGAGAGGTTAAGATGCACGTTATTTCCGACGTGACGTGAAAGTTCAGCTCGCGTTATTTGCTCGCACGTCGAAAAATCAACGCGAGTGACCTGCTGCTCACGTCGAAATGTGGAGTTTTACGCCAAATTTGACGTGAAATTGCGCGTCACGTCGGAAATAACGTGCATCTTAACCTCTCTAATAGCTTAGTGGTTAGAGCATCGCTGGCCTCAAGCGAAGGTCCCTTGTTCAAGTCCTGGTGATACCAGGCTATTTTTCTACAGACTAGCTCCCTTTTCAATCCCTATGACTGACGGAAATACAGAACTAATATCTTACAGTTCGACGTATACATACCTGTAAAGTGTTGACCGATAGACTGCTTCTGGCTAAATTAACTCTTTAATCAAGGGTGCAAGTGAAGCCTATATCAGATCAACTCTGATCAAGCAACCCACACTTGTAGTACCAAGTATTACCTTCACTAGGGGCAGGGGTAAATGGCATGCAGTCGGATCCTGGGACGCATACATTCATGCTGTCAATCCATTTTCTGCACCTTGTCCTCCATTTCCAAGTCCAACAAGAGAAAAAGGACATCAGGGGGTCAGCCGTTAGGTCCGCTTCAATAGATATCTTTCCATGATCCCTTTTGAATCTCTCTCCCTCTCCCGGGGAGACCCACGTGACCTGTTTTGGCAGTGAACCAGGAAGTGTGTGTGTGTGTGTGTGTGTGTGTGTGTGTGTGTGTGTGTGTGTGTGTGTGTGTGTGCGTGTGTGCGTGTGTGCGCGCACGCTCATGTTTATGAGCATCCGTTTGACAGTTGCAAGTGACACACTGTAAGCTAAGGCAGTGTTTGTACCCACCATTACCCACCATTTAGAACAGACTTGTACGCCGCTGCCTCGATTCGCCTGCTCAAGACCTGCACAACCACATGGAAGAAGCACATCAAATCCACTGGTAGGGACTTCAATCGAAAAACCAAATTCGTGAGTTTCGCATAAAACGCTAGTTTTTCTAAACCGGGAAGATGTGAGAAACAACCTGTGAAAATTTGAACCCAAAATTCCAAGGCAATCTAGAGTTATAGTCGACTGAAGATCGGAAAACGGGGGAGAAAGTAGTCACAGAAGTAAATGCAAGTATGTATGTGAGCCGTGTGGTTTCCGTCCAGCACTGCACTATCTGGTGCATACATGGCGATACAGGATGTGTGCATGCATGCAGTGTGCATGCATGCCGTGTGCGCCTACTTGCACAAGTCACACGTTTTCACCGTCACTGCTTCTACAGTGTGCGCGCAGTTCACTCGATTTTTTTCGTCTACCACCAGGAAATCGCCGTGGGCTGGTTTCTGTGATCATCTTCCTTCAACCGAGATAAAGCGCGAGCCTCAATGTTCTAGAATCCTCTTGGTTTAGGCTAATTCGAGGCCGCTTAACACGAAAATCGGGTGTTCCTCGCGGGGCCGAGTACGGATCTGGTCGAAATTAGTACTTCGAAGTGCATCCGCGCCAAGCGTGGAGGCATTATTTTTGGAAGCATGGCATGTGTGGCACCATTGGAAAGGTAATGACCTCAGCTACCTAAAAATAGCATTGACAAGGCCGAAAAGGCCGCGGAAGAAGATATTCGGGCCTCGAACTGCATCTCAAACTGCAGTCACGACGCGCCCATTCACTTTGTACAGGCGAGCTGTGACTGCACTTTTCGCTTTTCAGTGACCGGAACTGAACTCTCTACCACTGGTGTATAATAAACATGAGCTACAGTGCTGCTCAATGAAATCTGATCGAGTGAACATGAGTTGCGCCCTGCAGAGATACCGACTGTTCACCCAAAACAAGTTCACAAAATGACAGATCGCAGAACGACGTGTCATCGAAAGATGATTCACAGAATGCATTCTACACCGACAGACAAATTCATAATTCTGTGTACTCTGACAATGACAGCAGTTCTATGATCAAATAGTATACTAGTCTAGTATGCATCGTTGGGAACTCCAGAATGGATAGAACTAAGCGTGATCAAACGATCCAAATGCCATTTGAAACGTGCAAAGTATATAGGAACCGGGGTACAAACGCGCTCGCGTGTGTATATGTATAAAAGTGCGTGTGTGTGTGTGTGTGTGTGTGTGTGCGTGCGTGTGTGCGCATTTCGGTGTATACACACAAAACAGGATAGTAGCCAGAACAAACCTTGAGAGTATCATCAACAGGGCGATAAGACCATGACGCATCTGATACTTCATCCGCTTGAAGTTCATTCAGCGCTGGACCAACAGTTGTCACAGCGTTGTGCCTTGCTCTTTCCAACAGACTTCTTACTGTTCGTTGTGACATCTCTGAACAGGAGAAGATGACAGTGAGCATGAGAGCAAGAGTGCAAGCGTGTGAGAGAAGGAAATTTTCACCATAAAGACTAGTGCTCAAAAGGGTGTTCAGTCTCCACTGTAGCCACTCAATCTTGCTGACGAAATCATACAGCACCCAAAACGGTTTCTCGGCTCTCGGCTCTCGGCCTCTCCGACTGTTCTTCCAGTACTGTGTTCAAAATATGTGTAGCCAAGAAACTGTTCGGGTGGTGAATGACTTTGTCATCAATATAAAAACAAAAAAAGTCTTACAGATGAGGGTGGAGAGCTCCACAACAGTTTTCAAATAGTTTCAAGGTTTATTTGAGAGAGAGAGAGAGAGAGAGAGAGAGAGAGAGAGAGAGAGAGAGAGAGAGAGAGAGAGAGAGAGAGAGAGAGAGAGACAGGCAGAGACAGAGCGAGGCAGAGAGAGAGGCAGAGAGAGAGAGAGAGAGAGAGAGAGAGAGAGAGAGAGAGAGAGAGAGAGAGAGAGAGAGAGAGAGAGAGAGAGAGAGAGAGAGAGATAGAGAGAGAGAGAGAGAGAGAGAGAGAGAGAGAGAGACAGGCATAGAGAGAGAGAGAGACAGGCACAGAGAGAGAGACACACACAGACACAGACACAGACACAGAGAGAGAGAGAGAGAGAGAGAGAGAGAGAGAGAGAGAGAGAGAGAGAGAGAGAGAGAGAGAGAGAGAGAGAGAGAGAGAGAGAGAGAGAGAGAGAGAGAGAGAGAGATAGAGAGAGAGATAGAAAGAGAGAGAGAGAGAGAGAGAGAGAGAGAGAGAGAGAGAGAGAGAGAGAGAGAGAGAGAGAGAGAGAGAGAGACAGAGAGACAGAGAGAGACAGAGAGAGACAGAGAGAGACAGAGAGAGAGACAGAGAGATTCAACAAAGGAAGGTATCATCACACATCAAGTATATTTCCGTACATACAAGGCCAAAAACCTCTATTATAACAATTTCAGAGCCAATAATACAGTAGAATGCTGATTACCCGAACAATCGATTATCCGAAATCCGAATCAAAGGGGTAAACTAGTTTTTGCTGTACATGTAATGTCATGTGGTCCTTTTAAGGACTTAGTTACTTCTTTTTTGAAGTACTTGAAAGCAATTAAGAGGAAATGTGGTGCTTTACCAAAGAAAGTGATCTGTTGCCATTGAGACAGTTGCTGACGTATCCTCCGCGCAACAAGAGCACGTGCTGCTCCAACAACCTATATTAACATAAAGCATACAGGTGCAGGCATAGGAGAATTACATAACCATAGCCACAAGAAGCTGCATACTGTACTTGAGGAAGGTTCAGTACAACTTGCAAAGTACCTGTACATGCAGCAAGAAGAAGCAGAAGATCACTAAGATAATTTTGTTGTTACGTCACAGCTTTACACGTTACTGATACTGATTGTGTTGTTGTTTCCTGTACGTGCACTTGCACTTGCTAGTAATGAATGTTTCCGGTTGTTCACCTTCCGTGTGAACACTTGTAGTCCACCACAGTCTACTCTTTAGTCTTGTTTGTCCTGCCTGACCTACCTGTAACGTGTACTGTAGAGGCAGAAAATTTCGTCGGTCAATAATTTCGTCCCACTCCAAAGAAAAGGAGTTCGTCCGGTTGAAAATTTCGTCCATGGATCATAAGAGTGTATAGAAAAGCTGGGCAAATCGACATTCGTCCTACATTTAATTTAGTCCAAAAGCTCCTTGGACGAAAAAGACGAAATTAAATTCCAGACGAATATTTCTTCTTGTACAGTAGTACTCGTTATATTCAGACGACATAACAACTGTGATTAGCAGCAACATTCTCAGCCTATCAAACTGTCCAGATGTTGGATTCAAAACTCATAATTACAGGTCTATTTGACCCATTGAGATTATTAGAATTGGAGTTCATACACATTAAACAAGGAACTAAGTGCAACAACTTACTGCTACTGAGACTTCTCCATCCAACAGAAGAGACACAGCTTGAAAACAATCATCCTTGGAAAACCTAAATAAGTACAAACATGACACATCACACACAAACACAAACATCCAAACACACACACACACAAACACACACACACACACACATACACACATACACCACAGCACACACAAAAAAACACACACACATTATGCACATTCCAGGGATGAAAGAGTGCTGACAAAAGTGGTTCCCTTGGGTCTGCAAACACTGCAAGAAAAATATGGAGGTACGTACCGTTCAAACACAGTTGCTACTTCTTCAGACAGTTGAAGTGTAAAACGTGAACTAAGTCGTTGGACAATGTTTCTTGCCTACAAGTCAGACATAGATGCACAGCAAACAAGCCAGGTGCTCAAATCAATGAAAAACAATCCTGGTGAAATCTGGGAGAGCCATTGAAGTACAGACAAGGCTAGAATCTGAAAATAGAAAAAAAGTTAACAATAGAAAACCTAGGGCATGTTCGATTGGTAAGGATCGGGATCGGGATCCAGATCTCAGATCCTTCGGATCCTTCAGATTCAACTGAACACTTTATTTTGGACCTTGACTGTTGCCATGTTGACAATGGCGCTCACAAGTCACCCAAAAGGGTGAACGTCGTACTCATCGCGTGCGTCGTACCAAAAGTCAACAAGCTCTATCTCTATCCACGTGTGTGTACCACAATGTGTACAAAAATGATTTTTACCCGCCATATACGCACAAAGGTCACATTTGGATCCGTTGGATCCGGTCAACCCTGCTCCCCGAGGTGGGTTGACCGGATCCAAATCCGAAGGATCCGGATCCGGATTCGACCAATCGAAAGGGTGCGAATCCAGTGGATCCGGTGGATCGGGATCCCGATCCTACCAATCGAACATGCCCCTAGCACATGACACAATGTACTACAGTCACTGTTATTGCAATCGTCTATGTCTATGTGCAGTCAGGGATGAAGGGCATGGGAAACCTTCATGTCAGGGATGAAGGGCATGGGAAACCTTCATGTCAGGGATGAAGGGCATGGGAAACCTTCATGTCAGGGATGAAGGGCATGGGAAACCTTCATGTCAGGGATGAAGGGCATGGGAAACCTTCATGTCAGGGATGAAGGGCATGGGAAACCTTCATATCAGGGATGAAGGGCATGGGAAACCTTCATGTCAGGGATGAAGGGCATGGGAAACCTTCATGTCAGGGATGAAGGGCATGGGAAACCTTCATGTCAGGGATGAAGGGCATGGGAAACCTTCATGTCAGGGATGAAGGGCATGGGAAACCTTCATGTCAGGGATGAAGGGCATGGGAAACCTTCATGTCAGGGATGAAGGGCATGGGAAACCTTCATGTCAGGGATGAAGGGCATGGGAAACCTTCGTGTCAGGGATGAAGGGCATGGGAAACCTTCGTGTCAGGGATGAAGGGCATGGGAAACCTTCATGTCAGGGATGAAGGGCATGGGAAACCTTCATGTCAGGGATGAAGGGCATGGGAAACCTTCATGTCAGGGATGAAGGGCATGGGAAACCTTCATGTCAGGGATGAAGGGCATGGGAAACCTTCATGTCAGGGATGAAGGGCATGGGAAACCTTCATGTCAGGGATGAAGGGCATGGGAAACCTTCATGTCAGGGATGAAGGGCATGGGAAACCTTCATGTCAGGGATGAAGGGCATGGGAAACCTTCATGTCAGGGATGAAGGGCATGGGAAACCTTCATGTCAGGGATGAAGGGCATGGGAAACCTTCATGTCAGGGATGAAGGGCATGGGAAACCTTCATGTCAGGGATGAAGGGCATGGGAAACCTTCATGTCAGGGATGAAGGGCATGGGAAACCTTCATGTCAGGGATGAAGGGCATGGGAAACCTTCATGTCAGGGATGAAGGGCATGGGAAACCTTCGTGTCAGGGATGAAGGGCATGGGAAACCTTCATGTCAGGGATGAAGGGCATGGGAAACCTTCATGTCAGGGATGAAGGGCATGGGAAACCTTCATGTCAGGGATGAAGGGCATGGGAAACCTTCATGTCAGGGATGAAGGGCATGGGAAACCTTCATGTCAGGGATGAAGGGCATGGGAAACCTTCATGTCAGGAATGGGCATGGGAAACCTTCATGTCAGGGATGAAGGGCATGGGAAACCTTCATGTCAGGGATGAAGGGCATGGGAAACCTTCATGTCAGGGATGAAGGGCATGGGAAACCTTCATGTCAGGGATGAAGGGCATGGGAAACCTTCATGTCAGGGATGAAGGGCATGGGAAACCTTCATGTCAGGGATGAAGGGCATGGGAAACCTTCATGTCAGGGATGAAGGGCATGGGAAACCTTCATGTCAGGGATGAAGGGCATGGGAAACCTTCATGTCAGGGATGAAGGGCATGGGAAACCTTCATGTCAGGGATGAAGGGCATGGGAAACCTTCATGTCAGGGATGAAGGGCATGGGAAACCTTCATGTCAGGGATGAAGGGCATGGGAAACCTTCGTGTCAGGGATGAAGGGCATGGGAAACCTTCATGTCAGGGATGAAGGGCATGGGAAACCTTCATGTCAGGGATGAAGGGCATGGGAAACCTTCATGTCAGGGATGAAGGGCATGGGAAACCTTCATGTCAGGGATGAAGGGCATGGGAAACCTTCATGTCAGGGATGAAGGGCATGGGAAACCTTCGTGTCAGGGATGAAGGGCATGGGAAACCTTCGTGTCAGGGATGAAGGGCATGGGAAACCTTCGTGTCAGGGATGAAGGGCATGGGAAACCTTCATGTCAGGGATGAAGGGCATGGGAAACCTTCGTGTCAGGGATGAAGGGCATGGGAAACCTTCATGTCAGGGATGAAGGGCATGGGAAACCTTCATGTCAGGGATGAAGGGCATGGGAAACCGTCATGTCAGGGATGAAGGGCATGGGAAACCTTCATGTCAGGGATGAAGGGCATGGGAAACCTTCATGTCAGGGATGAAGGGCATGGGAAACCTTCATGTCAGGGATGAAGGGCATGGGAAACCTTCATGTCAGGGATGAAGGGCATGGGAAACCTTCATGTCAGGGATGAAGGGCATGGGAAACCTTCATGTCAGGGATGAAGGGCATGGGAAACCTTCATGTCAGGGATGAAGGGCATGGGAAACCTTCATGTCAGGGATGAAGGGCATGGGAAACCTTCATGTCAGGGATGAAGGGCATGGGAAACCTTCATGTCAGGGATGAAGGGCATGGGAAACCTTCATGTCAGGGATGAAGGGCATGGGAAACCTTCATGTCAGGGATGAAGGGCATGGGAAACCTTCGTGTCAGGGATGAAGGGCATGGGAAACCTTCATGTCAGGGATGAAGGGCATGGGAAACCTTCATGTCAGGGATGAAGGGCATGGGAAACCTTCATGTCAGGGATGAAGGGCATGGGAAACCTTCATGTCAGGGATGAAGGGCATGGGAAACCTTCATGTCAGGGATGAAGGGCATGGGAAACCTTCATGTCAGGAATGGGCATGGGAAACCTTCATGTCAGGGATGAAGGGCATGGGAAACCTTCATGTCAGGGATGAAGGGCATGGGAAACCTTCATGTCAGGGATGAAGGGCATGGGAAACCTTCATGTCAGGGATGAAGGGCATGGGAAACCTTCATGTCAGGGATGAAGGGCATGGGAAACCTTCATGTCAGGGATGAAGGGCATGGGAAACCTTCATGTCAGGGATGAAGGGCATGGGAAACCTTCATGTCAGGGATGAAGGGCATGGGAAACCTTCATGTCAGGGATGAAGGGCATGGGAAACCTTCATGTCAGGGATGAAGGGCATGGGAAACCTTCATGTCAGGGATGAAGGGCATGGGAAACCTTCATGTCAGGGATGAAGGGCATGGGAAACCTTCGTGTCAGGGATGAAGGGCATGGGAAACCTTCATGTCAGGGATGAAGGGCATGGGAAACCTTCATGTCAGGGATGAAGGGCATGGGAAACCTTCATGTCAGGGATGAAGGGCATGGGAAACCTTCATGTCAGGGATGAAGGGCATGGGAAACCTTCATGTCAGGGATGAAGGGCATGGGAAACCTTCGTGTCAGGGATGAAGGGCATGGGAAACCTTCGTGTCAGGGATGAAGGGCATGGGAAACCTTCGTGTCAGGGATGAAGGGCATGGGAAACCTTCATGTCAGGGATGAAGGGCATGGGAAACCTTCGTGTCAGGGATGAAGGGCATGGGAAACCTTCATGTCAGGGATGAAGGGCATGGGAAACCTTCATGTCAGGGATGAAGGGCATGGGAAACCGTCATGTCAGGGATGAAGGGCATGGGAAACCTTCATGTCAGGGATGAAGGGCATGGGAAACCTTCGTGTCAGGGATGAAGGGCATGGGAAACCTTCATGTCAGGGATGAAGGGCATGGGAAACCTTCATGTCAGGGATGAAGGGCATGGGAAACCTTCATGTCAGGGATGAAGGGCATGGGAAACCTTCATGTCAGGGATGAAGGGCATGGGAAACCTTCATGTCAGGGATGAAGGGCATGGGAAACCTTCATGTCAGGGATGAAGGGCATGGGAAACCTTCATGTCAGGGATGAAGGGCATGGGAAACCTTCATGTCAGGGATGAAGGGCATGGGAAACCTTCATGTCAGGGATGAAGGGCATGGGAAACCTTCATGTCAGGGATGAAGGGCATGGGAAACCTTCATGTCAGGGATGAAGGGCATGGGAAACCTTCATGTCAGGGATGAAGGGCATGGGAAACCTTCATGTCAGGGATGAAGGGCATGGGAAACCTTCGTGTCAGGGATGAAGGGCATGGGAAACCTTCATGTCAGGGATGAAGGGCATGGGAAACCTTCGTGTCAGGGATGAAGGGCATGGGAAACCTTCATGTCAGGGATGAAGGGCATGGGAAACCTTCGTGTCAGGGATGAAGGGCATGGGAAACCTTCGTGTCAGGGATGAAGGGCATGGGAAACCTTCATGTCAGGGATGAAGGGCATGGGAAACCTTCATGTCAGGGATGAAGGGCATGGGAAACCTTCATGTCAGGGATGAAGGGCATGGGAAACCTTCATGGAAATAACGGGTGCCAGAAACTGCCACCGGTATTCAAAATCAGATGCAATACCCCTGTATGAATAAACAGTCAACTTCGCTAATAATGACTGCGGATATAACGACAATTCGCGAATAACGACAGAATTTCCATGCCCAGAGCAAAGTCCCATCCCACTGTAATACATATAACGAGACTTCGGGTATAACGACACTTCGAGAATAAGGACACCTTTTTGACGCCCCACCGAGTATCGTTATAAGCGAAGTTGACTGTAAAATACTTTGACAGCACCTCTCATGCACTACCCATATACAACTCACCTCCGTGGAGTGCATGTCAAATGACAAGATGTCACTGCAGCACAGATCATGGAAAACATAAACAGTCATAATGAATGAAAGTTTCCGAAACAAGTCCAGGAACAGCAACAGACAGCGGCTGAAATAATAACAACACAAGCAGCAGCAATAGAGGAAGACAGCAGCCGTTGCAGCAGCAGCAACACAAGCAGCAGCAATAGAGGAAGACAGCAGCAGTTGCAGCAGCCGCAACACAAGCAGCAGTGCGATGACAACAGCAATGATGATATCGGGCCAGCTACATTGATTCCTCAGCTAACCTGTGTTGGTGCATGATAGAGCAGACGTCAGCTTTGTAGCGTTCAAGCAGAGCTGGTAACGTGAGCATACTCACTTCTTTCTTTGCTCTACTGACAAACCTAAACAGTCCACATAGGCAACACCAATCAGACACACATGTACGTCCACACACATACGCAACGCCAATCAGACAAACATGTACGTACACACACATACGCAACGCCAATCAGACACACATGTACGTCCACACACATACGCAACGCCAATCAGACACACATGTACGTCCACACACACACGCAACGCCAATCAGACACACATGTACGTGCACACACATACGCAACGCCAATCAGACACACATGTACGTCCACACACACACACATGTACGTCCACACACACACATGTACGTCCACACACACACATGTACGTCCACACACACACATGTACGTCCACACACACACATGTACGTCCACACACACACGTGTACGTCCACACACACACGTGTACGTCCACACACACACGTGTACGTCCACGCACACACATGTACGTCCACGCACACACATGTACGTCCACGCACACACATGTACGTCCACGCACACACATGTACGTCCACGCACACACATGTACGTCCACGCACACACATGTACGTCCACGCACACACATGTACGTCCACACACACACACACACACACACACACACACACACACACACACACACACACACACACACACACACACACACACACACACACACACACACACACACACACACACACACACACACACACACACACACACACACACACACACACACACACACACACACACACACACACACACACACACACACACACACACACACACACACACACACACACACACACACACACACACACACACACACACACACACACACACACACACACACACACACACACACACACACACACACACACACACACACACACACACACACACACACACACACACACACACACACACACACACACACACACACACACACACACACACACACACACACACACACACACACACACACACACACACACACACACACACACACACACACACACACACACACACACACACACACACACACACACACACACACACACACACACACACACACACACACACACACACACACACACACACACACACACACACACACACACACACACACACACACACACACACACACACACACACACACACACACACACACACACACACACACACACACACACACACACACACACACACACACACACACACACACACACACACACACACACCAATGAACATATTCAACACTAGCACTGATGTAGAATAATTGATGGGTGCAGTACACTTGCAATGAGCCATGTAATTTTAATCAACACACTGGCGATAAGCCGTAAAATATTCGTAAGTCATGCACTCATAAGTCAAGCGGATGACTTAAGAATACCTCAACATTGGGCCAATGGCACATACAGTCAACTTTGCGTATAACGACACTCGGCGGGGGCATCAGAAAAGAGTCCTTATTCGCGAAGTGTCTTCATACCCGAAGTCTCATTGAATGTATTACAGTTAGGTGGGACTTTGCTCTGGGAATGGAAATCCTATCGTTAATCGCGAATTGTCGTTATATCCGCAATCGTTATTAGCGAAGTTGACTGTAGTAAAAAACAGAGAGCCATACGCATACACATAGGATACTGACCAAGTCGAGGTCAATATCCTATTACTGTATAGCAGGACATTTTCGGACGGGAATATTTTCGGACAAAGCCGCATTTCGCCCTTTCGTACGGTTTCTATTTTCGTTCAGTACAGAATGCCACGCGAATTGCTGGGTCTTCAAGCAGCATTTTGATGTACATCGTGTATAGTGTAACATGAACATTTTATGGACTCGAATGGAGAGCCAAGGATACGATTATAGGAAAGAAAAAAGGACCAAGGAACTAAAAGTTACGCTATAATGTCCACTAACACCACCAGTTACTAAACAATCAGCTCATGCGATAACATTGCACGACACTGACCGACGGTACTGACGTTCTACAACTAACTGGCTATCAGCTGAAGTGCGCATCCGAGATGTGCTAGAGCTGATAGCCAGTTAGTTGTAGAACGTCAGTACCGTCGGTCAGTGTCGTGCAATGTTATCGCATGAGCTGATTGTTTAGTAACTGGTGGTGTTAGTGGACATTATAGCGTAACGTTTAGTTCCTTGGTCCTTTTTCTTTCCTATGAACAATTTTAGTACGGAATTAATTTAGTACAGAAGATGCCGTGTACAAAATCGTCCGAAAATTTCCTGCTATACAGTATTGTGATTACTAGCACCCTACTTGAATCATTTTGGCATTGTGATTACTAGCACCCTACTTGAATCATTTTGTATTGTGATTACTAGCACCCTACTTGAATCATTTTGTATTGTGATTACTAGCACCCTACTTGAATCATTTTGTATTGTGATTACTAGCACCCTACTTGAATCATTTTGTATTGTGATTACTAGCACCCTACTTGAATCATTTTGTATTGTGAATACTAGCACCTTACTTGAATCATTTTGTATTGTGATTACTAGCACCCTACTTGAATCATTTTGTATTGTGATTACTAGCACCTTACTTGAATCATTTTGGCATACAGTATTGTGATTACTAGCACCTTACGGTATTAGCACCTTACTTGAATCATTTTGGCATTGTACTGGGCGGAAATGGCTCTCTGAACCTTCTTCATCCGCCATTTAGAAAGAACAGATTTTACTATTCAAAAGGCACCAATTTTACTTCTGGGAAAGGAATTTTGCGCATGTGCTCCAAGTTGTCCTTTCTGATTCTCCTTTTGTGTGACGATGGAAGTAAGGAATTCTCAGTTTGGTACGTGGGTGTCTGCACTCAAGGTTTAAAAGCCAGAATTGGATTTGCAGACGTGTTCGGCCAGGGAGCTTGCGCTCTGCTTCGAGGGTTTCTACTTCGATTTGAAGAAGAAAGATGGGACCCTATACAAACGAGCTAGCTACCTTGCTGCAAGAGGCACAACACAGCGCCATCTGTCTGCAATTGGCAGCCTTTGGGCTCACGCCAGGGAAAGAGTTTGGAAAATCGTTCAAACCGAACAAAATCCTGAATGCTGTGCTGAAAGAGAAGAAAAGAAATGGAGACGAGCCAGTCGTCGAACACTAGGATGCGGTTTCCGAAAGTGATTGGAAGACTACCATGGACCACTTCAAGGATATGGAAACAACAGACAATCCTGTCCACCTTACCAGGTAAAGGCAAACTTGTTTTATGGTCTCTTTATTTTCAATTTGTGCGTGCTGTTCACAGATATGTTTGGCTGATTCTCTCCTTGCACTTCTGTTTGCGGGGATGGGAAGGTCAATCACAGCTTACCACGTCGGATCTGCGGTTCGACACCATTGACGGCCACGACGTCCTTCGACTTTCGAAAGATTTCTGTTCGAAAATCATTAGGGCGGCATCAGTGGAGCTGCTTTCTCCAGTGCAGGAGTTGTTCGAGATCAGTGGAGCTGCTTTCTCCAGTGCAGGAGTTGTTCGAGATCAGCTTCAGGTTCCAATAATCAAGCTCTACCTAAGCCTTCCGAATTCAAACATGGATTGTTTGTTTCAACGAGCAAAAGGTGGTGCATTGCACGCAGCACAAGAAGGTAACGTTGTGTGCTTCATGATAGCACCCCTCTCACATAACATACTGCGGGTAAAATGATGCAAAGCATTTCTGAAGCTGCAGTGCAGAAGTGCACAAATCATTGTACTTGTGAAACTGCTATCTCAGATGAAGGCATGTGGAATGGAAGATCACAACATTTGCGCTGTTTCTGGTCACATGAATCCAGCTTCGCTACAAAACCATGAAAGAGTTGCTGATGCAGATTCTGTGCGTATGTCTTCTGCATTGATATTCTGTCAAATTCAGATGCTGCTGGATCCAGAAAGAATCTGCCAGCTGCTTCAGATGTGTACGACACTTCTTCCAGGGAAGCACTTCTTACTGCCCAGTCACGTCATAAAGCTGCTGCTGCATCCAGTGCTGCTTGTTCAATTCCCGATGGTGTTGTCTTGCAATCGTGTTCGAACATTACTATCAATGTTTCTCCAGTCTCCATAACACCACGTAAAAGAAGTCTTGGTCTTTGTCACGCAAGGAGAATAAGAAATTGAGAGCTGCTAGAGAAGCGGCCACTGACGACAAGGAAAACTAGGCTTTTTTATCTTATGGTGTTGCCAAAACATGGTTCTTTCCCTTGCTTTGTGTGCGTTTCGTGGTGTGTTAGTGGTTCATGATTTCTGTGGTGTGGGTGTACATTTTTTCATACCATTAATTAATTTTTATTATTAATTTTCATAATAGCAAGATTGTATAAACAAGAGTATGCAACTGTGGTTATGGGTCTGTGCGCGGCGCGCTGCCTTCATTACGTAACTTGCCTCCATCACGCTCTGAAAGCATGCACTAAACCCACAATTCTCGCACAGGCCCATCCGTTTTTGCTCGATTCATTCCAGTACCTACGCGATCCCTAAACTGTGGCGCGTGAACTCCAGTTCCGTACGAAAGTTCATTTCAAACCAGAGGGAAAGTGCGGTGTTTGATTTTGCGCAGTGCGCGGACTGCAGCTAAAAAATGATGTAATGAAGGCAGTGCGCCGCGCATCTGGCCCATAGAAAAGAGATCACAGTTGCATACTCTTGTTTATGGACTCTTGATAATAGCCTAGGAGCTGTGGCATCATTCATGACCCAGAGCAAGAAGGCAGCAATGCCCGTACCTATGGTGAAATAAAACAAAGATAACATAACATGCAGTGTGGGTGGCTGGAGGTTTGACAGCTTACCTTGATTCCTAAAAAGGAGTCAATACAAGCGGTCAACATTCTCCCTATACATGGAATACATGTATAGGACCGGTTGTGGATCAGGGAAGTGCGGGCCAATACAACAGAGCGATAAAACCTAATATCACCCGGCTTGCGAGCTAAGAAGAATAGGCAAGACACAGTCCTACCTGTCCCTTGCTATTATTTGTCTTCATACGGGACCTCAAATCATAGAAAAGAAAAAAAGACCAAGAAACTACAAGTTACGCTATAATGTCCATTAACACCATCAGTTACTAAACAATCAGCTCATGTGATAACATTGCACGACACTGATACTGTTATAGCGTAACTTGTAGTTTCTTGGTCCTTTTTTCTTTACTATAAATCTATCCTTGGCTCTCCATCCGAGTCAAATTATAGAAATTGACAAACAGAGAAGCCAGAGCCAGAGATCTACGTGTTTCACATGTGCTGTACTACAGTTCGTACTACAGTTTGTGCTTGTTAATTGTTCAGCACCCATTGGCACATGGTGGAACATCTACTTCGAAGTACGCTGTACAAACACGAAACGAACTGCCCCAAGCTTGCACAGTACAGGACCATGGAGAGATCTCCCATCCGCCCCACTCCACAATCACACCTTGGAGTGTTAGGGATGGGTGTTCTGGTGGGATTTCGTGGTACATGTGGCACACATCATTCATTCCAAACAGGACAGAGTGCTTGCAAAGTGCTCGGAAGATGACAAAACGCCCAAACAAACATTTCCCCAAAATAACTTTAAAGCTCCGCACATCATCACACTGAGTCGGTACGTTTAAAACAAACAGGTGAAAAGATGCAACGGATAGTCTAGGCAGATGAGGAAACACATACCGTTCCACGACAACATTGACAACTTGCTGAACAACAGGGACTTGATATGCCATGAAATTCTCTGCAAGCAAGTCCTAAGCAAAGAAAAAAGGACAAACCGTAGAACAGCAGACAACACCGATACATAAACAGAGAGGCAAGTGACCGGATGGAGTATTCCTACTATCTAGCACTACCATAGAGAGGAACATCTCCAGAACAGGTAGGTGTACTGCATGTCCAGGGGCACAACTGGACTGGGGCATGGGGGAATTTCCACAATTTTCCAGACTTGCATCCAAATAACTGGTGATAGAAGGCTATGCCAGAAGCAACTAATGATAGTCCACAAATTCAAATGTTTTAAAAGTATGTACGCTATGACATCACCACCAGTTGGACCCAACATCCAGCGGTTTCATGGCAACCTGGAAATTAGTGGTGAAACGAACGTCAAAACCTAGTAGTCGAATATTCTTTGGCTTAACGAACGAACGAACGAATATTCTTTTGGTAACACAGATGACATTACATTACCTCCTCTCAGTCATTTGATGGATGCTGTCATTGTTATTAGGTATGACAAACAGTAGTGCCACATAAAATGCACTGCCACATAAGGCTACTTTGAAGTTTATACATGTGGTTTGCTACATTGGCAGTCCAGTATGCACATACATGTGCAAACATGCAGTACAAAGTCACAGGCACGCTGTACGCACTGCACTGTACTGTGTTTGGTGTGCACGTATGAACGTGCACTGCATTCGAAGTGACGTCACGAATACTCGAATGCGACTTAAAGAATATTCGAATGTGATCAATCGAACGAATGTTCGAATATTCGAATATTCGTTTCACCACTACTGGAAATCAAACAAAAACATGCGCCCGTATACCACCACAGGAGAAATATCCCATATGCCAAACACTGCTCTCACCTGAATATCCACCTCTGACTTTCCCACAACTGAACATACAGACTTAATACGGCGGCGAGCTGATGTATAGAAAATAAACAATAAAAAAGTATTAAAACACATTGAACTCGAAAACACATTGGTACACACACGCACATGCACACGCATACACACTTGTCCTTGCTCACTGCCAGAAACTGACCACGCGGGTCTCCCTTTGGGAGGGTGGAGAGAGATTCAGAAGATATCTTTCAAAGGTGACAAATAGTAAGCAAGTACAATTCACCTTCCTGGCTGACAATGAAGGCAAATAAGCACCAAAAAAGGCGACGTAATAGGGGCCAGTTCTCACCTGTTGATTGGTTTCAGGCCATGCAACCCATGCAACCCATGTGCAATACATTATACAAGACAACCAACAGCAAAACTTCAAACTTATGCCATTTCCCTCATAACCAGTGAGCCGCTGGTCAGGATAGCTGCATGTCCTTGTGGACTTTAAAACGACTTCATTATGAACTAAGTAAAAGTGGGGAGGCTTCCTCCAGTTCCATATACAGAGCGTGTGGGCTCTACTCTTAACTGTTAATTATGAACACTTTGAATAGTATTAGCAAGTAGATACCTTAGTATCATGAGCAGAGAGATGCACTGGTACCAGTGAGTACCATGCAAGTGCATGGAACTGTGATCATGCCAGGGAATGACACAGCTTTGCAGGGAACACTTACACGAAGACGATGTGTAGCCATTTGAAGACGCTGCGAGGACCTTTCCAATTTCACCTGCACAGATCACAATTGAGAAAAGGAAGAGCACCGTTGTCTGGTAATCGTATCACTGTGAAGTCCTCCATAATAATCAAGTTAAAACCAACACCGCCAACACCTGCTTTTTGTTACTTGGTATTTGTCACAGGCTCATTCCCCGGTCCCATGTAATGGGGCTTTTGGTTTGTTTGGCTTTGCGAATCCAAACAGAATACAAGAAAACAAATTCAAGGCTTGTGAGCGAAGGTAATGGACAGGTTAGTCACTCCTGTCTGAAGGCAGATTCCACTCATTTTGTTCCAAAACCTCATCATCTTTGGGCCTTGAGCAGCGTATTCACCCATCATAGTTCTTTATAGCACTTTGGTAGGACAAAGCACTCTAAAAGGCTAGTAAAAGCACATGAGTGGTACTAGTGTGGGACCATCCATGGCTTGGTACCCACGTGCACATACCCGGATAGTACAGACAAACAGTACGGACCCCGGTCTACCATATCGGTTCGTGCAAAGAGTCAAGCATGCCTGATTCGGCGTAATGAAAGCATTTTACGAGCCGCAGATGATACTCACAGCCAGACCGGTGGCAAAACGCAGACTTCCCACTCGTCCGCAAGTGACTAAACATCCCTTTAATAGTTCCTGCTGGCTACTAGAAATATTCAGCACATGTTGTATACTGGCAAATAGCTCGTTACTCGCAAACAGGTAGCACTCTTCTCTGATCTCAAAAGAACAATAGGCACAGGCCATAGACATGATAGATAATGAGGAGAAGAGAAGAAAACACGTACTGATGAATGGACACACTGACATCACAAAGGAGCTGTTCACCAGATTTCCCTGCAAAGCACAAAAGACAATCCAGCATACAAGTATTTAGAACAAGGAAAAAGAAGAAGAGCTCAATGAACTACAATGTATGGCTACACCCCACTGCAGTACCGGCGGGCGATACAATAGAAGGCTTGTATGCAGACAATGTGAACCACAGATACAGGCAGATGGCATTCCTGCATACCTCGTTTTACGGCATGTCCAGACATCTACTACAGTAATTCTAAGATGAGCGTAGAGGCGAAGAGTGACTTGCGTCCCTCGTAACTACCGTACTCGCGCGATTAGTGCCCCTGGGGCACTATTTTTTCAATGTCCATCACAGATGGGGCAGTATTCAAGAGAGGGCACTATTTTTTCATTGCTGGTACATTTGCGTCATCCAGCATAAAACAAAGAAAAACAGAGCCTAAAGTGTACTGTAAACGCTCACGACTCCACAGAAACGGGAACAAGACCTGCGATTTTGTTCCTGAAAACACCAGTGCAAAGCAATGGCCAAGAACATTAGCAAAAGAACACCAAACTTGCACATGGGCTTGGTTACAAGACCGGGGGGGGGGGGGGGGGGGGGCACTATTCAAGAGAGGGCTTTATTTTTCACTGGCTCTTGGAGACTAGGGCACTATTCAAGATAGGGCACTATTCAAGAGAGGGCTCCAATCGCGCGAGTACGGTAGTCAGGAGAAGACCTTGAACATCCCGAGCAACAGGAGTGTGAAAACTAAAGCAATTGTATGGATTGCAAATTTACCTTATGGCAAAAAAATGCACATGTCGCACGTGACAGTACATACGACATGTAAAAACTTTTTTTGGAGTGACAACTTATAAGTTATAATGCAGTGCTAGACAACATCCACTCACCATGCTCTGCTCGCTTGGTGACGTAAGCTCAGCTGATATGGCATATTCGGCAGACGGGAGAGAATCCAAAATAGATGTAGCATTCAACAGCTGCAAGCATGGCACACCGTATGAATCGCACACATGTATTCATGTACACACATATACACACACACATATATTTGGCTATAATGCAGGCAACAGGCCCACAGGCCTACTCAATGCCATTGTTTAAGTGTACATGTACATGTACACTGTAGCACGCAACATGGTGCAAATATACGAGAGAAGGGCACATCTACACAGCCTGTACATCTTGTTGCAAATCAGCAACTTCTACATGCACATCAGCAAGCTGGTAAGCCCTGCAGCATGTGTGGCAACAGGAAGGACCAGCGGATAGTGTTACCCAACTACAGCACTGTCGGGCACCAAAGAACAGAGAGCCGAAGAACAGAGAGCCGAAGAACAGAGAGCCGAAGAACAGAGAGCCGAAGAACGAACAGGCTAGACTTTCACCAAGCACAGCATACCAATGTATAACTAACTGTCTTGTTACACGGTGACTCAACTGCGCAGAGACTGTAGTACATGAAAATAAGAACAGTCTAGGCTAGGAGCCTGATCCCCCCCCCCCCCCCAGTTCTTAGGCAACCGAATACTTACCTCAAACAGCCAGCCAAGTAACACCAGGAGAAATGTGGTGATGCGACTGGAGCGCATGCAATGCATTTTTCTGAGTAACAAAAGAGAGTAAAAGAAGAAGAAGTGACATCAGCACCGCCACCATCATCCAAATCCAATGCAGACCATTGACGAAAACTAACAACACACAAGACGTAGGCTGCGTTCGGTTTTAGCTGCCTGGTAGAGTAGAGTAGAGTCACTCTACCGATAGAGGTAGACGGTAGAGGTAAGTGCACGAAACGCTGTTCTACTGGATTTAGTAATTTTTCACGGTATGTACGTGAAATGTTTCTCTTCTGTACGGAGTTGTGTACAACTCCTTGATCTTGCTGGGAATCCCCTACCTCTACCAACTTCTACCGGCTTTTACCAACTTTTTCCTGGTAGAGCCGGTAGAGGAAAGTAGAATCTACCATTTTGAGTACAAAAAACGAACACCTCTACCGAAAGAAGTAGTTTCTACCCAAACCTGTAGATCAATAACGAACGCCCCATAGTATTTAGTTTTTGAGGAACAGGATCTGATGGGGTAAACTTGTGGAAGTATCAATGAGAAAGAAGCGTGTGCTCGCCCTGTCATTAATTTTCCTAAAGATGCTAGTGAAAATGACTCGACAAAAACCAGGGATTGAAGACCACATGTGCTGAAGGTGACAACGGGATTTTCAATAATTTTCTGCAAACAATAAATAAATATTACGGATCGGCACACTGGGCAGATCAAGAGCACTTTTCCCCCGGCCTGTTGGATGTCACCATTCCATGGCCAGGTATCAGATGCAACCTCTAAATGGTGGGAGACGATTACACCCACTAGCCAGAGGCCCAAATCCCATTTGCTGCATCCATGTTTCCCACACGCCAGACTACACAATTTTCAATTGACTGTATTACACTCTTACCTGCGCAAAGACAAGAGCAGAGCCCACGTAGGCTTGAAATGGGCCATGTGTAAAGACATTGGTCCAATTGTAGCAAGCATGTACACAAGCCATGGTAGAGTGATGCACACACGGCCATTCGTCATACTGTCCCTGGCTAGTTCTTCACAATGCAGAGAAGGCATTGGCCACTGGAACAATACAACAACAGTCATACACAACACGGGTGTGATCAGTCAGTAGTTACATGTAATATTATTTTTCAATTGATTCCATGTTTTTCCAGGTTTTTCCAGGCTGCAGCTCAAACCCCGACAAGGAAAGAGCACCAATTCATGGACAAGTGTCATCATGCAAAGGTAGTAAGTGTCATCACGCAAAAGCAGTATATACAACTGATCTAGAAGAGTGATGCGCACTGCATGGATATTTTAAAAGCACTAGTACAAGACACTCGAGTGCTCAATCTTGGTTTGAGGCTAGAAGTGCAGTATCATAAGAAGCATGCCGTATTCACGCACATATAAGCCCATGGGCTTATGTTGGGAATATTGCTGTTTTCGCCACTTCAAATATGGAAAAAATCACTTTTAAGCCCATGCGCTTTATATATGTGAGGGGTGCGCTTACATCCGGATCTTTTTAGAGCTTTTCTTTGATGCTGTCCCTGCGATAACGCCTTTCAATACTTCGTAATTCCAGAATGAATTTTGTCATTACCGGTCCAGTGATGCCGGAAATGTGAATTCTGTTGAGTTACAAGCCCATGCGCTTATATGTGAGGGGTGCGCTTATATCCGGGTATAGGCCCGTGCGCTTATATGCGCGTGAACACGGTAGTTCTCATTAATTCTCCATTGGACAATTATGCCCCGAATCTGTGTAGACGCGAGCAGTTGCTGATATACACTGGGAACACAATCAGTGAGACTTAGAACACAATGCCACTCAGAGCTCTCGGTGTGCCTAAACTCACCATGCCATGGTGAATTTCAATTTAGGCACACCGGGAGCTTTGAGCAGGGCTGTGTATTGCACAGAAAATCAGAAAAAATAACTGAGTTGGCATGATCAAAAGAAGGGAATTACATCCCACAGCTGACTTGTGCACTAACCCATTCATGGAACTTAATCAAAGTGGGCTCCAAGGTGTGAGGTACAGCATCAGGGCATGCAGATGGCAAAGATATCACATATCCGAGGAACTTGCCAAGCACCGTCAGCTGCTGAACTAGGCGAATTATGCACCTCTGTGGACCAAAAAGCGCACAAGAAGAATTCGAAAAGCACCGGAACAAGAAGCAGGAGAAGAGAGAGAGAGAGAGAGAGAGAGAGAGTGTGTGTGTGTGTGTGTGTGTGTGTGTGTGTGTGTGTGTGTGTGTGCGTGTGTGTGTGTGTGTGTGTGTGTGTGTGTGTGTGTGTGTGTGTGTGTGTGACCAAATGAACAAAAATATACCTTAGTACTTCACCAGTACTTCTTGTAAAAAAATGGGATAGGTAGCACCGGAATAAAGGGCTTGATTGAATACTAGTAAATTGAATGAGAATGTTCCTAACTTAAGTGTGAAGACTACCCTGGATATCACCAAAGTGTCCATACACACATCTCCTTTTTGCCATTGGGATCGTAGTGCTCAGCATCAACCATACCAGATCCTGCACCCTAAGATCAAAGTGTCTCTATTCATTTGTTAGAACTATACTCACCTTGGGATTAGCTTCTGATGACAATACCGCAGCATCTTTAGAGTTCATCTAAATTCACATTAATGCACAGACACAGACACGCACGTGTGCATACATGCAAGTGCAAAAATAAAAGTAAACATCCCAGGAAGATCCAAGTCTCACACACAGTACAGACAGTGCAAGTTCAGTTGACATCATGCATTTGCAGCCGGTCACAATTGCAGCCGGTTACAATTGCAGCACTGCGATGATGGTTAGTACTGTACTGCAGCATACATGTATTCTCTAGAGAAGGCAGAAAGAACAACTCAAAGTAACTGCTGTAATGCCACGTATTAAAGCCAGGCTTATTCCTGGAGAAGCTAATGTCACGGATAGGCTTCTATTCACAACAGGTATTTCTATGTGTGTCATCACTAAAACCAGGCATATGTGCCGACAGTGTATCATGAAAATCAGGCTTGCATTCAAAACGGGCTTCTATATGATACGGGTTTCAACACAAGACACTACGGTAATGCACAAGGCTACTTGAAGTATTCTTCACCAGTCACTGAGTGTCAGTCACTGGAAGATATCATTCCAGGAGAACATGTTGTACCCATGTGTTGAGTACCTCAATGACTGCACTGGCTCCACTAGTCATAACAGCACTGAATTATAATAGCAAAAAACGGTCTTCTAAGGATTCGCAAACTCCATTGCAGCCATTTACTTTTTTTAAATCCAAAACTCATACATGGTCCCTCAGCTGCAAATTGACCAAATTAGGGCGTGGTCCACCATCAGGGCGAAACAGTAAGAAAAACTGGCAGCAGAGAGACCATGTACATGTATGAGTATTTGGACGACAAAAAAGAGTTCACCCTTGCTCACCAAAACTATCAACTTATAGCATCAGGACCACATAAAAATAGCCAGGAGGCAAGCCACTTTTACATGAAGGAAACAACTTCATTCTTTCATGAAGAGAATGATTGTCACATTCCGCTTAGCTCTAAACATAGAAAACAGCCACCAGTGTCCAGTGCAAGTTATTTGTTATACTAGATTGTATTGGGTATCATGCACTGCTGTAGTAAGAAACTATTCTAGCAAAAACAATACACAAACATGTGCTTGGCCCTGCACTTACTAACCTCCAAGATCTTGTCAGAAAGGCAAGCTTGCAAATGACAAGAGAACGGTTGGCTTCAGTGGTCCATAATCCACAATTCCACATGCAGCACACACAATCAAAATACAATACAATCAAAACAGCATAATGAAGGTGGATCCTTCCGAATTCTTACACATGTCCCAGCAAGCCCAAACAAATCTGCAAAATAGTCTGCAAAACACTAGGTAGGAAAATGCAGTGAAAACGGATCAAGTGCAACTGTGCAAGTGATGGATTACCACTGTGTACTTGCATGCACCTGTTTCGCGCAGATGGGAGAATTCCCAGAATGCACAAGAAATGTGCAGATTGCGCAGGCATGCTTGGGCATTCTGGGAATTTTCAGATTGCGCAGATAGTGACTGCTTTCACATTCTGGGAATTTTCAGAATGTCGCGAGATAGCAAACACTACCGCATAACATCTGACAAGCAGCGTGACCTCTGGACATGCTGTTGTTCGTCATGGTGAACAATCTTCTTCTCCAGCTTCGCCCGTCCTTTCATTTTCGTGACCACGATTACAAGCGACACTCTGACTCATGCTCATGGATTCCCTGTGCTCTTCATGTTTTTCAGGGAAATACACAGATTGTGCCCAACACAGATTCGATATGCTCTTGACTTATGTTGTTTTTTCAAAGAAATCCACAGATTGCACCTACAGAGTGCATCCCACATGGATTCGCTGTGCTCTTCATGATTTTTCAACGAAATCCACAGATTGCGCCCACAGACTGCGCCCCACATGAATTCGCTGTGCTCTTCAGGTTTTCAAAGAAATCCATAGATCGCATGAACCATGTACGTGAAGTTTGCACCACACACACTTGCGTGTGTTCACTGAAGTCTCAGTGTGGCTCCATGATCCAGCGCTCAGGGACGCGGATTAACCATGCCTGGTCTCGTGCCACAAATACCGGTATGTTCTTGTCTCCCCAGAATGCGCAAGCAATCTGCAATTCTTAGATTGCGCAAAATCCCAGAATGCGCGGAACATACCCATGCTGGTATGCACCCATGCTTGCATGTTCCCATGCTGGTATGCACCCATGCTTGCATGTTCCCATGCTGGTGTGTACCCATGCTTGCATGTTCCCATGCTGGTATGCACCCATGCTTGCATGTTCCCATGCTGGTGTGTACCCATGCTTGCATGTTCCCATGCTGGTGTGTACCCATGATTGCATGTTCCCATGCTGGTGTGTACCCATGCTTGCATGTTCCCATGCTGGTATGCACCCATGCTTGCATGTTCCCATGCTGGTGTGTACCCATGCTTGCATGTTCCCATGCTGGTGTGTACCCATGCTTGCATGTTCCCATGCTAGTATGCACCTGTACTAGTATTTACCCGTGCTGGTATGTACGCGCACTGCGGCAGCTGCGATGCTAAGTTCTCCCTATAGTATGGTCTGGACTGTGCCAGAGGTGGTTTGACTAACTGGTACATGTATATGTACCTATAGCACTGGAGCTATGTATATAATACAACCCAACAGTACGCTTGTACGTGAAATATAAACCGACATACAAACCGAGGCGAAGCCGAGGTTTGTATGATGGTTTATATTTCACGTACAAGCGTACTAGTGGGATGTATTATACTTATGCTGACCTTCATACAAACTGACAGTCAACTTCTTCCCGTTTCAGTTCGCAACTGCAGAAAACGATCATTGCAAATATGAGCTCATAAGCTCACTTGAGGCTCATCCGTGCTTTTCTCATCATGAAAATAATGAGAAAGTTTCGAGTCTGCGCAGTGGTGACCTGCAGAGCTTCGTCCTAAAAGTGGTCCAAATCCAAATTTTCTGGGGTGACGACCTTGGAGAAGACGCTCTTTTCACCTTGTTGCAAAACAAGACCTTGGAGAAGACGCTCTTTTCACCTTGTTGCAAAACAAGAAGTAAAACTCGCAAACATAGCTGCTAAGCACTCATTCCGTTTCTGTCACCGTTGTGGTCAGTTTGCGTTTTGCTGCTTCTACTTCTAGTACAATTCCTGTACTTTCTTTCGCAATGAGTAACGAGCTTCCCCAAAAACGAGTTTTTGGGTGTGTCACCTACGATGAGCAAACAGAGCTAATTGCTCAGGGTGTCCCCAAGAACACACGCTATTCTACTGAGTACTGGTTGCGAATACTTGATCAGTTTTGTTTGAGTGGAGACGAGGCGTTTGGTGTCGTCGATTTCAAGACAGTCACGAGTGAAAAGCTTTGTGATATCTTCTCGTCATTCTACGCGAATGTGAAGAAGAAGGATGGCTCCGGGTTCGCGAAAAACAGTCTTCAATCTGCCCGTGGTGCAATTCAGCGGCACATCTCGTCATTCTCGCGGCAGATCAACATATTTACCGATTCTGCGTTCTCAAGGGCCAACAAAGTCCTGGACGGAGTTTTGAAGGCGCGTAAACGCGATGGGCTTGAGCCGGCGGTTCAGCACAAGGAACCCATATCCCAGAAGGATTGGGCCGCTCTCAAGGAGTACTTCGCCGATGTCCTGGATACAACCAATGTGCGCAAGTTGACGTACTTCGTATGGTTCCAGTTGACGATCCACTTCTGCCTGCGGGGAGGGGAGATGCAAGCCAAGTTGACGAAAGACGACCTCCAATTCACCACCATTGACGGCTAGGAAGTCATGCGACTTGCCACATCATTCGTTTCCAAGAACCACCAAGGTGGGCTGCAAGGTTCAGACTGGTCTTCTGCTGGCGTCATCCGCGATGAGTTTCAGCTGTCGGCTATCAAGCGCTATCTATCCAAACTGCATCCTGACGAGAATCGTTTGTTCCAGCGAGCTTTGTCAGGTGAGATGTCTGCTGCTGGTTCATGAAAATGCCTCTTTCACACAATATCTTATCTGGCATGATGAAGCGCTTGTCCTCGGATGCTCTTTTGTCAATGCAGTATACTAATCACTGTGTTAGAGCAACATCAATTACCAACATGAAAAAATGTGGTGTGGATGATAGGAGAACTTGTTCTGTTTCTGGTCATCGCAATGTCCAGTCTCTTACTGCTTATGATAGGCCCAACCTAACAGAGTCGTGCTCTATGGCTGAAGCTATTGATCTGAGATTGCCTGTAGCTGATAAATCAAACCATGCTGTGCAGTCATCCACACCCGCTGTCACTGTTCAGAGCCATTCATCTGCTGTTCAGAGCTCTGCTTCTGCCGTATCTCATCTGAATGCTGCTTCCACAACCTTCAACCACAGTTCTATTGTGTTCAATATTCACGCAGAGCGTGCTGTTGAGGCTCGCAAGAAACTGAAGCGCAAGCATTCTGCTAGGCGCCTAGCTTCCTCTAAAGCTGATTTGCCTGTTGGCGTGTAGGCATGGTTATTCTGCTCATGAGATAATGTGATAATATTTCTTCTCAATCTCTAAAAAGGAGTTTGTATGGTGGTGGTCTATATGGGGTTTGTATGAGGTTTATATGCCCAATATAAACCACCTGCATGATGGGGCAGTTGACTGGAAGTTTGTATGAAAGGTCAGCATAAGTACCTATACAGCACATGTATATGTACCTATAGCACTGGAGCTATGTACCTATACAGCACATGTATATGTACCTATAGCACTGGAGCTATGTACCTATACAGCACATGTATATGTACCTATAGCACTGGAGCTATGTACCTATACAGCACATGTATATGTACCTATAGCACTGGAGCTATGTACCTATACAGCACATGTATATGTACCTATAGCACTGGAGCTATGTACCTATACAGGCACGTACTCATACTGTAAGTCTACAAATTTTCGGCACATTCAAATGCTGGCCTCCCGGGGCTGAAACACATTTCGGCCTGTACTGCTGCCGCCTGTATACACTGTCACACTGAACATTGCAAACCAAATTTTCGGCCAAACATGACCAGGCCGAAAATAGCCGAAAATAAATATGCGCTGAATATTTGTTGACTTACAGTAGTCGGTTGGGGGGGGGGGGGAGTATTGGGGAAAAAGAGGTCCCACTGTATGTAATCATTTCCGTAGGTGGTACAAAGACGCGTAGCCCATGAGGAGCACAGGAGCATGTGCAATCCCCCAGACACGCCACTATTGTATATAGCATGCCCACTGTACAGCTGATATACACACTGTATTAGTACCTGCTCTGAGCAACTTGTATGAAACCTTTGAAGAATTCTTCATTGCCAGGGAAGGAAGGCTGAGGACAGGCTCCATCAGTATATGCACGCTCAACAAGTTTCCGTTGCAGCCTGACAACATACACAAGCAACAGAATGCACATGGAAATGCACGTTACTAGGCATACAACTACTGTACTTTACCCGCATACCAAGATGCACTGGCCAACAGACAGACAAGAACACAGCACAGATCTCTGAGTCATACTACAATCACTAGCGAGCAGAAGACACTCATATCCATGAACCACGCTTAACTCAGCTTAGTTGTTACCGACATGCTTTCGTTGCATCGGAGTTATTAATATTATTATAGGCATTTCCGCGTTCAAGTGTAACAGCAGTATGCTATGTTCACAGCTTCGCTTATGCTGAATGGCTTGGGGGAGAGGAGAGAAAGCAGCAAGGCAACCAACATCTAAAACGTCACAATAACATGAAGAGAACCAACCTATATGTGCATCAGAGTGCTTCTTTTAAAATCATGCGTGTTTGATAATTGTGTTCTTTGCTCTTGGATGCTTAAAAGCATCCAAGAGCACAGGCACATTGGATGTGGATACCGGTTACATGTAGTAGAACCATATTACGTTTTGGTCAATGTAGTGACTAGTGAGTACAAGCTCGCCCCATGCTTAAATTTTGCTCGCAGACAAGAAGGGAAGAGTTGTTCACAACGTATACACGGGACGGTTTACCTCTGCAACTTGTCCATGTCAGCCTTCCGCAGAACTGATGCATCAGCTTCTGTCATGCCATCCATTTGAAAGGGATTTTCCGCTTGGCAACTCTATCAAACCCGTATGCACAAAGGCACAAATGCACATATACACGCACACGGAAAGGATAAAGGACAAAGGATACAGCATCTGCCACTCACTCACTCACACGCACGCACATACATGTACAATGCATGTCTGTTGCAAAGAGAAGACACACGCGCGTAAGCAGCGCAGCGCATGCATAGCTCCATGTGCATGTGTAGTATGGTGATAGTACACACCAGGGAGTTTCCGCCCAGGGCCTTATTACGGGCTCTTACGGGACTATCAGATATGTGTATACTTTGAAGTACGCCAAACAGCTACTTACCTGAAGTAACTGCAGGACAAAGTAGCGGACGAAATGAATCAGGTTAGTCAGTTGGGTATCCAGTAATTCTCTATGTATCGAGAGTAGAACAGTAACACAAATAATGAGGAATGAAGAGTACATAAACAAGAGTGTGCAACTCAGCTTGGTTTGGTCAAGGGCGGACTTTTTGTTGACGTCACCTTTTCTGGAGATCATGAGGCATACCGTACGAGGCATGCACTGCGAGTCTGTGGCCGTGTAAACTCAACAGGGTTTCACTAAACTTGCACTACGAGTACGGGAGCCAGTACGGTAGCTTGTGGCCAGGCACAAGTGGTACATGGATGCGGCTAACTTAATGGGGTTTCTCGGCACTTGTGCCAGTGGTTGTGAGACTTATCCCCTCACTCGCACCGTTAGGCGCTGCATCTGCTGCTAGGGTTTACCGGGTGTCAACGGCTGTCGTGAGTTCCCTTCGTGAACGGACACGATAAATTACCTTTTTTTACTTGACGAGTACGGTAAAACGTTACAGAAGCGGGAGAAAATGTTTAAAGTTCGGCAAAATCACAAACTCGCGATGAAGGTCGTCATCCAGCGCATGCTTTGCACATACTTTGTACGACATGCATCCTAAAAAAATGGCGTCAACAAAAAATTCTGCCGTGGACCAGACGAGCTGCGGAGTTGCACTCTCTTGTTTATGTACTCTTGACAGAATGTAGAAGGTGTCAGGAATTAGGAGTTAGCTGGCACGCAGAACGCTGATAGCACTGGCACTGATACAATAGGTGAAAGGGACAATGATGATACACGTCAAACAATAGGCTAGGCAACCATTGTTGTCTATAGAACAAACTCACGCATCCTACAACAAGAAGTACTCAAAGTTGTTATTAATTTTTAGAACTCTATGACTACATTCGCAGATGTATGAACACAAGTAGGCTGCTTGTGAATTTGTTCAAGATTTCAAGTACTTCAAACCATACCGTATTCTGTCTGCCATGACAAGTTCTACTGAAAGGTGTCGTCCTTCTCCTTCCGCATCCTCCCATTCACGAAGCAAAGATGAGAAAGCACTCCTATGAAAGACAGACAGTAAGAGTACATAGCAGACACACCACCAATTCACCGCATTGCAAAGGAAAAGCCAAGACAGCAAAACCTTGGGAAAGGCATACTCCATGCTACTCCTATCTACTATTAGAGTGAGTATATGGTTGGATAGTAAAACACAGTCCTCTGCTCACACATGGTACACTCCACCCTGCTGAGAACACAGTCACATGTCCACACATAGGCAAACCGCACCCAAGGGTGTACACAGTCCCATGTTCACAAATAGCAACACTGCACCCGGGGAGAATACAGTCCCATGTTCACACATACCGGGTACTGAAGTAGGTACACCGCACCCGGGGAGTGCACAGTCTCACGTTCACACATAGCAAAGCTGCACCCGGGGGAGTACACAACAACTAGTACAAGATATAAATCTAGTCTGAACTTGGAACAAGGTTCTGCAAGAGTTTTAACAACAAAAGTAAACATCTCTCCCAGGATCAGCTACAAGCTGAAATGGAATCCAACGTACACAACATGTACGTATCAACAATGCATTCACTATCGGTGTTGATCAACACTTACCGTTGACGCTTGAAACTGTGGTACGCTTTCTGGGATGGGAAAAATGCAACACCATCGCGATCTTCTTGAAACGGAACCGATGCTTGTTGCTTACTCTTGACATCTCTTGCCTGCCATTCAACACAAAGTGACGAATTAATACAATCAATGGCAAAGTCATCAACTGCCACAACTGGACCAACTGGTGCAGAGCTCGCCCAGTACTACCAAGATAACTGTTAATGCTGACAAGTAAGAATTTGATGAACATAGATTTGCTGCAACACATAGAATTCTCTATGAGCAGCCTTTTCCAGTACCCATGCTACATGTACATTTACATGGCATATCTGTTTGACCATATGGGCCGCAGTCAGCTGTGTACACTTACATGGCATATCTGTTTGACCATATGGGTCGCAGTCAGCTAAATATGTCTTTGGGGTTTCGTAATTTTTGGAGACATGACGGAATGAAGAATTGTTTCTGTCGAGCACGTTCACGCTGTGCTACATTCACCAACCGGTTGCTTGAGCATTTTGTCGAACTTCGTTCTCACACTTATTCGGCGGTCTAGTCCAAGCAGCTGGCGAGCGAAGTGACATTTTTCTGAATACATTTTTTCGCCCTAAAACATGTTTGAGCTGGCTGTGGCCAATATATATCCATCGCCAAGAGTACATGGACAGTTTCGTATGTGTACTCTTGCCATCGCCAGCCTACAGCTATGATGCGTAATTGCCTATACAATAGTAACAATACATTACATCTCAACAGCTCACTCACAAATGGTGCGAGGAGCATGGAAAATTGCTCAACAAGACACAAGATGAACCAACCTCTTTCGTATCATCCTCCTTGGCCTTGGACAGGACCCTCAGTGCCTCGGGCGCATGAACTTGAATCTAGCGTCAATGCAAAGCAAAAGCAAAGCGCTGATGATGGTTATGGCAAGACCTGACCATGAGCATTCATATCGACATTGAATTGCTTCAAATTTTACTAGTACAGAGGCAAGTAGCAATACGTATTGTATACGACTAACTATATATGACTGTACATGTACAAGTGCCTGCTTTTCAGGCAATATGCCAAACCTTTCCTTATGACTGTACATGTACCGGTGTGTGCGTGTAATGCTTTGTTGCTCACTGGACTTCAGTGCAATCGGTTTGGCCAGTCACTCTGAGCCCCGCAGAGGAAACCTAACAAAAGTCAAAACAGTTACTTGTCTGCTTAGTCAAGTTCCGTTCAATGCAGTATGTGTGGCCGCTCGCATGGCAAACCATCGGTGCGGCAATGATCAATCTCAATCACTCAGCCAGCCTCGTAACCAGCAGTAGCAACAACTACGGAGACAAGTAGCGGTTCGAGACGGGCCAGGCTTGACATGCCTCGTATGCCAGCACACCTTCACGTCCATCAGTGGTAGGAATTGACACAGATGCAAGCTAAATCATAAATGACGTTTCACCTACAGCGACACCATCACTTGAGTGCTCCACCTATCTTAGGACATTCCGCTCGACTAGCGGCCGGACACGCCACTGATGAAGAGACCAGCACCATTTGACCTGTCCCATTGGGGACTGCGTAGCCAGACTTGGCAGCAGGATCTTGATCTTGATGTATGTATAATATGTACACGCATGAGTTACAACGTATTTCCATTTTCCAATCGGGACCTCTCTCTTTCATACTGGAAAAAAGCTTTGCGCCTCGCGCATTGAGCACTTTTCAGACAGTTTGAAAGCATTTCTTTGGATGTATGCATGTACTAGTATGCATCATATATGCATCTGTGAAAACACTTGAAGTGACCCTGGAAATCCCCTGAAATGTTGCGTACAGGTGGAATCCTGCAATTCGAACCCCGAATTGCCAGGAAAACCCCCTAATATCCGGATATTCTAATTATCCAAACGTGTACCCACAACACATTATGTACGTCAAAATGTCCGCTTTGGCACACAGAGTTGCGCTATGCACCTTAGACACAGATTTCGCGGACACTGAACTGGCCAGTACAGCCTGCTCATGCACACCGAACTGACCTGTACAGTGTACAGTGAACCTCGAATTATACCTGGATAACTTATCAGAAGGAATCCCAAGCATGTTCTATGAAAGTGGATTTTGTTGGACATCTATTAAATTAACCAGGCATGCCCAGTTCGAGGTTGGCAACGGGAGGCGCCATCCAGAGTGATACAGCACAGGCATAGAGCGCTGATGCATACTTCCCACAGCCATAGGATGGATATGACGTGATAGCGCGGTCCTGCATGTGACCAGAGGTCCTCTATGGAACATTCTGGCTGCATTGCAGCTGTCAGGTCATGACAGGGATATACATGTACTGTAGTAGCAAACATGGTCTCAATAAACACATCAATAGTGACGGACCCTACCAGTGCATGACTGGCAAGCAATCTCCGAGAATTGATATCTAACAGCTCCAAACACCTGCAGGAAATTCAAATGCAATACGATCACACCATGTATACAATACCATGAAAGCAGCTACCAAGCAGCAGCATCTCCGGGGCTACTGACTACAGCAGATTGCAAGATACATTCAGCTAGTGTTGGCCAACTTCAATTCTACTTCGTCCCTCTCCACATACAGGATCACTGTGCTGAGCACAATTTACAAAGTTCTAACTTGAGATAGCGCCAGCTAGTTACCTCGAAAACTGCCTTTCAAAGGTTCAAGTCGAGAATGATTTGACTCTCAGGCTAGAAGGCGACGAGAGTGTGAGGCCAGAGGTCGATCCGTTTCTCGCATCTTTTATCGAGACTTGTTGCTCCAAGTGCTTGGACAAGGACTATCTGAAGGAGCTCCGGACCCAGGCTAAGCGTCCTTCGAACTGTCCCTCCGTAGTAACGCCGACTGTCAACCCGTGCATCTGGAAAGAGTTGGACAGGTTTCAACGGTCCCGGGGTGTGTCAATGCAGAACACGCAGGACCTGATCGTGTCCACGTTGCATATAGTTGTCTCGGTAAAAGAGAATCTCCGTAGCCCCCCCCCCCCCCCCCCCCCCCGAATGCGGATGCCCGTGCTGGTCTCGGTAAGCAGTGCTCCAACATCATTGCACTGCTGCGGAGCGCATCTTTGCTACCCTCACATTAATACGGCCTTGTATTGTATCTGGTGGGCGCCTTGGCGAGCATGCTCTGATTTGCCGCTTTTTGCGTGGCGTGCGTAACCTCCGCAAGCCTCGACCAAAGTATCCAATTCTTTGGGATGTTACTGGATTGCTGCACTGTTGAAAGACGGGTCTGTTTCCTCTTTCCCTGATGTATCTTCCAAGTTAGTTGCCCTTTTAGCTGTCTGCTTTGCCCAGCGCATTCATACGTTGGCCCTGATCGATTGTCGTATTGTCTTTACTCCTAATGCCACGTACATTTCTATATTTGAGGATTTGAAAGTCGTGCGGGATAAACCAAAATGTGTGATGGCTTTGCCGGGTGAAGCTTCAGCTGACCCTTTTGCACTTGGTTGCCTTGCTTAAGAACTATTTGGCCCATTCTGCCTCTCGTCGTCCCGCTGATTGTTTTCAGTTTTTCATAATCTGCCGCAAACCCCACCATGGCGTGTCGTCTGACACTCTTTCTAGATGGGTCAAGAATATCATGTCAGCAGCCGGCATCGATGTGACTAAATTTGGAAGTCAAGGTATCCGGGTGCGTCTGCATCAGCCACTGCAAATTCTAATGTTTCCCTTGATTCCGTGCTTGCGGCCGGTGATTGGTCCTAAGACCGTACTTTTTCCCGTCATTATTCCCGCTCAAATAGCCACTTGCCTACCCCTGCTGTAGCTAATGATCTGATGGCAGCTTTGACATAGGTGCTGGCCTTTGCTGTTTCAGTTTGTTCTATTTGAAATCGAATTTCAAACGGTTTCTGCTCTGGGGCTGCTTTGAAGTCTCAAGTTAGAACGTAGTAAACTGTACTCAGCACAGTGATCCTGTATGTGGAGAGGGATGAAGTAGAAATAACAATTGGAGGATCCTCAGCGAACTCCGATTGGAGTTCTAAGAGGCCCTCGTAACATACAGGATCACTGTACTCCCACCCTCACCACCCTTGCCTAGGCTTGTTCCCTCGAGCAGGGCGCGGCCTTTCTCACTATTGTCGCCATTGAATACTGAGGGTTTCGGGCACGTGGTGGTGGCCATATTGCACCATGGCAACACATACAACAAATCTCCGAAAGGCGGTTTTCAAGGTATTAGCTGGCGCTATCTCAAGTTAGAACGTAGTAAACTGTGCTCAGACAGTGATCATGTATGTTACGAGTAGGGGTCAAACGGGTGTACCGGTTACCCGGGTACCCGCCCGTTAATCTCAGGTACCGTTAGTAAAAGGGTACCCGTTTGTAAAAAAAAAAAAAAAAAAAAAAAAAAAAAAAAAAAAAAAAAAAAAAAAAAAGGAGCTTGGATTTCGATGGTCCTACTCGTAGATCTACTGAGTACTAGTAGATCTACTCTTTTCCTTTCTCCTGTGCATTCCCGCTTTCGACTTTGTCAGGCAGGAACAGGCTGAAAGACAGTCGTTCTCTCCACTCTAGTGCAAGTAAAACTCCTCGTACTGGACGTTTTTGATTGCGATGTGAGAAAATGCAAGACTTGAAACTCGTTCAAGGAGGTGGCAGCTGCTGAGTTACTAGAAACTTAGTAGAAAGTTATGATGGTTCTCCGACATCATTATGTATGGCAGCTGAGTTACTAGAAAGTTACGATGGTTCTCCGACATCGAACCTGCCACAGTACTTGAAGATGAACTAGTGTCACCAGGCTGAGTGACCAGTCGGAGTGTCACACACGGTGATGTCCGTAGGTGGTAGCTATGATACTCATGGTTGTAATTTGTTCCTTCATTTTCAATTGACGAGCTTGGTTTAGTTGAAAAGTAGTTCGAAATATTGCATACAAGATTACCGGGATTTGTGAAGATTCGTTTCACGAGTTCAACGAGCTAGCACTAGCAGCTAGCTGGCCAGCAGCAAATCAGCTGTGTCAGGCACCCCAGCTAGCTATGGGTGCGAACATCTTCTGAATACGAAGAGTACCAGTTCTCTGCGAACATAGCAAAATAGGATCGCGCGAGATCACGGAAGTTTTGCTAAACTACTCTGTCCTTGCATGGCTTGAATCACATCCGTCTGCAGTTGATTTTTTGCGTACATGTATCAAAATACATGTAGCACTAGGACCATGTACGATTGTAACTGCCTGTGAAGTTGTGTACATGGGCAAATGAACGGATGACATTCATTTGGAACTTCATTGCCATAATATAATTATGAGACACGAATCATAATGTGGTATCAAAATACAACCTGAGAATATACAAATTAAAATCATGATTTATGTGAGAAATGCGCAAAATATTAATATGGCTGCTAAAGAGTACCCGTTAACCCGCCCGTTAAAAAAATTACCCGTTCGTTAGTTAAAGGTACACCCGTTTGACCCCTAGTTACGAGGGCATCGTAGAACTACAATCGGAGTTCGCTGAGGATCCTCCAATAGTAATTTACTGTTGGTTCCAATCCTAGAATCTAATCTGACACGTGCATCAAATAACTCAATTGCCAACAATGAACCAGCAGCAATAGCAGCAGGCTGTACTTACGGTGCAAGGTGTTGGAAGCATCTTGCAGCAAACACAGCATGGCCTGATCCAGTCACAAGTGCTTGGGATAGTTGCTCTATGAAAAATCCAGCACACAAACAACAACCAACACTGTAACACTGAAACAATAACTACATGTAAACACTGCACCGGAATTGGGCAGGACAAGTGCAATGTACAGTAAACAATAACTACATGTAAAACACTGCACCGGAATTGGGCAGGACAAGTGCAATGTACAGTAAACAATAACTACATGTAAAACACTGCACCGGAATTGGGCAGGACAAGTGCAATGTACAGTAAACAATAACTACATGTAAAACACTGCACCGGAATTGGGCAGGACAAGTGCAATGTACAGTAAACAATAACTACATGTAAAACACTGCACCGGAATTGGGCAGGACAAGTGCAATGTACAGTAAACAATAACTACATGTAAAACACTGCACCGGAATTGGGCAGGACAAGTGCAATGTACAGTAAACAATAACTACATGTAAAACACTGCACCGGAATTGGGCAGGACAAGTGCAATGTACAGTAAACAATAACTACATGTAAAACACTGCACCGGAATTGGGCAGGACAAGTGCAATGTACAGTAAACAATAACTACATGTAAAACACTGCACCGGAATTGGGCAGGACAAGTGCAATGTACAGTAAACAATAACTACATGTAAAACACTGCACCGGAATTGGGCAGGACAAGTGCAATGTACAGTAAACAATAACTACATGTAAAACACTGCACCGGAATTGGGCAGGACAAGTGCAATGTACAGTAAACAATAACTACATGTAAAACACTGCACCGGAATTGGGCAGGACAAGTGCAATGTACAGTAAACAATAACTACATGTAAAACACTGCACCGGAATTGGGCAGGACAAGTGCAATGTACAGTAAACAATAACTACATGTAAAACACTGCACCGGAATTGGGCAGGACAAGTGCAATGTACAGTAAACAATAACTACATGTAAAACACTGCACCGGAATTGGGCAGGACAAGTGCAATGTACAGTAAACAATAACTACATGTAAAACACTGCACCGGAATTGGGCAGGACAAGTGCAATGTACAGTAAACAATAACTACATGTAAAACACTGCACCGGAATTGGGCAGGACAAGTGCAATGTACAGTAAACAATAACTACATGTAAAACACTGCACCGGAATTGGGCAGGACAAGTGCAATGTACAGTAAACAATAACTACATGTAAAACACTGCACCGGAATTGGGCAGGACAAGTGCAATGTACAGTAAACAATAACTACATGTAAAACACTGCACCGGAATTGGGCAGGACAAGTGCAATGTACAGTAAACAATAACTACATGTAAAACACTGCACCGGAATTGGGCAGGACAAGTGCAATGTACAGTAAACAATAACTACATGTAAAACACTGCACCGGAATTGGGCAGGACAAGTGCAATGTACAGTAAACAATAACTACATGTAAAACACTGCACCGGAATTGGGCAGGACAAGTGCAATGTACAGTAAACAATAACTACATGTAAAACACTGCACCGGAATTGGGCAGGACAAGTGCAATGTACAGTAAACAATAACTACATGTAAAACACTGCACCGGAATTGGGCAGGACAAGTGCAATGTACTATAAAAGTATGTCATGGCCCTCATCCATGCAGTGGTATGATCAACATGGACCAAAGTGGTAAGATTGTAATTGTTCTTAGAGTGCGAATCATGTTAACGTTAAGAACAATGTCGAAGATATCCTAAGGTCTGATAGTCTGATACAAGCGTATGATACGTACCACGCAGAGCACGATAAATACTGTGCTGCAGAAAGTCATGAAAATTTATAAATTATACTTGTTTAGCTGCATACATGTATATGCTAACAACAAGATCACATGTACCTGTAAGTCTTGAGGTAGAAGATGTTACAAGATTGAGGACTGGCACTGTCTTGATTGATAGCAGATGAGCTAGCATGTGTAACTCGGTAAAGACGTTTACCACCACACCACCTAGGTAAATTCAAGAGAGAGAGAGAGAGAGAGAGAGAGAGAGAGAGAGAGAGAGAGAGAGAGAGAGAGAGAGAGGGGGGGGGGGGAGGGAGGGAGGGAGGGAGGGAGGGAGGGAGGATAAAGAGCAAAAAATGAGACAGCATGTTGTGCATATAGCCAGCTGTACTAAATGCGGCTGCGGAGAGGACACATATCAGAAACCGGGAGTCTCCGACGGTGTTAGTGCAACCTCCTATACAACTGTGGTGCCTGGGACGCTACGAAGAAGGCACTAGTCTGCTTCTCTGGCAGTGGAGCTGACTGGGAGCCAGCCTACCGTCAGTGCTTACGTGAACCAACTCTCTGCTCTTTAAAAAAAACCTGTGCCATGAAGTGATCTGACATGCGTTCTCAGAATGGAAATAACAGTGAACACTACTACATTGCATGATTCTGTAGACTACAAGTATAGAAAACACCAAGCCAGGATTCCGTGCCTGTGTACTTGAAGTACAATGTATAAAGGGCATACGACTTCATAGATCCAGATGAAACAGTACTTGAAGTACAAGTCCACGTGTGTATGGGCTTACAAGCACAAGTATAAACATGCTATGCATCTTCAACAAACAAGCCCCCACCATCATGCAACTGCTATCATGGATACACATACGGCCACACATACATGAAGGACAATAGGTCAGTAGCTAAATAACAATTTACTGAGTACTGTACAGCACTACCATAATACATGTATCCACACACGTGCACGCACACACGCGCACGCACACACGCGCACGCACACACACACACACACGCGTGCGCGCGCACGCGCACACACACACACACACACACACACACACACCATATACCGTACTTACATTCTACACAAGTGCTGTACAAAGCAGCAACCGAGTACAGGAATTCAGATGCTGCACATTGATGCTGCTGGTCACCAGTTGCACACTCAGCCGATGGATTCTCTGTTGCTGCGTGTGTTTTGATGGATGAACTAACCATACTACTGTCAAACAACAATCGCTTACTGACAATTTCAGCCAGTTCATCCACATTTTCACAAACGTTATCCGCTGTAGCAGCATTGTCAATAGACTTCAGTTTCTCATCTTGCATAATTTGCGGGGACGTATTATTCTGTTCTGCTTCTCCTTGTACTCCAGTAAGAACTAAATCAGAGTGTACCAGTTCAGTATCGCCAGGCTGTCCTGGAACAGTAGGAGCACCGATGAGTCGTTGTTGCTGTAGTTGTTGCTGCTGCTGTTGTTGCTGCTGCTGCTGTTGTTGCTGCTGCTGCTGTTGATTTTGTGATGCACCAATACGATGTATGTTAGCTTCACCTGCAAGGGGATGTGTAGCTGTTGTTGGAACACTCCGAGTTCTTGCCCAGTCCTGCTCACCTCCATCCGAACGACACGTGGGTTGTTCTTCAGCTGTACCGTTGGCTTCTTCCCGCAAAGATGTCTTGCTAGCAGATACGAAAGCCGACTCAGAATTACCCGCAGCAGGTGTTGAAATAAGGTTGGATGTAGGTTGATTGCATGGGTCTCGAACTTTATCTTTCGAAACAGTGGTCGGCTTTATCCTTCTTTTCTTGCTGGCACTGCCTTGAATTTGTTTCGTTTGACTGCTGAAAACACAAAACACACACACACACACACACACACACACACACACACACACACACACACACACACACACACACACACACACACACACACACACACACACACACACACACACACACACACACACACACACACACACACACACACACACACACACACACACACACACACACACACACACACACACACACACACACACACACTATAACACCATGCCTGATGAGCAGGTTCAGAAACATGAGCATAACCATGGCAGTGTAGTACGTCGCATCAGGATATCAGTTCAGTACAAACATAAACATGTATAAAGGACCAGCTTGTGCACGGCACTATCTCAGCGGAAAACTCCCACATCTGGTCCACCAAAACGCGACAAGTACAACGGTGGGAACTGTGCCTTTCATGTCTCTAAGTACCAACATGTCTGCAGCACCTGCAAGGGGGAATACCCTGCCAGTCAATGTTGTAAGGCCACACTATACCTCTGGAGGTGCTCCCAGGGTTCCCCTTTTCATGCACCGTCCCTTCACTCCCCATTTGTATTCCCTAGCCACAATGTACGTCTTCATAATAAGTCGATATCCGCAGCGCCTTCTGCTTAGTTCCGGTTCATCTCAAACAAATCCGCCTTAGTGTCCATGAAATAAGCATTGCCAACCACAATGCCTAGGTGTCCCCTTGTGTGTTGTGTATGCGTGTACATGGGTGAGTGGAGTAAAAGAACTTTGAAACACATCCAACATACTGACCTTCTTGGAGTGGAAGTCGATGTTGATCCCAACACTGGAAAATCATCAAAACTATGAGTATCGTATGCTGCTGACTGATACTTTTTCGGTGGAGTGACATGCATCCGGGCTGAGTTACCCGATGATGGACTAACATGCTGCCGGCGAGCGTTTGCGAACGGTGCTGATTGCACTGTGTTATTCGCACTTGCCGAACCGTTGGCAGTGTTTGGTGCTGCTGCAGGTGATGGACGATGAGGACGATTGGTTCTGGCAGGCTGTGAACGAGCTGAAGACACATGTTATGCACATTAAGAATCAACACAGGGCAATCAGTACACGTACAGTGATAGCGCAATGTTTCTATGGCAGGGACAACAACACTGTACAACACTAGGAGCGCAAACTCATCGTGGCTCACACCAGACTGAGTAAATGAATAAAATCACAACCACCATTCAGAACCAATCAAATAGGCTTGCAGAACAAGGACCATGGCAAGAAGAAATGGCTGCTTGAATTGCAAACATGATCAAAGCATTCATAAAAAGGTACATAGGAGGATTCGGTAATTGCAAAAGATTGAAGCGCTCTAAATATTGTCAAACACTGTTCCGTTGAGCTTATTCTTATTTCAGGAACTCCCTGGTCATCTGACCGTGAGGCATTTAGCAACAATGAGACATGGCTCATGATCCACAAACGTACATGCTTATTTAGTGGCTACACGCGTACTAACTTTCGGGCGGGGTACAACTTTCGGACCTGACTTGAGCGTAGTGGAGAAAGTCGTTTTTCTGCAGTGCATGCTATACCATTCATACCATTGTGGACATTGAAATCCAGTGAGAAGTCAAGTGGCCACGAGGCGCTAGCCTTGCAGCCGTGAGTACGCACACGGTACACATTCATATGACTCTACTGTGTGCTGGATACTGCTGGTCTATTTAGCAGTGTCCAGCACGTGAACTACAGTGTGTGTATACACTAAGGCCAGTAAGGGTGCCGACCCCGGTTATTCCACCCGACTTCAATGTCCACCACAGTATATACATGAAGTACATGTACACGCTAAGATCTGCGTGTGCTAACCATATGTACATGTACACGCTAAGATCTGCATGTGCTAACCATATCCGTACATATTTTAGGCAACGGGTTGTTGCTGGCCAACCTTGACTGCCACGAACACATTAAAATAATGAACGGGGTACTTATTTTGGGCACATGTTTATTTACTGTGAAGTATGTACCACATACATTCACAATAGCACAGGTTAAGCTAGCTCCAAAAGCAGCCAGTAGTAACCAGAAGGAATGTGTAAGAGCAAGAAAACACATGACTCCACTGCACCTGGTCTAGTCGTTGCTTGCTGCTGATTAGTGTGTCTCCTTGAAGATGACGTGTAAGCACTTGCTTGCTTATGTTGGTGCTTGACTGAGCTTGGCGGCACATTCGACGTGGGTGTTGCTTCTCCCTTGGTGGAAACGGGCAGCTTGTCACCAACAAGCAATGTCACGGCAGCATCGTGGACACACTGCCAGAACCTTGGTAGCAGCTCATTTCTCACTCGATCTCTGGAGTCAGGAAGAATCTGAAACCATCAGATACACAGTACAAATAGGAGGTTCAAGTTAGTTGCAACACATCCACATTCTACATACTAGTGCTTTGTTAATTTATCAATTACTGTAATTTCACAAATTTTCGGTGTACTTTTATTTTCGGTACTTTCGGTGCGTCTGTTTCATACCTAAAATTTCAATACACCGAACAAACACTAACACACACAATCCAATAGGGAACTGCTTCTCTGTACCGAAAATTTCTGTTCACCTAACCTAGCCTGTTGCCCTCATACCGAAAATATTGAGCACCGAAAATTTCTGAAATTAGAGTATGCCACACTTCTAGCAATCCCTTTTCATACTGTCCAATCGTTGTGTACATGGATTACATAGATCAACAGCTAACATTTACATGTAGCACAATGTATGCAGTGCATACAATAGCTCACACACTACATTGCACCACAACCTCCTCGGACGAACAAAACAATTCAGAACACATCCTGTGCACAGGCTGGAACAAATTGAATATTGCGACTCACGTCAATAGGCCATCACTGCACAAGAGTGAAACAGGAGGCGGATTGACAACAGAAATATAAAATATTGAAGGCGACAGATCACTACCCAGCTAGCTTAGGTGTGAAAATAACAGTAGCACATGCTATGGATGCTACAGCAGCTTGGATGCTGTTAGCTATTACAGAGTGAGTGAGTTTCTTACTACAGTAGTAACAATTTAGGGTAGTTTTGTACGTGCGTGTTGGTCAGTAGGTCGAAGAGTATTGCAAATATTGGCGCCAAATTTCTGCAAAACAGTGCTGATAGACATAACAATGTATGGAGCTGAACGGTCTCAGTCCAAGGTGCCATGACATATTGCTCCCCAATCAAATAGGCTCTAAACACTGCCATGTTGTGTTGAAAATGCATAACAGTATGCGTGGATACCTGGCGTGCAGCAGTTACATCATGACAGCAAGCATGTGAGAGTTTGATCGGGAGTACTACAAATGAAGCATACGCGCCAACTCCCACACCAGCACCAACTATTGTGGGCCCACTCGCAAAACTTCAGTAGTGATTGCCACTGTCTGATGATCGCTCCAATGCGTGAAACATAAAATCACAGCTCAACAGCACTTCGCCTTCGCCACCAGTGTTTGTGTTTGTGTTTGTGTGTGTGTGTGTGTGTGTGTGTGTGTGTGTGTGTGTGTGTGTGTGTGTGTGTGTGTGTGTTGTATGTGTATGTGTGCATGACAAATGATGTATTGCAGCCTCCTTGGACCAATACCACTCAATTCAGTGCCTATAAGACTACGATTTCCTTTTCTTCATTTCCCCCTATTCTTGACCTGTTTTGTTACCTCTGCGATCAGATCTACTGATGCACAAGTACAATAAAGGATATAAAGAGCAAAAGACATTTTGTAGTAGCAAGAGTACATAACCCCCCAGAGTGTGCAACGCCGATCCAGCTCTGCATAGGGTATTGGTCGAGCGGAATCGGATCTTCTGATGTCATGCGTACACTCCACACCAGTGCAAGGCCAGTCTCGAGGCAGGACACCATTGTTTTTGATCCAAGAGTACCCGCGACTCCCCGGGTTCCCCTCAGATGTGTACGGTATTATGACGCAAAGATCCGATTCCGCTCGACCAAGACCCTATGCAGAGCTGGATCCGGCGTTGCACACTCTGGGGGTTATGTACTCTTGGTAGTAGTGTCTGGCATAGCCAGGGTCCTCATCACTTTATTTCGTATCTGTGCTGATTCCGGAATGCCTCAACCTCGCCACCAAGCAACTCTGGTTGCCGTAAAAGTAGCAACTAAAACATTTATTGTCTCCTCGCCGTGTGTTTAAAACATACAATAAAACAATACCCGTACATGTGCCGTACCCTGCCGTCAAAGATACAGGCAGGTCACGGAGCCGGGAGCAGTGCATGTCACGTGACTGATATAACACGAGTGGTCAAAAAGCGTTGGTCATGTGTCAGCACTGGGTGTGCCTAGTGCATACGTTTTACAAAGAGAGCTTCCAGCTCAGGGTCCTCTCCATGCTTGGTATTTACCTAGGTCATCATACATGTTGCTCAAACTGAAAGAAACGTCTTTGGAATACCGGTAAAAGAAGATGTACCCGCTATCCGTATTGCGAAGATGTTTCTATCAGTTAGAAAAACACATCTGATGACCTATGTAAACCCAAGCATAGCAAGGGCCCTGAGCTAGCAGATCTCTTGTTCCCCAAACTACCAACTTCCCTGTCTTCCGATAGAACTGCAACTGCACAGCAGTAGATTTCAGGTTCACAAGGGCAGTGAACACATAACAGTGGCCTGGTCATCATTGGCTATTATTTCCTCCAGAAAGTGAATACTGAATACAATCTGCAGCTACGCATAGTAATTTATCCATGTACTGCATTACCTCATTGGGCTCAAACTTGATCCACTCCGCAAGAGTATACTTCCTTTCGTGGAGTCTTTCCTGCAGTTCAGTGAGCTCCTGAAAAATACAGTCTTCTTTCTCACGAGTTACATGTCCACCATCAATTAGTGGAACCTCCGCCATCCTTTTCTCTTGATCATTCCATACTAAGAATGCCGTCCCATCAAACTGTTGGATGGACTGCACTGGGGAAATGTGGCTTGAAACTAAAGGACAAACAGCAAAGTCAGTCGTTCATGATGAATACAGTCTGGTTGAAATTCGAAAGAACAAACACTTTTTTGAAACAGCTCGAGATCAAGAGTCGATACCCATGCCATGCCATGGCCACATGGGACAGATTATGATAATATGATTGATCATCATGATATTGATAAGACTCCCGCCATTTGTTTGAAAATGCATCAAATCAGGGAGTCGTAAAATATCGTATTTTACGACTCCCTGCGCTGCGCGTGCGCTGCATCAAATCTTCTGACTTGTGACGTTGATTCTCCTCCAAAATAATTTTGCAAAATAACATAATATTTATAAATAATTATGAATTTTGACAGTTTGATCCAGGGAGTCGTAAAAGGGCTTTTACGACTCCCTGGTTTGATCGATCGAATATTCGCTCAAACCATGTACCAGGGAGTCGTCACGGGATATTTGACGACTCGACTCCCGGGATCCCTGGCTCAAACTGTTAAAAATTAAATAAACAAAGAAATCATGAAAAAAATAATGGCGGTGGGTGGAACGATGTCTTGCTTCTCGCCTTCTCAAGATGGTGTTGTAGCTGCTTTCCTGGTCCGTTATTGTGGACAACTATGGATTTCCTTGACGAGTTTGGGCTCGTTGTAATCCTGTCTCCAAGGCAAGAGCTTTCCAAGGAGCCGGCTAGCCCTACATGTAATAGAATTAGCTTGATACCAACAAGAGTACATAAAGCCTTAAAGGGGTTATTATCAGTCTTATGTACTCTTGTTACTAATGTCGTGGTAATGATAGCCTGTGCCCCATGACGGGAGCATTGAACAAAAGTACAGTGTCCAATAATAGCACAGTCCTAATACCGGTAGGAGTGCACAGACTGAAAAAAATCATCGTTCGTGTGAGACTCGGCGGGATGCTGCGTTTTCTGCATCCGTAGGAATGCTGGGCCGTGATTGAAATAAGAACCCCGGGCTCCGATTCATACCGGTATGCATTGAAGTGAACAAATGGACCACCGGGTCTCCACAGCTTTGCTTACACTAAACATACATGTATGCATGTAGTACACCAAACATACATGTATGCATGTACTGATGTAGTTTATCTTGCAGTTCAACGTGACTAATTCAGTTACTGTATGAAGATTTCTTGCCATGACCATTCATTCATTGCAAGTAGGCCAGTAGATCAGAGTCATCAGACCCACCACCAAGTGGCGAGTCAGGTCAAAGACTGAAAATCTCATTCGCTGCGCCCAAGTTTCCCTCATGCCAGGCCACGAGATCCCAATTAACCCCGCCAAGCAAGGAAACAAAAATGACAACATAATCGTCACGCAGGAATTGCACACTCCTCGGGTTTAGGTTACTATGATTTACTCTTGCTGGTACTTGTACATAAAGGAGTCTAGTGTTGGTGGTTGGATGCTCGCATTGAAATGAACAAATGGACCACCGAGTCAACAGGTTTGCTTATGCCGAACAGCTTGGGCAAGAAAAAATATAGCATACAGATGAAAAAGAAGCGCCTTCACCATGCTCTACTGAGCTAAGGAAGACAACAGTGCACCATTGACTCATTGCAATGAAGCAAAAATAAGTACAAAGTGCAAGTCAGTACTACAAGGGCAATAGTAAAAATTAAAGCCAGCAGTAAATGACCAAAGACTCATCACTATGACTTTCCCGAGAATTTTTTTTAATGCAGTGTGCAACTCCAGTGATGCCAAGAAGCATCATGCAGAAGATGATGAACATTTTATCTACAACATAATTTTTTTATCAAAAGTAGATCTGCGGGCAGGAACTTATGTTGACGAAACAGCTGCTGTTCATGTAGAGGTAAGTGCGCATAGATTCCAGGAGCGCCAGTGATGTGGAGAATACAGTAGGCAGCCGGCATTCCAGCAGCAGCCCCACTCTTACTTCGGCAGCCACTATTGCCTGCGTTTGTTTTGCCTTCGCACTAAGGGAAGCACAACAACCCCCAGGTCCCACAGCTTCCTAAGTTAGTCATCGATTGTTGATATCGACATCAGCACTGCCATGCTTCAGCCCTCCTCTCGCAACAGTTCTCTCTCTCTCTCTCTCTCTCTCTCTCTCTCAAAAGAAGAGAGAAGAGTTGTTTCTTCTTCAACAAATGAAGGAGTCCAGTGAGTTGCCTCTTTGGAGTATGAAATTGAAAACAGGCAGTCATCGTGCACCAAAGCGGCTTCAAAGCTCGGACTGTGCACAGCGTTAAAGCACAGAAATCCCAATGCTTACAATGTAGGTACTCAATATCTTGCCGAGGCAGTAGCGATGATACATGTTCTTCGTACAGGGTTGGATATCCAGCGGATACCGGATGACACCACGATCCTATGACGAAGGCACAAAGCATATGTACAGCAAGGCCGCAATAAGACATCAGGACAAGCATGAGAGTTTTCCTATCGGCCCTGACTGCTGCACCAAAGGGAGTAGCGGGGAAATGAAAATTGAAAGAGAGTTGAGTTGTGTGTGGGTGTGTATTAGCTTGAAAACCCCTCTATAAAGTGCATAGCTGAAATCAAGATTTGCCTTAGAAAGCTGCCGTGCATGTGGACAACGAATCGTAGTTGCTTGGCAACTTGCATATGCTTGACGGTATGTGCATATATTGCCAGTGTACCCCTAAACAAAACAGTTTCAGGACTTTCAAAGCACGATGCGATCATCCGGTGTCTTTCTTGCTACATCAAATTGTGACTGCTCTGCCATTCAAGGATAAAACAGCAACCGCAGTGTGCTTGTTTACAAGCACTTGCCATGAAGCAAACAAGTCCTGGCCTAGACAATAGAGAGGTTCCGCACAACGTAATTACGTTAGTAAAAAACGTAGTCGATCTACGGAAAGTCTTACGTAAACTGCATGCGGATCTGTGTTCCGCCCTACAGAGTTTTCAAATCACGTAGCTGCCCTTGGCAACTCCGAACGCGGCAGTGTACGACCGCATCGACCTGGCGAGTGAGTCATAAATTTGTACCCCAATCCACTTACGGAGCGCCTACGTTATAAGAGCCCTATCTACGTACTCTCCGTAAGTGGAGTGCAAACTCGCGAATTCACGGGGTTTTCCCGCCCACTAACATCCTCTGAAAAGAATTCAATCCTCAACCAACAAAAAGCATACCAGTGTACCGATGCAAAACGCACTACTAGTATACAATATACAACGCACATCATTACCTGTCGAGCGCTGCACGATGTGTTGACTTTGTGCCGTCGCTGCTGATGATAGGTATTGGTATGGTGTTGCAGATCGGTCTACTCAGCTGACTTTCCAAGACGACCCTCAACACCAAACAACATCTCAAACTTGTCTGCATGTCCATGTTTGTCCAGATACTGAAAGAACAGTCCCAGGTCCATATGGTTATGACGGCCACCATGGGCATCAAAGTTCATTTCCTTCACTTCGGTGAAGCAGCGCAGGTCATCTGCCACACCCAGGAGCTCTTCCCGATGCTTACAAGACATGCGCTGCCAGGTCATGCTCCGGATACGTCTCCAGAACTCATCCACATTACGTGCATCTCCTTCAACACACACAACACCAGGCTTTCCAGGAAGGCAAAATCCAGTCAGCACGAGCTCATGTGACCAATCCAGTATATCTTTACGTTTACGCTTGCTGTATATGTGATGCATATAAAGCCAAATGCGATGAAATGAGGAAACCCCGCTGCGCTCATCCTCGACCTCCCTGACAGTGGCTGAGGCCGCATTATCATCACAAAGAGTTTTCACAATGTATTCATGAGCTTTTTCCTGTATCCATTGTATCAATGCAACAACCATGCATTCTCCGATCAGAGAATCAGCATAGTTCTTCAGCTCCTCGTTCACTCGACGCTGCGATTCTCGGGAGAAATTGTCACACGAGAGATGAAAGTCAGCTGCTGTCTCCAACGGATACGACTTCAAGAAACGACAATGCAATTTCATTCGGTGTACCTCACTTTCTTCGCCACAATTCAATTTCACATAGAATGATAAAGATGGCAAAAGATCATCACTTGGATCTTCACAAAACTGTCGGGCAATGTCAAGCGCCAGAGGATCGTCAAACTCAACCTCGTCCGGGTACATAGACAAAAGGAGATCTACTTCACTGACTTGAATTTCAACGCACTCCGCCATAGCCTCGATCGACTGGATTTGAAGCTCGATCGTACCAGGAAATCTTCTTTTTATATACTGCAAAAAAAATATGCAGAAAGCAAATCAAACCAGATGACTCTTTTTGAAAAAGTATTTTGACGACTCCCTGCTAGCTAGCTGTACAGTCATTATCATACATGGCCTTTCTTGTAGATCGTTCTACGATCTGCGTTCTGCTTTCAGCGGCCCGTGTTATCATGGATATGACCTTATTATATGGGGCCCTTGCCAGTGGCGGGCTAGCAGCCAGGCATTGATTCTGTGGACGGTTACTTGAAGCTGGTCTGCATTGGCAGATACATGACATTGTGGGATGAGAAGAGTACAGAACCCTCTTGATGGAGGCAAGAAGAATGCGTGCAAACTACTGTTACTTACATACGGTAAAAATGTATCAGCAGAATAATGGAGTGCCCTGAAGGACTGCCGGTGAGTGTTTTCCAGGGTCAGAGCTGTACACTGGGCCATCCCCACCCCCTCTGAGGCACATCCATTCCGAAAAAAAGGGAATGTCCAGGGAAGTCATAATGATGCATTCACATATGCCGGTTTGGCCGAGCAGAAAGGCCGAGCCGGGCCAAGTCGGCGTATGTGAATAGTCTACTATCCGGCGCCAGCTGTCAGCCCGATCTTGAGGCGAGAATCGGCAATCGTGGCCCTTGCCAACATGGAATTTCTCGCGTCTGTTTCGCGTTGAGTGCATATATTGCGTATATTGCCCATGCATGGCATAATTTTAAAACTTCAGAATCAATACATGTACAACGAAAATGCAATTGTTGCTTGTCCCGCGTGAATCTACACATGGAAGTACATGTACTAGTACACACAGAATCCGACCCGTAGGATAGTGATCATTGCTATTTTGACAAAATATGTCGAGATGAGTCACGGTCGCACTTCCAACAAAACCTGTATTCACTGGTTATTGGAATCGGCATACGTGAATGCGGCCGCACTAGGTAGACAGTGTTTATACAACCTTCTCTTACAACTTACACGTAACAAGTCGACCGGCAAGGCAACAAGGTTGAAATCTAAAACGACCCATCTACCATGTTTTCTGAAATTTGGGAATTTAAAAGACTGAGAACTCAGAAGAAGTTGGAAATATAAGACAAGCTGAATTGAATACCAGCAGAGGAGATGACTATTTTCTCGCTCTTGATTGTAAAATCGATACTGCAGCTCAATTTTTTCTGAATTTTGCTCCTCGTGTGGCTAGAAACATGTTGCGTTGTATAGTATGGCTGCAAATTGCCACACAAGCATGCACTTAATCGTGGACTCCGCTTTCTGTGCAATGTGCTTGCAGTCTAAGCCACAGGAATGTTTTGGCATGATTTGGGAGTGAAAAGTGCCATTCTGACCTAGGAAATACTGAGTATAATTTCAAATATCGCAAAGAGGACAAACTGTGTGGTAACCATAATTTATTATGACTACAATAACAAAAATGGGAGAGAGATGTGACCGTTTAGCCGCTGCATCTGCGCCTTGATCTTAGAGGGTGGTGGCGTTCCTACGGATGCGGAAACTCGGCGAACCGTGAAATTTAAATTTATTACCGCACAGTTTGCCCTCTTGGTTGCAATTTTAAAGCTGCTATCTCCGAAACGCTTGTTTGTATAATTTCCGAATTACAAATTGTAGTATGGATGCCTCCGAGGGCAAGGCATGGGCCATTTCTGCATGTCCGCTAGTGGGATGTAACATGATGATCAAGTAGCAAGTAGTGAAGAATGATATGAAAAACGGAAGAAAATATTGTGTGTGCCGGGGGGGGGGGGGGGGGGGAGATTACATCCATTGTACGTCATGGTGCGGGTGTACCAGAAAGTAGAGCAGCACATTTACAGGGCCTCAAGCGTTGTGCCACTCTTTTCTTTGTAAAGACATCATATTGAGGTGTCCACAGTATAATAAAAAATAGCTGTCAGCTGAAGAAGGCAGCTATGATGTCGTGGCTGCATGATGTAGACATTTACACCACTGATTCAAAGGAGCTGTTCAACATGGAGTGTATTGACTATGCAGTCAAGTTCCAAAGTAGGTGGACATGCATTAATTTTGCAATTGCTATCGGCCTATACCAGCAGATGTAGAATTGTCACGTGCAATGTTGCTGCTGTCTAAAACGGATCACCAAGTAACCTGTCGTCGAGCTCTTGCTGATCTGGTTTTAGCTTCTCATCTTGGCTATGTCCGAATATTCCCGGCCTCAAAGGGGCACTGACGTCGGAGAAACACTGGTAGGGACTCTGTGGAACAGGCTTCTGATTAAACATGATTTGGCACTCTGCCAGCACAGGGTATTTCTCCTTGACTGAGTAGATCCATGTATTTACAGACTCTGGACATCCAGTGGGTGTTATGCACATGCTCACTGCAGTACCTGGAGAGCAATGACCAAACAATGGGAACAGAGGTACAAAATTGTCAAATGGAACTGCTACGAATCTTGCAACTTCAGTGGACTATTTGGTATTCGTCCTCACTACTCCCTATGAAGTGGTCTATGGACTCGGTTGCATTAGGGCCAGGTTCCACTGCGGCTCCGCTGCTCCGCTACTCGTCTTTCGTAGCTTGGAACGTCATCATTACCATAGTGACCGCGGCTCGAGCTGGAGCAGCGAGTCCGCGGCTCACCGCGAGCTTTTGCTACGATTCTTGACCAAAAACTGCGAGCCACGATCGCGGCTCGACCTGTTTCCCGTACTTTGCATTGTTTTGTACGCCAGAATTTTAAAATTCAAATTTTAATTCGTTGCGCAAGCCAGAACACGGGGATTATTTCGATTTCGCATGCGCGCGCAGGCAGGTGAAACGTCATCAAAAAGTGTGGAGCACGACCGCGGTACCGCGAATGGCGAGTGTCAGTGGAACCGCGCTGCTCCGCTGCATGCAGCCAAGTGCCGCGGAACCGAGGAGCCGCAGTGGAACCCGGCCCTTAGGGGTCATCGCAAAAGTTTTCTTGTCGTCTCTGAACTCGGACTCCCTCCCTCTGAAACGAACTCAACTCGCTATGCTGGACGACGAAAATCGCATGCATGTACATATGTACAGTGTCGGTCGACTTGTGATTTTGGCTCGCACACCCTCCCCCCCTCCCCAACGAAAGATGTTCGTTTCCATGGTTTCCTAGACGACAATTTTTTTTGCAACGACCCCGTAAATTTAACGTATATCTAAGTCAGCTCTCGGAATCTATCTTGCCGAAGGTTCGATCGACTTCCTATGTACTCTGCATGGGCATGTCAGTCGTGAGTCAGTCAAGTGAAGTCAAGTTGGCAGGAGAAGCACGAGCTCCAGTGTTGGGGTCAACCAGCTTTCTCAGAATCTTGCCTATCAATGAACGCCTACCCTTTAAACATGAACTCCAAAATGTACAGTGTAGTGGGAAAGATCAAGCGATTGAAGAAATTGCGACATTTTCTATCTTTATGTACTTGTGAATAGCACTACCAAATATGATGGAGATAATAATTATGATTGTGACGAACTCTAGCGCGCTATTATGTTCTGTATGGATCCGCACACTTACGTTCCCCTGGGTCATCGCTGTCAGCATCACTCAGCTCTGCATCCAGCAATAATACATAGTAGTAATGGGGTACAGTCTGCATGTAGATTAACTGTGGACCCTCGACGTACACTGGGAGATCAGTCCTTGTGTAGTTCTTTGCACGGGATATCTGTCGTCGTGTCTGCGTGGCAAGTACCCAGGGCAAGCCATCAGCTCCGTTTGGCTCACTCTAAAGAAACATTGGACAGTGCAAATAGAATATTATAGTATCGTTGTACAATGCTACAAAGGCAGAAGAGAACAGAGACAGCCGGCTAGGTCATTGTTGTAACGCTGCGTTTCATGCACATAGCAAAGCTAAGGCAATCCTTAGACAACTGATAACCTGTACATCATCTGGGTCCAAATTTATACCCAGGCAGGTAGCTAAAACAGGGCGCGCAAAGTGAGTGAAGCGCGAAAAAGCAGGTGGCGTAGCGCGCAAAGGTGGCAAAAGCGCGACATTAGTGTGACATTTCAAGTGATACGTTGGTTATGGAGACATGGTGCGGATGGTGTCGGTTATTACATGGGAGGTCAGAAAAGGAGAGAGAGAAGGAGGGGTGACAGTCAAGTTCAATGCTATGTTATCAATGCACCATATTGACTCTCATCAAGCGGTAGAGCCAAACTGCACCCATGCATGCACACTTTTGAGCTACATGTATCACTAAAACGGGATGCTCCGTCATTAGAGAGGTTCCGGAGTACGATTTTCGTGCCAAAATCCGTAGAGGCACTACGGATTTATACGTATACGTGTCGTTTTCAAGCAGTGAAATGTTCCAGAGTACGGAAATTATGTGTTTGTCGTCATTGCCTAGGATACGATCGCAAACAAGTCATACTCCCGCGCTATGCCTTTTTATTTTGAAAATGTGTACTTGTACCGAAGTCGAAACTTCCCACGGAAAATCGAAGTTTCTCGTACCAAATTTGTGCGCGAAAAATCTTTCTGCACTCGATGACGCAAAATCTCCATACGAAACATAGTTCGCATGAAAGCCAGTCCACACGGATTCTCTGTGCCGAAAAATCGTATGAAGGACGCCTCGAAATAATCCGCAACACCCATACAGATTTCGGCGCGGAAAATAGTACCCCATAACCTCTCTATTAGCAGCAGAGCGTGTGTAACACACCGAGTCGAGTCACTGAAAGACCATGAACAGGTAGGTACATGAAACATATGCCAAAAAGACAGCGCTGAGGGGTAAAGGTATACGGTACTAACATGATGATGAGTGAAGATCATTATAGCTGCATTTTTTGATATCAATTCGTACCGGCCAAGAATCTGAGCTTGAGAGAAGATACCGGTAGTGGTAATAGAACATCCACAGGTATGGTAGATGCGGTCAAGAATGATGCTACTCAAGGCAAGATGCACAACCCAGACTTCTGGCGGGAGCTCAATAAATAGAATACTGTGTAATCAAGATTCCGGAAAGACCAGCAGTCCTCCATTATAATTCGCTATTACAAAATACTACATTATAATGACAAACGCGACAAGAAAGCAGACCATCAAAGAAGCTATACGAGCAGTACTGGCTGCTGCAGATTGCACAATGGGATAAAAGAAATCATACGGAAGCTGACCACCAGCAATTGGAATTTCCCTTAACTGCGGCAATGGTGGTGCGGAAACATCAATAAACGTGGTTGAGGACACCAACTCTACAGTTTGGGTTTCAGAGCGCAATGAATTCGAACACATGGTGTTATAGCACTGATATGAAACAGAAGCATAGTGATATGTATATTGCACACCAACAATTCTGTACTGTGGGTTGCTTAGAAGACCTGTTTTTGCAAAGAGTACTTCTAGGTCAAGTCCAACACGAACATTGGGACATTGCAATCCTGACCCCAACGTTTGGGGCGTAGAACGTTCAGCAAGCAGTATTGGAACCCAACTACTAATGTTGCTTGGTAGAGAATTGCCAAACTGACCAACATGAGTAAGATCAGATGGTGCTGCAAGAATAGATCGAGACAAGGCCTGTAGAACTGAGCAATACTGAGTGATGTTATTAGCATCATAGTACACAAGACAGCCAGACCGCTGGTCTTCACCAAAGCGCACAACATTACTTTGCAATGGTGACTGGGTGCAGCTTCTACCCGTGGATTTGGTGTCTACAGTATGTTGCTTCGTGGAAAGCCATTCCTCCGCATTAGAACTTAGCTCAATGTACGAGTTGCCTGCGACAGCCGTCTCATTGTGTGTTTCATTGAAAGCCTGAACAGTCTCTTGGAGTCCTGACTGTAATCTTCCAGCTAGGACAGGATTTCCCCGCTGATAACCTGGGTTTCCAGAGCGTTGGAACACACCGCTTCTGCTCTCACCTGCCTTCGCATACGAGATAGAGAACTGCTGCTCCACAAACGACTGCTTACCTTGCACTATTGCCAGAATTACGTCAATAGAAACACTGTCAATTCCACCACGGGTGTTGTAAGCTAGCTTGTACACTAGTTGTTCAAGGACGTTGTGACAGGATAGTGTCGAAGCATCATAAACTGGTGTCGGTATAGCGGTAGCATTGTCAGTGCAGACACCAAGGCTACCGTCCACACTCCGACACAAAACAGAACCGATGGTAACCGGGAGCACTTGACTGCTATTGTACACTGTACTCTGCTGGGATGTAGTATTACTGCTTGTACTGGCCTGTGTAGCTGCTGTTCCTGCGTCACCACTCGCATAGGCGTCTGGACCAGCTGCACTGCCTACAGCTTGCTCTGGACTAGGTGTGGGTTCATAAACAACCGGGTTTCTTGCCACACGGAAATCGCTGATGTATGCCATGGCAGATAATGCCGACACACCAGCACATGTCTCAATGTTACTTATTCTTCGCCGACAAGTACTCTCCGCGGGCAGTAGGAACTGGGCTGGGTTGAAGTCCGTGCATTCCAGCCTACTTCCAAACGCAGCTGGAATAGCAAGCCAGCCTCGCCCATCTGATGGAGACACAACCATAATAGGATCAGCTGACTGGTAATATGCTTGCTGCCAAACTGGCCCTGATGGACTAGTTGTTAGGGAAGTTGATGCTCCATACTTGCTGACCAATTGGCGAAAAGTAGCAGCATCGTTAACATTATCGGGTGAGACATACGACAGCCTTGCTGGGTTATTGTCGACAGAGACACAGAATAAGCTGTTCGATTCATCGCGGACAGTATGATAGCCACTGTTGCTGTCAGCCACTAAATACGACGAGACACAAGACGTCACTGCTCCTTTGAATGTAATATCAATGCATGTGGAGAAAGCCGTTCTATCCACTGCACTGCAGTCGGGATCACAACAACAATTGACATCACATAAACCTACGTATAGATCACAGACACATTCACTGGTTCTGGGATCAGAATTCGATGGAAGAGAGCTAGTCGATGTGAGTGTCGTCGTTGGACTAGCGTCTGCATTCGCCGGCGTTGGTAATGTATTTCTAGTACTAGTAGTAGACATCTCCGACGACGACTGCTGACCGATGGTCAAGCTCGCCGAGACAAATAAAATGAGGAAGCCCTGGAGAACCCATCTGCATCGTTGAAGGAAGTATGTGCGCGCAGAATTCCACCAACAATGTTCAGAAATATCACTAGCCATTTTCAGTTTCTTCGCTAAAATTAAAAAGAAAAGACCAAAGCCACCACGTCCAGTTCAAACTGCACGAACTGAGTCTGTTTATGTAGCACTAGCCGCTAGCGCTTCTACAATCATCATGTCAGTGCAGACTGTCATGTACATGTACATGACAACGCTAGTGCCAGTGCCCGGCAGTGGCAGTCCACTGACGCCAGTGCAGTGGCAGTCCACTGACGACAGTGACCATGGTGACGAGTCCAGGCCCGCGCTGAAGTCGTGGGCAACGCGCACTACCATGACTACATACAGGCTAGGCTGAGGCCTGAACTGAAGCAGTGAAGGCTGAAGACAGTGCAGTGTGTACCATGGTGTACAGTGAGTGGTGTAGGGTTGCACCAGTCCAGGACCAGGGTCTTGCGTGTACTTGTAGTTGTACTTGTACGAGGTGATTCGTAATTTTTTAACATTGAGTCATTTCTAAAGGGGAAGTTAAGGCAAAAATTAAAATTTCACCAGTTGTAGTCTTCGGGGTGCTGAGTCGAATGGTCTTGGTCCGAGAAAGCTGAGACGCTCCCTTCCTACTTGAATCCCAATCGAACTCGCGCACTTCCACCGAAACTGGGTGACTGCGCCCTACTAGATGGGGATTTGTATGCAAAATGTCACTAAAAGCCCCGTTTCGTTCTTATAAAAGCACGGATGACCACGATTGGCCCATATGTTGTAGTCTTTTGGACGCTGAGTCGACTGGTTTTGGTCCGAAAAGGCTGCGATGCAGCGTTCCTCCTTTATTCCCAATCGAACATGGTTGAACAAGCGGTCACGTGCTCCTGCATACACCAGTCAGCTAGTCACCGTGCCTGCAGGGTACAACTTACTAGCCTGTTTGACCTTTTTTGGGTGCAGTCCTGTCACTCGAGTTGAACTCGAGTTGAACCTTGGTGTGAAAGTTGTCGCCTGCTGGCGGTGTGACCAGGTGATTTGGGCACCCAGGAGCACGTGACCACTTGTTCAACCATGTTCGATTGGGAATAAAGGAGGAACGCTGCATCGCAGCCTTTTCGGACCAAAACCAGTCGATTCAGCGTCCAAAAGACTACAACATATGGGCCAATCGCGGTCATCCGTGCTTTTATAAGAACGAAACGGCGCTTTTAGTGACATTTTGCATACAAATCCCCATCTAGTAGGGCGCAGTCACCCAGTTTCGGTGGAAGTGCGCGAGTTCGATTGGGATTCAAGCAGGAAGGGAGCGTCTCAGCTTTCTCGGACCAAGACCATTCGACTCAGCACCCCGAAAACTACAACTGGTGAAATTTTAATTTTTGCCTTAACTTCCCCTTTAACAAATCGGTAAAATATCTCATTGCCAGCGCCTGCAAAAAGTCATGTCAAATTTCTTTTTGCCATTGCCATTGCCAATGTTCTGTCAAGTTCGCCTCCAAAATTGAGACTGATATTCCTTCAGGAAGTAACATTGCAAGAGCTTTCAGTCTGCATGCGCGCGATGTTTACGGTAAAATAGAGTACATGTATAAGAGAGTCATAGCCGCTGGTTTCAACCTCCAGTGACAACACATTTAGCTGAAGAGGAAACATATGATAGCTACACACTGGAAACGACGCCTGGGAAGGAGAAATGTCGGTGTGTTGGCCCTGGTATTGGCCAAACATTGGCAATTACTGAATTTACTCAAAGATGTTGATCACAATTGCATATGAAATCAGGGTGATACATCTATTGCTATGCAAGCTTGAATGGCTTGAATTTGGATGAACATATTCTTGATCCAGTCTTTCTGGACCATCCTGGATACGTAGGGTCTCTTTCTATTGAAAACTGACTTGAAATTGTGGTGCTAAGGCCTATTTTACCATGATGTTAAGAAATGACCACAACAAATAATATGCAGAAAAATTGCCATTTTTCAACCGCCCCCTGCTTTCCAACACCAAGGAATATGTGAATAAACAACCCACCATTGCAATCTAAGGACATCAGTATTACATTTTTAGAGGAAGAAATGGAAAGATTCGCACCTCGAACCCTACGGAAGGCTTTTTTACTTTCGTGTTAAATAATGACGAATCACCTCGTAGTCATGTACTTCTCTGTCGTGTGGAGCAGGGAGCAGTACTACTACTAGTACTAGTACTACTACTACTAGTACTCCCTGGTCTAGGGTCGGTCCATCGTGTCCTCTCAGCTTTTGTAGTGTACAAATAATTGTAGTATTATTAATGATCCAGTCAATGACCACCGCACAGCAAAAAAAGAAGAAGTCCATGCATGCATGGTTTACAGTCGAGTCAACTACAATTGTTTTTAGTCTCATGATCGAGTCAGTACGTGAAGTGTGAGATGACCAAACATGCTGCTAGCCGGAGGTCGGTGCGTGAAACTGACTTGAAGATAGTTACCATGGACTGGTGTCAGGAAACAACCTCATATCCCTTGTATTTGTGTAGCATACAGTCGACTCCTGATGTAACGAACACCATGATTGTGCAGGATAATTAGCTAAAGCTCTTTATAACCTAAATGCACTCACACAGCACCGCGTTAGGACTGGCATGTGGTCCATAATGGTGTGAGTGCACTTGGTTTACATGCGGGCCTATGAGATATAGTTCGTTATAAACGACAACTGCTCGCTATAAAGGGTCAATTTTGTATGGGTTCAAACAGGGGCATGGACACCGGCTTGCTATGATATCACCACGGAATATATTAAAAGGGTCAATTTTGTAAGGGTTCATAGTAAACTTCATACAGGGACATGGACAATTGGTTCGCTATGAATAATATCATCACGAAATTTCCTATATGCGAGTTTGTTATAAGTGGAGTCAGCTGTACCGTGTACAGGTAGAGATCGGCTATAGCGTTGGTCTTTGAATCAGCGAAATTTGATTAGTATAAACGATTATCACTACATGCGATTGTCCTGGTTCGGGTGAGAGGAATAACTTTACGACGTAAGTCATGACGTCATGTACACGAGACGCGCGCTCGTGAGACCGCGAGCATGATGTACAGCACAGTACACGCACACGCGCTACTGAAAAACACTTATTATTTTGCACTGTACTTGGTGCGTAAAGAAACACGTACATACTGGTAAGTATGTGGGAAACTTGCACAGACTCGACTGTGACTGTGCACTGACCATTGTACATGTATGTAATACTATTATTAGTATTAACGATCCAAAATGTGTGCAGTCAGGTGGTTTTGTTATGAGAGTTTGATCACAATAGCCGATATATTACTGCACATCTGAACATGAAACACAGGGATAAGTATCCCTATTATCCCAATGTTTCATTGGTTCTGGTTGTTTGTACAGTCAGACCTCGCTTATCCGGTCCTCTTTTATCCGGATCCCTCACCATCCGGAAGAAGATCGTTGGTTACCGATTTACAGCATGTGCCATGCATACATACAGTATGTGTGTTCGATTACCCAGTTCCCTCGCCTATCCGGATATTTTTTTGAAAGCGGATGTGTGCGGTTATGCGAAGTCTGACTGTATTTCATTTGAAGAGAATGCCCGAAAACTGGTTCATGAATTTCGGAGTCCTTATTGCTGATGATGGTGAAGAATAGCTGGAGATTTGTAGTTTTTCTTTCCCTGATAAGCTTCCTGTCTCCAAGAAAGTTGTATTACTACACCCAATTATTATTATTATTATTATTATTATTTGTGCTCCCGCGTCAATGGGCTCGCCCAAATTCGCTTGCACCGAACCATGCGAAAAAAGGCCGCCAGCAGGCAGGCAGGCTAAGAAAAATAGAAAATGGTGTCACATAAACTAATACAAACAAGAATATCATTATTGATGACATTAATATACTGAATGAATGGCAAAGGCCATGTGAATACGGATAATACGGATAATCAGAGTACCAACAACAAAGAATGTAGCTCAAACCATTGCAGTGCCAACTTCCTTCACCAGTACTCTGCCTTGTACGCATCTGTAACTGCGTTGCACAGATATGTCCATTCACGGCGATCCAGTGCTCGCTGAGCCATCAGCTGCAAGTCCCTTGGAGTCCTCAGACGGCAGCCGACTCGCTCCGCGTCTTGATTCAGCAGGACTGGTAGCGTGATCCGCGGCCGCCCACGGTATCCCGGCACGGAGCAGCCAAAGAATCCACTCATGGCCTCCCTAGCCGGTGTGTGCTCATCTGATCGCAGGATGTGGCCAAACAACCGCCATCTTGCATTCACCAGAATGTTGCCAAGTGGAGCAGCACTGCAGCGCTCGTAAACCAAATCGTTCGACAGTCGGTTGGGCCACCTGATACCCAAGATATGCCGAAGTTGCCGCCGATGATACGATTCCAGCGCTTCAATTGTCTGTCGAGTGATGCCCCATGTGGAGCAGTTGTAAAGCAAGACAGGTAACACGAAGCAGTTATACAGCCGGACGCGCACCTCCAGACTCACTTGGTCTCTTCTCTTCCATAACTGGCAGAGGGACTTTAAAACGCTATCGCCGCAAGCTGCTTTCTGCGGGTGACATCCTCTGCATCACCAAGGAGAGAGCCGAGTTTCTTGACCATACGCCATGGCTCATCAGCACGATCGGCCTCTCGCTGGATGGCTGTGAATTCTGTCTTGGTCTGGTTGACGGTAAGGGACCATGTACCCAAGATGGTGGCAACTTGTGGCTCTAACATCCGAAGCCAATCACTAGAGATACTGATGAAGTCCACATCATCGGCGTACTCCACATTGTACGGAAGATGCCGGGCCACAGGCGCAGCCATTCGCTGTCGCACATCCTGCAGGGCAGCTTCCAGGTAGATCACGAATAGAATTGGCGACAAGGAGTCGCCTTGCGGGGTACCAATGTTAGTGGAGAAAGAGCTTGATGTTTCCGTGCCCAGTCTGACTGCCAAATTCGTATCTGAGATCAGGTAACGGATCAAGCGTACCTCGTCTTCTTCCAAGAATCGCTGAACCACGTCCATCAACTGTCCTCGCCTGATCGTGTCAAAGGCACGTGACATGTCGATGCCCAGTATGCTGAATGACCAGTGGTACCGCTGGGTCGTAGCTGCTAACCACCGATGGCACCAGACCACATCAGCTGTTGACCTTCCTGCACGAAAACCACTTTGGTTCAGTGATAGGAAATCGTTTACGGCTGGCGAGATGCGCTTGAGGACTACCAGCGACATGACTTTGCGTAGAGTTGTCAGGAGGATGATCGGTCGCAGACTGGTTAAAGCACCCACCGGCTTTCCGGGCTTCTGGAGAGGTATTAGTGTGCCATGACCGATGAATGGCTCTACCCGGTGTTGCTGAAATAGGCTGTTGATGCATCGGCTTATGACGGGAGCAGTGGCATCGGCTGAGTACTTCAACAGCTCACCCGGGATGTTGTCCCAATTATTATACCTGATTTAATTTGACTATAAAAGATACTTTTGCGTTTGAATTGTGCCGTGACTATCAGTAAAACCAGTATACTGTATAGCAGGAAATTTTCGGACGGAAATATTTTCGGACAAAGCCGAATTTCGACCTTTCATACAGATTATTACAGATTATATTATACACGTGTTCGCAAGCAGTATGCATGTATAGTGTACATAATTTCACATGAACAAATTTTAGTACGGAATTAATTTTAGTACAAAAGAGGCCGTGTACGAAATCGTATGAAAATAAATTCCGTCCTAAAATTTCCTGCTATACAGTATTACTATAACCGCCAACGCTATAACCGATCTCTACCTGTATAGAGATTTTGCAAATGATACCATCATGGTGGTGAACTAGCGGAATCGCTTATGACCTATAAGTATACAGCGTGAGTCAGCAGAAGTGCTTATGGACGGTAGGTGTGCAGCGTGAGCCGCTAGTGAGTCGCCAGTGCTAGTGCTTCTCTGTGCCGCGACTTTGCCAAAGCATCTCAACTGATGATGACAATGCAATCGCAGAACCTCTATCCCGTTCTACACCCTGGTGTATTTCGAGACCGCCCTGATTGCGTAAGCAGCATTCATACCTTGGCGTACAACATTTTCATCTGCGCCAACGCTTGACATTTCGATTGGATATGCCGCACTACGGATTCCCTTACAATACGTCCCATGCCACAGCATGCCGGGGTGGTGTAAATTCACCCACGAGCACAAGCCTCACTAGCTTAGGTCTGGACTGCACATGAGCAGGAAGACGAGCATAACTGGAGAACAGACTAGAGCGCATACCTGCACTACAGTAACCTCATGTTGATCTCCATTATCCGTTCCACAAAGTACTTGGTTCAAATAATCAGACTCCGGCCTTGCTCTTTTAGGTCGCAGGCCCGTCAGAATCACTTCAGGAATGGCCAGGCCTATAATGATGCGGACGCTAGCTTTGTACCCCCCCCCCCCCACATCTACACAGTAAAGCTTAGATATAACGACACCAGCAATGATGGCAGATCATCAATTGATTTTTTGATGCTCTGCCAGCATTACCGTTGTGGTTACAAGCACATTAGAAGATATTCATGGGTGGAAGGGATTCGAAAAGGGAAAAATCTGGAGAAACAAATGACTGTCACCACCAGACAATGAAGAATGCCAATAACAACTGAAAAATGTTGTCAGCAGCACACTACTTGCAGTATATCATAGTTAAGTATGGGTGATGGCTTGGAATAAGGTTTTACATTTGTTAGCTTGCCTGCAATGCTATGATATCTAAGTTTCACTGTGCTAAGTATCTCAAGCAGCGGACCATCTTCTACTGCACATTGGCTCTTCAAGTATCAGCGCTGCACAACGATCATTCACATGTCTATCATGGTTGCACGCTCAAGCTCACAGAAGGTTCGTAGGCCGCAACTACTTCTTTTGAAGTATGAAGTCACACATTACTGCAGAACTATAACTTTCATTTAGACAATAAAAGCTAACAAAAGCTCGTTCCTAAAAAAAGTTTCAAAAGGGCTACCATTCTACTCAATCTTCGGATGGCTAGCATTTTCGACCTTGTTAGGTCTCCTCAGCGGAGCTCAAGAGTTACTCGCCGAGCATAGCCTTCAAAAAGCGGTGCATAGCCGTGCAGATTTCACCCTACGAAATACAGACCTAGTACAGTTGTGAAAAAAGGAGAAGGACAAAATGTTACGAGTTTTGACTAACTGTCCACCAACGTAACCAGATCTTATACAGTCAGCGAGTGCGACAAAATGGCACAAAACTGACAAGGAATACTGAGACATTCGGCGATCTGACACCTAGCTCCAACTCGTAACATTTCGTCCTTCTCCTTTTTTACTTCAAGTGCTAGTACATGTACTCATACAAATGCTGGCTGAGCTGCAGCACTATGTATGTTACAATTATTAACTACAGGCAACTTCACTAATGACGACTGCGAATATAACGACAATATGCGAATAACGGCAGAATTTCCATGCCCAGAGCAAAATCCCATCTACATCTATAATGAGATTTCGGGTATAAGGACACTTCGCAAATATTAGGACACTTTTCTGATGCCCCGCCGAGTGTCGTTATACGCAACGTTAACTTCAGTACGAGTGCTGACCAGGCTGCCAAGAAGATTGGTTTCCAAACAACCTCACCCAACAACACCTTTGTTCCATAAGAAATACCAAGAGTATACCGTATTATTATCTCTATTATATGTCCCGGGCTTATATTTTTTCGACCAGTCCGGACCCGGGCTTGTAATAGAGACTGGGCTTCTACTTGAGACTGGGCTTATAATGTTTCAACCATCTGGTACTGTACATTGGCTATTATTTTTTATTTTACCAGTAGCACAAACTTTCTCAGCCGGCACCGTGACTGCAGTTTTTGTACTTCCTGGTAGACTGAGTCTGTACTTTTTATCTCGGGGATCACGGACTGGCACCACAGCATGTGTAAAGTGGTACTGTGTGACGTCAAACATGTATGGACATGATCCATGCAGTTCTCCATCATAAGCCCTGTGCATGTAATGGAGACTGCGCTTGTATACCTTCGAAGCCCTCTTAAAGTGCGCGTATAATAGAGACTGGCCTTCTACAAGCGACTGCACTTGTACTAGAGATAATACGGTTATCCCAAGAGTGTGCTACTGCCTCTACAACCTCTATCCAGTGCTGCACGGGCAGAACTTCACATCACGTGACCTGGTTCAATAGTTTCACTGGCAAGCAGTGCAAAGTGACCACCAGAGAGTTGAACAAGCAGGGTTGCGGGAAAAAAAAACCCTGTTGCTATCATGCGCAGGGCGCAACTAGTGTGTGCAGGTTAGTCGCGTGATCAGTGCGAAGTTCTGCCATCGCAAACCCCATAGACTGGAGCTGCACACCCTTGGAAGTTAGATACTCTTGTACGTACTGCATGTCACAAGTAAATGCTGCCACCCAAGTGTCTATTCGAAACATCCGACGATGCAGCTTAGGTATTGTTGAGTCTTGCAGACTCACCAAGATAAAGAGTGACAGCTGGCAAGGTCTTTAACAGTTGTTGTACTCAACGGGGTTTCACTGGTCACTGAGACACTGAACTAACCACTGAATCAATAAATGATAAAATTAATGCTGATTTCCTTTTCCTGTGAAAAGTGAATTTATATATACTAGTATGTGATGAGATAGGCACTGCTTACCCGCACAACTTGAACTGACGACGTCTTGCCAGCCATTCTCTTCAGCACGAATCCGGCCATGAGAAATGGACGATAGCGCTCGGAACTTGGTATGTAGTACTGATCGCTGTCTTGAAACATGGACTTCCACCATCCAATTTCCAGTGCAAGCACAGAGGCCAAGCTCCTCCAGCCCAGTATGCCACTCAAGCTTTCAACCAACTCATAACTTGGAACAACTCCATTGCGATCCATTTTTCTCAAAAGAGATATAGCTGCTTCTGTTTGTGGGTATGTCCCTGGCCAAACTTCATCCAGTATTGTTTGGGGCACATACCGCCCCTTTGGGAAGCAGTTGATAAGTTCTTGGTAGCACTGGAGATCCTTGTGGACACCGAACTCATCCATTTTGAACACAGCAGTGTTGATGAACTCCGGATGGCCTCGCCGCATCTTATCCATGGCCTTATACTCCTCAACAATCCTTAGAAATCCTGCACGAGTACGTTCATGCCTGGCAAATAGCTCTTTGATACGAGCCAACAGAGTTGCTCTTTCTCGTGTAACTGTTCTTGAACTAGGAAGGTTTACGGTCTCGAACTGGCGTACAATGTTGCTTTCTCTCGGTCTCTTTTTCGGAGTGACCTCCAAATCAGCTTCAATGTGAATGCCATCTGGCCTCAGTTTGCTTTCCACATGGTGTTTCTGAACTTCAGATGGTGCATGTGCTGGTGCACCTCGTGTGCCTTTCTCTGAATCGCCACTTGATTTTGAACACAATGACCGACTTGACTGCACGAGAGCACATTGAATTGCTGGATTATACCTTCGCAGTCCCTTCGCATGACATAAATTGGTCAGCTTCAAACGCCACATTCTGTTAAATATTTCAGCAACAACAGCGGCTGCTACGATATTTATAGGCTTTAATAGCTGCTATGAACTCATTAGGCCCCACTGCTACCACAATCCATGGGGTGATGTTGCTCTTTTCTTGTTCCTCGGTTTGATAGTCTCGTAGAGGTAGGTACAAATACACGAGTTGAAATTCAATATCATCTAATAAGTCACGCGATGCAATTGCTTCAACAAGCACGTCTTTGAGTCATACTGTTACATAGTAACTTATTTGCATCGAAGATGTGTTTTCTTTGCTTGCCGCGGTTTATTTCGTGAGATGCAACATTTTTCATTTGTTCATCAGACATCACCATAAAATCATGCCTTCTCCATGAAGGCATGATCATGACTCATGACACTGAGGCAACGCGGTGAATATGCGCATGTACGTATGCAACTATGCAGGATCAGCCAGGACTACAAAAAAATCTATTTTTACACAGTAGAATCTAAAGACTACATACAATCTAGCTACATGATCGTAATCATACAATCATAATGTCAATGCCAAAACTAGCTGGCAATAGCTTCATTATCGACAATAAAGTCTCGCGCCGCATTGGGACTTGTTCGAGTTCATAGCCTATACTAGTATGGCGCTAGGCGTAGGTACTTGGTATATCACTGTACCATTTGTACGTATGTCCCCTCCAAATAATTTCAAGACCCTATGCCTATGGTAGAGCGGACGACTCAGCGGCTGCTGCAGACTGAATTGTAGCTGTGTAGCGGTTAGTTCGTTTTCAGTACAAGTCATGATGCAAGTTAGCACCTAGTACCTACCAGCTCTAGCTTGCTAACGCCAAACGGCATGCCGTGGTCTTCCCTGACAGGCTGACTCTGTATCAGAATGCGACACGCTAGCAGCCCTGAAAATACTACCGTAATAATTATTTTCTACCACTATTACTGCAGTGCATGTACATGCACGTGGATTGGAGGTTGTTAGCTGCAATACACTATACAGCGATTACTTCAATTCAAGTACCAGCAAGGAAATCGTCGACTAATAAGTGAGCCTGCTGTTACTGGTACAGTCTCACGGGCCACAATAGTCACTCAATAGTAATAAACAAGTCGACAGTTGAGCAGTGAATTATGTCTGCTACCGTCAACTGCGTATTGTTTAGCGTGCTGCTGCATATGCTCAACATGTCAGTATGCACTATGTCTATGGGTCGTGTGGACAACACGGGAAAAGCCGTGCACCTGCAGAGCAGTCCACCAAACATGGTCGTTATGCTAGCTGATGACTTTGGCTGGGGAGATGTTGGAGCCTACTGGCCCAGCGCAACAGAGGATACACCCAATATAGACAAGCTAGCAGAAAGTGGAATTAAGCTGCTGGATTTCCATTCGGCAGCATCCGTCTGTGCGCCATCCAGAGCATCGCTACTGACCGGCCGAATAGGACTTCGCAATGGAGTGATTCGAAATTTCGAGCCAGCTTCTATTGGTGGCTTGCCCCTGGCAGAAGTTACGCTTGCTGAGCAATTGAAGGATGGAGATTACCAGACGGGCATGATAGGTACGAATCTCCCTGTTTTTCCCCCGTATTAGTTAGGGAGCACCTCATAAGTTTGCATTTTGGTAAAAGCAATGCATTTCGAATACGGACTGTGAATCGTTTGGCCCGGGCATCCGAACTTTATATGATCCACTTTGAATTGGTCTACAATTCTACAAGTATTAGGTGCCAATGCAACTGAGCTGCACGGTTGTGCAGAAAGAGACCTCAGACCTGCTTGAATCCTGCTGGTACGCACTCTTCTGAGTCACTAGAATGATGTAATCACAGAATTTCGCCGTGACAGCAACCCATCAGAGCTGCACACTCTGCCGGGGTTTCATGTGCTCTTTCAATGTGTTACTAGTGATTGAAAGTTGAGAAGCATGAGTGAAGTTCTAACAAAGATTTTCTAGTTTGTCCTCCACTAACAGCAATGTCGGAGCTGGCAACATGTAACACGTTAGAAGCTTTGTGCTAGTTCAAGGATGGGTTGCAGTACATCACGGAAAAGTAGTCGAATGACACCACTATTTATAGGTTAGTGCATGGCAGGGAGGGCCTTATGGCTTGTTAGTGCCCGGCAGGTTAGCCTGAGGGCCCGTAGTAACCTGAAGGGCACAAACAAGCCATTACAAGTAGGCCCGGCCTGCCATGCACTAACTATTTTAAAGGGGAACTCCGGTCCAAAATCACCCCCATTTTTTATTGCGGAATCCATTAGAGTATGTCGTAAGTGGTAGAATGGCGAAAACCAGAAGCTTCTACGACAAGGATAACATACCTAAATTACCAATTGCGATTTTCCATATTTGGCACGAGGGGGCCCCCGCCCACCCTGTGACGTAAAACGTTCTCAGTGACCTCCAAATTTTTTTATTCAAATGGTAGACCTGCAGAAATTTTGAAAAAGGTATTCACTGTTTTTTCTTCAATCAATAACCCTTGTACTAGTATTCATTCGATCATCATGTTGGAGGAAGAGGAGACCACGGGAGGTGTGGAGGTGGACGCCACTTCGGATTCAACAACACCGAGGCCTTTTAGGTTCGAGCCGAAGCGCGCATCAGCGTCTGCGAAACTGTCTACAAGTAATATTTCTGAGACTACAAAACAGATGAACGTGAAGAGAACGCTTTGGTTGCAAGTGCTCGCGTGAGAAGCACTGCTTGATGCCGTTGCGGACAATGCAGCATGATGTGGAGCGAGGTCGAGTCGACTTGTTGCTGGGAGGTTCCTGCAGCTTTCAGTAAACGCGGCGAGCAGGAAGGGCTGCAGTGCGTCATGCAGCACTCAGAGTTTGCTGTTGTTTGCCTGCAAAAATCAGTGCTCGAGGTGGCATTGCTTTCCTTCGAAGAATTTCGGGCAAGATGTGGACCGTGGTCAAACAGGTGAGGATTCACTGAATCGGTTTCATTATTTCCTTTCTTTCCATGTTTCATGTACCGGTACAAAGTACTAGTAGATGGGAAGTGTTGTGCAATGATTTTGTGTACAGTATTCAAATTCACCAACTTCCATCACACAATCATGAAGTTCTATTGCACCCATGCCAATATAATTATACTGGTACACGATGTCTTTCATTCATACTATTCCTAGCACTGTAAGTGTTTCAACTGTGTGTAAAAGTGATGTAAATTTGAAAAAAGGCCAAAGTGTCTTCAGTATAGTAGCCCATAGAAATATCAATTCGAATCCGAAACTATTTACACTGAAACTATTTACTTTTACACAATCATGAAGACACTCGTGGTATGTGTATCTAAATCTCTCCAACTGTTTTGTGCAGGATTTGGAGACATGTGGCGTATAGACAATACACATGGTTCACCCATGGATACTTTGGACGCAAGCAGCGGCGTGTGATACCGTCTTGCGTGGTATCGAAGATAAAGCAGCTGTACCAGAAGCCAATGCAGATGCACACTGGGGCTTTGAGGAAGCAGTTGGACATGATGATGATGATGATAATGCTTCTTGGCCTGGTTGACGTTCACATAATCATTGGTACATGTGCATGCAGAATGTAGAAAACAGTTGACAGACACGATTTATATAACTATTCTTGACTCGGGCAATATTTGTGTTTTCGGGTGGGCGCATGCTTTGCACCAATGCAGCTGCATGAACAATCTGGTAAAGTTGCCAGATACAATGGCACAAGACTGTACTGTGTTCGAGAGCATAGGGTTGTGCCGGTGCCGTTGCGAATGCCGAGAATGGTTGTATGCACATCGTTCAACAGGTCCTTCAAGAAGTTGCAGGACATTGTCGTGCAGCTTCTTGGCCACTTTGTGCTCTTGGTGTATTCCAGCCTGTACCTGAGCACACCCTCCTTGGTTTTGGCGTGCGCTCTCCCTATATTGGCATTGTGGGACAGACATGCCGACTGTACCCGTGCTCTCATGCCATTGTACGAAAAGTGGACACGTTTTTGTGCCCACTTCAGTATGACAGCATGGAAAATTTCCAGACTACAAATCATACTGTACCTTGTATTTGTGGCAGTGTAGCTGCAACCGGAAAGTAACGCAATGGAAACTTACAGATAAAGAGAACCGAAATAACACACATGATAACGTTCCATGTACATTACATCAATTCTCGACTTCACTGACTAGGATTTTGAGTAGAGGACTTTGAGTAGGACTGTACTCTGTAGTCGTTTAGAGCTACGTTCTGGACGGCACAAAATCATGCCGTTCACTTACCTCATCGTGCTCACGTTCCTGGAAGTAAATCGAGGATGGTCTGCTTTTGCTGGCAGCAGAGGTAGAGGAGCTACTAACTATTAGTATGACATGCACCGCCAAGTTCAGGATGGCAGAGACCCTGGCTTCAAGCGTCGCTGCTGCTTCTGCTTATAGCCACCAATGCTTTGTGCAAACTCTTGTTGGAAATCTCTTTCATAGCACATCTCAGTGAAATGCTCAGTGCAGACACGATTATTTTTCGTCGGAGAAAAATCCTTCCAACATACTCTCCATAGCCAAGCTGTCGTCAGGTTCGCGTCAGCCAGAGGAAAGCCATGCTACGACAGCCCGCAGGCGCCTCTTTCTTCGTGACATTGTTGCATCCAGAGACGCAGCAGCGAGTCGTGACAATAAATCGGGCATGGCACAGAACAACAAGCACTTCAACAATGGCCAAGGACTTTTCATTCTTGCTTCAAATAGTTCAATTATTTGAAAATTTCATCTGAGTGGACCGGGCTGAGAACGTTTTACGTCACAGGGTGGGAGGGGGCCCCCTCGTGCCAAATATGGAAAATTGCAATTGGTAATTTAGGTATGTTATCCTTGTCGTAGAAGCTTCCGGTTTTCGCCATTCTACCACTTACGACATACTCTAATGGATTCCGCAATAAAAAATGGGGGTGATTTTGGACCGGAGTTCCCCTTTAAAACGAGGGTACATGACATCGTATTATCTAGTTCCTTGCATTATGCCTGTGTGCCCTTACATGTATATTGGGTAGTTGGTGGTTTGTGTGCGGAGAGAATTGGTGTAGTACGAGTATGATAGAACAATTTCTTCTAGTAACTCAACAGCACTGAGTATATAAAAGGTGAATATGAGCAAATGAAAAGCTGGGCTCTTATTGTGAGCTTCATTCTTATTCATAGCTTGTGGAGCTATTTAGGGGCTTTGAGAGCTCCTTTTCGATACCTATTGAGTTCGCCGCATGATCTTGGGTTTTTATAGGGTTCTGCCAGCTGTGAACAAAGGAAAGTCGTACAGATGAATGAGTACGAGAGTAAAAAAACGTACACATTTCTGAAATGCACAACTGCAACCGCAGAACATGCAGCTCTGGCTCCGAGCGCCGCACCATCCCATGCCCAATCTGCTCTCGCGCACCGTACTACAATGCATACATTTTAAGTTGTACGCACCTGTTTAGAGTACATTCAGCGGGCTTTAAACTAATCCAAGGCCCTCGACGCGTCATCAAAGAGTAGTAAAATTACGATTAAGCGGGCTTTAAACTTTGATAAGCCTCGGGGCCCTTGGCGGAAATGTCGCTGATTGGTCGTTTCCTGGACAACGAGACAGACTTCGTTCTAGTATGCAATATTATACGCACGGGGTAGTGCAGGTTGATTCACATTCATTCACATTCAGAGGGCGATTTCTGAGTTTTTGTACTTCGAGTATGCGTTTCTAAGCACAGCTAACACTCTGGAAAATACGGAATATAATGATACATGCATCCTTTCATTTGTTCAATAACAAAACGATCTTTCAAATATCAAATGCTTGCGTTGTGACACCAAAGCGAGTACTTCAAGTAGTTCACTCTGTATATGCAAGTAACTTTATGTGTTGCGGCGGCGAACAATCCGACTATTAGATTGGTTGTGCGACGACCTACTCTGCCACTCAGTAACCACCATGTACTATGATTTGCTCATGATGTCGTTGTCCCTTTGCATGCAGGGAAATGGCACCTTGGCATGCATGGTCCATATCATCCACTGAAGAGAGGATTTGACTTCTACTATGGCCTGCCGTATAGCAATGACATGGGTTGTACAGACTATCCAGGCTATAACCTTCCCATGTGCAAGCCGTGTCCGCAGCTGCACAGGGATAGTTTTACAAGCCTAGCATATGCCGCACCGCTGAGTGATTCGATTGAGGGCAAAGAGAACATGGCCAGGATCAGTAATGCCACATCAGCACCTATCGATTGCGATCGTTGGAATGACTCGGTGCCACTCTTTGATGGGTACAACATTGTTGAACAGCCTGTAGACCTTCGTCAACTGGCGCAAAGGTAAATATACTCTCGTTGAAGTTTGTGTGTACCTAGCTTACTTAGGCTTATAATAAATTAACGCTCCTCAACATTTGTCTTGTTGAGCACTGTCGGTAGGCTGCTCTAGTGCTGCTGTTATAACGCATTGCCCTCTAGTTTTCGTAGTTAGAGCACTCTGGCGCTAGAGCAAGTTAATGTCTGTGGTGCCTCCTTTGCAACATGGCTGGTAGCCTGGCTTACTTAAAAGCTCGTAGCTGTACTGATGAGGCCTTTGTGGCCGGAGCAGCTTGCTGTCTACAGCATTGGGTTAATTATTAATTATCATTATTATGAGCTTCTCTGTGTGGGCATTGATGCAATGTAAGTATACACGGCATGCACAACTTTCGCATAAGTCTAATGGAATGAAGAATGAGGGAATGAGCGGGTTATAAAAGCAACGGTCACACATTCACTTGAGAATGTTGGAGCCTCTGAAGCGGCACCATAGGAGCAGAACTGAATAACACGGTACTACTTGAACTGCAGCAAGCAGAATTGCCGCTTTGGTGGAAACTCAAATCCACTGCCTCCAAAATTTGGAAAGTGGAACCATCATTTCTGAGGTTTCGGTTAGGCAGAAAGCACCTCAGTGCTGTGGCATTCTGTTGTATGGCATGTGGAGTCTCTACGACCAAGCTGTATGCATATGGTGTGTACACTGAGTATGCTAGTATGCAATAGTGGAACTGAGACATACATAGTGCACGTGGATTTACCGTACCGAAACACCACTATCCACTTTGCTCTCCTTTTTGTCAATAAAGGTGGAATCCTGATAATTCGAATATGGCTTAATTAGAACATACTGCTTAATTAGAAGTTTCTTCCGGGGCCTATTTCTGTCAATACGAATTTCACATAACAATTTCTGATAACTGGAACCGTGCCTCGAATTGGGTATGTCCGGTTTATTATACAGGTCTACAACGGGTAGTGATTTGGTCGGGTAACGGGTTCGGGGTTTTTTATCCGGGTAGCACGGGTACCCTATCGGGTATTTTTTGACACCGCTTGTGGTGTGAGTGTGCACTTGCACTACATAGAAAATGTACAGTAAGCACGTAGCCGTGCTGGTTACATGCACCGTTGCAAAAACACCGTACTCCAACTACCCGATCGGGTTCTCAGGAGCAAATTGCTACTCTACTACCCGATCAAATTACGGGTAGCACGGGTACCCTACTACTCGTTGACACCCCTAATTAGAAGCCCCACGGAACCCACTTAAATAGATAATGTGGAATTTGTGCTGATAATTCGAAGTTAGCAAAGCATAAAATTAGAAGTTCATTTTATTTCCTGCAAATCAGTTTGGCTTGCATGCGCAAGCAGTTCAATGTCCACTAAATCTGTGTCTCTAAGGTGCATAGTGCAACTCTGCGTGTCAATGCGAGCATTTTTGACATACCGTAAAAAAAATGGTCCGTTATGTCGCATATAAAAGCCGTGCTTATTCAGTCTGTAGAAGCCGATGTCAGTGCTTAGTGCTAGGCTTCTATTCAAGTCAGGCTTCTATTTGAAACACGCATCTCTATGTACATGTCATGTCAATACTAAAACCAGGCTTATGTGCTGACAGGGTGCCTTTTAAAAATCATGCTTGTATTCAAAATAGGCTTCTATACGAGACAGGCTTTTATACAAGACCCAACTGCACATAAAATCGGTTGTGGCGACAAACGCGATTAGGCCGGCTGCAGGGACACCGTAATGTCGCACCCGCCCCAGCACCATTCAAACATTTCCCTTTGGCAGTTCACGGTACGGACTTCAAGAATAAATAATGCCCTGCGTAATGCGTACCAGGGGAAGGCTAGACAGCATGTCTCCAGACATCAATAGGCATTGTATGAAAAGCCAGTCGATAGCACTAAAGAGCGAAAGCCTTTTCAAAGTTCGGTTTGACTCGCGCACCGGGCCCGAGCTGGCAGCACAAACAAACGCCGGGCACGAGTTGGCAGCACAAACAAACGCCGTACACACGAATACCGTTGGGCCAACGGATGGCCACAACCATCAAAAATAGGAACAAACCCATCCACGGCTTCTTTCTCTTGCTAGCTGTGCTGCTGCGCGCATCCAACTGTTTTGCAATTTCTCCCTCCCACCCACGCCTCCTGAAATTTATATCGCTCTACACTCCTAGGCTCCTATGTCTCACAATGAGTGCCACTCAGCATGTTGGTACTCCAAGCTACATGTACAATCATGTATTTGCATAATTTGATCTGTCCTCGCTCACTATTCTTGACAAATTCAATTGCAATGAAGCGCCGGTGGCCGGCGGCTTGGTCTGATTCCTAGCTTGTTGGTAACCGGCTTGAGATTTTCAAGGTTGCTATGACAACGTGCAGTCATGCGCAGGGCCACCCAACATGCATTTGGGGGCCCAGGAAAGACAGAAACGCGTTGCTAGGCAACAGCAAAAGCGCTAGGCGAGTATCACGCTACTGAATAATTGTCTTGCAAGACGTTAATTATTCATGGCTGAGGATTCATCTGCATCACGTGGATTTATCTTACTCTGTGCCAAAATGGCTTAAAAAAGAAAAGCGAAAAAAAGCATGTCTGGGGTTGCGAACACCTAGTACCTACCCTACAGCCATACTAGGCATGCATAATAAAAATATAAAAATTAAAAGCCTCCCGTCCGCCCCGATTTCTCGGAAAAATCCGAAGGCTGACGCTATATAGTTTACATGGCCTAATTAGAATGTCCGGATAATTAGAAGTTTTTTTCCCTGGCATTTCAGTGGGGTTCGAATTGTGATGATTCCACCTGTATCTCCTTTTCTGTTCATGTTCATTCTTGCAGGTATGAAGAAAGTACAGAACGTTTTCTGGACAAACTTGACACGAAACGGCCATTCCTCCTCTATGTTGCTTTTGCACATATGCATGTTCCTCAGCAACACAGCGACGACTTCATCAATTCCTCCAAAAAAGGTACCGTGTTTGCAGACACTCTGCGAGAGATGGATCACCTTGTCGGTGAAATCATGAGTCGTCTTGCTGAGAAAAACTTCACCAATAACACACTTGTTTGGTTCACTGGAGACAATGGACCTTGGGATAGGAAGTGTAATTTAACTGGAAGTTCTGGACCATTCGTTGGACAATGGCAACAGTCTGCTAATGGTGGCGGTGGTGGTGCAACAATGAAAACGACAACATGGGAAGGTGGACACCGTGAAGTTGGAATTGTGTCTTGGCCAGGACATATACAAGCTGGTAGTGTTAGCAATGCATTGACCAGTACACTGGACATCATGCCAACACTCATCGCTTTAGCAGGCCTAAAATTACCAGATGATCGGCAATATGATGGACTTGACATAAGCAATCTGCTACTGAGCGAGAGTACGCTAGTTGGTGCAAGCTCCGACACACTGAGTGCATCATGGATTCACAACCTAACTTATCCCAAGTACAGGATCGACAATGGTGGCATGATTGTTCAACAACATTCATTCCAAGTTGACAGACATAGAAATGACTTTGGACACGATCACTTGTTTCACCCAAACTCAGGAGTGGGGAAGCACGGCCTGTTACAAACTGTTCGACTTGGCCAATACAAGGTGCGCTATATTCTAGGGAGTTCTCTAGATTGTCTTGGCAGATCTGTACCAACTTCTATGCTTGAAACACCTCAACTCTTTGACTTAGCAGTGGACCCAGCTGAAAGTTCTCCGCTGAATGTCACTGAACATACGGCTATAATAATGAAAGCCAAGCTACTTCTTTCCACTATCATGTATAACATATCAGTTGATAAAACAAGTAGGGCAGATTTTAGTCTGGACCAGTCAATTCGACCTTGCTGTGATGCCAAGAACCCAGTTTGTCGCTGTACAACCTCAACATGAACTTGAACTGCATAAGCACAGCTTGGCTGATCAAGTGAACATGGTACATTTACACGTTTTCAGTATTCTTAGACATCAGTTTCACGTGTGCTTTCTTTACCCTCTTATTTTAGACCACAACAGAAACGGGCCCAATCATCAACAGTGCTGCCTAACTGTCCGACTTGCCGGGCACTGAAAATTCAGCTTCCATCCATAAACCGGTCTGAGAGAGAACCTCTCCTCTTTCGACAAGGGCCCAGTCACCGGTTGTGGTTCCGTTGTTGCTCCAAAAAAAGTTGCTCAGAATGCCTGCTATGGTACCGATGTCCTAACAGACACTGGGATAATAGAGGGTCATAACATTGGGGACTCAACGTAAAGGTCTATTGCAAGCGCGTGCGTGTGTGTGTGCTCAGTGCTTGGAGCATTGCTTGCCTATACTAGCTATAAGGAAGGTCCCTAGTTTGAGTCCACGGGCAACAGTGACTGAGTCCGTTTTTTCTTCAGACTTTTTCCATTTTCAGTCCCTCCGTTGTGAAGTACATATAATTATCATGATAACATTTAAAAGAAATAGTGGTTGCGACTTCGGCTATGATTTGCAAGAAAGAGTTCGCTCCCCACACCGGAGCTTTATTATTCCCTGCGCATTACAATTACTAACTTCCGGACTGAATTGAAGTCCGCCCATGCAGAATCTACGGATAGCACTGTGACTGGTACAAATCAAGCAAATATGGGCGTCCTGGCATGCGAGGTGTCCGGTAGACCAAAGTACATAGCTCCAGTGTCCGGATAATGGTACATGTATGAGCCAGGGGTGTCAGAAGGACTATATTGGTACGACCATGAAAAGGTCCGGGGTCTGGGGGCCCTCCCCGGGAAAGTTTCAGGAAAATTGGGCCCATATTTCATTGCTTCAGAAATCACAGGATAAATTTATTGGTGCGGATTGGGCCGCACGTGTCGCGCCGGTTCTGCCGCCCCTGTGAGTGTACAGTAGTACCTTGACTACAAGATACAGTTTTACGGCCCTTGCGTGTACAGTACATGTACAATGAAGAGTAAGTAAGTTACTCTTGGGCTTGGTACAATGTATGTCAGCAGCTATCTGAGCACTTTTGGGCAAGCTAGCTGTTTTGAAGGAGCATTCTGAAAATCCATATTCAGTGTACAGTTTTAAGTACACTGAATATGGATCAAGTTACTGTAGTATTTAAAAATACTACAGTGCTGCTGCCCAATTAAATCCAGTCGAATCACTCAAGTAGTAGGCGCCGGGCGTTGGGCAGCCGCCTAGACCTGCGAACACTGGACTGCAAAATGGTGCAAGGCGCAAACTTGATTCACGCGGCCGGATTTCATTGAGCAGCACTGTAAGCCAGAATAATGATTTAACCAACGTGGACTAAGACCAAGAGTATATAACCCCACCCCAAGAGTGTGCAGCTCTGCATATATTATGGGGTCTCCGACGCGAAAACTCACATCACGTGTCTCAGGTACGTTCGTACTACGTACCAACGAAGGATAGCGTGCGCGCAATCCGAATATCTGCCATGATCATGCTGGGGATTTGCATACCCGCAGTGAGTTTCTGTCAGATAAGTAGTGTTTTTTTACTCCGCTGCTTGCTAAACTGAACGGGCTGGATCATGGAAACGTACAACTGCGACACTACACCGCGTGATGTGAGTTTTCGCCGTTGGCGACTCGGCGTACCCCATAGAAAGGGTGTCAAGAGTTGCACTCTTGTGTGTGTGTGTGGGGGGGGGGGGGGGGGGTTACTCTTGCTAAGGCTGTCATCACACCATGGTACAAAGCGCTGCGTCTACACTGGTCTACGTCCACGTAAGGAGTTTTTGGTCGGTTGTCATGATGATCCGTATACGGGGTGGAAACGGGAGCAGGGGAAACGGGAGACGTGGACGTGGTATGGAGAGGGGGGCCGGGGGTATACGACTTTTTGTATGAACGTGCGTATCTCCCCCAGCCTTTTTCCGAGCGACCCTGTACTTCGATGTACGTGGGTTCAAATTTCTCCACAAAACCTGACTGCGTGTACCAGGCTGTCCCCGGGGAAAATTGCGATTCCGCGGCCGCGTTTTTTTCCGCGTTTTTTTGCGATATTTTAAAAGACCGCGTTTTCCGCGATTTTCCCGCGTTTTTTGAACTTTTTTGTTGCACTACACGTACACACAGTGCACTGTTCGGTCAGCAACGTCTCATCGTGGCGACTTTTTACTCAAATATGACGAGTGCTTACACCAGAGACTTGTAACTGATTGATTTCACTCCATACTCACTGAAAATTGCCGCACATCAATATTATTCACCGCATATTTACCGCACATTTACCGCAAATTCACCGCAAATTATGCCATATTATGCCGCGTTTTTCCCCGCGTTTTTTGCGATTTTTTCCGCAATTTTCCCCGGGGACAGACCAGGGGTGTACGCGTCAAGAACTGTGCCTGTCTGATGACACGACCATCCGTTTTGTTTTTTTCACCATAGACGTAGACGTAAACGGGAGTCGGAGAACGTGGTGTGATGACGGCCTAAGGCTGCGTTTACACGACAACGCACGGCCAGTTTTCCGTTTTCAGTCCCGCATTTCTTTTTTCGTTTTCGTACGTTTACACGATCAAAGCCGATCCGAGGTGGTCTCCGTTTGTACCGTTTTCAAGCGTCTACACGAGAGCAAAGGATCCGCCAAAGTTCGTCATGTGCCAAGTGTTGCCGTGGAAGCACCAATCACACTCAAGTAATGGTTGAAAACAGGCACACGACAACACACGTCACATGACAAAAATTGTAAAAACAATTTTTTGGATTGTCGGATCCGTGTAAACGGCCGAAAACGAAACAAACGTGACGGAAAACGAGGCCAGCACACCGTTTCGACTGTTTACACACCCAAATTTATCCGGCAGAACATTTCCGTTTTCAAATTCTTCCACCTTGGCCAGCGTTTTGGTTTTCTTCCGTTTTGGTGTACAACTTTTACGTTTTGCTCCGCGTACCGTGTAAATGAACCATGGATCCGAAAGGATTTCGTTGCGTTTTCGCCCCCAGCGTTGTCGTGTAAACGCAGCCTAAGACTACATGTACAATGTAGTAAGAGTGGCATGTACCATGTGTACGAGTAGGGGTGAAAGTTGGCACTGGGATTCCGAGTTTGAGTACTCGAATTTTCTCAGAGTGAATATTCGAGTATTGTTGATATCCTAAAAATCGCACACCCTGATTGAACCAATTGGTAGTCTTTTTCTCGAGTGTATTGGTTGGTGGGTCATTTGGGCTCTCTCTACACGTGTACAGGCAAATGTTCACCGGTCACCACACACTCTGCACACCAATATCTGCTGACTGATGCTCTGAAACTGCAGACTTCTGTGGTAAATGCATGTACCATGTATGGGCGAGTACTCTGATTTATTCCGAGTACGATTATACTTGAAAAATCCAAACGAATATTCGACTATTTGGTATAATTGTTTCACCCCTAGTTAAATGCAATGCTTTGCACATGGCTAAACAAAACCAGAGTGTTTATAATTTCATATTCATACCATGCTGGCATGTGATGATGACCCCAATAGAGAATTGAAGAAAGTTTGTATGACTTAAGTACAGAACTACACGTATAACAGAACCAACATATGCGATTATGACAGTAAAAGTTGGCAGTGCCTTTCTTGAAGAAGCTACTATCGTGTAATTTCAAGGTCTATTTACATCATCACATTGGTGGAAACTATGATGGTCGATCACTACTGCAAGAAAATCCTAAACCTAAACTAGAGTAAAATATCACAACATGTACACATAATTATCTCAAACACATAAGACAATCAATAACTACACGACCTGCAAGTTCCTGGGGAGTCTGTCGCAAGTTACCCTCCACACAGACACACACACACACAGACACACACACACACAGAGACACACACACACACACACACACAGACACACCTCAGACATGCCCATCGCGGAAGCGATGATAGCGAACAGCTATGTTAGACATAGCAACTTACACACACACACACACACACACACACACACACACACACACACACACACACACACACACACACACACGTGCTATATTGCAGTAGACAGACATGAAGGGCCAAAGTCAATAGGAAGTGGGTTCATTTCTTCTAGACCTTGCCAGCCATATCGTCAAGAACTTCCAGCAATTTGTGCAGCTGTCTTTGAGTATAGACACTGCGGTCCAGTGACTTCTTAACACAGGACACAAGCCGCAACAGAAGTGAAGGCTCGAGGGCAAGGGGAAGTAGCTGCAGTAATTTGCTCCCGCTAGTTGCAAAGCGCGATGGGACAGCAGACAAAACACCACCCAGATACTTGCCAGCTGTTTCTGGAGACCCAAATGGCTTTACGCTATGAGTGAGTGTGACAACTACTTCCATCAACTCAGCACCACTGCAAGCCAGACCATACCACAGCATGGCATCTTCAATAGAACAGACCTCGCTTCCCCGTCTTCCATGTTTCAAATGGTCCTTATTCGCATTAATACGTTGGCAGCACGTCTTCACAATACCGGTACTTTCTGGCCCGTTATTATATGCAATCCATGCCAAACACACCGTCCGCTGTGTAGCACCAGAAGAAGTGTGATCAGCTCTCATCATTTCAGTTTTCATTTCTTCTTCTGAAAGGACACCACCGGTAGCGGCGTAGGCGAATAAATGACTGTGTGTGTTGTGGCCTTTCTCATATAAGTACTGATCAGTTAGAAAAGCATTCAGGAGATCACAGCGGGCAGTCCGGGGTCCAAACGACAAACACTGGACAAATTGCTTTGCAACTCGAACATCCAGCCTCTTGTTGTCCAGGAAGTCTAGTGACCAGACATCAGGTGGGCATAACTGACGGAAAAAAGCTAGATGAGATAACCATCTAGCAATGTCACCGGGTTCACGTTCTCCAATCTCTGTGAAGATCAAAGAGAATAGGTCTACAGCAATATGGCGATCATGAAACGCTTCCTTCGGAGAGCGAACCACTTCCTTGATCAGCTGGGGCAGCAGATCAGGATAGTTGCAAACTATAGATGTTAGCAGATCATGATGCTCGGGATGAGACCAGGACTTTGGCCATACGTTCAGCTCTAGCTGTAACAATGTTTCGCTAAGAAGAGCACCCTTTCCAGAATCCCAGAGACGAATCAAAGGATCAAGACCCTGTTCCTTGCCATCACTCACGACAGACACCCGTCCGATTGGGCGTTTCTTTACGGGCCGACTTCTTTTCGTTGACTTGAGAGCGGAATTCATTCCCTCCTTCTTGCATCGTGAATCTTCTAGATGGTCTAGATGGTCTTGTATGAGAAAACGAGAAGTATAGCGCCCTCCAATGAAAGTTCTAACTGCTCGACAACTAAACATATCCAGAAAATGGCCCGCCTTCTCACAAAATACTGTACTAAGGTCTGCAGGATTTGAATAAAAGAATTGTAAAAATAGCAAGCTGGTTTCAACCAGGTATTTTACGACTCCCTGGTTTCAACGTTTGCGACGCTTGCCTTTGCTTGGCAATTGGAAGCATTGATTGAAACAGTAAAGTTTAAAAGTTAATAATTATCACCTGTGAGTGCTAAATTATAAACACACCGCACAGCTAAAAAGATGATTATTTTTTGAACCAGACATGTAGCTCGTTGTAACGTTGATCTACTTGCGCAAAATTAATTTTGGACCCGGGAGTACTAAAAACTGCTCGCAGGCTAGGCCAGGGTGCTCAGTTTCGCTCTATCCGATCGAGTAAGGCTTCCAGAAAGGCCCTCTGGTGCGCGGCCTGCGGTGCCATAATATACCTCGCTAGCGCTGGACGTATAATAACCAGATAACAAGAGTACATAAAAAATGGTTTATGTATGTGTGATCTTGATAGCTGCAATTTTTTAATCAGGGAGTCGTCAAATATTTGACGACTCCCTGGTTGCCGCGATCCAAGTGCAGCTAACAGCCGCGTGGTATATAACATGTACAAATACAGTGATGGCTTGAAAGTGCTACGTCACAGCATAGCAACAATTATTTCAAAATTTCAAAAATTGGATCCACTTATAGGCGATTCACACGACAGGCAAATCCACGTTTGTCAAGTGCCCGCAGGAAGTGAAACGTGAGGCCGCAGTTCACACGGCCGCGGGTGGCGGCCAGAGCTCCCGCGAGTATCCGGTGAGTATACGGCGTTACTGTGGTGATTTGGAATGAGTACCCAAAAACAAAGGCCAAACAACCAGGGCTCAAGACTACCGTACCATAGTATGACCTCACAGCCTCATAACTGTAAAAGTGCCCGCAGATGAGTGCATCCGCGGGCAAAAAGGCCATGGACACTTTTGATTCCCGCGGGCAAATTTTGGTCACCCGCAGGAATATCTCCATGGTGACTTTCCTGGTCAGACTGCGGCAAGTTTTGGTTGCCTGACGAAAAAAGAACAGCGTCCACATGTGGGGAGAGTGAAAATTCAAACTTCATTGCGAGCGTCAAGTGGTAATCTCCACGAACGACGTCAAATTCCTTCACCCTGGGGATCGCCAACACCTTCAGTGCAATCCTTGCAACCATCTTTATGAGTTTTGTTGTTGTCCGTGGCCAATTAGCTCCTCGATATCGAGATGAAAAAATCAGTGATTATCAGCGTCAATGGCGCATCAGCGTCAAATCCTGTTTGGAGCGGAAAAGCGTGGTTCGTTCTTGCTTTTTTTTGGAGCGTCAACTCTCGCTTTTGCCGCTCTGGCGGCAAGTTACTATGGAGATTCGGATTATAATCCTAGATTTCGATTTTGCCGCAGTCTGACCAGGCCCTAAAATAATTCCTTAGCCATAGCCCCTTGCTGCTTGTGAGCACATGTTTCGCAGTGCACTAGTACAGTGAGTAGTGGCCACTGGCCACTCGTCAAGATGGCGGCAAATCCGAGAGTACAAAAATTTCGACTCTGCCTATGTGCGCGGCGGATGCGAATCTCGCACGTGCATGCAAAATCTAGCCTTAGTTCTGAAGTAATTAGTTAGTTCTGCAGAGCTGGGTAGAGCAAGTGTGTAGCCATGCCAGTGCAGGAACGACGACCTTTTCCGAGAGAGAATGTGGCTCTTTTCATCCCAACATTTTACTCGCCACGCTCTCCCTCCCAGCTTATTGATACGAGTATGTGCTACCGAGTAGAAGTCTCCATCTTCAGAGTAGGCCTGGCAGAATCGCAAGGTTGAAATACTTGCTCACTTGGTTTTTTGGTCCTTTGAGGTGTTGATGTGATTGTTGTGTACAACTCGAAGTGACAAACTTGAGACCCCCGCGCCACAAAGTTTCGTTTGGCTGTTCAATGAAAGGACGTATGGAAGCAGGGATAAAAACTATCGTGGCTGCCGGCAAAACTCTTAGTAATGTAATAAACGGGGGTGTGACTTTGGTAATTCCAAGGAGAATGTACGCACGGCCATTCCACAACGAAGACGAAACTACGAGCTCAAAAACACGCCGATTTTCAAACAAACGACGCAGGAAAGAAGACATGGCCGCAGTGTTCCCGTGTGGCCTTCAAAACACCTAATTTTACTTCGATAGCGGCTGGTTCAGGGCAAATTCAGGCCCAATTTGTGCGCTAGAGCAACTTACGCAATACATGGATAGCGCCAGTCACATGGAATCCCTCCCTGCAGTTCAGTTTGCGTACCGCAAAAACCACTCCTGCGACGATCTTCTCGCTCTGGTGGCAAATGATTGGAGTCAAAGTCTAGACCAGAACGAGTATGTAGCTGCAGCTTTCCTCGACATGTCCAAAGCCTTCGACACTGTCAACCACAGTTTGCTCCTCCAAGAACTGTTCGAGATTGGTGTGGGAGGGGTCGCACTGCGTTGGTTCGCATCATACCTTACTGACCGGCAGCAGAGAGTTGTCACCAAGTCTAGCAGAGGTGCCTGTTATTCTGCCTCCAGAGGTGTACCTCAAGGATCTATCCTTGGACCTGTCTTGTTCAATCTTGCTGTCCGCAAACTGCCAGAGTGTGTTGCTAGTACCAAGGTCCGTCAGTTTGCTGACGACGTTTCTGTCTACAAATCCGGAAGGGATCCACAGAAGCTCACTGCAGACTTGGCCAGAGACGTTCTGTCAATCCGCAACTTCCTCCGGGACCACGGCCTTAAACTCAACGCGGAAAAGACACAGTTCATCATATTCCGCCCAAAGTCCAAGGCGGTCCCAGCTAATCTCCAATTGTCAATTGACAGCACTAGCATTCCGCCTTCAGCCACCATCAAATACCTTGGCCTCCTGTTCGATGAGCATCTTACGTACCGAGATCACATCACGCTCCTGGAACGCAAGATAGGCGCTAAACTCGCTGTGTTCAGGAAAATCAAACACAATCTAACACCTGCTGCTAAACGAGTCTTCTACTGTTCCTTCATTCAAGCCCAACTTGAATACGGCTCTAATGCATTTGCGCACAGCCTCCAAGTCTCGCAAATGGACCGCATTACTCGCATCTCCAACCGTGCTGTTCGGATTGTCTTCGGCTACCCGAAGTACTACGATGCTTCTCTTGTTCTAGCTAGGAACTATCTCGCTGCTATCTCCCTTAGATATCAATTTCGCCTGTTTGTACTGGTGTTTCGAGCCCTCCATAAGTTGTGCAGTCCACTACTCTCGACCTGCTTCCTCCCTCGCACTGCCACTTCACAAACCTCAGCCCGTACACGCTCTCAATCCACTTTGTCACTTAGTCTTCCTTTAGTTTCTCGCCGCTATGGTTTATACTCGCTTAGCTTTCTTGGTTCTGATCGTTGGAATGCGCTTCCTGCTGATATTCGCACAATCTCCTTGCTCAGAAACTTCCGTTCATCTATTCAACAATTCATAGGGTACCCTGTAAAAAGGCCCTAGGCCTGTGGGACTGCCCTATTCAAAATTTAATAATAATAATAATAATAATAATAATAATAATTCGACAGCGTCGTACCGCTCAGATTCGCCCAAAACACGAGGAAATGTACGGTAAATACAAATGCGTACGCATTTTGCGTACGGGGCCGACTGGCCAGAGTTCATGCACTGCAAACACCCGTGAATATGTGCGCGTCACCGTAGCGCGTGTACGTGTGTACGTGTGCATTCTAGCACTGCAGTCAGATCAGATGATGATGATGATCAGCATCAGGGAGTCGTAAAAGTATTTTACGACTCCCTGATGATGATTGATGAGAGAATGAGCTCTAAGATCATGATGTCACTTGTCAGATGTATGCGCATGCATGAATGCCATGATGATGTACGTGTGGATTGTGGAATGTTCGAATCACTTCTACTACACTTCTTCTACAGTCTACAAATGACAAGTGACGAGTTTGGTCCTGGACAAAGTAACAGTTCTGTTACAATATTTTTGATAGTAAGTTAGTTGTAGTTATCTACCACGTCTTTACACAGTCAGTTGCAGCTTGCTTTGGTCTGTAGCTGTTCCGCTGGAAAGCCATCCTGCCTTCAGCAGTTCAGCTAGCCTTCTTTTTTTTTTTATGTACTAGTAGTACATGTAGTACAGCTCTGAGTTTAGCCGAAGTGGCATAAGAGATTTTGAATTTGTTGACGTTAGAAATGAAAGAATAGAGCTGCTTGCAGCAGAAGCCCCTGTTCATCATACTTCCTTTCATCTTGTTTTGCTTGATGGCGATGGATGATCTTGTGGAGTCAATCCTAGCTTCAGAACATTCTGAATCACTCAAGTATGAACTTTTGAAGAGAGCAATCGAAGCTGACACTGGAAGGCTTGACAAAGGTGCAAGTAGTTCGTTGATAAGTTCTGCTATTTCCTGGTCACTGGACGAGGACTCGAGGGTTCACCGGGCATTTGGTCGAAGCCTGATTTCTCATGCGGGAAAAAGGTACTTGCCAGCTCTACGGAGCGCTGTGAATGGCTGTTTGGTGGAATATCTGAGCGCACAGCCTACCGAAGCACTTTTCGACACTGTTCAGTGTGTAGTGGACGCTGTTCCAATGGACGATCGGCATTTGGTGTGCGCCAAAGTGAAGAATGCTGTATGTACGTGGCTGTCAGCTGCAGACGTCATCATAACCTCTGTATCAGTATTGGCCAAGATGGCGAGGTTACTTACTGACCACCCCCTTTGTTTACCAAGTTCAACTGTTGTTCCAACAAGTATAGTTAGCCGCAAGTTTTTAATATATCTTGCACACTGCACTTGGTCACAACCCGATGCCAATGCTAGAGGCTCTAGACAGTCCAGTGCTGCCAGGCTCTCTCCGCCGTTTGCTGACATGAAATCTATTTCAAAATGTCTGGCAATGCTATGGTCGCGGAATGCAGATGTAGTTGTTGTCAACCTGAAGACAATTCTCAGTGCGATATCTAACGATGGTTTGCCTTTGGTGCCATCATTCTGCGGCAGCCGTGACGGTGAGCTGCGTGGATGCTACCTTGCGCTAGCACTGTGCACGCTGCCTCGTTCGCAAGTGACGAATGCATGTCGATGTGCTATTTTCGACAGCAACTTGACTGCTAAAAGCCTCACAACATGCCTTGGAACGTTGATGGATTGGCTGTTGATTCTTCCTGTGGATGGTCTACATTACTGGCTGACTGAGTTCATGGAGGGATTGTTAGCGAAAAAAGAGTTTATGTCCTTGCTGTCCGTCCTTTTACCCCGTCTTGAAAATGTAAGTTATTGATGGTATATGTGTGTGTGTGTGTGTGTGTATGTGTGTTGTGCGTGTATATTGTGTGCGTGTTGTGTATTAAAATTTGGGTTTAGCGACCTCTAGTATTAACGACCACCTAATTTTAATTAAACTCGGATGGAGGGCCAAGTATTAACATTAAAAAAAGAAGAGAGGACCATAAGTTTACAAGTTATCCGTTTTGTCCAACACTACCGATTATAAGCAGGATACTGTTGAAGGTCGTTGAATGTCAGTGCTGTATAAGCACAAAGTTTCGTTTGGAATTAACTTTCGCTATATTCGTTAGGGGCACGAAATAGCTTAAGTTTGTACCAAACTAAAGTGACCCCTTCTGAACGTTCGGGGTGACAGCTCTCGACCAAAAACGAAATTTAGTACGTAACGAACCTGCTGGTGGAGTGATCCAACGAAAGATATCGTGAACGAAAATTTGTACTTATACAGTATCACATCAGTCAGTTTTGGGCTAATTGTTGCACATTTTGACTCGACAGTATCCTGCATATCATCGTTAGTGTTAGACGAAACGGATAACTTGTAAACTTATGGTCCTCTTTTTTAACCTAATTTTAACTGCTTTTCTATGCACCGGCAGTTCTGCATAAAAACTAGTACTAATAAAAACTGCACTGGAATAAGTGACCACCTGCGCTGTGCGACCTGCGGCCGACTTTTAGTGTGCCAAGTGCCATATCCGACCTGCAACAGGGCTGAATTGCGCTCAGAAGTGAGTGCATGCAGTCAACAGATGTGACAAGTGGCAATGCAGGGTGCACTGCATGCAGTTGAGAGAGGTGTGAAAACTCACGGGTACTTCGTATGCATGAACGTACTCTGTGGTGTGTGGTGGTGGTGGTGTGGGTGGTGGTGGCGTGGGTGGTGTGGGTGGTGGTGGACTGGGTGGGGTGGTGGTGGACTGGGTGGGGTGGGGGTGGTGGTGGACTGGTGGGGGTGGTGGCGGTGGTGGTGTGTGTGTGCTCGTGCACGCATCTGTGCGTTCAACTGTGTTGTGTGTGTGTGCGTGTAAAAAAATGAAAAATGAGGTTTTTTTTTCATTTTTCATTTTTTCGGCTAAAAATTAGTGGTGGTCGATTCATCAGCCTTGCAAGCTGTTGAATGGTGTAATCCCAGCACAAGTTGCTATGTCTAACATAGCTGTTCGCTATCATCGCTTCCGCGATGGGCATGTCTGAGGTGTGCGTGTGTGTGTGTGTGTGTGTGTGTGTGTCCTTCGTCTTTCGTCATCTTCTTGTCACAGCTACATGTAGCATTCTTGGTTCGCTGTGACGTTTAGCTTGTTTTCGTCTTGAGTGCGCTCACCTTCCCCTTTCTCAAGTTATTTCACAACTTAAAACCTTCCGAGTTGGAAGGCTGATGGCGTGCGCATTCAAGACATGATGAAGCTAAACGTCAGGTCATTGAATGTCAGTACCACAGCAGTCATTATTGTGCTACCTGTTGCACGTTATGACTCATCAATATCAAGCTTATAACTGCCAGTGTTCGACAAATACGGGTAACTTGTAAACCTTTGGTCCTTTCTTCTTTTAAAAGTTTAATCCTTGGCTCTCCATCCGAGTTAAATATAAGATGTGAAAAAGCTTTTCTACCGAGGGTATGTCTAATCAGGACTCTACTCTGCAGTGTACATTGGCTGTCGCTTGTATTACTGGGCTTCCCAAATAAAAATATCTCAAAAAAGTTCTTTTCTGCTTTCAGAAAAAAAATCATGTTGGATGTGCACTGCGAAATTTTCGTTCTAAATTCGGTACTTCTTAAAGGTAGTTTTCCGACTGTGTGCTGCCAAATGCTGGTGCTAAGCCAGACTCTATCCCAGACACATGTTTTCTATGTGATTTCTCTTTGTTGCCCGTGAAGTAGAACCTATTTTGTATAGTAATAATAATATTTAAAAAGCTTACGTGGAGATAAAAGTGTAATCAACGCAATAAATAGAGTAAGCTGCGCACTCAGTACAAACACCATTAGCAAAACTTGTTTTTCATTTTCTCGCGCTAGTTAGGGTCTAAATTATTACTTGCATTGTGCGTATATATATTGAGTTTAGAGCTAATGTTGATTTGCCAGTAATCCTCTGACGAGATGGCGACGAAAACGTTTAGGAACAAGCTTCTTTATTTACATGAAAACAAGTTTTGCTAATGGTGTTTGTACTGAGTGCGCAGCTTACTCTATTTATTGCGTTGAATAATAATATTACTTGTTAATAATTGTAACATGGAAAAATGTGGGCACAAGTTATGCGATCGAATCCACCAACTAAACCAGATTTTGAACAGTCAGACGTGCACAATCTAGCACAAAACTGACAAGGAGTTAAGCACTGCTCGATAGCGCTAACCAACGGCCTTCCAACTTGGAAGGTTCATGGATATTAGTGCTAATTCCAAAGAGACTTGATCGCATGGACTCGTTGGACTTGATCGCATACTAAGTAACTTGTGCCCACATTTTTCCATGTTACAATTTTTTTCCTTCGCTCGCCATCTGAGTTCGAATAATAATAATTTCGTAATCTATACCTTCGCATGCAAAGACGCAAATCCACAGAATCAAGAAGACACTTCCTTTCATCTATCAAATGTTTTCTTTCCCTTCTCTTCAGGATAGTAAAGGGAATGTTGAAAATTTGGAAAACACGTACTCTAGTTTCAGAAATTTTCGGTGCTCAATATTTTCGGTATGAGAGCAAAAGGCTAGGTTAGGTGAACAGAAATTTTCGGTACAGAGAAGCAGTTCTGTTCAGAAGGATGCTTTGAATAGTGTCATGTTTCAATCTTTATGCATTGAGTGCCATAGGCCGTGTCTCATTGTACCCTGTGTTGTGGTCAGAAGAGACCACAGGACTCTGGCTGTCATATCGGTGGTGATTCATCCTTTTACTTCATGTAGTTCGTGTACCACTGCATTGTACTGTAGACTACCGTGCTAGTATTGCTTGCAGCTGCCTGCTAGTGCTGTTACGCATGCCTGATTACGAGCTTGCCCGGCGAGGGTATTATTCTTGTGTATGTTCAAGCATAATTCTGACTTCTGGGTGAACAGAAAGAGAACAGTCATTACTTTTAGTGTCCAAGCATTGGGCGGAAGAAGTGAGTCTCTCACAAACGGAGAGCATTGTGTACCAGAGCGGGTCTCTCACTATCGGAGAACTCGGGGTCTCAGTTCTTCATCGGAACATTTATTGGTAGCAGAGGATGGTTTCTATGTAGAGCCATGAGCAGCAACGAACCAGTTCAGATAGAGCCGGCGGTACCGGGCAACTCGGATGAAGGCGATTCGAGCACACAAGGCGTTCCTACGCAAGCGGCGTCGGACGCTGAAGGAACCGGAACCGCAGTACCAGTGGAAGGAGACAGTGATGCGCCACTCGAGAGTGGGTCCCTGTCAACACGAACTTCCGACAACGCAGTTTCAGACGTGTCAACCTTGCGGGCCTGGAAGACGCAGGCAAAAGGGGATTTCACAAAAGTTCGCAGACGTGTGCTGGTGACCATGACGAACGGTGAGTGCAGTACCGAAGAAGTTGTAGCCGGTTTCACAGAATTAGAGGAGGCATACGAGAGGGCCACCGCAGTGATGGCGGATTTGATGGGTTGTTATGCTGTGCAGGGCGACATCGCTGGGAAAACAAAGGTTTTGTCAGAAATAGAGACAATGGAAAGTCAGCTCAGCGCCGCTGGAGATGCACTAGCTTCATTTCTTTCGCAGTCAACCAACACGGGCTACAGTTTTGCATCACATGGCCAACAGCAACACTTTGATTCAGAGCCAGTTTCAGAGTTCTCACGCACCACTGCCAGTACTGCGTCTCGGTTAGGTGCGCCTGCACGTACGCGCTCCAGAAGTGGTATCAGTTACAGCTCACCGCACGGCCAAGCACGCGATTACCTGTCATCGATTGATACTGTGGTTGACCACGAGAGGCCAACAATCGATCAAGCATACAATCACAGAGACCGGTCTTCAGAAGGAGTGAGGATGAACCTCATGAGTCATGTGGACAGGGAAGCAGAAGATCAGTCCGCTGAGTCAGCGTCCGCTATAGTTCGTAGAACCAGCGCTAGCGTCACCGCTACGAGTGCGAGTAGCACGGTGAATTCCGTTTCCAGCGCTAGCCCTCCTTCGTCTTCGAACTTGACAGCGTCCCAGGACGGGACAACGACGAGCACCACGCGGCCTGTGCAGCAACTCGGGGCGAGCAGTCAGACTGGTACTCGGACGCCGGCACCAGGGACGTCACCCAACAGACCAGCGCCACCAGCTGCACCGCACGGTCCGCAGCCTGCTAGATCTACGAGTGGTAGTGTGAGTAGCAGTGCGACGGCATCACAAAGTGCGGCAGTGACAGCGTCAGCAAGCGGGACTGTGTCTGTTAGAACGGCGTCCAGGGGCAATGCGTACCCGAACCCTGCAGCGCCGGTGTTTCAGTCTCAGAACAGTCAGTCAGCAGCCGGCCTGAATGCTGGTAGACGACCGCCAGTGCCATCACAAGCGAACCCAGTTTCCTACTCAGGACATGGGGGATACGGATATCAGCCAGTCGGCCTGCAGCCCCAAGACTGCCAAGTGCTTCAGGGTCAACCGCCAGCGGTTGGCACTAGTGCGAATGCAGCTGGACCGTGGATGCAACTGCAGAAGATCAGCATTCCGGTGTTTGACGGAGACAAACGCAGATTTGAAGGGTGGCATGCAGCATTCATGGCATGCATCGACGCTGCGCCCATGACACCAGAGACGAAGATGTTGCAGCTTCGACAGTACCTGGCAGGCGAACCTCTTCGGGCTGTCGAGAGCCTGGGATACTCGGCCGGGGGATATAATGCAGCGAAGCAGCTGCTTGAAAGGAAGTACGGCGGTGAGCGGCGGCGAATCGCAATCCATACAGAGGAGCTGGAGAACATCAAGCCTGTCCGGGTCAACAAGCCAAAAGACTTGGAGCGATTCGTAGACCTGCTAACAGTGGCAGTGTCCAACCTGAGGGATGCTGGACGGGCAATGGAGCTGCAGCCTGGTACCTTCTATGGCAAGCTGCTGAAAAAGCTTGACCGGCAGATGTTGGCACAGTACCATCGCTGGCGCCATGACAAGAGGATGGCAGAATCGGTTGAAGTTTTCCTGGAATGGTGTAGTCTGGAGGCGGAGTTTCTAACGACTGCCATGGAAACCGTCGACGGGCTGATAGAGAGCCAACCCAGCAGTAGCAATACTGGCCGGCAATCGCAGTCTGTGCGACCGGTGACACTCGTGACTGCGAAGGAGGAAAAACCGGCGCCTGGGTGCGCTCACTGCAAAGGGAGCCATCCGGTCTGGAAGTGCTTAACCTTCAAGGCCTCGGCACCAACGCAACGCTGGCAGGTGGCACAGAGTTCTGGCCTATGCTTCCGATGTCTCGGGCGAGGGCACTCTGGCAGAGAATGTCAGATGTCAAGGACATGTGGAATCGACGGATGTCAGAAGTCCCATCACCGATTGCTGCATAATCCCCGCCGTGAATCAGCATCCGACAACGGGGCAGGCAGGCCTAAGCCTCAAGCAGCCAAATCGACGGCAGAGCCTAAGCCAGCCACCACCAAGTCTAGTGGCCCAGTGACTCACAATGTTCCGTGCAACTGCTCTGCGGCATCCCAGACAGCGCCTAGCACGGAAGGGGAGCACGTCGGTCTCACCACTGCAATGCTGCAGCGAGAGCCTGTGTCCTTACGCACGATACCCGTGGTCTTGATCGCCGGCAACCGACGAATGACTGTCAATGCCATCTTGGATGACGGAAGCACTCGCTCTTACGTTAACAGCGATGTAGCAGCCGAACTGGGAGTTCAGGGACAGCAACCGGAAAGGATGTCTGTTCACACCCTCAACGGCCACAAAGAGGTGTTCCTCACCACCCCAGTGGCTCTGGAGCTGCAAAGTCTGGACGGGCGTCTGAGAACCGATGTCGAGCTCTACACCACCAAGAAAGTCGTGGGGGATTTCAGCGTTATCGACTGGCAGCAGCAAGGGAGAAAGTGGGAGCACCTCCAAGGCGTCCAGTTCCCACCACTATCATTATGTCGTTCCAGCACCATAGACGTCCTGTTGGGGCTGGACCACGCTGACCTCCACGTTTCCCTGCGAGACATTCCCGGAAAGCCGGGCGAGCCTGTAGCCAGACTAACGCCGCTAGGATGGACATGTGTAGCACCATCAGCAGTTGCTCGACACACTGGCGTTGGGATCACTCTTCACGGCGTGCAGATGCATGAACCACTCGATAGGCTTCTGCGGAAGTTCTGGGAGTTGGAGGATGTGCCGGCAGAAACTGAGACGGTGATCAGCGCAGATGATCAGCAGGTGGTCAGCATGACGAAGGCGACCATGTCGAGGATCGACCAGCGCTATGAAGTCGGCGTTCCATGGCGAAAGAAGCCCCCGGACCTGGCAGAGAATTACGACATGGCTCTCCGGCGCCTGGAGTCAACAGAACGGCGGCTCGCAAAGCAGCCGGAAGTGTCCACAGCTTACAGAACCACCATCAAGCAGTATGAAGCCAAGGGCTACGTGCGCCGTGTGCCAGTGGGTGAGAACAGCGTCCCCAGGTGGTTATTGGCACATTTTCCAGTTGTGAGGATGGGCAAAAGCACAACCAAGGTACGCATCGTGTTCGATGCATCTGCCAAGCAGCAAGGAACGTCGCTCAATGACGTGATTCACCAAGGGCCTAAGCTCCAACAAGATTTGAGCCAGGTGCTACTGAGGTTCCGGAAATACCCGGTGGCACTGGCTTGCGACATCAGCGAGATGTATTTACAAATCCAGCTGAGAGAGGAGGACAGGCCATTCCATCGATTTCTGTGGCGAGAGGATCCCAGTGAGAAGCCGGAAGTGTACGAATTTCAGCGAGTCGTCTTCGGCGTCAACTGTTCGCCTTTCCTCGCGCAATTGGTCACGCAAGAGCATGCCCGAACGTCGACATCGAAGTACCCGAACGCCGCTGAAACCGTCCTCGAGTCGACATACATGGACGACAGCCTGGACTCCGCACCGTCGGTGAGCGCTGGCATCGACAACTACCACCAACTGACCAGCCTCTGGGGCGAAGCAGGCATGCACGCCAGGAAATGGCTTTCGAACTCGCAGGAGATCATGGATAAGATCCCTGAAGTGGACCGGGCTGCCAACGTCGCCTTCGGAGAAGCGCTGCCCACCATCAGGACGCTGGGTGTGCAGTATGATGCGAGCACAGACAACTTTGGCTTTACCTTCTCACCACCGCCAACAGAAGTTAAGCTCACGAAGCGAGCTGTACTGAAGAAAGCAGCAACAATCTTCGATCCGCTCGGCTTCATGGCGCCAGTCACAGTCTGCGCGAAGATGCTACTGCAACGAATGTGGTCTGCCGGTCTGCAATGGGACGATCCGCTAGAGCCTACCCTGGAAGAGGAAACGAGGCAGTGGTTCAATGAGCTGCCAGAGCTTGCCAAGATTCGGATACCGAGATGTCTACACTTCGACCTGACGACCGGCATCGCAGCGACGGAGTCGAAGCTACAGTGCCATGTATTTGCTGATGCCTCTGAGCAAGCCTATGGAGCCGTCGCATACGCTCGTGTGAAGAGCAGTGGTGGCGTTCAAACTCGCCTTGTCGCAGCCAAGACAAGGGTGGCGCCTCTACATTCAGTGAGCATTCCAAGGTTGGAGCTCATGGCGGCCGTCATGGCAATTCGGTTGGCAAGCGTCGTGACTCGTGCGCTAGGCTTAGCTATGTCAGACGTGGTACTCTGGACAGATAGTCAGAATGTTCTTTACTGGATCAGAGGCAGGAGCCGAAGTTACAAGGCATTTGTGGCGAACCGAGTCAGCGAGATCCACAACCAGAGCCAACCGTCACAGTGGCACCATGTTCCCACAGACCAGAATCCAGCTGATGTGGTCTCTAGGGGTACAACGGTCCCCAATCTCGACACGACCGTCTGGTTGAATGGCCCTGCTTTCCTCCAACAAGAGCCGGAAAAATGGCCCATGGGAACAGTGCCAGCCTATCCGCAGTCCGAGGCACGGAAAGAGGAGAAGAAAGTGAGCGCCGTATCATCTGGAACCACGGTCAGCTTGCTGCAAGTGACCGCTAACGTTGACGATTCCAGCCCACTCCATGCCAACAGGTTCATCAACTGGGCACGGGGAGTACGACTGTGGGCGCGGGTGCTGCGGTTCGGTGAGAACTGCCGTCGACAAAAGGAGGATCGTCAGGGAGGGGAGCTGATGCCCGACGAATTGGCAGCCGCAGAGACGGAGATCATAAAGCTTGCGCAAGGAGAAGCGTTTCATGCGGAGATGCCAGCGCTCCGGAACAAGCAATCCATTCCAGAGCGTAGTTCCTTGAGGTCCTTGTGTCCGTACATCGATGAGGAGGGTGTCATACGCTGCCGTGGTCGACTTGAATTCGCAGACTTTCTGCCACGAGATGCCGTCAACCCGATCATCCTGCCAAGACACCATACCGTAACCAGGTTAATCGTCCAGCAATATCACGACCAAGCTCAGCATGTCGGAGGCGTCAACCAGGTGTACGCATCTCTTTGCAGCCGCTTTTGGATAGTAGCTGGGAGGGAAGCCGTCCGAGACGTCGAGAGGAAATGTCCGCGATGCAAGCTACTCAAGGCCAGACCCACACAGCAAGTGATGGCACCATTGCCGCGGAGCCGCATCACACCATCCTTCAGGGCGTTCGCTCGAGCTGGAGTTGACTTTGCTGGGCCGTTTGAGACAGTACACGGCCGCGGGCGAAAGCGGACAAAGCGCTACTTGTGTCTATTCACTTGCTTGGCCACGAGGGCAGTACATCTGGAGATCGCATACAGCATGGACACGAACTCCTTCCTCAATGCCTTCTACCGCTTTGTTGGACGACGGGGACTGCCAGAACGGGTCATCTCGGACAACGGCACCAACTTTGTCGGCGCACAAGGAGAATTGAAGGATCTTGTTGCGCAAATGGATGAAGAGCAGATCATTCGGACAGTGGCGGATCAGAGGGTGACATGGCAGTTCAACCCGGCGGCCGCCCCTCACTTCGGTGGAGTATTCGAAGTAATGATACGTGCGGCTAAGCGAGCCGTGTCAGCGATTTTGAAGTCTGCCGACATCACAGACGAAGAGCTGACCACAGCTTTCGTCGCAGCTGAGAGTCTCATCAACTCAAGACCATTGACGTACACATCCAGCTCGCCGTCAGATGAACCGCCTCTTACGCCGAACCACTTCCTATTCGGGCAGTGTGGAGGAACATTTGCACCATCATCGGTCGACACAACCGACTTCAACCCGCGGAAGCGCTGGAGGAGAGTCCAACAACTAGTCCACCACTTCTGGCAGCGATGGATACGGGAGTGGCTTCCGTTACTTACCCAGCGCAAGAAATGGCGGAAGCCTCATGATGACGTCAAGATCGGAGATGTTATGCTGTTGCTGAGTCCCAACACCCCTCGCGGTAACTGGCCTCTGGCAAGAGTGTTGGAGACATTTCCTGGACGAGACGGACATGTGCGTGTCGTGAAAGTGCAAGTTGGAAAGTCTACGCTAATCCGTCCTATCAGCAAGCTGTGCCCAATTGAGTCACCTGCTGAGTGAACATCTTAAGACGGGTCAGACCATCACATGGTTTTAGACTTTGTAATGTCAACTATTTCATGCTGTAGATTAGGCAAGCCGTTTGCTGCAGTGTTATTTTCTTTGCTTCTCCTTTCTAGCTGTCGATACTATACTAGACGTTGCTAAGCTAGGTGTTTAGTTTCGATAGTGCTCCACACATCGAGGAAGGGGAGAATGTTCAGAAGGATGCTTTGAATAGTGTCATGTTTCAATCTTTATGCATTGAGTGCCATAGGCCGTGTCTCATTGTACCCTGTGTTGTGGTCAGAAGAGACCACAGGACTCTGGCTGTCATATCGGTGGTGATTCATCCTTTTACTTCATGTAGTTCGTGTACCACTGCATTGTACTGTAGACTACCGTGCTAGTATTGCTTGCAGCTGCCTGCTAGTGCTGTTACGCATGCCTGATTACGAGCTTGCCCGGCGAGGGTATTATTCTTGTGTATGTTCAAGCATAATTCTGACTTCTGGGTGAACAGAAAGAGAACAGTCATTACTTTTAGTGTCCAAGCATTGGGCGGAAGAAGTGAGTCTCTCACAAACGGAGAGCATTGTGTACCAGAGCGGGTCTCTCACTATCGGAGAACTCGGGGTCTCAGTTCTTCATCGGAACAAGTTCCCTATTGCATGATGTGTGTTAGTGTTTGTTCGGTGTATTGAAATTTGAGGTATGAAACAGACGCATCGAAAGTACCGAAAATAAAAGTACACCGAAAATTTGTGAAATTTCAGTAACTATAATTAGACAGAGGCAATATGCTTTGGTTCTGCAAGAGTGCTCAATGCCTGATTCAGGCAGAGCGGCGTACACAAAGGCACACAATGAAAACCTTGGCAAATTAATTCCGTTGTGACTCAGAGTTTCATGGCTGAACCAATCATCAGACAACGAGTGCGCTTTTTGTGTGCGCTTAGATTTGTCATACGAATGCAGATGCCTGTGTATGCGTGTGTGCGTGTGGACATGTGTGTATATGTGTGTGTGCATATATCTATAGGGGTGTGTCACGTGTATATGCGTGTGTGCGTGTGCTTGTGCGTGTGCGAGTTAGGGTGTTGTGGGTGGGTGGGTGTCTGTGTGTGCGTGCGCCCGTGTGCAAGTTAGGGTGTTGTGGGTGGGTGTATATGTGTGTGTGTTAGTGTGTGCGTGTATGTGTGTGGGTGTTACTATGTGTGTGCGTGTTAGTATGTGTGTGGTGTGTGAGCGAGATTAAGCGCGTGCTTGTTAGTGCTAGACCTGCGCCTACTGCATCTGCCTCTGAAATAGCATGTCCCTGTATACATTCACGCGATTACTCCTCTCGGTATCGTATTATCACACCTCTCTCCACTTAGATATACCAGCGCTGCCTCCTATTCCATTATCGTTGTCTGATGATTGGTTCAGCCATGAAACTCTGAGTCACAACGGAATTAATTTGCCAATATGTCAATAGTATTTTTGCGGTGAATTTGACAAGGGCACTGAACCTCCCCCACCTGTCCATTGCTATTGTTGTTACAGCTATTTGCATCACTTCGCCAGTCCATGTGTCGCGCTGAAGTATTCCCTGTTCTACGGCATATCCTACTTGGTGTGCAGCATGCTCCCATTTGCTTCGTTAAGGTAAGCGTAATGGTGACATGTGGGATGTTTTTCCGTATTTCGAGTAGGCTCTCTATACTCGAACTTGGGTGTGATGAAAGGAGGCTTCCATTGCTCTTGACAGTGTACTCTACCTTTAGCTCAATATAACTGACCTAGTTGGAGCTGGTGCGCAATGGATGCTAATCTTAACAGGTTTTTGTTTGCATGCTCTGGCCAGACTGCGAGCCTTGTGAAGCACTCAAGAGCATGGTCAAGCTGGCCACTGAACTGTCAGCAGTTCTTGAGATATACAGAGTAGTGATGTAACGAATAATCGATTATTCGAATTTCCTCGATCTCTTGGACCTCAACGAATAATCGATAGGATAAAATCTAGGTTGAAGGTTCGAAAATTCGAATATTCGCAGGCGGGCGAAGTCCATGCGCTGCATTCCGCGCGCACGACTCTAGATCTCTTGACTTGAATGCATAGACTTTGTGCTGTGTTGCAGACAACGACTAGACTACGCGCGGTAGACCATGGTAGACTCTACTCTGACTCGAGTCTGAGCGCTTGTGTTGTGTGTTTGCTACATGTACACTTTTTGTGGCATAGTAGAATAATCGTCTGTTCGCTTGAGTGGTATTCGCTAGATTATTCGTTCGTAAAATTCATGGTTCGTTACATCACTAATAGAAAGGTTTGTCCAACTTTTTGCCTGTTCTCTTAATTTTCCGAGAATTTTTTAAAAAGAACACACCCTTAGACACCATCGCTGCATGTTCTTTACACTTGAAAACACTTCAACCAATCACTCTAACGCAGGTTTTAAACATAGGATAAACTGCCGAAATCTCGCCCATTGGGCATCTTCGGGTCATCAATAAGGAAGTGGAGGCAAACACCAATTACAAATACATATACAGCCTGCGGTATATTCTATTCTAGACGTCGGCACATCACATGCATGCAATTACTGTAATAATAAACCAGTACCGTCCTCTCAAAACACGTCTAGGATTCTCCAGAACTGGCACGTACCATTCACGTGTAAGGGGATCAAAGAGAAAACTATCACATGATATTCAAGGGCAGCATCATGTATCACACTGTCATAAATGCTTATGGTACCAGTGGAATAATAGACGAATCTACTACTTAAAAAAATTGTAACATGGAAATTGTGGGCACAAGTTATGTGACCACAATTTCCATGTTACAATTTTTTTTCCTTGGCTCACCATATCGGAGTTCTACTACTTTTAAATGATTTTTTGCGCACGCACAAAAATGTTAACACAGAAGGCGCATGTTCTGTTCCCAACAAACTCTCACACGCTCATTGGTCTCCGAAGTCCACTGTTCCTGATTTCAGTTCTTTCTGTGTCCGCATTGGCATTGGATTTCTTTCTCAACCCACCCACCCACTCCACTATTGTCATCATCCTGTTTCCTGTTCTAGTTCTCTCCTGTCGGTATCCATTATCATACCGGCCTACAATAACTACACCGATGCCGTCTACTGGCGAAACTCTGTAAATACACGGAGGGGAGTCAACCTTGCTTACCAGGCTCCTCATACGGCTCATTCAGCCTCTCACACTCAGACGGCTCCTCAGCTCACTCAGCCTCCACAGCCGGGCCCTGCCCGGCTGCCTCCATACGGCTCACTCAGCCTCCGCAGCAGGGCCCTGCCCAGCTGCCATACACACACATTCACACAGCTCTAAGCTGTCACTCACTCGGAGCCTGGGAAAGCAATTGACAAACCCTCCTGTTCCCCAAGCTGGTTGCTCGTTGTGTGAGTGCGGCATGCAGATGCTTGTGTTAAGTACTATTTTTATTCAAGCAGCACGTGCCCCTGGCCTACCCCTGTCGTGCCGTATCTTACTTTTGTGGAAAAGTGAATGTTAACTTTAGTATGGGCATTCATTGCATTGTAGTGTTTTATAATTTGGAAGACTACTTCATGTATTTGTTTTTGCTTGTTTGAGAAGATTACCTATACATTGTTATTGTTGTTATTGCAACAGGTGCTACCAAGTGTAGCTGGTGTCCTTGCACAGCTTGAAGAAGAAGGAACGCCTCAGTCCATGAAGCTTCTCACGGAGCTTTCCCACATCTTCAGAGTCTTAGTGCAGCATTTTGGCAATGTGCAAGTCTCCGATGAGGTTCTACGATGCATCAATGTAAGGACTATTGTAGCTAGGTATTATTACTCCTATTGTTTTGAACTGAATCTTCATTCTCCTTTACAAATCCCTCTCTATGGAAGTCATGTAGAAGTCTTCTCCCATGTTTTTCGAAAGCGGCAACGCCATTTACTCTCGCAATGTAGCAAAAACGGCATAGCCACGGTTTCATTCTTGGAGCCCTGGCTGGGCATAGCCATCCAAGTGACCTTGGTGACTTTTAGAAAGCAGCAGGTGCCTGGCAAAGCTGATAGGTGACAACTTCAACTCTTGAGTTTCCAAAGTTCAGATAAATTGACGATCGTGGAATAGTGAAATGTATTCGATGATGTACTCAGCACATCGCCAAGTAAGTTCAGGCCGGCATGTCACTCATAAATTTCTTGGGGGTAGCTTAAGAGCATACACAGCTGACCCGACCCAAGCCAAGTGATAGTGCAGGCCAGCCGCTGGCATAGCTAAGTCAAGGCATGTTTTTTTGTGTCGAATATTCACCACCGAATTCCTGGAAAACATCTAATATTAGGCCAAAACAAATAATGACCTTGTTTCCGGTCGCCCGACCGGGCCACTTTTTCCCAAATTCTGATACTTTTTTTTTGGTCCCAAATGTATACAAACGGTGGCAATGCCATGTGTGCGAGTGCACTCAACGAGTAATAACTCAGTCAAATCTCAACCGAATTCCACAATCGAAACACCTACAAGGTAGCAGAGATTCTCAGCTGTCTGCTCGAAACCCTCCGGGGTCGATACGAGCTAGAATAACGGAGCTGGAAGGACTCGAGCTGTTTGCTTGATTTCTCAGGATGTACGAAAACAGGAATACACCACATGCTGTACAAGAACAGTGAGTCAGTCAACTTTGACTTTGATCCTTGCCGTGATATAATTATGCAAAATGTACATGTGTAGGTGCCCTTGTCCATCAATACCACACCGATTGAGGAACCAAAAAAATTATCCAAAAAAAGTTTCATTCCGGCCGACCGAGTCTCCTTTTTGAGGGGTTGCCGACCGGAAACAAGCTTATTTTTTGTTTTGGCCTTATTAAAAGAATCAGTTCCACCTCCACCGCATGCGCTCCTGGCCGACCTCATTCACACCATTAACAGGACTCCAAGTTGGAGGTATCGGCGAATATAATGTCCTCCATACAGCTCTGTTTCGACCACTAAGGTCTCCTCAATGAAGGTTGAGAATGGGAGGTATGCATCTAAGATGGCCGTCACCTTTTTGCGGGGCAAGTTACCCCATACTTGGCAGGTACAACCCGTTATACAGTAGTACATTTAGGAGTATGACCTCACAAAGTTCATGACCTTTTATGCAGAGCTGGTATCACAGTGTGTACGGTTGTAGTGGACTTGCCCCGCAAAACCTAATGGCGGGAAATGGATGAATACGTCCCATTGAAAGTACAGTTTTATACATAGAATAAAATGAATAGGCGTGATCCCGCGCTTAGAGGTAACAGACGTGCTAAGTGCTAACACATGGAGAAAAGGTGCAAGATGACACTGCTATGCGCCATAAGTGTACTGCGGACATCATTGATACTTGCGCGCCAGATTCTAGCACTCTGAAAACAGATTCTAGCACTCTGAAAACAGATTCTAGCACTCTGAAAACAGATTCTAGCACTCTGAAATACAATCATGTAGCATACTGAAAATAAGGGTGACAGTTCACAGACTTAGCCGTTAGCGCTCCAACACAGCACTGCGAGTAGTCACGCGAGAGGCCCCTAGGGCATTGGCTCCGTGTACTCACTCACCACCATACTGAGCGGTCGTCACATATTAGAGAGGTTCCGGGGAACGATTTTCCGTGCCAAAATCCGTATGGGCGGTACGGATTTTTCGAGGCGTGCTTCATACGATTTTTAGGCACGGAGAATCCGTGTGGACTGGCTTTCATACGAACCCTGTTTCGTGTGGAGATTTTGCGTCATCGAGTGCAGAAAGATTATTCGCGTACACGTTTGGTACAAGAAACATTGATTTTCTGCGGGAAAAGCCAGTTATAAAGCCATGGGCTTCATAAATTCATTTGAAGTACTAGTATGTTTTGTAAAAATGAAGGAATAAGTATCATAATAACAAACTTACAGTCCAGCAGGAAGAGTGAACAAGTGGGTTTCGATTGAAATGTCTGCGTGGACTTTGACTTTTACGGAATGGGGTGAGTCCTTTTGCATCTAAAATAGCTAGGAAAGCAGCGGTGTTTCGAATACAAGGCATGGCTTTAAAGGCGCTGACATAAAAATACGGATTTTGGCACGAAAAATCGTACTCCGGAACCTCTCTACTGACATCGCTTGTAGTGGTAGAGCCTCGCTGGCCATAAGCGAGGGTCCCTGGTCGAGTCCTGGTGGTGACAGTCAATTTTTCTTCAGACTTTACCTGTTTCCGACTTTCCCTCACTTATGAATATCTCAAGTACATGCATTGATAATTTGGACTTATTTTACTGATTTTTGTGCAGTTATGCCTTTTCTCTTTTTCTTTGTTGTTATTGACAGTGCACATACCTTCGGTACGATACTCAAGTAAACAGAATTCTGTTCTGTCTGTGTGTTTGTATTGTTTAGAGGTACGACACATCAAGTGCGGAAACATTGACGACGCGTTTCAAGGCCAACTCCTGGAGTATACTGGGAGCTCTCAAGCGATCCCACCAGCAAGAAAATGGTGGAAAACGAAAGGCGCCTTATCTTATTGCTGGCAAGCCTGTAGATCTGGACCTGGCTAGCTTGAGTTCGTCTTCAAATACGTCACTAGCCAGCATTAGGCATCCATCCCGTGCAGTGTGTGGCAAAGCTGGCCTGCGTAATCTAGGCAACACATGCTATGTCAACTCCGTGCTACAAGCATTCTTTATGAACTCTGGGTAAGGCGGCGCTGCTTCCAACAATAAAGAGGTTTTGCAGAGCAAACGTTCGCAATGATTTTCGCGTTCCGGCTTGCGAAACTATTGGGAACATTGCGCGAAATTTGTGTTTTTCATGATTTTTGCTCCAAGAAAGTATGTGTGCACTCGCGCTTGTTAGAGAAGTGGTCTTCATCCGATTATTTGTTTGTTGCGAGTGGCGGCACCCCGAATCACTGCCTGAGACGAGAGCTCTTTGACTACGTTGTCCATGGCCGGAGACCCACAGACAAACGGGTTGGCTTGTGCCGTAATCTGGCACATCAACACCTGAAATTTTAAAAAGAAGAAGGCATCATTGATGAACTCAGATAGTGAGCCAAGGAAAAAAATTGTAACATGGAAATTGTGGGCACAAGTTATCATTGATGACACATCATTGATGTAACCGACTCTGAGCAGTGAGAAGACGAGCAGGCAGGAGATCGGAGATGGTTCCGGAGATGAAGCAACGGGCTGCCACATCTATGGGAAAGCTAGCATTCGCGGACCTTGCCAAGAGTAGAGATCAAGCACAAAAATGAGGATTGAGGGTGGCTCACCTTGCACCACCGGTCCGCGATGAGCGAAAATTACTGCGAAAGTTTGTTTCGTGTTTCCTGCAACTTTCGCGAGCAAAAAACTGCGAACCTTCGCACGAAGTTTCACTTCTCGTGATGTCAAACAAAAATTTGCGCGAACGTTCGCACTGCAAAACCTCTCTAATGTCTCTGGTGTTTCTGTCTTTGTTTTTCATACTGGTGTTTCTCTCTTTGTTGTTTAAGCTGGTACTCCTGCTGCTGCTGACTTGTTGCTGCTGCTGCTATTGCTGCAGGCTTTGTTTTGATGCTGGTGCTGCTGTCTGTGTTGTTGATGTCAATGCTGCTGTCTTTGTCCTTGTTGCTGGTGTTGCTGTCTGTACCATGACTGGTGTTGCTGCTGTCTATGTCATGGCTGCTGGTGTTGCTGTCTGTGCCATGGGTGCTGGTGTTGCTGTCTGTGTCATGGCTGCTGGTATTGCTGTCTGTGTCATGGCTGCTAGTGCTGCTGTCTGTGTCATGGCTGCTAGTGCTGCTGTCTGTGCCATGGCTGCTGGTGTTGCTGTCTTTGTCATGGCTGCTGGTGCTGCTGTCTGTGCCATGGCTGCTGGTGCTGCTGCCTGTGCCATGGCTGCTGGTGCTGCTGTCTGTGTCATGACTGCTGGTATTGCTGTCTGTGTCATGGCTGCTGGTATTGCTGTCTGTGTCATGGCTGCTGGTGTTGCTGTCTGTGCCATGGCTGCTGGTGTTGCTGTCTGTGCCATGGCTGCTGGTGCTGCTGTCTGTGTCATAGTTGCTGGTGCTGCTGTCTGTGTCATAGTTGCTGGTGCTACTGTCTGTGTCATAGTTGCTGGTGGTGATACTAGTGATTGTGGTGCTATTATAACACTATGCAGTTGCATTGTCTAACTGGCTACTTGTCACGTGTTTAGAGTTTAGACACACATACCAGTTTGTATGTGCTTTACCCATGCCTTCTTACGTGTTACATTCTCACATCTGTGAATGTTTTTGTCTTTTGTCATTCTGTTTCTCACTGTGTTCTTATCAGTCAGAGTATTCAGTTGATTACCACACTGTTGTTGATGCTGCTGCTGCTGCTGGGTCCTTCTGCTCAGCTGGTGCCCTGTGGGGGTGCTGGTGGTTCAGTTGCCCCGCCACCTTTACTGCTGCTTGTAACTAGGGTGTTACAGTGTACTGTATGTGTGTGCATGCATGGTTGAGTGTGCGTGTGTGTGTGTGTGTGTGTGCTGTTATGTGTGTGCACTACAGCATCACATGCATTGAGGTGGTCATGGTAGTGGTGGTGACAGCAGCAGCAGTGCTGGTTCTCACTTAGTCTCATTGTCGAAGAATGCATTCTATCATCATCATCATCAGCATCATCATCATGCTTATTGTTTTCTTCTGTTGCGGTGTTGGTCCAAGATTCCGCGAGTCCGTGCTCTTGTGTACTCCTTGTCCGGAGGATGGCAGCAAGTCCTTGATTGGTGCTTTGCAGCGTGTAATGGCCTACCTTCTGCTCACTAAGGTAAGCAGTTCAGGTGTTGTGTGCGGCCACTGGCTAGTCTATGTGTACATCATGTAAGTAAGCAGGATGCTCCCTTTTGTCGAAGAATTATGTATGCGTGTGCATGTGGATTCACTGGCCGAAAGTAATGTACAGTAAGTATCGTTTATAAAGTGACCGGATATAATGATATACCGGTTATAGTGATAGAGCACGTCAAAATCAAAATCAAATCTGAAAAAATACAGCTAAAATATCACTATATACACTATTATCGGCTATACCGATATATCGCTTATTGTGATGGCCTTCAGGAAGCAAACCATATCAAATGTACAGGAAAATATCGCATATAATGATCAAGAGTGATCTTTCTGCATGCTCTTGTCCGTTTCTGGCTGTGTTGCCTCTCACGATGATGTTGCCAACTCACGTACACAGCCACTCATGTCTATTTCTGGCTCTACGCAACTCGTTGGACACCGAGTAGATCTACGATCTACGTGAGCACGGATCCAGCTCAGGCTTTTTTTGGAGAACACGCTGAAGAAGCAGCCATGCCACATGATGTATCGAAGTTCTAGTACATGTACAGTCTGTACTCGTACTGCACTGCCATGCACTGCTCTGTGTCATGCACCGGTACACAGTCCGCGGAGCATGCATGCACTTTCAGCATGCTTTTTCCAGCGTGTACGCATCATTTCATGTGCAGTCATGTGCCATGTGTCGGTCAAACATGCAAATCGGCTATAGTGATGCACCGGATATAGTGATACATTTTCGAAAATCAAAGGGGCACGTTATATCCGATATTTACTGTAACTTCAAAAAGCTGTGTGGTGTAGACCAGGCTGGATGGTGGCAGTCAATTCTTCAGCCTTGCAAGCTCTTGAATGGTGCAATCGCAGTACAAGTTGCTATGCTTTCTACTATAGCATCGCTATCATTGCCTCAGGCGATGGGCGTCCGAGGTCAAAGGTCTGTGTGTACGTGTGTGCTTGTGTGTGTGTGTGTTTATGTGTTTTAGCGGCAAGCCTACTCTCCGAAGGAGTTCTTGGAGATAGCGCGACCCAGTCACTTTCTCCCTGGAACACAACAGGATTGTGCTGAGTTCTGTCGACATGTGCTAGATCTAATCAACACACAGCTCTCCAAGCAGCAACAGCAGTTGCGACAGGCAGAGACGTCTTCAACTGGATCAAGTGAGCAGGGTTGCCAGAGAGAGAATCCCTGTGTAAGTGCTCGTAGAAGTGGTGATGGATGCAGTTCAATAGTTGACACAAAGCCAGGTCAGCAGTCGAGCCGTCCAGACAACTGTGTTCAGCGCCATTTCCAGCTCAAACTGCATACAAAGTATACGTGTTGTGTGTGCACTCACCAATCATCTCAAATTGAGTCAGCTTTTGACTTGATGCTGGCTTTTCCAAGCTCCACCTCATCATCATGCGGAGCAGCCGTATCTAGCAGCACTGCAGTCAAACAGGCTGAAGAAGCAGCTACTGTTGCCCAGCAGCCAGCTAACACTGTGCTACCGGCGGCACCGAGGAGCAGCACTGTTGATGAAGTGTGCACATTGCCTACTCCACCCAACACTCCTCCTCTGATTTTAACTGATTCCAGCACTGCTTCCGAAGTCACCGTGTCTACATCTATAGACATTGGGACTGATGATGAATGCGAAGGACCAACTCATGCCCAGTGTCATCAGCATGATCAGGGCCGTAGTCATTGCCACTCTTCCTCTTCAGACATGGATTGTGAGAGTCTTGACATAGCTGCACATACCCCTACCAGCAGTACGGATGTGGACACATCTGCTGCCGCTGATGCCACCACTGTTTCTACTGCTACTAGTGCTACCACTGCTACTAGTGCAAAGGGAGAGTGCATTGTCGGTGGGAAGGTTGGGAAGGTTCAGGATGGTCATTCTACATGCCGGGAACAGTCTGAGAAGTTTGCAAGAAGCACAGGAGGAGTAGCTGCGGCAGCGGTACAAGATGATGCATGTCCAACACATTCTCCCGAGCATGTAGTAGTGGCAACTGGTATACGTGGTGGAGAGCGACCTGCTTCAATTGAATCTTCTTCTATGCCATCGCGTCCAACTACTCTAGCATCTCCAGCAACAGCAGCAGTTGATGGTGGTGCTTGTGGGGACACTATTGCTAAGCCTAAGGGTTTGATTCCTAGCCTACCTGTATCCTCGGAAAAAGCTGAGAATCTCAACGATATGTTGCAAGACTTCTTGTCTGTGGAGGCTCTAGACGGTGAGAATGCTTATGAGTGTAGTAAATGTGGACAGCGACAGCGTGGTCAACGCCAGGTCAACATTGTTCAGGCACCTGATCAGCTGCTCATTACGCTAATGAGATTTCATTTTGATCGCTCTACACAGCAGAGAAGTAAGATTCTAACGAAAGTCGACTATCCCCAAATCTTACATATCCCCTGTTCACCATCGAGTCATTCATCTTCTACACTTGCAACATGTGCAAATAGTTGTGCCGGTAGCAGTGGAGACCGTGGTGATAGTTCCGGTGACAGCATTGGCGAGGAGGAGATGAGTGATGAAGAGATTGCTTGTGCCTCACCTCCATCCCTTTCAAGATGTTGCCAGGACACACAGCAGCAACAGCAGGAGCGCAAGCAGCATGTACTTTGCTATGAGCTTAGTGCTGTTGTAGTACATGCTGGAGGTAGTACTGAGCATGGCCACTACTATACACTGGCGTGTGAAACACCTATGCCAGACTCCAATGCATTGCCAGCTGCTGATGTGTGTGCTCATGTACCATCGTCTAACCAACCTGCTGTGGATACTCCCATGGATACCAGCTGCCCATCGATGCCTAATGTGCCATCCGCACATGCACCTACTAAATCTGCTCCTGAATCGAGAGGCGCTAGCGTACAGCAGCAGCAGCAGCAGAAGCCATCAGCTAATGCTACGAATGGCTTCGCAAAACCATGGTATCGCCTGAATGACTCCAACATTCAGTTTTCCTCACTGAAGGCTGCACTGGATGTAGGCCGCAGTACTTTTGATACTGCATACATGTTAGTGTATAACCAATGCGGCTGCCGTCACAGCAACAAGACCAACAACTATGCAGGGCCAGCTGGTGTTAGCACCAGTACACCTGGTGATTCTTGTGTAGATGTGTCAGTGCCTGCTTCTGTTGCACCTTCACCATTAATCTCAGCAGCAGCAGCAGCATCATCGGCAGTAGCACCAGGAAAGCCACTACCATCACCAGCAGTAACATCAAGAGGACCATCACGGCTAACGGCACTGGCAGCAGCAGCAGTACCACCTTCATCATCACCACCGCCACCTTCATCAACACCACCAGCACCTCCACCACCAGCACCTCCAGCAGCAGCAGCAGCAGCAGCAGCAGCAGCGACCACAGCGACTGTACCTGCTGTGCAGGATCTAGCCAACTGGCTGAAAACACGGTCATCCGAAGAGCAGAAGCAACGCTCGCTAGTTCCAGCACGTCTAGCAAAGGAGGTGGAGAATGACAATCTTCTATTTGAAAAGGTATGTGTTAACATTTACTCTCCAAGTCCGGGGGGGGGGGGGGGTCAATTACAATCCTACCTCCTTGTCTGAACCCCGGGCTACTAGTATCCGAATGCCTGGAGTATCTGTGCGCATAGGTCACTACATTCTCTGCATCATACTGGGCACGTTCTTGACAACAGGACGTTTGATCTCTGTTTCTGATTTGCTGACCTACTGTAAAGCGTGAAATTTTCGCGGCGTTTTTAGTTCGCGTTTTCAGAATCCGGACAGGTTTGTGAGGTTTTAATTTTGCGATTGCAGAATGGCATTCTTGCTAAACCTGTGGCATTCTTGCTAAACCTTTCATGGATCTTCTTTTCGCGCTGTCTAAATTTCGCGATTTCCACGCGGTCGCGAATTTTGCAGAAATTAGACCATGGCAATAATTTCACGGTTTACAGTATTATAGTTTTCCCACTTGTCGATACCATGGATACACATTGAAGTAGAGACATTAGAGAGGTTCCGCACTACGTAAAGTTGAGCAACTTTACGTTAGTGGGCGGGAAAAACCCGTGAATTCGCGAGTTTGCACTCCACTTACGGAAAGTTGTCTACGGAGAGTACGTAGATAGGGCTCTGATAACGTAGCTGGTCCGTAAGTGGATTGGGTACAAATTTATGACTCTCTCCCCAGGTCGATTTGGTCGGACACTGCTGCATTCGGAGTTGCCAAGGGCAGCTACGTGATTTGAAAACTCCGTATGGCGGAACCCAGATGCGCATGCAGTTTACGTAAGACTTTCCGTAGATCGACTACGTTTTTTACTAACGTAATTACGTTATGCGGAACCTCTCTAATATTTGGGCATTACTGCGTGGACAGTCCATTCAGAAAGAGATGGTAATATTGCTTTTGGCCATACATGGGTCAGGCTTTGAGTTTTTTTTAAGGATTTTGGTGGCGATTCCATGGAATGCTCTTCCTATTATGTTCCTGAAGTCCATTTCTCCAAAAGCGAGCCATAACAAGAATAGGATTTCGGTCAGGGTTTGCCACAAAAGCACTGAATTGAGAAACCATGTAAATCCATTTGACTCAACTCGCAACAGCCCATTGTGTGGTTCGAACCCCAGTTGAGGTGCCTTTTTTTCGCGGCATGGCACCGTGTACGCTAAAATCACCAACCATGGGAGCTCACCATAGCCAGAGATCTTTTTTGTTTTGTTTAATGGACTGTAGGATGGTTTGAAAGTGGTGGTTCTGATGATCAGAGCCCTCCTAAATAGCTCGCCCAAACATGTTGGGATTAAGCGCTGTATGCGTGTCGTCTTTTTCTTGTATCTTCTGTTGTGTACTTGCTTGTGCAATCAGGAGAAATCATCCACAGTTGTGTATGGACCTGCTCCAGCACCACCTGGATACAAACCACCGCCACCACCACCGCCTCTGGGAGGTGGATGTGGAGGTGGATTTTCTGGACCAACAAGTCGTTTGGTGATGTAGCTCTCTCTGTAAGGCGGTTTGTTGCCTGCGTTTGTGTCAGTTGAAACCTTGATGCATGCACGATATCGTGTGTAAATACATTGTACATTTGCTGTACACACATTCTACATACCTTTACTTAGATAGGCTTGCATTGAATAGAGAAGGAATACTGTTGCTGTATCTAGAACTGAACTTGTTCATACCTTGCATGTTCACACAAAATGGGTTTCCTGTCACATTGCTCTTACAGAATTAGGCTGGTGCATGATCGGGCTGGACTGGCGCAAACAAACTAACCGTGTTAACTTAGCTCATGTGGTATCTTGTCACCACTTTGGCAGTTCTTCACTGTGTGTGTGTATAGGATGTGTGTCCGTTTATAGTTCTTCACTGTGTGTGTGTATAGGATGTGTGTCCGTTTGTAGTTCTTCACTGTGTGTGTATAGGATGTGTGTCCGTTTGTATGTTCAGCTCCCAAGTAGCCTACTAGTATATCGTGTTCTTCCTGTGCTTTTTTTACAATATCATACCGTTTGCACTGTTTTATCCGTGAGTAAATCAGTCAGTCAGAATTTATCACCACACTCATTTTATGATTTTATGCTTGTGTTGTACGTATAAATTCGTATCTTTCTAACACCCTTTCCCTCTCGTACAAGTAGTTCTATTATTTCTATATACATGTAAAACTGATGTGTTTCTAAACAGGTGTTTCGGAGAAAGCAGTTTCAATAGTGCCATAAATAAGACAATTGATGATAATACCATGAAGCAACAATGAAATGTAATATTATGTATTAAAAAAAGATTGTTATTAACGCAATGAATAGAGCTAGCTGCGCACAAACACCGAAAAAGACTACATGTACTACTAAAACAAGATTAATATACGTTTTTTCCTCAATGGTCATCAGTGAATTTACATTGAATAGTGATTATGGGAGAACAATCCAATATTATCTGTGCTCAATAACTATTCAATGGAAAATTGTAAATTCACTATTGACCATTGAGGAAAAACGTTTTATGAATCTTTTTTAAAAATACATGTTAACATTCCATTGTTGTTTCATGGTTTTCGTCGGCATTAATTGTCTTATTTATAGCGCTATTGAAGTGTTTCTCTCTTGCTTTTCTTGCTGCCGTAATATTCCTGCATTTCAATGTGCCGCCCACAGTTCCATCTCCATGCGTGATATTAAACTTTGTTGTGCTGTCTATATTTTTGCTGTCTACTTCGAAGCACTTCAAACGAAGTACTATTGTAGTGGAGCAGATAGTAATTGCACATGTAGTAATCCAGCCCAAACCCCTACCACCATGTACACTGTACACTGAAGCTAGACAGTGAAGCTAGACAGTGAAGCGAGTTGCCTGCCAAGCAAAGGAACTCTAAAAACACACACACACAGTGAAGCAACAGCATTCCAAGGAAAGGAAAAAAGCTTTATTTGTCACTTCTTCAGAGCCAGTCCTGACAGTTCATTCTGAACCCTCTATTCAGTGAACCAAGGGAGAGAAAAGTGAAAAAATGGAAACAAATCGTCCATTCCAAACCCCGACCACCAATGAAAATGGAAACATCCCAAACCCCGGCCACCACCCCTACACGAGTGATTGCTATTATAGCCTCTTCTGTGATTGGTCACTAATCCTTAACCAATCAGAGCCTTCCGTACTCTCCGTGATTTGTCACTTTTTCAGAGCCAGTCCTGACACTTCATTCTCTCGATTCAGTGAACCAAGGGAGGGAAAAGTGGAAAAAAAATAAATGGAAACAAATCGTCCATCCCAAACCCCGACCACCACCCCTACACGAGTGATTCCTTTTATAGCCTGTATTGACTCTTCTGTGATTGGTAACTCATTCTTAGCCAATCAGAGCCTTCTGCACTCTCCGTGATTCGTCGCTGGCTGTCCGTGATTCCAATCAGAGCAATCATGTGCAATCAAAGCAAGTCCAAGAAAATGGAACCAACCTCCCCCAAACAACAATTATTATAGCGCGAAAGGTGAGTGACCGTGATGGGCGTGCAAAAAGACAGCAACGCGGGGAATAGATTACAGCCTGGAGAATTCACAGCAGGTCAGCCGGTGTCATGAACCATTGTGCCAGCTGTGAGACAGTGTGAGGGTGCAATGATAGCAACGTGCTAACAATAAAACATCGTAGAAGATCGTACAATATAGAGCAAAACAAAATAGATCCACTTCAAGCATGTCATGAAGTGACCTCCAAAATGGCTAGTGAACGAACAAATTCACACATTAAAAAAATAATAAAAGCGGAATGCTGCATCTGACCTTGGACGCGCTGCCATATCCTGGCTATGCGGATCCCATGGGGGGTTGAGCAGGTTCGGAACAGTAGGGGCGATGGCGGGATAGGTCCTGTGGTCTACTGAAACGCCGACCACAATTGCAAACGATGCAGAAGGAGCTACGGTCTGTATTGGTTGCTTTGGCCGAGCCACGGCTGCACTTGTGATGCTTCATGCCTTAGCGCGATAGCACACAGCGGGACACGCACACACACACACACACACACACACACACACACACACACACACACACACACACACACACACACACACATATTCATATTCATGAACATGTCACCTTGCATCTTGATGCTGTTTTGTGTCGGTGAGTTGTAAAATTCACTCATTAGGGACCTTTCGCACCGCGCGTACAGATACGAAACCAATGCTGATTCGTCCCCTGGGTTCGAGGATTCGTCAGAGTCCCTTATGAGGGCTCGTTTTCACGAATGGAAGCCTCTTCATTCGTGGCGCGCTCCGCATCTGTCAGGTACACATGTTTTGCCAGGTACACATTTTTCCTTGATCCCATGATCCATGCACGTGTATGTGAAACAAGCGTACGCCAAGCTACCAGCCGTATTCGTAGTTGCCATGGAAATTAGCATGACGACTTACGAAACCTGAATCTGTTTTCAACGAAACTTTTGTTTCGCATTCAATTCGCAGATTAACCCCTATTAGGCCACGCCGTTTTTTTTCTATGTTTCGCGTCACCAAGAGTACATAACCCCCCAGAGTGTGCAACGCCGATCCAGCTCTGTGTAGGGTCTTGGTCGAGCGGAATCGGATCTTCTGATGTCATGCGTACACTTCACACCAGCGCAAGGCCGGTCTCGAGGCAGGGCACCATTGTTTTTGATCCAAGAGTACCCGCGACTCCCCGGGTTCCCCTCAGATGTGTACGGTATTATGACGCAAAGATCCGATTCCGCTCGACCAAGACCCTATGCAGAGCTGGATCAGGCGTTGCACACTCTGGGGGGTTATGTACTCTTGGCGTCACCTTATTCGATGAAATCAATGAGGGAGGGCGAAAAAAATTAAAAAAAGCCATCCAACAAAAAAAAGTGTACGTGCATTGCATTTGTGTACAGTGAAGCGACGCGGCACTGTTCATGTACAGACATGTACAATGTACGTGTACATGAATACATGAGTGTATCCCCTCTGCCATGCTTGTGGTCCAAACAGAGGCAGCATGATGATTGTGTGACTTGCGGTCCAGCTTATTGCACACACATGTACAATGTACCAGGTACATGCGTGTGAGCTGAGTTACATTTTCCGGTTTTCTGGGTTTGCATTAAATTTGTATTGCATTTTCAAAAAAAAAAAAAATTGTTCCTTTTTTTTTTTTTGAACTCCGGCTGTGAAATACATGCGCGCGGGGGACGCGAAACAGAGATAAAAAACGGTGTGGCCTTACGGGCAAATGAGCACCCAGAAGGCCACGGGTTGTGAGACTTTCACCTTCTTCCGGGCCTCCACAAGAGCAAGAGGGGCTTTTCAGGGAATTTTTCCGCACAAATCACGGACAGCCGTTTTCTGATTCACGATATCCATGTACCGTCTATACGGTATATGTGTGGATACTATGGAGGCTCACCCACGTTCCGCCAAAACGCGGGTGAAAATCAGAATGCAGCGGGTTGTGCAAGCTGTGAGGGTGCTCAACTGAAGAGACGAGCATAACTCACTTGGCCTTCGCTTCAAAGCTTCGTCTTCTCTTTTGCTTTTGTTTGTTGTTGCATGAAAACTTTGCTTTTTCGAAGTCTTTCTTCTTCTTGATTCTGTGCGAGGGCTCACAGGGAAAGGGAAAGGTCATCGTACTTGGATTCAGATAAAGTAGACGTGCTGAAAATCAAAAACCTTATGTTGTTTGATTGCTCGTCTTGAAAAAGCCCTCCGAGGCACAACACATTTGGACCCACTATCGATACGAGCACAAACTTTGACGTGCTTTCCTTCTTCCCGAAACCGTATCAAAGGTTATGTTGGTGTCCCGAAATAACACAAGTTTCACAAGTTTTGAATCCGTGTGACTAAACTCAACATTGCAAACGTAGGTCAATTGCATAAACTCTACGTCTTTCACCCATGTTCCCGTATCCCTGGTTACTTGTAGCTAAACATCCTTAAGGTAGCTACAGTGGTCCCTCTATAATCCGGCACCATTTGTGCCACGGAAATCTGCTGGATTAGGGAGGGTGCTGGATTAACAAATCTGATCTACTGCTGCAATGTGCATGAAGAGGACATTTGGCTACTGAAAATTGTGCTGGTTTATCGAGGGTGCTGGATTATAAAGTGCCGGATTAGAGAGGGACGACTGTACTAGCTAGGGCCTATATCGCGAAAAATATCGGAGGTCAAAAACCACTTTCTGTCCGATTTAAAAAAACGTTTTTGTTCAAATTTATGAGTTGAAGCATCATGAGGGCAAGCCGTTTGTCCCAAATTTTTGCTGGTGTGCAATGAATCCTTCTCTATATTTGGGGCCTGTGAAAACCACACCCATACGTTTGCATTTATGTCACGAATAAGAGGAAAACCTACTTTTACAAACAGGAGTTCACTTTTCATTTGTTTCTATGAGGCAGGATTGTACTAAACTATGTTATAAGTGCATTTCAATTCTCTTTCTGGAATTCAGGCCCACTATAATCACACACTGTTGAGGCAAATCCACTGGAATCAATTACGAGAGACGATCATTTCTTCGCATATTTCTGTAAACAGTGGGTAAATGAGTCCAATGACCTAACATCATTTTGACTTAACTTTATGATACTGACGTAGTGCGATGCAACTAGCAAGAAAAACTAAATCATTATGGGGCCAATTTTGCAAAATTTAAATTTCAAAGCATATTGGCACCTTTTCGAATCGGGGTTCCGAATACCAGCTTCGTCTCCTCACGCAGAAGCCTGTATTTTCAACCAGTGTATTTTGCTGATTAATCTTCCTTGATGTGTTCTGATACTATGGGAATTACTGACATGATTACATGAAGCAACAGCTGAAGGTTGGAAGCACTTTATTGTCACGAATACAAACCTGTCTCTTTCTTAGAGAACGCCTTGTTTACTGACATGATTACATGAAGCAACAGCTGAAGGTTGGAAGCACTTTATTGTCACGAATACAAACCTGTCTCTTTCTTAGAGAACGCCTTGTTTGGGCTACTTTGAGGGGCCATAACCCCTCCAAAGTGCCCAAATACATACCCTAATAATATATTCGGCCTCATTTCCTCTGTGCTGCGCTGATGAGTCCACAAAGGACGAAACAGTTCTGTCTGCAGATTGAGTATTTCGCTCCTGCTCTTGCAGCAGTTGAGCACTCTTGTGGGGTAGTGCCTTTGCTGTTTGCGTCATTCAGAGCTCACTGACTTGTCAGTTTGAGTACTCTGGTAAGGTACGTTCGGGCCTGGTTTAAATCTGGCTTTGGAAAATTTATTTTTCATTGCTATCCGGTTCGGCCTCATTTCCTCTGTGCTGCGCTGATGAGTCCACAAAGGACGAAACAGTTCTGTCCGCAGATTGAGTACCCTAATCATAATAAATGTAAAAGAGAAAAGGACATATGGATACGAGTTAAGAGTAACTCTCCATCACTGTAACATGATACTATATACAGTCAGAAAGTGCAATAACTAGGCACAAAACTGACAGAGTACTGAGACATTCGACGTCCTGACACCTAACTTCAACACATCTCCGTAGCGCTAACCGACAGCCTTCCAACTTGGAAGGTTTTATCTTTGATATTTATGACCCACCCAAGTTGGGTGGTGTGCTGCTTTGCTGCTTCGAATTGTAGTTAGACCGCTTTGTCAAATATCGTACTGGTCTCGTCATCGTCCAGTAACAATCGACATTCTTTGCTCCGTTGGGACTGTAGCTTTTGCTCGTTTTCGTTGCGCTTGCCTTCCCCTCTTTGGTCTTTCCATAACCTTGAACCTTCCAAGTTGGAAGGCTGTCGGTTAGCGCTACGGAGATGTGTTGAAGTTAGGTGTCAGGACGTCGAATGTCTCAGTACTCTGTCAGTTTTGTGCCTAGTTATTGCACTTTCTGACTGTGATTATAGTATCATGTTACAGTGATGGAGAGTTACTCTTAACTCGTATCCATATGTCCTTTTCTCTTTTACTAATCATAATAATTATTATATTGATTTTCTCTTTTTGGACACTCATAGCATTGCAATATAGGTGTCAAACTGTATATTTATATTTCAAATTTACAGAAAAAGTATTTCGACATGAGCTACCTTAATGTCACAGTGTACTTGCGGACAGTTCTGGATGTCTTCGCTGTTTTAAAAGTTTTGACCAACTTCCAGTAACCACAGAAGAAAGCAAAGTTCACCATCATGTATACATCATGTATACATCATGTATATTTCAAATAGCAGGTGGCAAGTATTGCAGCAGATCCAACCACCATATGGAATAAGTGCACCAACCAACTAAACTAGCTGCGTCAACACATGTGCACACACAGACACACATACGCATACATAGATGCACACACACACACACACACACACACACACACACACACACACACACACACGCGTCAACACATGTGCACACACAGACACACATACGCATACATAGATGCACGCACACACACACACAAATACACATGCGAACATACCATCATCTTAATACATCATCGCCTGCTTGAACCAGACCATCATATTCATGAAGATGTCAGCTTCTGTCTTGACGTTGCTCAGCGGATGACAATCACTGGGATACGTTTGAAGTCTGTGGACACACATGCGCGCACATGCACGCACACACACACACACACACACACACACACACACACACACACACACACACACACACACACACACACACACACACACACACACACACACACACACATACCTCAGACCTGCCCATCGCAGAAGCGATGATATAAAGCGAACAGCTATAGCTGTCCGCGCTATGTTAGACATAGCGACTTGTGCTGGGATTACACCATTCAACAGCTTGCAAGGCTGATGAATTGACCGCCACTAATTTTAGCCTGGTATCCACCACACAGCTGATTGAGGTGGCTTTTTTCTGGCCAGTGAATCCCAATTTTTTTCATTTTTTTAACACACATGCCACACCACATACTCCGGCATGCACTGGCTGTTGGTAACCACCCAGGAGAATGAAAGAAGAGCTAGGAGAAGGAGAAAGAGAAGAAAGACGTGTGCGACCATAATCGTCGGGAATTGAACCCGCAACCTATCAATTGGAAATCGACTGCACATACCACTGCACCATATGGGACACACGAACATACACATGCACACACACACACACACACACACACACACACACACACCTCAGACATGCCCATCGCGGAAGCGATGATAGCGAACAGCTATGTTAGACATAGCAACTTGTGCTGGGATTACACCATTCAACAGCTTGCAAGGCTGATGAATTGACCGCCACTAATTTTAGCCTGGTATCCACCACACAGCGGATTGAAGTGGCTTTTTCTGGCCAGTGAATCCCTATTTTTCATTTTTTCATTTTTTTACACACACACACACACACACACCTCAGACCTGCCCATCGCGGAAGCGATGATAGCAAACAGCTACAGTGTACTTCAGTATGTTATACATAGCAACTTTTGCTGGGATTACATCATTCAACAGCTTACATACACGCACACATGTATACACACACACATGTAGAAACCCGTACACGAACATTCACACGTCCACACACAGTAAGCATAGCTAGCTAAACACAGACACTGAGACAGGTAATCAATTCAGCAACTACACAGGGTCCAGGAGCATGCGACGTGCAATCAAGCTATTCAGAGTTGGAAAAGAAATTTCATTTGGACGTGTAGCTACATGTACAGTACTTGGAAGTACAACTTAAGCAACCACCCCACCACCCCACCACCCCACGTTGCAAGCAAAAACCACGGTCGTTAAGATCGTGTACAGTACGTACATGTACATGAACATGATTGTCCTTCCATGTACTTCCAAGTACTTCCATGTACTTCCATGTACTTCCAAGTACTTCCATGTACTTCCATGTACTTCCAAGTACTTCCATGTACTTCCATGTACTTGCATGTACTTGCATGTACTTCCATGTACTTCCATGTACTTCCAAGTACTTCCAAGTACTTCCATGTACTTCCATGTACTTGCATGTACTTGCATGTACTTCCAAGTACTTCCAAGTACTTCCATGTACTTCCATGTACTTCCAAGTACTTCCAAGTACTTCCATGTACTTCCATGTACTTGCATGTACTTCCATGTACTTCCAAGTACTTCCATGTACTTCCATGTACTTCCATGTACTTCCAAGTACTTCCAAGTACTTCCATGTACTTCCATGTACTTCCAAGTACTTCCATGTACTTCCATGTACTTCCATGTACTTCCAAGTACTTCCATGTACTTCCAAGTACTTCCATGTACTTCCATGTACTTCCATGTACTTCCAAGTACTTCCATGTACTTCCAAGTACTTCCATGTACTTCCATGTACTTCCAAGTACTTCCATGTACTTCCAAGTACTTCCATGTACTTCCAAGTACTTCCATGTACTTCCATGTACTTCCATGTACTTCCAAGTACTTGCATGTACTTCCATGTACTTGCATGTACTTGCATGTACTTGCATGTACTTGCATGTACTTCCAAGTACTCATATTGACAGGTACTAGTTGTGCAGCATAGAACACGCTTGTGCAGGCAAAGCACCCATGTGTGTTGTCACACCTCACTGAAGTGCACGCAGCAGCAGAGTACCCTGCACTTTAAATTGTCACTTCTAGTTCTGTTGACTGTATGCTCTTGATTCTGAGTGCACTTCAACCCTGTTGCAGTCAAGCCTGCCAGCCAGGATAGCACTATTGGCTAGTTTTGGCCACTGTATGCAGGTCAGATATGGCACTTCGCACACTAAAAGTCGGTCGCTGGTCACGCAAGGCAAGTGGTCGCTGGTCACGCAAGGCAAGTGGTCGCTGAACCCGGTACAGTTTCTGTCAAGTAGAACTGTCCATGCATGTAAAAACGGTCGTTAAAAGCAGGTGGTCGCTTTTACCAGTTGTTACTGTACACTGTACAGTAACAACTGGTAAAAGCGACTACCCCACGGTGCGAGCAAAGCAGCCATCACAACCAGGTGCTCTTTAGAAGTAGAGGATATAAACCAAGTCCGAGGGTTTTACCCGCTGAATATAAATCCCGACTGCGATAGTAAATTAAATGTTCACTAGTTGTAGTCTTCGGGGTGCTGAGTTGAATGGTCTTGGTCCGAGGAAGCTGAGACGCTCCCTTCCTCCTTTGTTCCCATTCGATTTCACGCACTGAAGCTGGTGATTGCGCCCTACTAGATGGGGATTTGTATGCAAATGTCACTAAAAGCGCCGTTTCGTTCTTATAAAAGCACGGATGACCGCGATTGGTCCATATGTTGTAGTCTTTTGGACACTGAGGCGACTGGTTTTGGTCCGAAAAGGCTGCGATGCAGCGTTCGGCCCTTATTCCCAACCGAACATGGGTGAGTAAGCGGCCACGTGCTCATGCATACACCAGTCGTCTAGTAACCGGGCCTGCAGGCTACAACTTTCACACTAAGATTCGACTCAAGTGACAGGAACGCTGTAAAAGTTGTAGCCTGCACTGCGCTGAAGGCACGGTGACCAGGTGACTGGTTTACGCATGACGTGACCGCTTACTCACCCGTGTTCGATTGGGAATAAGGGCCGAACGCTGCATCGCAGCCTTTTCGGACCAAAACCAGTCGACGCAGCGTCCAAAAGACTACAATATAGTGGACCAATTGCGGTCATCCATGCTTTTATAAGAACGAAACGGCGCCTTTAGCGACTTTTTGCATACAAATCCCCATCTAGTAGGGCGCAGTCGCCCAGTTTCAGTGGAAGTGAGCGAGTGCGATTGGGAATAAAGGAGGAGGGGAGCGTCTCAGCTTCCTCGGACCAAGACCATTCAACTCAGCA